>NC_044032.1:346216505-346861963 GCF_901765095.1 Microcaecilia unicolor | reverse complement strand
AACTACAACAGCTGTCCTAACCTTTCCCTCCCGGGCAGCACTTGGAGACATATCCTCTCCGTAATCTCCGCTTGTTGGACAAATCTCTCTGTCGTCCCCCTTCTCCTCCACTGCTAATTCCAGGCTTCGTTCCTTTTCCCTTGCGGCACCTTATGCCTGGAATGAACTTCCTGAGTCAGTATGCCTAGCTCCATCTCTACCTGTTTTCAAATCTATGCTGAAAACCCACCTTTCACCACTGCTTTTGGCTCCAAACCACTACTCAATTCCCCTATCCTTGTTCTCCTCACCCAGTACTTTCCTTGCCCTTAATTGTCTTGTCTGTCTGTATTTTTAGATTGTAAACTCTATCGAGCAGGGACTGTCTCTCTGTGTCAGGTGTTCAGCGTTGCGTGCATGCGTCTTGTAGCGCTATAACAAATGTTAATAATAATAATGTACTCTGCCTTAACAATGTCATCAGTTAGTAACTAACTTCATTTCCACCCCCCCCCCCCTTCCCAATAGTCACCGACCATGTGAAATTTAAGGTAACTGATGATCTGAAAAAACACAGGCAATAATTCAGCTTTCTCAAGGGCAATTGATGGTGATACAAACACATAATCAGTACTAAAACTAACCCTCTTTCCCTCTCTAAACCAAGTAATCCCAGGAGCAACAGGGTGAAGACACTTAAAACATCAAGCAGACCTGCATCCACTGTTACTACTACTATTTATCATTTCTAAAGTGCTACTAGATGTACGCAGTGCTGTACACTTCAACATAAAGAGACAGTCCCTGCTCGACAGAGCTTACAATCTAATTAGGACAGACAGGACAAACAAGAGATAAGGGAATATTAAAGTGAGGATGATAAAATAAGGGTTTCTGAATGTGATAATGTAGCACACACACAGTCCATTCCCTCTCAATAATGGAACACAATAGTTCAAAGGTACTGGTTACACTTGTGTGTATGGTGCTCAATCCTCTTTCGGCTCCTACCTTTCCCTCAGTACCCCATCACAAGGGCTCATTTGTCCCCCTCAGTACACGCCTAGCAACCTCACTCTGCATCTCTCCCTCTGCAACTTATTCCTTTCTTTCTGTAAAACAGACACAGTCTCTCCCAAAGTCACTGCCTTCCTTCAGCCTCAACTGACCCCCATCCATCATCTCCCTTAGTCTTAAAGCCTCCCTTACTCCTTATAGGGATTTCTGGGAATCTCCTTACAGGTAACATGGGCTTTGAGCAGCAGACTGGCGACGTGGTTGCTTGCGCCTGCTTGACAATGGTTCAAAGCTGATTGGTGACATTATGAAGTCAGACTCATGGGAGTGCGACAAAGACAACTCTGTCCTTATTACAAATAATACTTTAGGGCGTAAGCATGAATGCAAGGGTTTAAAAGACTTGTGATAAAACACTGTTGAATATACAAACAGTTTTCCTTTTTAAACACATTTTTAGACTTAACTATATAAAAATAAATATCTGAAACTGGTCACCAGGGCAAGTGATTTAAACTTTTCCTTGTGCTTTAAAACAACACCGGTGTAATCATCAACTGTAGCAATACTCTATAATACAGCTGCTGCATAAGCCTGAAGGAAATACCAAGATTTTATCACCACTGTTGGTATATATATCTATATATATCTTGCTTCCGGAACCTCTCATTCCAGCACAGAAGAAGAGGGAGGGTGGACACAGCAGTTGGGTCGCCTCAAGTTCTGAAGAATTGATTGGAACACACTATGCTGTCTCCCTTTGAGCTTTTTACTTGAGGTATCAGAGAAAATGGACTTCCGGTTCTGGTTGCACTGAGCCCTGATAAGTTTCTCATGCTCTCGTATCTGTCTTTCAAAATGATTCTGAATAGCAATCCCTAAAGATTCAGGATCCATGGAAGAACCATAAACTTCAGAGGGCAAAAGTAGAGACTAATAGGACTTCAGCTTTTGTTCTTTCTTATCTTCCCGGGCTTTTCTGAACCTAGGGGTATGTGGCACAGAATTCTGGTTAGAATCTGAAGCTTAAGTTGTTAAGGGTATGAGCACAAAAACAGCAATAAGAAGAGAAAAGGCTGCATCACATGTCCAGACCACCATACAGCTCTCATCATTTCTTCTTTTTGACTCTCTCTTCTTCATCCCAGTAGCATCCTTAAACTGGACCACCAGTTTGGGTTTCAAATAAGCATCTCCGTTGGCCCTGCTGTCACTATCCTGAGAATCAAGCTCCTCCTCTTTCCTCTTATGGCACTCTGCAACATCCATCGAGCGTTCACCAGGATCCTTTGAGGTCTCTTTCCTAGTGGTTAGGGTGGTGGACTTTGATCCTGGGGAACTGAGGAACTGAGTTCGATTCCCACTTCAGGCACAGGCAGCTCCTTGTGACTCTGGGCAAGTCACTTAACCCTCCATTGCCCCATGTAAGCTGCATTGAGCCTGCCATGAGTGGGAAAGCGCGGGGTACAAATGTAACAAAAATAAAATAAAATCAGTGCTCCTCATGCTCCACACAGTGGAAAATCCAACAACTCTCAGAGCGGGTCAACAGTACCCCTTGAAGCACTTCTCCCTCGGAAGAGATGTCTATGGACTGCCTATCCTCTGGAGCAACCTCACCCTGAAGAGACTTGGTCAAGATACTATCACATCCCTCCTGTTGCACTCCATCTTCAAACGATAGAATGAACTGGCCAGCCTCCTCTGGGGTTATCAGGACAGCAGGCTCAACCTGTGAGTCTGGAGAAGCAGTAGCCCCACTCGCCTTTTTGACTATCTTTGGAGTCTCTGTGGCTGTCTCAGGTGTCTCCACAGCTGCCTCGGACCTCTCCTTGGCCTTTTTAGCAGCTACACTTGCACTTCTCAGGCTCACTTCAAAGTCCCTGAAAGGCCTCTTACTGGGTCCTCCTTTACTCCAATTAGCATAGAGGGACAGGATTTTAAAACATGTCCCTTTTTCACAAAGATTGCATGACTTCGTGATGACACAGGTAAAGGTAGTATGCCCAGCACCGCCACAATTGCTGCAATACTGTTAATCACAGTCTGTAGGAAAATGTCCATCACCTCCACATCTCCTACATTTTTTTGACTGGACCACATAGAAGACACTGCCCTGACCTGCCCCAGTCTGTATACAGCTTGGGCTATGGACCCAGTCCTTTGCAGCAGAATCAAAGTGCAAATTGACTTGAAATTTCATAGCTCCACTCTTAACACCGTCTTCATCACAAACTTCACTGCCATGAACAACTTCACAATACTGCTTCAACCATGTAAAAACATCCTGATACTTGACCAGTTCATTGTACATAAGAACAGTCAGTACACATCTCTCAGGTCAAGTGAGGGGAGTAAAAACAAAATTGTGAAGCATAGTACTATCTTTCTTGACTTCTGCCTTGGCAACACACTGTTCCAAAGCTTGAAACATGGTGAACACCACTTCAAATTTCTGGAAAATCAAATAATACAGCTGTCTCGGACCAAATCTCAATTGTTTGTGTGGGATGGGAGTTTGGATTGTTTTTGCTTTGTGATGCTTTTTGTATACTCTGCTTAACTGGGGGGGGGGGGGGGGGAATAAGGTTTTTGATCTTGATCTGGAGCTCAGTTGGCTTAGGATGCTATTATTGTTTTTTATTTACTTATTATGCCACCTGCTGTAAATATAGTAACTTTAAATGTGAATGGTCTCAACTCACCCAAAAAACGTTCATTATTGTTTCAATTTTTATTGCATCAGAAAGCACAGGTGGTTTTTTTACGAGATTCACCTTAAAAGATCCCATGAACACTTGTTAAACCATAGAGTGTACTCTCATATATTGTTTGCAACAGATATTTCTGAGTCAAAAAAACGGGGGTGGCTATTTTGCTTCATAGAGATTTTAAAATACAGATCCAGAAGGTAAAAAGATATCCCCATGGATGATATTTATTGGCCCAGGTCCAGATAGCTGAGGTGAGGCTGACCTTGGCCAATGTTTACGCTCCAAATGTTGGACAGATTGAGTTTTTGACAGAAGTTAAACTTCAAATTGGTGGTTTTATTTAGGGCTCACATCTGCCTGCTCAGCTAAGAGACAACTCCAGCAAAATCCGCCAAACCCAGGTTCCGTCTCCCTGTCCCCCAAATCCATTTATGTTTAAATCTGTTTATTGACGTATTATATAAAACATATAGACATCATGCCCAACAAATAACCTTACTAATACAACAGACAACTTGTAATCCGTCCACATACATCAAGTCATTTTCTTCTTTTATCCCTTGACACTCCCTCCCCCCGCCCTCCCTTCCTTTTAGTATAAGGTTCAACAGTTTTTATTAATGACAATTCAAAGATAACATTGTTAATCTGGTGCATATACAGAAATTCAGAGTATTTAAACAAGCTCTGTTTAAACCGTATGATACAACTCGTTATCAAACTTTTACATTATTATCTCTACCCCTCCCCCCCTCTAAGTGTGAGTCGATATGTGTATGCTTTGACTTTCCATATTGAACTAGCTCCCTCCCGTCCCGGAGGAGGTCCTGGGTCTTATACTCTGATGACCCCCTCCCCCGTTCTGGAAGGTGACACTTTTATTGTGCAGACTTCGTCTACTATACCAAGCTACCAAGTGCTTTGGTTTGTTCTGTTAACCATGTTTGTATCTTAGGTGTAGCTTCTACTCCACCTTAACAGCTCTCCCATACACTGTGACATTTAACAACCCCACCTTCTCCCTTTACCCTCCCACTCCCCCAACCTAATATTAAACAGAAAGAGAGAAAAAAAAATAGCCGCTTCATAGTCGGTTCAGAATAAAGCTTCTCGCCCTGGGTGCCAGAGACTGGATATAAGGTTCCCAGATCCTCAGGAATGCCCTCTTTCCTTTTGGGGAGGATCCCACCTCTCTCCTCTCCATCATCATCAGTTCATATAAGTTATTTCTCCAATGCCAATATTCCGGCGGTTCAGAGTGTACCCAAGCCTGTAGAATCAGTTTCTTACCTACTAAACTGGCTTTCCTGATGAACTGGGCTCCCCCCATGTGCAAAACAAATAACTCATACTGGTCTAAAAGGAGACCCTGCGGAGTAAGCGGAATCTTGCTCTTTAGTATCAACTCTAGAAATCCCACAATTTGCCTCCAATAGTTCTGGATCTTATAACATTCCCAAAGGTAGTGATATAATGTGCCCTCCCTCTGCCCACACTTAGAGCATAAAGGATCAATTCCTCCTCCAAATTTGGATACTTGATACTTTGACATGTAAGCCCTATATAAAATCCTGTATTGACATTCCCTCATGGCTGCATTTCTCGATAGGGTAGGAATCCTCGTCGATAACTTCTGAAAGTCTAGCTTCAGGTTTGGACGCTTTAGATCATGGCCCATTTCCCTAAAATATGGTCTGTTCCTCTATCAGTTTCTGGATTACAAAAAGCATTGGGGGAGATGAGCAGGGGTAAACGCCTCCCTTGCATAGAACTAAAGAATGCCCTTATTTGGCGCCCATGTCCACTACTCAATTTCCTTGCTCTAAAGATCTAACATAATGTGCTATCTGATAATAGCAAATTGATTTTGAGTAATACCTACCCCCAGAGCTCCAAGCTCCAACAATCGTCCCTTGGAATCTAGTACATGTTCCAGTCTGGTGATCCCCATCGTTGCCCACCTACAAAGTACTTTATTCTCCGTACCTGGTGAAAACTGTGGATTGCCCTGCAAAGGCAGAAGATCTGTTACGTCCGCCGCTAGCCCCCATATCTCATTTAACTCTCTCCACATTTGTCTCAAAGGTCTGACCAATATGCTATTGCTTACCCATGACGGGAGTTGTCGGCTCGGGCATTGTAACAAGAAATATAAGTGGTATGGTTTGAAACACTCCTGTTCCAAGCAGCGGGGGGTGTAATCTTGCCTATCTAATAACCAATCACCCAGGTGCCGGAGTAACTAGCCTGATTGTAGCGGCGGAGGTTTGGTAAGCCAATGCCTCCCTCTCTCCACGACCCCATCATGAACTTCAAAGGGAGTTTTGGCTTTGACCCTCTCCAAATGAATTTTCTGACATATTTGAGTATTTGATTTACATCTTTAGCCCGTAATCGTATTGGGAGTACCTGAAATAAGTATAACCATCGTGGAAATTCCGCCATACGAAACAAATGCACTCTGCCATGCAGATTAAGTGGCAGGGCTCCCCATCCGTCTAATCGGTCCCTCAAAGCTGCAATCCTATTACCAATATTCAGCAAATGTATTTCCGATGATTTTTGGGAATCTGTACTCCTAAGTATTGGAGGGACTCTGATGCCCATCGTAGTGGGAACTCTGCTCCCCACATCCGCCTCACGCTATTATCTGTGGCTAGCGCTAATGATTTTGAATAGTTTATTTTAAAGCCAGCGAAATCCCCATATTCCCTAAAAAGTTCTAATAGGGCCTCCAAAGAACTCTTTGGTTGTGTTAGATGGACCAATAAATCATCTGCGAAAGCAGAAATCTTAAACCCTTCAGGTCCCCAATTTACCCCTTCTATTTCTGGGTGGCCCATAATTTCCCTGATCAATGGGTCTAATACCAAGACGAATAGTAGGGGCGAGAGAGGACACCCCTGTCTCGTCCCCCTCCTGATCGGAAATAGAGATGATTGTTCCCCATTAATCCATACATATGCCTGAGGATTTACATATAGTGCTCCTATCGCAGCCTGGAAAGCCCCTTCAATGCCCATCTTAGTTAGTTTTGACGCAGAGAAGGCCTTTGATAGGGTGGTGTGGGGTTTCTATTTGCGGTACTGACAACCAGAGAAGGCCTTTTCTGCCTTTCCACCGTCTCCAAGGATCCAACAGTGCCCTTACATTCTTTGCCACTGCTCTCCCTTGCACAAACCCCACCTGAGGGGGTGCTATTAACCAGGCAAAAGCTTTGCCAGCCGATTAGCCAGGATCTTCGCATATAATTTAAGATCACTATTTAATAGGGAGATTGGTCTATAGGAACTTACGTCAGTGTCGTCCTTCCCGGTTTCCGTAATAAGATAATTTTTGCTATGTTAAGGGAGTCTGTTAGATTATATAACAACATGATCTCAACTGGGACAATACCAGAGGAGGTGTGACCTGCTCTTGTAAGATCTTATAGAATGCTATGCTGAATCCGTCTGGCCCTGGCGCTTTATGCAAGTCACTTTGCTGTAAGGCCAGCATCAATTCCCCTTCCTCAATAGGATTGTTCAAAGTCTCTCTCTGCTCCTCAGTGATCTTGGGCAAATTTTGGTTTATTAAATATAGGTTACTATCTTCTACAATATCGGTAGGTTTTGCATACAGGGCCATATAAAATTCCCTAAATCTCCCTATAATATCTCCAGTTCCCCTTATGAGGTTCCTCCTCTATTTCACTTGTAGGATCCCTGAGGGCCCTTTCTTCCCTTGCACTAACCTGCCCAATAATGCGCCTGCTTTATTTCCATATTGAAATAGTTGATATTTATAATACATTTGCGTTTTTTGTGCTCTTTGTGAAGGAGCTCGTTTAGGTTTTTCTGAGTTACGAGCAACTCCTTCTTGTTCTCGTCTGTTACTTCCTCCCCTAATCTTCCTTCTCACCCGAGCCTCTCTTCCAAGCGAAGGATCTCTTTATCATTCTCCTGGCTCTACTCTGTAGGCTATCACCTCCCCCCTCATTACTGCTTTGGCTGTTTCCCAGTATAGTACCACCTCTTGCCTGTGACCTCCATTAAATTGCTGAAATTCCTGCCATTTTTCACTGATAAAGACTTAAAATTCGGGTCTCTATACAGTTCGAACGGGAATCTCCACCCTCCCTTCCCAGCCCTCTCCAGTAACCTGTAGTTCAAACCATACCATCGCATGGTCCGAAATCTCGCATGGGCCTATCTCTGCTTTTGGCACTTGTGAAAACAGTGTTGGGGATATGAGAAAATAATCTATACGGGATTGGGTCAAGTGCGCTCTGGAGGTGTGCGTATAGTCCCTCTGCGAAGGATGCAATACTCTCCACACATCTATCAGGTTGAGGGCTGAGCAGAGGAAAGGCACACCTCTTGATTGAAATCTATGCTGTAGACCCAATTTGCCACATCTATCTATCTCAGGGTCTATCACCATATTGAAATCCCCTCCAAGTATAACATTGCCCCCCTGGTAGGAGCCCAGCAGTTCCAATAATTTGTTGTAGAATTTCTTGTCATACACATTGGGTGCATATATATGCACAGAATATATGAAGATGTGCCTATTTCTATTTCCATTATCACTATCCTGCCTCCCTCATCCCGTTTTATTGTTCTAATTCGCATCTGCAGGCCCCTCCTAATTAATATCAACACTCCTCCCTTTTTCCCTTGTGCTGGCGATCCTACTGCCAGTTCCACCCAACCCTTCTGAAATTTACTGTGCTCGTTATTGGAGAGATGGGTCTCCTGGAGGAATGCTATGTCAGCTTGTGTCTCTGCAAAGCCTGCAGCACTTTAGTACGTTTCACAGGCGAGGAGATCCCCCCCACATTCCAGGATATCAACTAATGAGTCTAGTCTCTTGTTTTATACCCATAACAGTATCTGATAACTTTCGCACTCTGAAGAGCGCCCCCCAGCCCCTGGGCACCCTCCTTTCTTTGAGCTGTGCTGAGAGCCATATGAAGCTATCAAAACAAACAGAGAAAGAATAAGAGCGAGAAAAAAAAAAAAAAAACCCTTCTCCCGTTGCTCCTTCCATAGTTCCCCTTCCCCCCTCCCCTCCCTTCTCCTTTCCCCCACCTCTAATCTCCTTTTTCCTGTGGTTCTCGCTAGAGAACGAGTCACGCCCCCCCCCCTGTTCCCCCAGCGCTGACCTCCGGATTTTCTACTTCACCCCTATTAGTTATGAGCTTCTAACATTATACAGTCCTGCTTCCTAATATATGGTACTGGCCTTCAATTTACATCAGTTATACTTTAACTTAGACACAGCCTATGATCCAGGAAACTTTGGTGTAATTCCCTCCGTGAGCCGAAAAAGTGCTTGCATGTATTCAGGGATTCTATATTTGTTTACAGTCCTTACTGTGCAGTCCTGCCAGCATTGTATGTGTTCAATGTCCACTCTATCTTCCTCCGCTTGCTCCAACCAAGCCTTTATCACCTCCTTATCACTGATCTCGTGGGCTGCTGATCCTTGTGGCCTCGCTCCCTTCCTCCGTTCTCTGCTCCATTTTGTTAGCAAAGTCCAAGGCCTCCACATGTGAGCTGAAAAAGTGCTGTTTGCCCTTGTACTGAATTCTTAGCTTGGCAGGAAACATCAGAGCGAAGCTGGCTCTTTTTCATACAGGCTCTTACACACTTCCACAAATTGCCTGCGCTGGGCTGCCACTGCCGTTGAAAAGTCTTGAAAACAAAGGATAGTGCGGGTCTCATACTGCACCTTGCCTCTCACTCTCCATGCTCGCAATATTTCTTGCTTGTGGGTGTAGTTGAGAATTTTACATATTATCACACGAGGTCTTTCTAAGTCCTGTCCAGCACGGCCCAACCGGTGTGCTCGCTCGATTTTTAACTCCTTCTCCAACCCAGGTAAGTTTAGTGTCTTGGGCAGCCATGTTTCAAGGAAGTCCCGCAGCTCTACCTCGCGTATTGACTCCGGAAGCCCCACCAGCCTTAAATTATTCCTACGTGATCTATTTTCAAGATCTTCTACTTTAGCTTCCAGTTTGTTCAATTGCTCTTCATTTGTTCTTGCTTGCTTTCACTTTGCTGGCACTGATCTTCCACGTCCGATAATCTCTGCTGAAACCCAGTCAAATCTGTGCGTAAGCTTTCTAGTTTACCGTCCATTTGCACTATTTGATCTGAGATTTTCTGTAATTTTTTGTCGACGGATGCTTCTAATAAAGTGGAGACTTCCGCGGCTATCTCTGCTGCCCGAGCGGAACTCACCGATTCGCTGGACGCGCCAATCTCCGCCATTTTGTTTTCGCCCGTGCGGCTCCATGTGCTGTCTTTCCGGCTGATTTTTGTGGCCATTCTGACCCGAATCTCAGTTCGCCAGCCTTTGCTCACACCGGGGGAGTTTCCCGTGCTTTTCTATCGCAGTTTCGTGGGTTCTCTGCCGATGCGTGCAGCGCTAGGGGAAGTTGTTCTGCGAGGGGACTCGGAGCTCTCTCAAGCGGCGACCTTCCCTTCGCCTAGCATCATGTGACTTATCCCCCCAAATCCATTTAATATAAGGTCCCCGGATAGGGGACGTATCAGATATTAAACTGATAGGAACAGATACTTTAATATCTGAATGAACATTTTGAAAAAGTAAACACAAACACACTTTCATTCTGAGCAAATACAGAGGTTAGAAAAGAACCAACACAATATCATTACCCAGGAATTCCACCCCTTTAACACATTCAAAAACTAAGCCCATCCATTTGACAAAATACTTTCAATCTGAACCAATACAGTCAGTGAAATATAAAATAGCTATCCACACCACCCTTGGACAGCCTACTCAGCAAGGGGGAACCAGGAACCACTTTGGAGAATACTCCATTAACTAAACTGAGGAATGCAGTGATAATAAGCTCCAGTGCGATGCTAAAAAAAAAGCCTCAGGCAGGGAGGATTGTCCTCCTTCGCTTATCACATATTTATTATTTATTGCATTTGTATCCCACATTTTCCCACCTATTTGCAGGCTCAATGTGGCTTACATAGTTTAGTTATGATATTGTCATTCCAGGATATCAGATACAATTAGTAATATGTAGAGATTAAGTAAGGTGAAGAAGAAGGAAGTGATTGGGTGGGTAAGTTTAGAAGGGGACTTTCATAACTGGATGGATTGGTGAGGTGGATTGTTGGGGCTATGGGTTCTCTTTGTAGGCCTTGTTGAAGAGAGATGTTTTCAGAGATTTGCGAAAGTTAGTTATTTCCTCAATTGTTTTTAGGTCTGTGGGTAATGCATTCCATAGCTGCATGCTCATGTAGAAGAAGGTAGTGGCGAGCGGACGAAAGAATCAAGATGGCGTCAGTAGTGGATGTGTGCTCCCAAAGCTCCTGAGACACATCGCTGTTTTTTTCGAGAGAAGTTCTTTTCCCCGATTTCAAAATGGGGAAAAGAAAGGGGAAGACGGCGGTTCCTACCTCCGTGGTTCCGCCGACGACGCCAATCTCCCGACAAACAACTTTGGAAATCTTCGGAATTGGGAGCCATGGTGAACAGTTGACTGCTTCGACGGGTTCGGCTGTTTTAGAAGCGGACCGCAGCATTGAAGGAGCGACGTTGAGCCCTCCTTCTTACACCGCTCCTCCACAACCCGGAAGCGAAAGACTTCCTGAAGGGCCACGGCAGTTGGAAATGCTATTTGCAACGCCGTTGGGAGGAGGACCTTCAGGCACTTCAACCCCGGGAAAGGAGATAACAACGCAGGAGCAATTGCTGGTCAGTGCCCCTGCTCCCCGAGGTTTCGCCGCCGAGAGTAATGGAGGAATACAGAGACCTTCAGTGGTGACTATGAATTCATTATGGGACGCAATTCAAGGGGTTAATAGTACATTACTTCAGATGAATATTACTATTAATGGTGAAATTAAGGAAATTAAACAGACTAGTGAAAATCTGTCCAAAAATTTTCAGGAACAGAAAGAAAAAGTTTTGAAGATGGAAGCTGAAGTTGGAAAACTTCAAAATCTAACGTTTTCCTTAATTAAAGAAAGAGAAATACAGGAAAAGAAACTAGAAAATCTGGAAAATAATGCCCGAAGGAACAATCTAAGGCTAATTAATTTTCCAAAATCACTCCTTGTTACTGCCATAGATATGCTTAAGAGATATTTTACTCAAATACTGGGAATCTCAATGGAGGGTTATCCCCCTATAACGAGAACCCAGTATATTACGGGTGTTTCTAAAATCCCAAAGGAGCAATTATTAGCTGCTCCAGATTTAAACCTGACAGAATTTCTAGAGAACTCTCTGGAAGTAGTTACAGAGAGAACGACACTTATTGTGACTTTCGCACTGGAAATGGACAGAAACAATATTCTGAGACTTTATTTTCGCCATTTAAATGAAATCTTCTTGGGTCAAAAAATACAAATTTTTCCGGATTTGGCAAGGAGTACGCAAAAAAGAAGAAAAGACTTTTTGATATATAAAACTAGAGTCTTAAAGCTGGGTGCTACATTTTTGCTTAAATTTCCTTGCAAATGTTATATTACCTGTGAATCAGTTAATTACATTTTTTTACTCCCTCGAAGTTATTAGATTTTATTGTTCCAAGGAGAGTGCTGGTATACCTGTTGTCTTGCCTCCCTAATTAGAAATGCTGTTTAGTTGGCTGCAGTAATCTGTTTTGACCCCTCCGCTTAAACAATTTAGTTTATATTAATAATTTCTTGTATAATATTCCTAGTATCTTGATTCAAACTTATTGAGGACAAATTTGAAATATTTTCTATAAGTAATGATAAATGTATATTTCCTTATTTAATTTTCTGATATTGCTGAACTTTATATTTTGATGTAAATGGAAAATTCATAAATAAAGAGTTAAAAAAAAAAAAAAGAAGGTAGTGGCACACATCAGCTTGTATTTTAGACCTTTACAGCTGGGGAAGTGCAGATTGAGAAATTTGCCGGACGATTTTGTGGCGTTTCTGGGAGGTAGATCCACAAGGTTTAGCATGTAGATTGGGGTGTCTGCGTGAATGATTTTGTGTACAATCATGCAGATCTTGAACGCAATGCGTTCCTTAAGTGGGAGCCAGTGAAGTTTCTCTCTTAGGGGTTTTGCACTTTCATATTTAGTTTTTCCAAATATGAGTCTGGTGGCAGTATTCTGGGCTGTTTGGAGTTTTTTGATAGTCTGTTCTTTGCAGCCAGCATACAGTGCATTGCAGTAGTCCAGCATAAGCTTCCTTCCAAGCTGACAAATCATGTCTGTGTCCAAAGTAATTGACCTCCACAACCTCAAGCATCGAGCTCTCCACAAGGCATCTTTCAAACAACTAATACCAATCCACAAGCGAACAAGAGGTCCTTGAAACCAACTGTCTATACAGAACTCCCTTCTACCAACTGGACATCAGGATTCATTGCCTGCATCCAAACAAACACTCGCTGCCAAACAGCCTGTGCCATCCTGCAACGCCAGAAGACATGAGCAGTCCTCCCAGGCACAGAGAGCGGTAGGCGCCAGCCTTCTCCGATATAAGAAACTTCTTGTAGGAATGCATCCATGCACTGCTCCCAAGCAAGGTCTTTCTGCGCGTTCAAAAGATGCTTGGCATTAACCATCCCCACACAGCTTTGCATTCCTCTGCACTCAATTTCCCAACAGGGGATATTCTTGTTTTACCTGCCAAAATAACTTTCTCTATCCCCCTTGCTGAGAGGTCATCCAAGAGTATACCCCGTAATGCAAATTTAAACACAATCCTTTATCACTTTATAAACAAATTGTCAAGATTCAGCGTGAGGGACAGTATGCTGGAACCCCAAACCCCAGCCCTTACACACAAACAATTGCAAATACAACCTAGCAAAATACGACCATAACCATAACTCTCTATGTCTCTCCACCACTGCCAGAAGAAACACACACTGACACACTTAATCACTTCCAAATCAGGCACCTTCCCTCCCCCGCACTCAAGCGGGTAGCGCATGACCTCCCGCTTGAGCCGTTCCATCTTCCCACCCCAAATAAAACAGAACACCTGTCTCGTCAAAGTCCTCAACCCAAAGGAACCAATAGGAAATACAGAAGCCACATGCAACATCAATGGCAAGAGTTCATTTTTAACAATTAGGACCCGCCCCGACAGTCAAACTTCGTGTCTTCCACTGAGTTATTCTACTCTGTGTCTTCTCAAACACCTCCTGCCAATTACGACTAGCCATATTTTCCCAAAAAACAACCCAGAATCTTAATCCTTAACTCCCAATCCACCTCACCCCTCCAGTTAAGATACAAGCACTCACTCTTACTAATGTTAATCTTTGAGGAGGAAGCTGCAACAAACCTTGCACAATGCCAGCCCATCCACTTTATGGAGTCATTATCCCTACAAAAAATCGTCACATCATCCATATAAAGGGCCAAACGTGCTTCTAAGCCCCCACTACCTGGGAGAGGCACGCCCCTAATACGGGCCTCCTTCCTAATTGCGCTAGCAAATGGTTCAATTGCCAGTACGTAAAGAAGAGGAGAGATAGGACATCCCTGCCTCACCCCTGATTGCACTCTAAACTCTGCACTCAGAAACCCATTCACCAATACCTTACTAACACTATCCTGCAACAAAGCACTTACCCACTCAATAAATCTAAATCCCAAACCCATCTTTCCCATAACGGACCACAAAATGTCCTGTTCACCCTATCATAAGCTTTCTTTTGATCCAAGGAAACCACACACACCGGCTGGTTCCGCTCCTCGCAGTATAAAATTACATCCTTCACCAAAGCTTGGTTATCCACAATTCTGCGTCCTTGGATACCACAGGTCTGAGCTGGACCAACCACCTTCCCTATCACCTCTTGCAAGCGGAAAAACGTCTTAGCCAGGATCTTATAATCAGCATTCAAGAGAGTAATTGGACGCCAGTTCTTAACCTGGCGCCTATCACCTTTCTTTTAATCAACACAATCAACCCTTTTCTCAGTGAGGCTGGCAATGCCCCTTTATCCAAACTCTCTCACAACATGGCCAAAAAATCCCCCTGACGAAGAGACCAAAACTCCCTATAGAACTCAATGGGTAAACCATCCTCTCCTGGGACCTTCCCCCCTTTCATAGACTTCACTGCTCTCTCAACCTCCTCTCCCTCCAAATCCCTCCCCAGGGCACACTTTCCCCTTTCAAACCTCCCCTTCTAAGTAACTCAAATATTCCAAGGCGATGTCCTGATCATACGCCCGAGAGGTATACAACTCTGTATAATACTGCAAAACTAATCCCTGATCCTCTCTGTATCCCTCTGTTCAATATCATTCTCATTCATCTTGCTAGTCAAAATGGATGAACGCGCCCTCACCTTATGGAAAAAGAACCTTGAACAGCGCTCATGTTCCTCAATAAACTGTGCTCAGGCCCGAAACATGACAGACTGCATCCTCTTCTGATACCAGTCTTAACTTATGCTTAACCTCAATTATATCCCGCTGTACCTCAAAGCCAAACCCTGCCAAAACATATAAATTCTGCAGAGTGGCCCCCAACTTTTCAACTACCCTCTTATCCCTCCTTGCCTTAGCCATTCCCTTTTGTACAAAGAAGTCCCTTGTTCGAATCTTAAGATTCTCCCACCATTCACCCAGGGAAGAAAATAAATTTTTAAAGAACTCCAATCATGAAACTTCCTCACATACTCTGCCTTAACAGTTTCATCACTCAATAAACTAATATTTAATTTCCACCACCCCTTTCCAATAGACACCGTCCATAGAAATTTTAGGCTGACCTTCAAGGCCTGATGATCTGAAAAAACACAGTTAATAATTCAGCTTTCTCAAGAGCAACTGATGGTTTAGTGAGGGGAAGAGGGCTGGGTCTAGAATTGACTATGTGTTTGTGTCACCAAGTGAACCCAGGAGCAGCGGGTTGAAGACACTTAAAACATCAAGCAGACCTGCATCCACCGTCAGATCCCTCAGGGTATGAGACCTCCCATCCAACCCCCACTAGTTTCCGATAACTTATCCTCTTGGCCAATACTGCATTAAAATCCTTTGCCAACACCACAACCCTATGTGTTAACAATAACAGTTCTAATCTCTCAAACACCTCAACCCTCTCTCTCAGCTCTGTTGGAGCATACACATTAATCAGCCTAATAGCCCTCTCCCTCCAGGACCCATCCACACATACCACCCTCCCTTTCACATACTCCAAGACATGATCCACTTGAAAGTCTGCATTTCCTGCCCGAATCCCAACTCCTGAACCTTACTGTTTCCCCCCCCCCCCCCCGACCACACCGACCACCCAACATCCCATCTGTTTTCCACCTCCTGATGCAGGACAGCATCTGGAATTCCACATTCCTGCAAAAAGAAAATGTCACAACCAACACTCTTCAAATACAGCATTACAGCCCCACACGTCCCCTTATCTCTTATATTCCGAACATTAATGGAGCACAAACGAAACATTAGAAGCCCAAAGAGAGTGAACTGCATCAAATGTCCAGACCACCCTACAGCGCTCATCATTTCTTCTTCTTAACTCTCTTTCTCTTCCATCCTTTTCCATCCCAGTAGCACCCTGAAATTGGACCACCAGCTCAGGCTCCAAATAAGCCCCTCCTGTGGCCCAATGTCACTATCCTGTGAGTCACGCTCCTCTTTTCTTTTATGGCACTCCACAACATCCATTGAACGTTCAGCAGGATCCTCCGAGGTCTGTTCCCCCTCAGTGCTCCCCATACTCCACACAGTAGAAACATCCAACAGCTCTTGAAGTGGATCAACAACATCCTCTTGAAGCAGCTCTCCCTCAGAACAAATGTCCATGGACTGCCCATCCCCTGAAGCACCCCACCCTGAGGGGACTCAGGGACGATACTAGCACATGCCTCCTGTTGTATTTCATCTTCAGCTAATAGAATAGCCTGGCCAAACTCCTCCTGGGTTGTCAGGTCAGCAGGCTCAGCCTCAGAGTCCAAAGGAGCATTAGTCCCTCTTGCCATTTTAACTATCTTGAGTCTCTATGGCAATCGCAGGCTCTCCACAGCTACCTCAGATCTCTCCTTGGACTTTTCAGCAGCTACATGTGCACTCCTCGGCCTCACATCAAAGTCCCGTGAAGGCCCGTGAGTGAGTCCTTTACTCCGATTGGCATAGGAATATGGACAAGATTAAAAGACATGCCCCTTTTCACCACGCAGATTGCACAATTTGGAGATGACACAGGTAAAGGCAGTATGCCCAACACTACTACAATTGCTGCAATACTCTTGATCACAGTCTCTAGCAAAATGTCCATCACCAACACATTTCCTACATTTTTTTTGGCTGGCCCACATAGAAGATGCTGCCCTGACATGCCCCAATCTGTATACAGCTTGGCAAATGGACCCTATCTTTTGCAGCAGAATCATATCTCAACTTGACATGAAATTTCATAGATCCACTCTTCACACCATCCTCATTACGAACTTCATTGCCATGGACAACTTCGCAATACTGCTTCAACCATGTAAAGACATCCTCATACTTCACCAATTCACTGTACATCAAAACAGTGATTGCATGCCTCTCCAGTTGAGTAAAGAGAGTAAAAACAAAGTTACGGAGTGCTGTACTTTCTTTCCTATCTTCCATCTTGGCAACACACTACCCCAAAGCTTGAAAAGTAGCAAAAACCACTTCAAATTTTTTACCACCAGCAAAAGCGAACAAATAATTCAGCTCTCTTAGAGCAAATTGCAATTCTTTCTGTAAAATCAGGTGACTGAACAGCAACTGTGCCATAAGTACATAAGTACATAAGTAGTGCCATACTGGGAAAGACCAAAGGTCCATCTAGCCCAGCATCCTGTCACCGACAGTGGCCAATCCAGGTCAAGGGCACCTGGCACGCTCCCCAAATGTAAAAACATTCCAGACAAGTTATACCTAAAAATGCGGAATTTTTCCAAGTCCATTTAATAGCGGTCTATGGACTTGTCCTTTAGGAATCTATCTAACCCCTTTTTAAACTCCGTCAAGCTAACCGCCCGTACCACGTTCTCCGGCAACGAATTCCAGAGTCTAATTACACGTTGGGTGAAGAAAAATTTTCTCCGATTCGTTTTAAATTTACCACACTGTAGCTTCAACTCATGCCCTCTAGTCCTAGTATTTTTGGATAGCGTGAACAGTCGCTTCACATCCACCCGATCCATTCCACTCATTATTTTATACACTTCTATCATATCTCCCCTCAGCCGTCTCTTCTCCAGCTGAAAAGCCCTAGCCTTCTCAGCCTCTCTTCATAGGAAAGTCGTCCCATCCCCACTATCATTTTCGTCGCCCTTCGCTGTACCTTTTCCAATTCTACTATATCTTTTTTGAGATACGGAGACCAGTACTGAACACAATACTCCAGGTGCGGTCGCACCATGGAGCGATACAACGGCATTATAACATCCGCACACCTGGACTCCATACCCTTCCTAATAACACCCAACATTCTATTCGCTTTCCTAGCCGCAGCAGCACTGAGCAGAAGGTTTCAGCGTATCATCTTCCTCTTGCTTCAAAACAAACTGCATTCCGGCCGCATCCATGAGGCCGCCATCTCCTGGGCACCTCCCCGAAGGGAAACACCAAAAGCGCTTGTGACAACCGCTGTCACAAACAACACCTCGCACCTTAATGACGAGAACAGGGATACTGCGGGTTAGGCCGAAGCCAGCATTTCTCCCCATCAGGGTCCCCTGATCTTAGCCAAAAGGCCGAGAAGCGATGCCGCTGCTTGTTGCTCAGCCGCTGTGCTTTGGCCCCTCCTCTTGGCTGCTCAGGGTGAAAAGACTCGGGTCCACACAGCCGGCGACATCACGGTTCCATCGAGCGGGCACCGCTGGGCGCGTTTTTAGCACGATGGCTAAAAAAGGAAACGCCTTTCCGAGAAAGCCTAAAGGTGACTGATGCGTGCGAGACAGAGACAGAAAAACCCTGCAGCTGGGCCTCATCTGCATGAGTACTCTTCTGTGGCTCAGGGGCGTAGCCACAGTATTTCGCGTGGCCCTCACAGGCAAACTTAATCCCCTATGGGATGGAAAGGGGGCGGGGAGGTGGATACTAGTCAAGCTTTTTTTTTTTTCCTCTTCCCCTCCCCGCCACACAAGCCTGCTTTCTGTGAAAAGGCTCACATCTGCCTGCTGGGCTAACAGACGAATCCAGCAAAATCCACCGAAACCACAGGTCGTGGGATCGAATCCCGGCAGGTCGGGAGCGGAATAAAATTTAATTCCAGATGGGGGAGAGCAAAAGACCTGCAAGGGTAAGAGAAGGAAAAAAAGAACAGAGTTGGAGGGTGGGAAAGAAAAAAAGGTATCCAGGGAGCAGCTGCATGTGCATTCTAAAAGCAAAAGTGACTACAGAAGACCTCGCTGAAATCCAAAAAAAAATAGAAGAACCGCTCAAATGAGAACCAAGCTCTAACTTTTACTTTTCAGATCTTCCGTATACGGAAGCGCACCGTGCCTAGAAGTACTGCAATACCAGGTCGATGCACGGAGCGGACGAAGCAAGCTCCGGTTCCGTCTCCCTGTCCCAAAAATCCATTTAATATAAGGTCCCCAGATAGGGGACGTATCAGATATTAAACTGATAAGAACAGATACTACACTTGATCTTAGCCAAAAGGCCGAGAAGCGATGCCGCTGCTTGTTGCTCAGCCCGCTGTGCTTTGGCCCCTCCTCTTGGCTGCTCAGGGTGAAAAGACTCGGGTCCACACAGCGGCGACATCACGGTTCCATCGAGCGGGCACCGCTGGGCGCGTTTTTAGCACGATGGCTAAAAAAGGAAACGCCTTTCCGAGAAAGCCTAAAGGTGACTGATGCGTGCGAGACAGAGACAGAAAAACCCTGCAGCTGGGCCTCATCTGCATGAGTACTCTTCTGTGGCTCAGGGGCGTAGCCACAGTATTTCGCGTGGCCCTCACAGGCAAACTTAATCCCCTATGGGATGGAAAGGGGGCGGGGAGGTGGATACTAGTCAAGCTTTTTTTTTTTTCCCTCTTCCCCTCCCCGCCACACAAGCCTGCTTTCTGTGAAAAGGCTCACATCTGCCTGCTGGGCTAACAGACGAATCCAGCAAAATCCACCGAAACCACAGGTCGTGGGATCGAATCCCGGCAGGTCGGGAGCGGAATAAAATTTAATTCCAGATGGGGGAGAGCAAAAGACCTGCAAGGGTAAGAGAAGGAAAAAAAAAACAGAGTTGGAGGGTGGGAAAGAAAAAAAGGTATCCAGGGAGCAGCTGCATGTGCATTCTAAAAGCAAAAGTGACTACAGAAGACCTCGCTGAAATCCAAAAAAAAATAGAAGAACCGCTCAAATGAGAACCAAGCTCTAACTTTTACTTTTCAGATCTTCCGTATACGGAAGCGCACCGTGCCTAGAAGTACTGCAATACCAGGTCGATGCACGGAGCGGACGAAGCAAGCTCCGGTTCCGTCTCCCTGTCCCAAAAATTCATTTAATATAAGGTCCCCAGATAGGGGACGTATCAGATATTAAACTGATAAGAACAGATACTTTTACTTTTGAAAATGATTTATTCAGATACTAAACACATACATACTGTCAAACTGAACCTATACACAGGTCAGAAAAATTACCTACACAATGACAGTACCCCAATCTTCCACACTTTAAACCATTCAAAAACACTAAACCCACTGATTTGACAAAAAATCTGAAACAATACAGTCAGTGAAATGGACATAATACCTCCCACCACCCCTGAACAGCCTACTCAGCAAGGGGGACCCAGGAACCACTTTGGAGAAAACTCCCGTAACTAAACTGAGGAATGCAGTGCCAATAAGCTCCAGTGCCATGCCAAAAAAGCCTCAGGCAAGGAGGAATGGCCTCCCTCCCGTATCACATATGCCAGCATAAGCTTCCTTCCAAGCTGACAAATCATGCCTGTGTCCAAAGTAATTGACCTCCACAACCTCAAGCATCGCGCTCTCCACAAGGCATCTTTCAAACAACTAATACCAATCCACAAACGCACACAAGAGGTCTTTGAAACCAACTGTCCGTACATGACCCCCTCCTCTACCACCCGGACATCAGGATTCATTGCCTGCATCCAAACAAACACTCGCTGCCAAACAGCCTGTGCCACCCTGCAACGCCAGAAAACATGAGCAGGCGACTCCTCGCCAACACAGCCTTCCCAAGCACAGAGAGTGGTCGGCGCCAGCCTTCTCCGATACAAGAAACTTCTTGTAGGAATACAGCCGTGCACCGCTCCCCAAGCCAGGTCTTTCTGCTCGTTCAAAAGATACTTGGCATTAACCATTCTCCACACAGCTTTGCATTCCTCTGCACTCAATTTCCCAACAGGGCACATTCTTGTTTTACCTGCCAAAATAACTGTCTCTATCCCCCTCGCTGAGAGGTCAGCCAACACCATACCCCGTAATGCAAATTTTTTAACACAATCTTTTATCACTTTATAAACAAATGGACAAGATTCAGCATGGGGGACAGTATGCTGGAACCCCAAACCCCAGCCCTTACACACAAACAATTGCAAATACAACCTGGCAAAATACGACCATAACCGTAACTCTCTATGTTCCTCCACCACTGCCTGAAGAAACTCACACACTGACACACTTAACAACTTCACTTCCAAATCAGGCACCTTCCTTCCCCCGCACTCAAGCGGGTAGCGCATGACTTCCCGCTTGAGACGTTCCATCTTCCCACCCCAAATAAAACAGAACATCTGTCTCGTCAAAGTCCTCAACCCAAAGGAACCAATAGGAAACACAGGAGCCACATGCAACATCAATGGCAAGAGTTCATTTTCACAATTAGGACCCTCCCTGATAAGGTCAAATTTCGTGTCTTCCACTGAGTTATTCTACTCTGTGTCTTTTCAAACACCCTCTGCCAATTACGACTAGCCATATTTTTCCCAAAAAACAACCCCAGGATCTTAATCTCCTCCCGAACTCTCCTTAACCCCCAATCCACCTCACTACCCCTCCAATTAAGATACAAGCACTCACTCTTACTAATGTTAATCTTTGAAGAGGAAGCTGCAGCAAACCTTGCACAATGCCAGCCCATCCACTTTATGGAGTCATTATCCCTACAAAAAATGGTCACATCATCCATGTAAAGAGCCAACCGTGCTTCTAAACCCCCACTACCTGGGAGAGGCACGCCTCTAATACGGGCCTCCTTCCTAATTGCGCTAGCAAATGGTTCAATTGCCAGTACGTAAAGAAGAGGGGAGATAGGACATCCCTGCCTCACCCCTGATTGCACTCTAAACTCTGCACTCAGAAACCCATTCACCAAAACCTTACTAACACTATCCTGCAACAAAGCCCTCACCCACCCAATAAATCTAAATCCCAAACCCATCTTTCCCATAACGGACCACAAAAATGCTCTGTTCACCCTATCATAGGCTTTCTCTTGATCCAAGGAAACCACACACACCGGCTGGTTCCGCTCCTCACAGTATAAAAGTACATCCCTCACCAAAGCTTGATTATCCACAATTCTACGGCCTGGGATGCCACAAGTCTGAGCTGGACCAACCACCTTCCCTATCACCTCTTGCAAGCGGAAAAACAACGTCTTAGCCAGGATTTTATAATCAGTATTCAAGAGAGTAATTGGACGCCAGTTCTCAACCTGGCGCCTATCCCCTTTCTTTTAATCAACACAATCAACCCTTTTCTCAGTGAAGCCGGCAATGCCCCTTTATCCAAAATCTCTCTCAACATGGCCAAAAAATCCCCCTGAAGAAGAGACCAAAACTCCCTATAGAATTCAATGGGTAAACCATCCTCTCCTGGAACCTTCCCCCCTTTCATAGACTTCACTGCTCTCTCCACCTCCTCTCCCTCCAACTCCCTCCCCAGGCCCTGACTTTCCTCTTTCGACACCTCCCCGTCTAAGCACCTCAAATAGTCCAAGGCGATGTCCTGATCATACGCCCGAGAGGTATACAACGCTGTATAATACTGCAAAACTAACCCTTTAATCCTCTCTGTATCCCTCTGTTCAATACCATTCTCATCCAGCAGGCTAGTCAGAATGGATGTCCGCGCCCTCACCTTATGAAAAAGAACCTTGAGCAGCGCTCATGTTCCTCAATAAACTGCGCTCGGGCCCGAAACATGACAGACTGCATCCTCTGCTGATACCAGTCTCTTAACTTATGCTTAACCTCAATTATATCCCGCTGTACCTCAAAGCCAAACCCTGCCAAAACATATAAATTCTGCAGAGTGGCCTCCAACTTTTCAACCACCCTCTTATCCCTCCTTGCCTTAGCCCTTCCCTTTTGTACAAAAAAATCCCTTGTTCGAATTTTAAGATTCTCCCACCATTCCCCCAGGGAAGAAAATAAATCTTTAAAGAACTCCAAGCATGAAACTTCCGCACATACTCTGCCTTAACATTGGCATCACTCAATAAACTAATATTTAATTTCCACCACCCCTTTCCAATAGCCACTGTCCCTGGAAAATTTAAGCTGACCTTCAGGGCCTGATGATCTGAAAAAAACACAGGTAATAGGTCAGCTTTCTCAAGAGCAACTGATGGTGACACAAACACATAGTCAATTCTAGACCCAGCCCGCTTTCCTTCACTAAACCAAGTGAACCCAGGAGCAGCGGGTTGCAGACACTTAAACACATCAAGCAGACCTGCATCCACCGTTAGATCCCTCAGGGCATGAGAACTCCCATCCAACCCTCCGCTAACTGCCGATAACCTATCCTCTTTGGCCAATACTGCATTAAAGTCCCCTGCCAACACCACCACCCTATGTGTTAACAATAATGGTTCTAATCTCTCAAACACCTCAACCCTCTCTCTCAGCTCAGTTGGAGCATACACATTAATCAGCCTAACCGCCCTCTCCCTCCAGGTCCCATCCACACACACAACCCTCCCTTTCACACACTCCAAAACACACTCCACTTGAAAGTCTGCATTCCCTGCCAAAATCCCAACTCCTGAACATTTATTACTGTTATCCCCAGACCACACCGACCACCCAACATCCCATCTGTTTTCCATCTCCTGGTGCAAGACAGCGTCCGGAATCCCACATTCCTGCAAAAAGAAAATGTCACATCCAACACTCTTCAAATACAGCATTACCGCCCCACACTTCCCCTTATCTCTTATACTCCGAACATTAATGGAGCATAAAAGAAACATTAGGAGCCCAAAGAGAGTAAACTGCATCAAATGCCCAGGACACCCCACAGCGCTCATCGTTTCTTCTTCTTAACTCTCTCTTTCCCTTCCTTTTCCATCCCAGTAGCACCCTGAAATTGGACCACCAACTCAGGCTCCAAATAAGCCCCTCCTGTGGCCCCAATGTCACTATCCTGTGAGTCCCGCTCCTCCTCTTTCCTTTTATGACACTCCGCAACATCCATCGAACATCCAGCAGGATCCTCCGAGGTCTCTTCCCCCTCAGTGCTCCCCATACTCCACACAGTAGAAACATCCAGTAGCTCTTGAAGCGGATCAACAATATCCCCTCGAAACAGCTCTCCCTCGAAACAAATGTCCATGGACTGCCTATCCCCTGGAGTCTTCTCCTCCTGAGGGGACTCAGGCACGGGACTAGCACATGCCTCCTGTTGTATTCCATCTTCAGCAACTAGACTAGCCTGGCCAGCCTCCTCCGGGGTTGTCAGGACAGCCGGCTCAGCCTCAAAATCCAAAGGAGCCGTAGCCCCTCTTGCCAGTTTGACTATCAGAGGGGTCTCTATGGCTACCGCCAGGCTCTCCACAGCTACCTCAGATCTCTCCTTAGCCTTTTCAGCAGCTACATGTGCACTCCTTGGCCTCCCATCAAGTCTCGCGAAGGCCCACACCTGGGTCCTCCTTTACTCCGATTGGCATAGGAATACGGGCAAGATTTGAAGACATGTCCCTGTTCACCACACAGATTACACGATTTGGAGATGACACAGATAAAGGCAGTATGCCCAACACTGCCACAATTGCTGCAGTACTCTTGATCACAGTCTCTAGCAAAATGTCCATCACCTCCACATTTCCTACATTTTTTTGGCTGGCCCACGTAGAAGACGCTGCCCTGACATGCCCCAATCTGTATACGGCTTGGCACATGGACCCAATCCTTTGCAGCAGCATCATATCTCAACTTGACATGAAATTTCATAGCTCCACTCTTCACTCCATCCTCATCACGAACTTCATTGCCATGGACAACTTCACAATACTGCTTCAACCATGTAAAAACATCCTCATATTTCACCAGTTCACTGTACATCAAAACAGTCACTACCCCGCCTCTCAGGTCGAGTAAGGGGAGTAAAAACAAAATTACGGAGTGCGGTACTTTCTTTCTTATCTTCCATCTTGGCAACACACTGCTCCAAAGCTTGAAAAGTAGCGAAAACTACTTCAAATTTTTTCCACCAGGAAAAGCAAACAAATAATCCAGGTCTCTTGGTCCAAATCCCAGCTCTTTCTGCAAATCAGGCGACTGAACAGCAATCGCTCCATCGTAAAATCTCCTCTTGCTTCAAAACAAACTGCATTCCGGCGCATCCATGAGGCCGCCATCTCCTGGGCACCTCCCCGAAGGGAAACACCAAAGCGCTTGTGACACCGCTGTCAACAAACAACACCTCGCACCTTAATGACGAGAACAGGGATACTGCGGGTTAGGCCGAAGCCAGCATTTCTCCCCATCAGGGTCCCCTGATCTTAGCCAAAAGGCCGAGAAGCGATGCCGCTGCTTGTTGCTCAGCCGCTGTGCTTTGGCCCCTCCTCTTGGCTGCTCAGGGTGAAAAGACTCGGGTCCACACAGCCGGCGACATCACGGTTCCATCGAGCGGGCACCGCTGGGCGCGTTTTTAGCACGATGGCTAAAAAAGGAAACGCCTTTCCGAGAAAGCCTAAAGGTGACTGATGCGTGCGAGACAGAGACAGAAAAACCCTGCAGCTGGGCCTCATCTGCATGAGTACTCTTCTGTGGCTCAGGGTGTAGCCACAGTATTTCGCGTGGCCCTCACAGGCAAACTTAATCCCCTATGGGATGGAAAGGGGGCGGGGAGGTGGATACTAGTCAAGCTTTTTTTTTTTTCCTCTTCCCCTCCCCGCCACACAAGCCTGCTTTCTGTGAAAAGGCTCACATCTGCCTGCTGGGCTAACAGACGAATCCAGCAAAATCCACCGAAACCACAGGTCGTGGGATCGAATCCCGGCAGGTCGGGAGCGGAATAAAATTTAATTCCAGATGGGGGAGAGCAAAAGACCTGCAAGGGTAAGAGAAGGAAAAAAAGAACAGAGTTGGAGGGTGGGAAAGAAAAAAGGTATCCAGGGAGCAGCTGCATGTGCATTCTAAAAGCAAAAGTGACTACAGAAGACCTCGCTGAAATCCAAAAAAAAATAGAAGAACCGCTCAAATGAGAACCAAGCTCTAACTTTTACTTTTCAGATCTTCCGTATACGGAAGCGCACCGTGCCTAGAAGTACTGCAATACCAGGTCGATGCACGGAGCGGACGAAGCAAGCTCCGGTTCCGTCTCCCTGTCCCAAAAATCCATTTAATATAAGGTCCCCAGATAGGGGACGTATCAGATATTAAACTGATAAGAACAGATACTACACTTGATCTTAGCCAAAAGGCCGAGAAGCGATGCCGCTGCTTGTTGCTCAGCCGCTGTGCTTTGGCCCCTCCTCTTGGCTGCTCAGGGTGAAAAGACTCGGGTCCACACAGCCGGCGACATCACGGTTCCATCGAGCGGGCACCGCTGGGCGCGTTTTTAGCACGATGGCTAAAAAAGGAAACGCCTTTCCGAGAAAGCCTAAAGGTGACTGATGCGTGCGAGACAGAGACAGAAAAACCCTGCAGCTGGGCCTCATCTGCATGAGTACTCTTCTGTGGCTCAGGGGCGTAGCCACAGTATTTCGCGTGGCCCTCACAGGCAAACTTAATCCCCTATGGGATGGAAAGGGGGCGGGGAGGTGGATACTAGTCAAGCTTTTTTTTTTTTCCCTCTTCCCCTCCCCGCCACACAAGCCTGCTTTCTGTGAAAAGGCTCACATCTGCCTGCTGGGCTAACAGACGAATCCAGCAAAATCCACCGAAACCACAGGTCGTGGGATCGAATCCCGGCAGGTCGGGAGCGGAATAAAATTTAATTCCAGATGGGGGAGAGCAAAAGACCTGCAAGGGTAAGAGAAGGAAAAAAAGAACAGAGTTGGAGGGTGGGAAAGAAAAAAAGGTATCCAGGGAGCAGCTGCATGTGCATTCTAAAAGCAAAGTGACTACAGAAGACCTCGCTGAAATCCAAAAAAAAATAGAAGAACCGCTCAAATGAGAACCAAGCTCTAACTTTTACTTTTCAGATCTTCCGTATACGGAAGCGCACCGTGCCTAGAAGTACTGCAATACCAGGTCGATGCACGGAGCGGACGAAGCAAGCTCCGGTTCCGTCTCCCTGTCCCAAAAATCCATTTAATATAAGGTCCCCAGATAGGGGACGTATCAGATATTAAACTGATAAGAACAGATACTACACTTGATCTTAGCCAAAAGGCCGAGAAGCGATGCCGCTGCTTGTTGCTCAGCCGCTGTGCTTTGGCCCCTCCTCTTGGCTGCTCAGGGTGAAAAGACTCGGGTCCACACAGCCGGCGACATCACGGTTCCATCGAGCGGGCACCGCTGGGCGCGTTTTTAGCACGATGGCTAAAAAAGGAAACGCCTTTCCGAGAAAGCCTAAAGGTGACTGATGCGTGCGAGACAGAGACAGAAAAACCCTGCAGCTGGGCCTCATCTGCATGAGTACTCTTCTGTGGCTCAGGGGCGTAGCCACAGTATTTCGCGTGGCCCTCACAGGCAAACTTAATCCCCTATGGGATGGAAAGGGGGCGGGGAGGTGGATACTAGTCAAGCTTTTTTTTTTTTCCCTCTTCCCCTCCCCGCCACACAAGCCTGCTTTCTGTGAAAAGGCTCACATCTGCCTGCTGGGCTAACAGACGAATCCAGCAAAATCCACCGAAACCACAGGTCGTGGGATCGAATCCCGGCAGGTCGGGAGCGGAATAAAATTTAATTCCAGATGGGGGAGAGCAAAAGACCTGCAAGGGTAAGAGAAGGAAAAAAAGAACAGAGTTGGAGGGTGGGAAAGAAAAAAAGGTATCCAGGGAGCAGCTGCATGTGCATTCTAAAAGCAAAAGTGACTACAGAAGACCTCGCTGAAATCCAAAAAAAAATAGAAGAACCGCTCAAATGAGAACCAAGCTCTAACTTTTACTTTTCAGATCTTCCGTATACGGAAGCGCACCGTGCCTAGAAGTACTGCAATACCAGGTCGATGCACGGAGCGGACGAAGCAAGCTCCGGTTCCGTCTCCCTGTCCCAAAAATTCATTTAATATAAGGTCCCCAGATAGGGGACGTATCAGATATTAAACTGATAAGAACAGATACTTTTACTTTTGAAAATGATTTATTCAGATACTAAACACATACATACTGTCAAACTGAACCTATACACAGGTCAGAAAAATTACCTACACAATGACAGTACCCCAATCTTCCACACTTTAAACCATTCAAAAACACTAAACCCACTGATTTGACAAAAAATCTGAAACAATACAGTCAGTGAAATGGACATAATACCTCCCACCACCCTGAACAGCCTACTCAGCAAGGGGGACCCAGGAACCACTTTGGAGAAAACTCCCGTAACTAAACTGAGGAATGCAGTGCCAATAAGCTCCAGTGCCATGCCAAAAAAGCCTCAGGCAAGGAGGAATGGCCTCCCTCCCGTATCACATATGCCAGCATAAGCTTCCTTCCAAGCTGACAAATCATGCCTGTGTCCAAAGTAATTGACCTCCACAACCTCAAGCATCGCGCTCTCCACAAGGCATCTTTCAAACAACTAATACCAATCCACAAACGCACACAAGAGGTCTTTGAAACCAACTGTCCGTACATGACCCCCTCCTCTACCACCCGGACATCAGGATTCATTGCCTGCATCCAAACAAACACTCGCTGCCAAACAGCCTGTGCCACCCTGCAACGCCAGAAAACATGAGCAGGCGACTCCTCGCCAACACAGCCTTCCCAAGCACAGAGAGTGGTCGGCGCCAGCCTTCTCCGATACAAGAAACTTCTTGTAGGAATACAGCCGTGCACCGCTCCCCAAGCCAGGTCTTTCTGCTCGTTCAAAAGATACTTGGCATTAACCATTCTCCACACAGCTTTGCATTCCTCTGCACTCAATTTCCCAACAGGGCACATTCTTGTTTTACCTGCCAAAATAACTGTCTCTATCCCCCTCGCTGAGAGGTCAGCCAACACCATACCCCGTAATGCAAATTTTTTAACACAATCTTTTATCACTTTATAAACAAATGGACAAGATTCAGCATGGGGGACAGTATGCTGGAACCCCAAACCCCAGCCCTTACACACAAACAATTGCAAATACAACCTGGCAAAATACGACCATAACCGTAACTCTCTATGTTCCTCCACCACTGCCTGAAGAAACTCACACACTGACACACTTAACAACTTCACTTCCAAATCAGGCACCTTCCTTCCCCCGCACTCAAGCGGGTAGCGCATGACTTCCCGCTTGAGACGTTCCATCTTCCCACCCCAAATAAAACAGAACATCTGTCTCGTCAAAGTCCTCAACCCAAAGGAACCAATAGGAAACACAGGAGCCACATGCAACATCAATGGCAAGAGTTCATTTTTCACAATTAGGACCCTCCCTGATAAGGTCAAATTTCGTGTCTTCCACTGAGTTATTCTACTCTGTGTCTTTTCAAACACCCTCTGCCAATTACGACTAGCCATATTTTTCCCAAAAAACAACCCCAGGATCTTAATCTCCTCCCGAACTCTCCTTAACCCCCAATCCACCTCACTACCCCTCCAATTAAGATACAAGCACTCACTCTTACTAATGTTAATCTTTGAAGAGGAAGCTGCAGCAAACCTTGCACAATGCCAGCCCATCCACTTTATGGAGTCATTATCCCTACAAAAAATGGTCACATCATCCATGTAAAGAGCCAACCGTGCTTCTAAACCCCCACTACCTGGGAGAGGCACGCCTCTAATACGGGCCTCCTTCCTAATTGCGCTAGCAAATGGTTCAATTGCCAGTACGTAAAGAAGAGGGGAGATAGGACATCCCTGCCTCACCCCTGATTGCACTCTAAACTCTGCACTCAGAAACCCATTCACCAAAACCTTACTAACACTATCCTGCAACAAAGCCCTCACCCACCCAATAAATCTAAATCCCAAACCCATCTTTCCCATAACGGACCACAAAAATGCTCTGTTCACCCTATCATAGGCTTTCTCTTGATCCAAGGAAACCACACACACCGGCTGGTTCCGCTCCTCACAGTATAAAAGTACATCCCTCACCAAAGCTTGATTATCCACAATTCTACGGCCTGGGATGCCACAAGTCTGAGCTGGACCAACCACCTTCCCTATCACCTCTTGCAAGCGGAAAAACAACGTCTTAGCCAGGATTTTATAATCAGTATTCAAGAGAGTAATTGGACGCCAGTTCTCAACCTGGCGCCTATCCCCTTTCTTTTTAATCAACACAATCAACCCTTTTCTCAGTGAAGCCGGCAATGCCCCTTTATCCAAAATCTCTCTCAACATGGCCAAAAAATCCCCCTGAAGAAGAGACCAAAACTCCCTATAGAATTCAATGGGTAAACCATCCTCTCCTGGAACCTTCCCCCCTTTCATAGACTTCACTGCTCTCTCAACCTCCTCTCCCTCCAACTCCCTCCCCAGGCCCTGACTTTCCTCTTTCGACACCTCCCCGTCTAAGCACCTCAAATAGTCCAAGGCGATGTCCTGATCATACGCCCGAGAGGTATACAACGCTGTATAATACTGCAAAACTAACCCTTTAATCCTCTCTGTATCCCTCTGTTCAATACCATTCTCATCCAGCAGGCTAGTCAGAATGGATGTCCGCGCCCTCACCTTATGAAAAAAGAACCTTGAGCAGCGCTCATGTTCCTCAATAAACTGCGCTCGGGCCCGAAACATGACAGACTGCATCCTCTGCTGATACCAGTCTCTTAACTTATGCTTAACCTCAATTATATCCCGCTGTACCTCAAAGCCAAACCCTGCCAAAACATATAAATTCTGCAGAGTGGCCTCCAACTTTTCAACCACCCTCTTATCCCTCCTTGCCTTAGCCCTTCCCTTTTGTACAAAAAAAATCCCTTGTTCGAATTTTAAGATTCTCCCACCATTCCCCCAGGGAAGAAAATAAATCTTTTAAAGAACTCCAAGCATGAAACTTCCGCACATACTCTGCCTTAACATTGGCATCACTCAATAAACTAATATTTAATTTCCACCACCCCTTTCCAATAGCCACTGTCCCTGGAAAATTTAAGCTGACCTTCAGGCCTGATGATCTGAAAAAAACACAGGTAATAGGTCAGCTTTCTCAAGAGCAACTGATGGTGACACAAACACATAGTCAATTCTAGACCCAGCCCGCTTTCCTTCACTAAACCAAGTGAACCCAGGAGCAGCGGGTTGCAGACACTTAAACACATCAAGCAGACCTGCATCCACCGTTAGATCCCTCAGGGCATGAGAACTCCCATCCAACCCTCCGCTAACTGCCGATAACCTATCCTCTTTGGCCAATACTGCATTAAAGTCCCCTGCCAACACCACCACCCTATGTGTTAACAATAATGGTTCTAATCTCTCAAACACCTCAACCCTCTCTCTCAGCTCAGTTGGAGCATACACATTAATCAGCCTAACCGCCCTCTCCCTCCAGGTCCCATCCACACACACAACCCTCCCTTTCACACACTCCAAACACACTCCACTTGAAAGTCTGCATTCCCTGCCAAAATCCCAACTCCTGAACATTTATTACTGTTATCCCCAGACCACACCGACCACCCAACATCCCATCTGTTTTCCATCTCCTGGTGCAAGACAGCGTCCGGAATCCCACATTCCTGCAAAAAGAAAATGTCACATCCAACACTCTTCAAATACAGCATTACCGCCCCACACTTCCCCTTATCTCTTATACTCCGAACATTAATGGAGCATAAAAGAAACATTAGGAGCCCAAAGAGAGTAAACTGCATCAAATGCCCAGGACACCCCACAGCGCTCATCGTTTCTTCTTCTTAACTCTCTCTTTCCCTTCCTTTTCCATCCCAGTAGCACCCTGAAATTGGACCACCAACTCAGGCTCCAAATAAGCCCCTCCTGTGGCCCCAATGTCACTATCCTGTGAGTCCCGCTCCTCCTCTTTCCTTTTATGACACTCCGCAACATCCATCGAACATCCAGCAGGATCCTCCGAGGTCTCTTCCCCCTCAGTGCTCCCCATACTCCACACAGTAGAAACATCCAGTAGCTCTTGAAGCGGATCAACAATATCCCCTCGAAACAGCTCTCCCTCGAAACAAATGTCCATGGACTGCCTATCCCCTGGAGTCTTCTCCTCCTGAGGGGACTCAGGCACGGGACTAGCACATGCCTCCTGTTGTATTCCATCTTCAGCAACTAGACTAGCCTGGCCAGCCTCCTCCGGGGTTGTCAGGACAGCCGGCTCAGCCTCAAAATCCAAAGGAGCCGTAGCCCCTCTTGCCAGTTTGACTATCAGAGGGGTCTCTATGGCTACCGCCAGGCTCTCCACAGCTACCTCAGATCTCTCCTTAGCCTTTTCAGCAGCTACATGTGCACTCCTTGGCCTCCCATCAAAGTCTCGCGAAGGCCCACACCTGGGTCCTCCTTTACTCCGATTGGCATAGGAATACGAGCAAGATTTGAAGACATGTCCCTGTTCACCACACAGATTACACGATTTGGAGATGACACAGATAAAGGCAGTATGCCCAACACTGCCACAATTGCTGCAGTACTCTTGATCACAGTCTCTAGCAAAATGTCCATCACCTCCACATTTCCTACATTTTTTTGGCTGGCCCACGTAGAAGACGCTGCCCTGACATGCCCCAATCTGTATACGGCTTGGCACATGGACCCAATCCTTTGCAGCAGCATCATATCTCAACTTGACATGAAATTTCATAGCTCCACTCTTCACTCCATCCTCATCACGAACTTCATTGCCATGGACAACTTCACAATACTGCTTCAACCATGTAAAAACATCCTCATATTTCACCAGTTCACTGTACATCAAAACAGTCACTACCCGCCTCTCAGGTCGAGTAAGGGGAGTAAAAACAAAATTACGGAGTGCGGTACTTTCTTTCTTATCTTCCATCTTGGCAACACACTGCTCCAAAGCTTGAAAAGTAGCGAAAACTACTTCAAATTTTTTTCCACCAGGAAAAGCAAACAAATAATCCAGGTCTCTTGGTCCAAATCCCAGCTCTTTCTGCAAAATCAGGCGACTGAACAGCAATCGCTCCATCGTAAAATCTCCTCTTGCTTCAAAACAAACTGCATTCCGGCGCATCCATGAGGCCGCCATCTCCTGGGCACCTCCCCGAAGGGAAACACCAAAGCGCTTGTGACACCGCTGTCAACAAACAACACCTCGCACCTTAATGACGAGAACAGGGATACTGCGGGTTAGGCCGAAGCCAGCATTTCTCCCCATCAGGGTCCCCTGATCTTAGCCAAAAGGCCGAGAAGCGATGCCGCTGCTTGTTGCTCAGCCGCTGTGCTTTGGCCCCTCCTCTTGGCTGCTCAGGGTGAAAAGACTCGGGTCCACACAGCCGGCGACATCACGGTTCCATCGAGCGGGCACCGCTGGGCGCGTTTTTAGCACGATGGCTAAAAAAGGAAACGCCTTTCCGAGAAAGCCTAAAGGTGACTGATGCGTGCGAGACAGAGACAGAAAAACCCTGCAGCTGGGCCTCATCTGCATGAGTACTCTTCTGTGGCTCAGGGGCGTAGCCACAGTATTTCGCGTGGCCCTCACAGGCAAACTTAATCCCCTATGGGATGGGAAAAGGGCGGGGAGGTGGATACTAGTCAAGCTTTTTTTTTTCCCTCTTCCCCTCCCCGCCACACAAGCCTGCTTTCTGTGAAAAGGCTCACATCTGCCTGCTGGGCTAACAGACGAATCCAGCAAAATCCACCGAAACCACAGGTCGTGGGATCGAATCCCGGCAGGTCGGGAGCGGAATAAAATTTAATTCCAGATGGGGGAGAGCAAAAGACCTGCAAGGGTAAGAGAAGGAAAAAAAGAACAGAGTTGGAGGGTGGGAAAGAAAAAAAGGTATCCAGGGAGCAGCTGCATGTGCATTCTAAAAGCAAAAGTGACTACAGAAGACCTCGCTGAAATCCAAAAAAAAATAGAAGAACCGCTCAAATGAGAACCAAGCTCTAACTTTTACTTTTCAGATCTTCCGTATACGGAAGCGCACCGTGCCTAGAAGTACTGCAATACCAGGTCGATGCACGGAGCGGACGAAGCAAGCTCCGGTTCCGTCTCCCTGTCCCAAAAATCCATTTAATATAAGGTCCCCAGATAGGGGACGTATCAGATATTAAACTGATAAGAACAGATACTACACTTGATCTTAGCCAAAAGGCCGAGAAGCGATGCCGCTGCTTGTTGCTCAGCCGCTGTGCTTTGGCCCCTCCTCTTGGCTGCTCAGGGTGAAAAGACTCGGGTCCACACAGCCTGGCGACATCACGGTTCCATCGAGCGGGCACCGCTGGGCGCGTTTTTAGCACGATGGCTAAAAAAGGAAACGCCTTTCCGAGAAAGCCTAAAGGTGACTGATGCGTGCGAGACAGAGACAGAAAAACCCTGCAGCTGGGCCTCATCTGCATGAGTACTTGTAATACATGGGATTGAACGTCAGCTGGGGATGGAATGAGTGGAATGTTTTGGCTGTAATTATGTGTTGATATTCTCTGTTATGGGAAACAGGCTAGTTGTTTAAGGGATGTCAGCACCTTTGGGAAAGGCACCTTCAACCTGTGCAGGTCTGGGGGAGTTATTCTCTGTTATGGTGGTTGTTTAAGGGATGCCAGCACCTCTGGGAAAGGCACCTTCAACCTGTGCAGGTCTGGGGGAGTTATTCTCTGTTATGGTGGCTGTTTAAGGGATGCCAGCACATCTGGGAAAGGCACCTTCAACCTGTGCAAGTCTGGGGGAGTTATTCTCTGTTATGGGAAACAGGCTGGTTGTTTAAGGGATGCCAGCTTGTGCAAGTCTGGGAAAGGCACCTCTGTTTCACACTATAAAAGAGGCGAGAGCACCGGACTTGCTTTAGAAGCCTGCCTGAACGTAAGGGACGCCTGGTTCAGTGATGGTCCCTGCAATCTCTGAGGAAGAGCTAGTGCTTCCCTGGTGGTCTTCCCAGATGCTGACTGAATTGCGGGTGCTGTAAGTATCTTGGTGTATGTGTTCACATATGTATCACCAATAAAAGCGATATACCGCATATTGTGTCTGGTGGCTTTTGTGTTGTCATAAGCACAGCGCCCCCTAGTGTTACAATTTGGCGTAGTCGGCAGGATATCGCATTGTTGATACGGTGATTACATTTGTGAATATATACTTGTTTTATTGTTTTATTGTTTTGTGAATATGTTGAAGAAAGGGAAGAAGAGCAAATCTCATCAGGAGGCTGTGCAGGCACAGCTTCCGAAGCTGTTTGCAATTCCTGGATGGGATAAATACCCATATCAGGCATTGGCAGCAGAATGGGCGACAGATACGGGGTTGAGTGAGAATTGGGAGGTATGTTTAGGAGAGGGAATGTGTGAGGATGTGTTGAAATGTTTACAAAATGCCCCTGTGGTTAAAGGGAAAGAATTAAGAACTGTGGGTCGGAGAGGGTGGATTTTGTTGTCGGCATATCACCTGATGCACCAGCAGAATCTGTTATTACAACAGAAGCTGTTGGAATCACAGGCTGAGATTCTGACATTGAAAAGCGACTTGGTAATGTCACAGTGTCAGGGCAAATTGATGATGGATAAGTGTACGGGGTACCAGCAAATTGCTGAGCGGGCGGCGGTGCGAGTAGCGCAGTATAAGTATCGGAAAAGGAGAGGGCGTGTGAGTAAGGTAAAGGTTGCAAAGGTGATGGCTACTGCCACACAGAATCCTAACGGATGGGATCCTGAGACGTGGGATGGGGATATCTGGTCTTCCACACCCGAGAGTGAGTCAGGGGGTGAGGAAAGTGCTGCTCCGGAAATGAAGCCGATAATTCGGCGACGAGCACAGTTGGGTGGGGCAGCACCAGTGCGCATGGATTTAGCAGAAGACTATACGCAACAAGAAATTCTCAATATCATGCAGCAATTCCAGCAACGTCCAAATGAATCCCTTATTGCTTGTTGTGTAAGGCTGCATTTAACTGGGGCAATGGGGATACGGATGGACAATGAGGACTGTTTGAAATTTATACCTTTATCTCGAGATGCTATAATTCAAAGTGCATTTCGGGAACATAGTTTAGCAATGCCTGATGGGAATGGGTCAGAGGCTACTACTCTGATTGAGTTAGTGGGAACAGGGTGTCGTAGAAAGTACCCTTTAGAATCAGATTGGCCTGGGGATGACAAGCCTTGGTATACTTTGAAAGATTGTATCCAGCGATTAAAGGAAGAGGCAATGAAAGTGTGTATTGTCACAGGACAGATGGATACACTTACCCAAGTGCCTATGTCAGCGGCAATTAGAAACAAAGTAATTAAAGGGTCTCCTCCAATGTATAAACAAGTTATTTTGACTCTGTTGATGAATGAAACAGATAACCCGTTGGAGGGCATTATGGATAAAATCGAGCAATTAGGAGATTTGGGGGATTGGAGTCTGAAGCTGACAGATAGGAAAAATAATGAGGGGCAGAGAATTAGGGAAGGGCCGAAGGGGCAAGGTTCAGAGGTAGAACGAGTATCTCGTAAGGATATGTTTGCCGCTCTACTACAAGCGGGGGTGGCTCGGGAGAAAATAGATGGAATTCCCACTGGAGAGTTATGGCAGCAATATAAAAAATTAGGATTGGATAATAGAGGGATGAAACCGGTTCGGAAAACCCGGACAGTGGGAAAAGAAAAACTTCCTTCAGCCCCACCTGTGGAGGGTCCGGACTATTCAGATTTGTATCATGAGGTCCGTACTCTCCTGCAGAGAATGACATTTCCATCCACTACTACTCTGCCCCCATCTAAAGCAGAAACCAATCCGTTTAGAGAGGATTGACTAGTACGGGGATGCAATGTAAAAATTGATCCACGTCCCTATATTGATGTTGTAATACAATGGAGTCCGGGAAATTTTCAACAAGTACGAGCTTTGATAGATACTGGAGCAGAAGCAACGATTATAGCTGGTAACCCTTCTAAGTTTAAAGGACCAAAGTGTAATATTGTAGGACTAGGGGGGAAGAGTATTCCTGCAGTGGAAACACAATTGGCTATGCAAATTGGGGATTTACAGCTCCAAAAGTATGCTGTAATGATTACCCCAGTGCCAGAATATATAATTGGTATGGATATTCTGAGAGGTTTAAAACTTACTATTGAAGGGGGAAGTTGGCAATTTGGAACGTCTCCCGCAGTTCCCCGGCGTTTGAAGTATATTTCCACTTATAATATTCACGCAGTATTAGTGGGAAAAATTGTTGATGAGCCTCTCACCATACCAGCCGCCACTCAATTAGTTGCACAAAAGCAATATCGGATTCCTGGTGGTATTGCAGAAATTACGCGAACAATACAGGAATTACAAGAGGTAGGGGTTATTGTCCCAGTTACTACCAAATGGAATAATCCAGTATGGCCAGTGAAGAAATCTGATGGATCCTGGCGGATGACAGTAGATTACCGTCAATTGAATAAGGTTACACCCCCATTGCATGCTGCAGTCCCCGACATTGTAACTTTAATTGAGAACATACAAAATAGAAAAGGAAAATGGTATGCAGTGATAGATTTAGCAAATGCCTTCTTTACAATAGCCTTAAAAGAGGAATTTTGGGAGCAATTTGCATTTACGTGGCAGGGAAGGCAGTACACTTTTACACGGTTGCCACAGGGATGGTTGCATAGTCCTACAATTTGTCATAGGGTGGTAGCGCAACATCTAGATGCACTATCATTGCCACCAGGGCTAGAGTTAACCCACTATATTGATGACATACTAATCCAAGGGGATACAGAGGAGTTAGTGGCCTCTGGGCTAGAACAACTAGTACAACACATGAAGAATAAGGGTTGGGAAATTAACCCAGCAAAAATCCAGGGACCCGCCCAGACAGTGAAGTTTCTGGGAATTAATTGGAATAAGGGACACCAGGAAATTACTGAGAAAGCACTAAACAAAATAGCAGAATTTCCGGTACCGGTTACCAAACAGCAAACACAGAAATTTATTGGGTTGTTTGGATTTTGGCGTAAACATATCCCACACTTGGGGCAGGTGTTACAGCCATTATACAGAGTAACACGGTTACCAAACAGCAAACACAGAAATTTATTGGGTTGTTTGGATTTTGGCGTAAACATATCCCACACTTGGGGCAGGTGTTACAGCCATTATACAGAGTAACACGAAAGAAATGTGTATTTCAGTGGGGTGCTACAGAGCAACAGGCTTTTGACCAAGCCAAGTTAGTAGTACAACAAAGTGTCAGTCTGTGGCCAATACGTGCCAATGATCCAATTGAATTACAAGTATCAGTGCATGCAGAGTATGCCAATTGGAGCATGTGGCAGAAACAAGATGGGAAACGTTGTCCGTTAGGATTTTGGACACGTAGATTACCCGATGCAGCTCAACGATATATACCCTTTGAGAAACAATTGTTGGCTTGTTATTGGGCTCTTGTGGAAAGTGAACAACTAACTTTGGGGCATGAAGTAATTTTGAGACCAGAAATTCCAATTTTAACTTGGATTAATAGTGAACCACATACTCATAAAATTGGCCATGCACAGGAGGCATCTATTATAAAGTGGAAGTGGTACATCCAAAATAGGCAGACTAAAAGTGGTCCCAATGGGGTCTCGCAATTACATGAACAAATTGCTCAGATTCCCGTAGGTGAGGGGGAGGAAGTATTAGTGTCTGGGGGTGGTAGTGGTAGTGCCACCCATCATGTTGCTAAATGGGGAGTACCTTACGACCAATTAACTATTGACCAACGTCAGTATGCCTGGTTTACTGATGGTACAGCCAAGTATACTGATGGTAAGCGGGCATGGAAAAGTGTGGCGTACAATCCTCATACACAACAGATATTGCAGAGCACGGGCCCAGATGGGAATAGTCAATATGCTGAATTATATGCAGTCTATCTGGTACTTAAACAAAATGCGCCAGAGGCATACATATATACTGATTCATGGGCTGTGGCAAATGGATTAACAACCTGGTTACCTACATGGAAACAGAATGATTGGTATATTCATACTAAACTGGTTTGGGGATCACAGTTATGGCAAGAAATTAGTGAATTTTTGCAATCTACTTCTGCCTATGTCTATCATGTTGATGCACATGTTTCCCCTATAACCTCTGATCATATTTTTAATCAGACAGCAGATTCCTTAGCTACTATTCACACGAATGTCATCTCTGGAACAGATGATTCTACTATTCATCAGGGTGAAGAAGAGACCGGTATTGCAAGCTGGGCACATCAAAAATGTGGACATCTCGGAGAGCAAGCCACCTATCACTGGGCGCGGCAGCGTGGGTTAGCATTGTCTCTTTCTACCATTAAAAATGTTATTGCTCACTGTCCTGTTTGTCAACATTTGACTAAACGCCCTATACCACACCCAGTCAAAGGTACACTTGCTCGAGGTAAGTTACCTGGTCAAATTTGGCAACTAGATTATATTGGCCCTTTACCAATTTCGCAGGGATGTCAATATGTCTGTGTTGCCGTGGATACTTATTCAGGATTTTTGCTAGTCCACCCTTGTCGTAGAGCTACAGCTCAGCAGACTATTGTTCTTTTGGAATCCATATGTAGACATTATGGCGTTCCACTGCAAATTCAAAGTGATAATGGCTCTCATTTCAAAAATCATTCTGTTACTGCCTTTTGCGCCCAATTTAACATTGAATGGGTTTTCCATATTCCCTATTATCCACAAGCTGCTGGTCTTGTGGAACGTATGAACGGTCTGTTGAAAACACAGATCCGGAAATTAACTCCTACTCACACTCTTGCGCAATGGCGCAAATATTTGTACCCAGCAGTTACTATCCTCAATAATCGTCCAATAGGGGAGAGTGAAACACCATTGATGCGTATGTTGACTCCCCATCTTCAAGTCTTGCCCAGTACACATGTCACCCTGGGAGTTAAGCTCTTACATCCGAAAGCTGTTATACCGCTCCGTCATACGATTGACGCTGCTGGTTTTGATCTTGTAGCCCTCTTTGACACTCTTTGTGCGTCCCGAGTGGTGACAAAATTTCCAGCCGGGTTTGCTTTATCTCTCCCAGCTGGCCATTATGCTCAGATTGTGGCCCGTTCCAGTTGGGCTCTTCGTGGCTTACTTCCTGTGGGAGGTGTCATTGACAGAGATTATCAGGGGGAGGTCATAGTCCTTCTGATGAATCACACTGAGGAGGATGTAATGGTGCAGGCTGGGGATAGGATAGCACAATTGTTGATAATTCCTGTCAATTCCTCCTCTTTTACTCAAATTTCTGATTTTGTGGGAGTCACTGAGCGAGGTACACAAGGGTTTGGATCTACTGGGAGGGGTGTGGGTGGTCGGGTATGGCATCAAGACCCTGCACACCCAGGTCCTCCTCAACCTGCTGAAATTATAGCCCGAGGGGAGGACAATACTGTTACAGTAGTTCAGCCAGGACAACAGAGTTGGACGAATGTTCCTGCTGATCATTGTTATTTAAGGGAATAGGATTTATATGTGTTTCTCTATTTCTTTTTCTTTCAGGGCATACTGTTTCTCTGTTTGGGTTGGGAACTCGATGCCCGTACTCCCGGCGAGCGGGTGCTGGGAGTGACCTCGCGTGTCCACTATTGGTGGAGCAACAAAAATAACTCAACCTTACAGCAAGATAATTATACATGTCATACTGCATGTCCGGTATTGAACGTAACTGCTTCCCAAGCTGTGTTTCATAAAACTGAACAGCGCTTTGTAGTCGTTTCATCCAGTTTTGTGAATGTGACTATCCATAATGCTACGTCCTGGGTTATGTGCATCCAGCCTATGGGATTCCGGGACCAGATATGGAGACTATGGAATCGGACACGCAAAATGCAGTTCCTCCAAACTTGTAACAGCTCTATAGTAAATATTACTTTGAATCAAACTGCTGAATGGATTTTCACTAATGCTACACCAATTGCAAACCGTTTTACACCCTGGATGGACTTCTTGCATGTGTTGCTTGCTGTTAGTAATATGACTAATCCTGCTCCACTGTCACGCATTCCCACTACATGCAAAAATATGTCTATGCAGTATAGAAAGACAGTATTAACTTACAATGTTACATTTCCACACTTGCCTCGCTGTACTAGGATACGGCGAGCATGGTATGATACTATTTTGGGGGGTGCGGGAACTGGACTGGGAATTCTGAATACTGTAGATACAGATACTCTGTTTAGTAAACTACACTATCTAGGTAAGGACTTGCATACTGAACTGAATATTTTAGCCAATTGGTTACCTGCCATTCCAGGAACAGGACAATTAATGGTGCCTGCGATAGCAGACATTAATAATTTATTAGCCCAAACTTTTAAGTTTGAAAATTATACTGACATTACTTTGACAAAAGCATTGAATTATACTTGGTGTTCATTACAGACGTTGTACGCTTTGCATCAGCGGGATAGAGTCCAGATGGCTCTACAATTGGGGATGCATACCCAGTTGCAGACCCTTTTCGCTGGATATATTCCGGTTGATGAGTGGTTGTTCCCACATTCAGAGAGTACAGTCTGTACTGATCGATTCTGTACAGGGGTTTTATCTTCATATAAGATTTTCCATACTCATATAGTATGTAAGTATTATATATCTCCAGTATTAGTGAATGTTTCTGGTATCGTAACCTTTTGGGCCCCGCATATGAATGGGGAGTATATAACTGTATATAATGAGACATATAAATTGGATATGTGTAATGAGCAGGGAAATCGCATGATTTGTCCTTTCCAGCCACCACAATTTGAACATTGCTTATCCCCACGTTTTGGGGAATGCACATTTACTGTTTTCCCTGCCAACTATGAGTTCTTTGTAGAAATTAGTCCGCGGACATTATGTATTTCCACTGCTAATTTCACAACTTTGTCAAATAATACCTTCCTGACCGATCTGTCAGGAGTCAGTTCCTGTTTTACTAGTATATCAGTATTTTGGTGGAAAGGACAAAAGTATGTATTATATCCGGATTTATTTAATTCCGCTTTCATACAGTACAATTATACCTTCTTTACGGAGCCAATTTTAGCTGTAAATTATAGTAAGTTGACCCACATGTTGCATATATCCTCTCTTATTAATGAGTATATTCAAGGTGTGAATCACACCTTAAGAGTCATGCAAGTAGATGCTCAATTTGACAATCACACTGTTCGTATAGTGGCGGAAAATATTCGAAGTAAATTACATCATAATTGGTGGGATCCATTATTGGGACATTCTCCTAGTGCAGATGCTTTCCTAAAATGGATCACTCATCCTTTACTTGTAGTACTATTAGTTAGCATCCTGCTAGTGATTTGGAATTGTATTTTGACTTGTAAAATTTGGAAACGACCTACGGTGGTCCATAATACTATGTATACTTCTGTCTCCTCATAAGCAGAGAATATCAAGGGGTGGAATGTAATACATGGGATTGAAGGTCAGCTGGGGATGGAATGAGTGGAATGTTTTGGCTGTAATTATGTGTTGATATTCTCTGTTATGGGAAACAGGCTAGTTGTTTAAGGGATGCCAGCACCTTTGGGAAAGGCACCTTCAACCTGTGCAGGTCTGGGGGAGTTATTCTCTGTTATGGTGGTTGTTTAAGGGATGCCAGCACCTCTGGGAAAGGCACCTTCAACCTGTGCAGGTCTGGGGGAGTTATTCTCTGTTATGGTGGCTGTTTAAGGGATGCCAGCACATCTGGGAAAGGCACCTTCAACCTGTGCAAGTCTGGGGGAGTTATTCTCTGTTATGGGAAACAGGCTGGTTGTTTAAGGGATGCCAGCTTGTGCAAGTCTGGGAAAGGCACCTCTGTTTCACACTATAAAAGAGGCGAGAGCACCGGACTTGCTTTAGAAGCCTGCCTGAACGTAAGGGACGCCTGGTTCAGTGATGGTCCCTGCAATCTCTGAGGAAGAGCTAGTGCTTCCCTGGTGGTCTTCCCAGATGCTGACTGAATTGCGGGTGCTGTAAGTATCTTGGTGTATGTGTTCACATATGTATCACCAATAAAAGCGATATACCGCATATTGTGTCTGGTGGCTTTTGTGTTGTCATAAGCACAGCGCCCCCTAGTGTTACAGTACTCTTCTGTGGCTCAGGGGCGTAGCCACAATATTTTGCGTGGCCCTCACAGGCAAACTTTTCTGATCTTCCGTATACGGAAGCGCACCGTGCCTAGAAGTACTGCAATACCAGGTCGATGCACGGAGCGGACGAAGCAAGCTCCGGTTCCGTCTCCCTGTCCCAAAAATCCATTTAATATAAGGTCCCCAGATAAGGGACGTATCAGATATTAAACTGATAAGAACAGATACTTTACTTTTTCAAAATGTTTATTCAGAAAGTTAGAACATAATCATTTTCAATCTGAGCAAATACGAAATGCAAAATGATGTCAACAACAAAGCGATTCCATCAGCACTAACCCTTTTACATGTTCAAGAGCTAGATCCACGCAATCAACAAGATACTTTGAGCAAATACAACCAATTAAATTAAAATAGTAAATATACCCAAGCCTCCCCTGGTGAACCTATTCAGCAAGGGGGAATCCAAGAGCCACTTTGGAGAATACTCCACAATTAACCTCTGGAATGTAGAGATAATAAGTTCCAGTGCCTAGCTGAAAATGCATCAGGCAAGGAGGATTGTCCTCCTTCCTTTATCTCATATGTCAGCATGAGCTTCTTTCCAAGCTGACAAATCAAGTCTGTATCCAATGTGTTTGACCTCCACAGCCGCAAACATGGAGCTCTCCTCAGGGCATCTTTCAAACTGTTAATGCCAATCCACAGGCGTGCACATGAAGTCTTTAAGGCCAGCTGTCTATGCATGACTCCCTCTTCTACCAACCGGACATCAGGATTTATAGCTTGTATCTAAACAACATATCGCTACCAAACAGCCTGTGCCACCCTGCAGCGCCAGAAGACATGAGCAGGTGACTCTTCCCCAACACAGCCCTCCCAGGCACAAGCAGCGGTAGGTGCCAGCCTTCTCTTGATGCAAGAAACTTCTGGTAGGAATACAACCATGAACTGCTCCCCAAGCAAGATCTTTCTGATCATTCAAGAGATATTTGGCATTAACCATCTTCCACACTGCTTTGCATCCTTCTGTGCTCAATTTCCCAACAGGGGACATTCCTGTTTTGCCTGTCAAAAGGGCTTTCTCTATCCTCCTTGCTGAGAGGTCATCCAACACCATACCCCGTAATGCAAATTTATTAACACAATCTTTTACCACTTTGTAAACATATGGACAAGATTCAGCGTGAGGAACAGTATGCTGGATCCCCAAACCCCAGCCCTTACATACAAACAATTGCAAATACAACTGGGCAAAATAAGACCATAACCACAACTCTCTATGCCCCTCCACCACTGCCTTAAGAAACACACACAAAGACGCACTTAATAACTTCACTTCCAAATCAGGCACCTTCTTTCCACCACACTCAATTGGGTAGCGCATGACCTCCTGCTTGAGCCGATCCATCTTCCCGCCCCAAATAAAACAGAACATACTTTTCAAAGTCCTCAGCACAAAGGTACCAATAGGAAACAAAGGGGCAACATGCAACATCAATGGCAATAGCTCATTTTTAACAATTTGGACACACCCTGACAAAGTCAAACTCCGTGTTTTCCACTGAAGTATTGTACTCTACATCTTCCCCAACATCTGTTGTCAGTTGCGACTGGTCATATATTTTCCCAAAATAGAGACCCAAAATCATAATCTCCTCCAGAACTGTCCTTAACCCCCAATCTATCTCACAGCCTATCCAATTGAGATACAAACACTCACTCTTACTAAGTTAATCTTTGAAGAGGAATTTGCAGCGAACCTCACACAATGCCAGCCCATTCACTTCATAGAATCATTATCCCTACAAAAAATCGTCACATCATCCATATAGAGAACCAAGCGTACTTCTATGCCCCCGCTATATGGGCCTCATTCCTAATTGCTCTAGCAAAGGGTTCAATTGCCAGCACGTAAAGAAGAGGAGAGATAGGACAGCCCTGCCTCACTCCTGATTATATGCTAAATTCTGCAGTCAAAAAGCCATTCACCAATACCTTACTAACACTATAATTGAACGGGGCCCTCACCCATCCAATAAATCTAAATCCCAATCCCATCTTTCCCATAACAGCCCACAAAAATGTCCTGTTCACCCTATCGTATGCTTTCTCTTGATCCAAGGAAACCACACACACCGGCTGGTTCCACTCCTCATAGTATAAAGTTACATCCCTCACCAAAGCTTGGTCATCTGCATCCTGGGATGCCACAGGTCTGAACTGGACCAACCACCTTCCCTATCACTTCTTGGAAACAGAAAAATAGTGCCTTAGCAAAAGAGTAATTGGATACCAATTTTTAACCTGGCACCTGTCACCTTTCTTTTTAATCAACACAATCAACCCCTTTTCTTAGTGAGGCCGGCAATGCTCCTTTGTCCAAACTCTCAACATGGCCAAAAAATCCACCTGAAGAAGAGGCCAAAACTCCCTGTAGAACTCAATGAGTAAGCCATCCTCCCCTGGGACCTTCCCCACTCTCATGGATTTAGCTGCTCTTTCCACCTCCTCCTCCTCCAATTCCCTCCCCAAGGCCATATTTTCCTCTTTCGACACCTCCCCTTGCAAGTGATTAAAATATTCCAAGGTGATGTCCTAATCACACGATCGGGAGGCATACAACTCTGTGTATTACTGCAACACTATTTCCTTGATCTTTCTGTATCCCTCTGTTCAATGTCATTCTCATCCACCATACTAGTCAAGATGGACGTCTGTGCCCTCACTTTGTGGAAAAAGAACCTTGAATAGCGCTCTGTGCTCGGGCCCAAAACATGACAGACTGCATCCTCTTCCGGTACCATTCACTTAACTTATGTTTGACCTAAATTATATCCCGCTGTACCTCAAAGCCAAACCCTGCCAAAACATATAAATTCTGCAGAGTGGCCCCCAACGTTTCAGCCACTCTCTTATCCCTCCTTGCCTTAGCCCTTCCCTTCCACACAAAAAAGTCCCTTGTTCTAATCTTGATTCTCCCACCATTCACCCAGGGAAGGAAATAAATCTTTTAAAGAGCTCCAATCATGAAACTTCCTCACATACTCTGCCTTAACAGTGTCATCATTCAATAAACTAACATTTAATTTCCACCACCCCTTCCCAATGGTTACTGTCCCTGGGAGATTTAAGCTTTCGTTAACTGATGATCTGAAAAAAAACACAGGTAATAGCTCAGCTTTCTCAAGGGCAACTGATAGTTGTCAGCTATCGGCACAAACACATAATCAATTCTAGAACCAACCCTCTTCCCCTCACTAAACCAAATGAACCCAGGAGCAGTGGGGTGAAGACACTTAAAAACATCAAGTAGACCTGCATCCACCGTTAAATCCCTCAGGATATGAGAACTCCCATCCAGCCCCCCCCCCCCCCCCCGTCCCGATAGCTTCCAATAACCTATCCTCTTTGGCCAATACTGCATTAAAATCCCCTGCTAACACCACCACCCTGTGTGTTAGCAATAAAGGTTCCAATCTCTCAAACACCTGGACTCCGCTCTCTTAGCTCTGTTGGAGCATACACATTAATTAGCCTAATATCCCTCTCCCTCCAGGACCCATCCACACACATAACCCTCCCTTTCACACACTCAAAGACAGGATTCACTTGAAAGTCTGTATTCCCCCCCCCCCCCCAAATCCCCACCCCTGATCGTTTATTACTGTTTTCCCCAGACCACACCGACCACCTAACATCCCATCTGTTTTCCATCTCCTGGTGCTGAACAGCGTCCAGGATTCCACATTCCTGCAAAAAGAAAATGTCACAACCAACACTTTTCAAATATAGCATTACAGCTCCACACTTCCCCTTATCTTTTATACTCCAAACATTAATGGAGCACAAAAGAAACATTAGAAACAAGAAGAGAAAAGGCTGCACCACAAGCCCAGACCACTCTGCAGCTGTTATCATTTCTTCTTTTTAACTCTCTCTCTTCCTTCCTTCTTCATCCCAGTAGCATCCTGAAATTGGACCACCAGCTCAGGCTCCAAATAAGCCCCTCCCCTGGCCCCAATGTCACTATCCTGAGAATCAAGCTCCTCCTCTTTCCTCTTATGGCACTCTGCAACACCCATCGAACGTTCACCAGAATCCTCCGAGGTCTCTTCCCCATCAGTGCTCCCCATGCTCCACTCGGTGGACACGTCCAACAGCTCTTGGAAGGGATCAACAATATCCCCTTGAAGCACTTCTCCCTCAGATGTCCATGGACTGCCTATCCTCTGGAGCAACCTCACCCTGAGGATACTCAGGCAAGATACTATCACATGCCTTCTGCTGTACTCCATCTTCAACTGATAGAATAACCTGGCCAGCCTCCTCCAGTGTTATGAGGACAGCCGGCTCAACCTCAGACACCAGAGAAGCAGTAGCCCTGCTCGCCTTTTTGACTATCTTGGGAGTCTCTGTTGCTGTCTCAAGTCACTCCACAGTTACCTCAGATCTCTCCTTGGCCTTTTCGGCAGCTACATGTGCACTCCTCTGCCTCACATCAAAATCCCTAGAAGGCCTCTGACTGGGTCCCCCTTTACTCCGATTGGCATAGGAATAAGGACAGACTTATACGATCTGTGCCCTGAAAATGACAGATACAAATCAAGGTAAGGTATACACAAAAAGTAGCACATATGAGTTTATCTTGTTGGGCAGACTGGATGGACCATGCAGGTCTTTTTCTGCCATCATCTACTATGTTACTATGTTATTTAAAAACATGTCCATTTTCACCACAAAGATTGCACAACTTGGAGATGACACAGGTAAAGGCAGTATGCGACAGGATTGTGAAAATTTAGAGAAGGACCTTACAAGACTGGAAGACTGGGTGGCTAAATAGCAGTTGACGTTTAATGTGAGCAAGCGCAGGGTGATGCATGTGGGAAAAAGAACCTGAATTATAGCTACGTCATGCAAGGTTCCACGTTAGGAGTTACGGACCAAGAAAGGGATTTGGGTGTAGTCGTCGACAATACACTGAAACCTTCTGCTCAGTGTGCTGCTGCGGCTAGGAAAGCAAATAGAATGTTGGGTATTATTAGGAAAGGTATGGAAAACAGGTGTGAGGATGTTATAATGCCGTTGTATTGCTCCATGGTGAGACCGCATCTTGAGTATTGTGTTCAATTCTGGTCGCCGCATTACAAGAAAGATATAGTAGAATTGGAAAAGGTGCAGCGAAGGACGACTAAAATGATAGCGAGGATGGGACGACTTCCCTATGAAGAAAGACTAAGGAGGTTAGGGCTTTTCAGCTTGGAGAAGAGACGGCTGAGGGGAGACATGATAGAGGTATCTACTATAATAAAAGGCACCGTCAATGTTCTGAAGCTGACTCCGTGGCTTCAAGTAAGGGTTCGTAAGGATCGTTAGGTTCGTCGCTCTGTCACCATCTCGCTCGGCCCCACCCTCGCACCTCTGATAGGTCCGCCGCCCTCGACGTCATCACATTTCGACATCGAAGGCAGCGGACCTATCAGAGGCACGAGGGCGGGGCCGACAGAGATGGTTAAAGAGCGACAAACCTGACGAAAATTACGAACCCTTCACTTGAAGCCACGGTCAGTTTCAGAACGTTGCAGGTGGGTGGCTGGAGGGGAGGGGAGAGGACGGAAAGAAAGGGGGCAACTACCCTGGAACTGGGAGGGAGGGAGAGAGGGGGGCAACGATCCTGGAACTGGGTACGAGGGTGGGCGGCCCCTGCAACTTGAAGGGTGGGCGGCCGGATCCTGGAACTTGGAGGGTGCCAGGTGCACCCAGAAACTGGGATGGAAGGAGGGATGGGGGGTGACCCTGAAACTGGGAGGGAGGGGGAGAGACCCAGAAAATGGGAGGGAGGGGGAGAAGACCCTAGAACTGAGCGGGTGGGAGGGAGGGAGGGAAAGCGGACCCTGGAACTTGGAGGGGGTCCGGACCCTGAAACTGGGAGGGAGGGAGCGCAGGCGGACCCTGAAACTGGGTGGGAGGGGGCCCCTGGCACACACTCTCATTCTCACACACACACACACACACTCTCACACACAGTCTCACTCTCTCTGTCACACACACTCACACATTCACTCTTTCTGTATCACACACTCACGCTCACACACACTCTGTAAAACACACATACTCTGAGGAAAACCTTGCTAGCGCCCATTTCATTTCTGTCAGAAACGGGCCTTTTTTCCTAGTGTAAAATAATGAGTGGAGTGGAACAGGTGGATGTGAAGTGTCTGTTCACGCTTTCCAAAAATACTAGGACTAGGGGGCATATGATGAAACTACAGTGTAGTAAATTTAAAACAAATCGGAGAAAATCCTTCTTCACCCAATGCATAATTAAACTCTGGAATTTGTTGCCGGAGAACATGGTGAAGGCGGTTAGCTTGGCAGAGTTTAAAAAGGGGTTAGACAGTTTCCTAAAGGACAAGTCCATAAACCACTACTAAATGAACTTGGGAAAAATACACAATTCCAGGAATAACATGTATAGAATGTCTGTACGTTTGGGAAGCTTGCCAGGTGCCCTTGGCCTGGATTGGCCACTGTCATGGACAGGATGCTGGGCTCGATGGACCCTTGGTCTTTTCCCAGTGTGGCATTACTTATGTACACTGCCACAACTGCTACAATACTCTTGATCACAATCTCTAGCAAAATGTCCATCACCTCCATATCTTCTACAATTTTTTGGCTGGCCCACATAGAAGACGCTTCCCTGACATGCCCCAATCTGTATATGGCTTGGGACATGGACCCAGTCCTTTGCAGCAGAATCATACCGCAATATGACTTGAAATTTCATAGCTCCACTCTTCACATCGTATTGATCACAAACTTCACAGCCATGACTAACTTCGTAGTACTGCTTCAACCATGTAAAGACATCCTCATACCTCACAAGTTCACTGTACATAGGGACAGTCACTACATGCCTCTCAGGTTGAGTGAGGGGAGTAAAAACAAAATTACGAAGCGCAGTACTATCTTATCTTCCATGTTGGTAACAAACTGCTCCAAATCTTGAAAAGTAGTAAAAGCCACTTTTAATTTCTTGCCACCAGGAAAAGCGAACAAAATCTAGCTCTCTTGGTGTCAGGTTTTCAAGGCAGAAACTAGGTTCGTGAGCCCTTGGGCCACTGCTGAGGAGCGGCAGTGGCAGGCAAAACCACCCCACACCAGAGACAAGGTAGAACTCTGACAGAAACAGCTAGACTTCACCTGAACTTGACTGCCCTTCCCCAGGAGTTGAGCCCCTGGGGGCAGGCGGCCGGCAGGACTTACTGGACAGGGCAGGAACTGGATACCAACTAGGCTGAACAGGGACTAAGGGTCACAGGGGAAAAGAATATACATGGGCAGAAAGGCAGGAAACTGGGCTAGGACTCACAGACAGACCAGGACAGGAATTAAAAGCTGCCAAGCAGCCACTGAAACAGGGTACAAATACTGACAGACAAGAGTCAGGACTGAAAGCTGCAGAGCAGCCGCTAAGTAAGAACACAGACAGAAAAGAGTCAGGACTGAAAGCTGCCACGCAGCCACTAAGAGAGAGACACAGACAAACAGAAACTAGACCAGGAATACAGACCAGAAACAAGACTAAGAAATAAGCAACAAACCTAAGCTAAACTACACACAGACTACTAGAACTGGACAAGAACCTCAAACAAGAAACCAGACTAGGCAGAAGTGCAACAAAGCACCCACAAACCAGGGACCTTAGATGATGCAAAGGCAAACACAGACGTTTCCAGGTGGTTAATAAAGCCCATTAGCAACTGAAGTTCAACTGCAGGAATCACAAGGCAGCTACTGGTGCTGCTCAGGCACAAACAAGAAAAGCAAGTCTGGCAGCCCCGAAGATCCAGACCGGACTGGGCTGAAATCTGGAACAGGTGACAGTTCATAGCAGCCACTGGTTCTGGCCACCAGAAGGCGAAGTGAGCACAGACAAGGAAACAGTCACCATCGTGACACTCAGACCAGGACAGGAATTGAAAGCTGCCAAGCAGCCACTGAAACAGGGTACAAATACTGACAGACAAGAGTCAGGACTGAAAGCTGCAGAGCAGCCACTAAGTAAGAACACAGACAGAAAAGAGTCAGGACTGAAAGCTGCCACGCAGCCACTAAGAGAGAGAGACAGACAAACAAAAACTAGACCAGGAATACAGACCAGAAACAAGACTAAGAAATAAGCAACAAACCTAAGCTAAACTACACACAGACTACTAGAACCGGACAAGAACCTCAAACAAGAAACCAGACTAGGCAGAAGTACAACAAAGCACCCACAAACTAGGGACCTTAGACAGTGCAAAGGCAAACACAGACGTTTCCAGGTGGTTAATAAAGCCCATTAGCAACTAAAGTTCAACTGCAGGAATCACAAGGCAGCTACTGGTGCTGCTCAGGCACAAACAAGAAAAGCAAGTCTGGCAGCCCCGAAGATCCAGACTGGACTGGGCTGAAATCTGGAACGGGTGACAGTTCATAGCAGCCACTGGTTCTGGCCACCAGAAGGCGAAGTGAGCACAGACAAGGAAACAGTCACCATCGTGACACTCAGACCAAATCCCAATTCTTTCTTCAAAATCAGGCGACTAAACTGCAACCATTCCATTGTAAAGTGTCCTCTGGCTTCAAAACCCACTGCATTCCGGTGCATTCATAAGGCTGCCATCTTCTGGGCACCTCCCTGAAAGAAGACCCCAAAGCACCTGCGACAACAATGTCACCGCCAACACCTAGTACGTAAGTACATAAGTATTGCCATACTGAGAAGGTCCATCGAGCCCAGCATCCTGTTTCCAACAGTGGTCAATCCAGGTCACAAATACCTGGCAAGATCCCAAAAAAGTACAAAACATTTTATACTACTTATCCCAGAAATAGTGGATTTTCCACAATCCATTTAATAACGGTCTATGGACTTTTCCTTTAGGAAGCCGTCCAAACCTTTTTAAAACTCTGCTAAGCTAACCGCCTTTACCACATTCTCTGGCAACAAATTCCAGAGTTTAATTACACGTTGAGTGAAGAAAAGTTTTCTCCGATTTGTTTTAAATTTACTACATTGTAGCTTCATCGCATGCCTCCTAGTCCTAGTATTTTTGGAAAGCGTGAACAGACACTTCACATCTACCCATTCAACTCCACTCATTATTTTGTAGACCTCTATCATATCTCCCCTCAGCCGCCTTTTCTCCAAGCTGAAGAGCCCTAGCCGCTTTAGCCTTTCCTCATAGAGAAGTCGTCCCATCCCCTTTATCGTTTTCGTCGCCCTTCTCTGCACCTTTTTTAATTCCACTATATATTTTTTGAGATGTGGTGACCAGAATTGAATACCTTACACCTTAATGACAAGAAAATGCTTACTATGGGTTAGGCCAAAGCCAGCATTCCTCCTCATGAGTCACCTGATCTTGGTCAAAAGGCTGAGAACCTGTGCTGTTGCTCAGCCGCACTTACACAGTACACTGCCTCTCACAAAGAGATCTGCATCTTCTCAGTCAATTCTGAACAAGCCATAGCTTCAGCAGCCTACTTAAATGCTACAGTTGGGCTATCTTATGTGGGATTCAGCTTTGGTAAAGCCAAGTTAACCCCACAACCCAATCATACCTTTCCATGCTTAGAATTGTGTGGAGTGTGCTGGCTGTTGAGACAGCAGAAATGATACTAAGTGAAAAGGACATTCAAACAAAGTCAATTTTTACATTGATAGTAAAGTCATCCTGGGCTACATCTACAACCAAATCAGGAGATTTTACATCAGCAACAGAGTTGAGCATGTACAGAAGTCAACATGATCAGAACAGTGCCAACTAACCAGGGGCGTAGTCACACAGCAGATTTTGGGTAGGCCGAAGCAAGAAGTGGGTGGGCACCAAATGTTCTCTCCCCAACCCCCACATCAAAAAAATATCTCAGCTGGTGGGAAAATGCTTCTCTCCAGTCTCCACGTTGGTAGTCTGCAGCAGGCATGCGCTGAAAACTGAGCATGCGAAGGTGCCAGTATTGTGGAGAGCAGTATTTTCATTACCATGTGCTACTATTGGATGGGCCTGAGCCCTAAGTGGGTGGGCCACGGCCCACCTGTGGCTACGCCACTGCAACTAACCAAAACCAGCAGACTGTGCCACCAGAGCAGTGCCAGTAGACATGGAAACCATGTGGTTATCAGGACCAGATTTCCTTTTAAAACCTGACCACACATCCCCAGCTATGGAGAACTCCTTTGAGTGTATGACACAGAGATCCGTTCAGAGATGACCATTATTACCATCAACACTGTGTTTTCAATTCATCAACCAGCTGATGAAAGATCAGACGTCTATCATCAAAGTGCCATCAGAGATGCAGAACTGCAGATCATCAGTGACAACTTGACACTACCTGGAATCTTCGACACCAGAATTCCATGGAAGACAGCAAACATGTTCAGCAGAGCCCTTACTGGCATACACCACGAAGAGACTTGATTGGACCCATTGTCTACTCCAGAAACTCAGACTTTATTTCTCCTTTATGTTGTTTATATTTTCTGTCTCTCGTTTCAGCTCCTGTGAGACTGTAAGATAGAAGTCACCAAAGAGAACTCAAGACAAGCAAAGGAGATGTCAACCTTCAAGATCCAACTTTATTAATGGACTTTGCATGCTTATAATGTTGATAGTTTGGTAAGTTAAATAGTGGTATCTACCAATACCAGATGGAGAGTGTCTACCCCCATTTGCATGGAGGCAGGCCGTTTGTTGTTTATGTTAATATGCTAAGCAGTCTTTAACAGATTACAATGCCTGTATCTTTACAATGGATAAGACTACAAATCCTTGTACTCCTGTAGTTTTCTGTGGCAGATCCCGGTTTCTTAGAAAACTCTTTCTATTGTCTTGCCTTGTTCTCTAAACATGCTGGGTTAGTAGCCCCCTTTTTCCCTCTCCATCGATCTGTAGGGCTAGTCTGCAGCATGCTTCTCCTGTGATCTAACTGCTAATTTGTGTCTATTACATGAGCCCTACAAGCTTTTGTAACTCCATCAAGATTTCAGCAGTGTAAAAGTATAACCAGCATTACTATCAGCACAGTGCTGAATTCTTTCCAGCTCTCATGAATGGAGAGCTGGTTAATAACAGACTCCTAGTTTGCAAGGCAAAAATTCTTGTGCAGCACATCTAATCTCTAATTTATATTTTTCTTTGTTTGACTACTGCATTAAAGATGATTTTGGTTCAAGAGTTCAGAGTCTTCTCATAGTGATGGTCTATACCAGTGATGGCGAACCTTTCAGAGACCGAGTGCCCAAACAGCAACCCAAAATCTAATTATTTATTGCAGGTGCCGGTACTCATTATGGGCGGGGTCACCACATGACTCCACCCCTATGATAGCCACATCCCTTACACCAGCCATGGCGCATATAAACAGACATCATTGAAACTATTATACTAGTATAGGAGAAGAAAATAACATGATTTTTTTCATTATAAATCATTTCTGTAAGCTGTTACAGCTCCAGTATACCCAGTGCAAAATAAGACAGCAGATGTAAATTCTCAAAATGGACATATTCCAAACACTAAAATGAAAATAAAATGATTTTTTTCTACCTTTGTTGTCTGGTTCTGCTGCTCTCTATCTGTTCTCTTAACTCCATTTCCAGGGCTTCCTTTCCATTTATTTCTTTACTTTCCTCCTTTCTTCTTCATTTCTTGCCCTCTATCCATTTCCAGCAACCCACCTCTCCCCTCCAGCCACCCATGTCCAGCCACCCTCCTCTCCCCCCTGCCCTCCCAGCACCAGGCCTCCCTCCCTCCCACCCAGCACCAAGCATCAGACCTCCCACCCAGCATCCAGCATCAGGCCTCCCTCCCGGCATCCCTAGCACCCAGCATCAGGCATCCCTCCCTCCCTCCCATCCAGCATCAGGCCTCCCTTCCTCCCTCCGAGCACCAGGGCCCCCCCTCCTCCGAAATTTAAAAGGCATACCTGGTCGGGGTTAAGGCGGCAGCGGCAGCGAAAAGTGTGTTGTTTGCTCGGCGCGCCTGCGGCCTTCCCTTCTGTCTCTCAAGCTCTGGTCCCGCCCACCAGAGCTTGAGAGACAGATGGGAAGGCCGAAGGCGTGCCGAGCAAACAACACACTTTTCGCTGCCGCTGCCAACGCCACCTTAACCCCGACCAGGTATGCCTTTTAAATTTCGGAGGGAGGGGGGCCCTGGTGCTCGGTGGGAGGGAGGGCGGGCGGGCGGGCAGCCTGGTGCTCGGTGGGAGGGAGGGCGGACGGACCAGCAATGGCGCATGGACGGACCAGTGATGGCGCGTGTGCCAACAGAGAGAGCTCTGCGTGCCCTCTCTGGCACGCGTGTCATAGGTTCGCCATCACTGGTCTATACTCTGGTTTAAACTGCATGCCAAACACCCTGGTGAGAGAGAAGAACAGTTTTGTGTTGAATTCTAACAAGTTATAGGACACATTTTATGTTTTGTTTGTGTTCTGCCCCCATTTACATGCGTGAATATTATGTTTATACTAGTAAAAAAGAACGTTTCTGACACAAATGAAACGGGCGCTAGCAAGGTTTTCCTCGGAGTGTATATGTTTAAGAGAGTGTATGTGAGAGTGACTGTGTGAGAGAGAGAGAGTGAATGTGCGAGTGTGTGTGTGTGACAAGAGAGAGTCAGTCTGTGTGCGAGTGTCTGTGAGAGAGTGTGTGTGTGAGAGAGAGAGTGTGTGTGCAAGTGCGTATGTGAGACACAGTGAGTGTGAGAGAGTGTGTTTCACACAGACACAGTGTGTGTGAGACACAGACTCTCTGTGAGACCAAGTTTATGAGACCAAGAGAGTGTGTGACTGTGTGACACATAGAGAGTGAATGTGATACAGTGTGAGACATAGAGTGTGTGAGAGTGAGAGAGAGAAAGACACTGACTGTGAGAGAGAATGTGTTTGTGTGTGTGACAGAGATACCTCCCCCCTCTCTGGTGTCAGGCCCCCCCTCTCTCCCTCCCTCTCTCTCGTGTCAGCCCCCCCTCCCTCTCTCTCTGGTGTCAGCCCCCCCCCCCCCCACCTCTCTCTCTGGTGTCAGCCCCCCCCCCCTCTCTCTGGTGTCAGCCCCCCCCTCCTTCCCTCTATCATTCTGCATCTTCTGTGGTTTTGGGGGAGGGGAGGGGTGTGTGTGAAAGATAATTTGTGTCACGGAGCTACATTGTGTGTGTCTGTGTCACAGAGTCTGTGTGTGTGTGTGTGTGTGTGTCATATTGTCTTTATTGAAACTTGCAACAAGACAAACCAAGCATACAAACAAGCGATAAAACAAGCAATAAAACCCGCTAACTAATACATAAATAAAACCTTACTGGCCAAAACCCATCGCCCCTCAACAAACCCTCCCACTCAGGGAGGCTGAAATGAAAAACCCTTCCAATGCCTTGCCCACTGTAGTCCAGAACAATGCTCCTTCTCCCTCACTGCCAGCTGCTGGACAAAATGTACCACATCCCCTGCCACCTCCTGTACAGACGGCCACTTCCGATATAATGAAGCTTGGCAGCGTGCCTGCCACAGGAAGTAACAAAGGGCTGCAGCGATGATATACAGTGTCTCCCTACACCACCCCTTTCCTTTTGGAAACCCTCCATAGGCCCATTCTGCATAAGATAGCTGGTGGAAGAAAGGAATCCCTAATTGGCGGGCTACTGCCTGACAGACTTGTTGATTGAACGGGCACTTGAGGAGGAAGTGGTCAATTGTTTCATCCTCCGTCACGCACTCCCCCCTTGGGCACTTACGATCATTGCTGTTTCTATTTTTCATGTTAGCTCGAACATAAAGCCGGCTGTGGAAAGTCAGCCAGGCCATGTCCATGATCTTCCGGGGGAGGCGTGATGAATTGAGGAAAGCCAGACCTTCCTCCTGTATTGGACCTGGGCAGTCCCTCAAGGCTAGACGTGTTGAAAAGTGTGTCTGAATAATGCAGTGTTGTAGCTGCCTCCTGTCCTCCTTCTGGATTTCCTGTACTGTGATACCCCATCTCTTCACCAATCTCAACAGAGGTGAGATGTACTGTGGCAAGTATCCCGCCTTCCCTCGCAGGGGCATTGCCTGACCTCCCCTCACCCAATTCCTCAAGTACTGCTGAAGCCAGGAGGCCATGCTGTCTGCCCAAGCCGGCCTCCCTTCCCGCAAGACCCCTCCCAGATTTTGTTGGAAAAAGAAACAACTAAAATGTACCACAGGGTTGACCATTCCCAACCCCCCCTCCCTTTTGGGCAAATAGGTCACCTCCCTCCGGATAATATTCATCCTGTTCCCCCATAGCTGTTGGAAAAACAAGCTGTATACTCTGGCATGTAAAGATATAGGCAGTAAACAGACCTTGGATATGAACAGGAGAAGGGGTATCAGATAGGTCTTAATGACATGCAGTTTTTCCACAAACCGCAACTTATATGATTTCCACTGGGCCACCCTTTCCTCGACTCTCCCCTGCCCCTTCTCCCAGTTGATCGTATCATAGTCTTGCCTGCCTACCCAGAGACCTAGGATCCGTACTTCATCCCTTGCTACTGGGTACTGACTGGGAAGTTTGAAAGCTGGTCTGCCCTGTCCTACCCAAATTGCGGAGCTCTTATCCTGGTTTATCTGGGCCCCCGCAGCCTGTGTGTATTCTGCCATCCAGGTCTGAACTCGCTCGGCTTCCTCATTGCTACTGATTACTACTGTGACATCATCTGTGTAGGCGACACATCGCCATGTGTGTGAACCCAAAGAGATGCCCTCTAGTTGACCGCTAAACCCTCCACTCAACCTTCTGAGGAAAGGATCTAAGGAAAGGACGTACAGCAAGGGGCTGAGGGGACACCCCTGCCGTACCCCTGACCTCACTGCAAAGCTCTTGCCCACCCAACCATTTATCAGCGTGCTACTCCTTGCATTGCGATACAAAGTCTGGATCCACCCTATAAACTGGTCGGGTATCCCATAGCACCGAAGCACTAGCCATAGGTACTCCTGGGACATCCTGTCAAAAGCCTTAGACTGATCAAGGGTCAGCAAATACTTTCCCTTTGTCCCACCTTGACTCCTTTCCACTATTTCACGGATGGTACAAACTGCTTCCACTGCCCCTTTCCCCTTCACCGAGCAAAACTGTGCTGAGGACAAGAGACCACCCACTGCCCCAGCCAGGCGGTTGTAAATAATCCTGGCCATTATTTTCCTATCTACGTTCAGAAGACTTATGGGTCTCCAGTTCTCGATAAGTTCCAGATTTCCCTTCTTTGCGAGGAGAACCAAAATAGAACACTGCTGTGAAGGGGCCAAACGCCCGTTCTGCAAACAATTATTAAAAATTGCAGCTAACATTGGAATCAGGACCACACGGAATTTTTTGTAGAACTCTGGGGTCAGCCCATCGGGACCCGGAGTTGTACGTGCTGATAGCGTATCAATAGCATCATCTACCTCTCCTGTGGTAATGGGCCTAAGCAGTTGTTCCATCCCCTCCGAAACCTTTTCCAAGCCTGGGGCACTCTGCACGTATGATAGCATGAAGTTAGAAACCAAGCTCTCTTTCCCCCACAATTGGGTGTAAAACCGAATGACCCTGGCCTCGATTGAACGTTGGTTCGTCAATCGCTGCCCTGCTTCATCTCTCATAGCATAAATGACCTTGTGTCCTACTGCTACCTTGCAATTCTGGAAAGGATCCGGGGAATACCGATGCCCATATTCCCTTTCCAGAAGCAAAGCAGCGTATCGATCATATTGCAACATCCTCAACTGGGCCTGCAAAGCTTCTATCTCTCCCTTCTCCAGATGGTTGGAGACCGCGTGGTCCAATTGCTTGCGAAGACGACAGCACTGTGCCTGTAACCCCTGACTCTGCTTCCTGGCTAGGGACCGGAAAAGGGCCTTGACTCGCCCCTTTACCATGTCCCACCAGGCTCCCTTATCATCCATCACCTCCCATAGTGTTTCTTGGTCTGCTAAAAAACCCTCAAATATTTGTTTGTTTTCCTCTACTTCTAATAACTTTGCACTCAGTTTCCAAAATCCTGGGCCTTTCTGCACCCCTTCGCATATTGTTAAGACTGTGGAAACTAAGGCATGATCTGGATATTCCGTCCATCTATTCGGCTGCCCCTGAAACCTAGCCAACCCGCCTACAAAGAGCCAGTCAATACGGCTCTCCGTGTCTCCCCTTCTAAAAGTGAACCCCTTCCCTCCCACCACCTTCAGTCTTGCCTGTTTTACAATTGCTGCCAGCTGGAGGCTGTCATAACCCACCTGACGCCTGGACCCCTTTCTATCTGCTTGCTGTAAGACCATATTAAAGTCTCCTCCAAATACCACCAATTTGCTTGTATATAAATACGGTTTCACCCGGAGCCACAGCTGCTTGCGTTCCCAACTAATCTGGGGCCCATAAAAGTTAATGATTCGCACTGCTACCCCTCTAATGAAAACGTCTAATACGACACACCTCCCTATCTCCACCTCTATTTCCCTCGTAATCTCCACTTCTCGGGTGGCAAAAAGAATAGCCACCCCTGCACATCTCTCTTTGGCCAGAGACCAGAATGAGGGCCCCCCTTTCCAATCTCTCTTGGCCTGGTGCAGGAGCTGCAAAGAATCCAAATGAGTCTCCTGCAACAGGATGCAGTCTACCTTGCACTGGGTCAAATCGCTAAAGGCGACAAATCTAGTTCTCTCTGCCTTTATGCTGGCTACATTCAGAGTAGCAAAGATTAAGGACAAGGCAGCCATGGTTTATTTCTTAAATTTCTTACCCCTCCTCATCTCTTCACCGCAATCCCTCTTCACAGATATTCCTGCCCCCATCATTTCTTCAGGATCCTCTATAATTTCTTCTAATTCCAAATCCTCCCACTCTGAGTCATCTTCCCCGGCTTTCTTTCTACCCTTTTTTTTCTTGGTTTCCTCTGGACCAGCCCTTTCCCCTTTCACCCCTTCCTTACCCTCCTCTATTTCCTGCATGAGGCCCTTCGTTAAACTAGTAGGATGTGATGTTAGACTTGGGGGTAACACTGCTGGCTCCTCTCTGTTAAGTCTTTCAGATGATTCATTCCTCGCTCCCCTCCCCTCCCTCCTCTTCTCCTCCAAAACCTCCCTTTGGGGTGGATTCACCTCAAGATCACCCTCTCCTTCGCCTGAAACCTGAAACACTGCATATCGATTACTCTGGCTCTTCTCCAGAATATCTGTTCTCCCCACTCGGGCTAGCCCCCTCCCCTCCTTCCTCCGACCCCCCCTTCCCTCCATGTTTCCCTACCAGGGTCCATTTTTCCCCTTCTTCTCCACCCTTCTCCCCACCTCCTTCTTCCATCCTTTCACAAATACCCCTTCTTTGAATGTGATCCAAACCTGATGCCCTTTTCTCCCCCTTTCTCTTTCCCTTAGTGCCTGCCTCTGTGTGAATAGCGGTATTTGATTTCTCCATTAGTCCCTTTAATGCTTCCCGCTTCTGTCCTTGTATCCTTGTAGTTTCTGCTTGTGCCCCTTCCTCCCCCCTCCTCTCTCCCTCTGATTGTGTGATGCTTGTGGGCACTTGCTAAAAGGGTGCCCCAAGCCCCCACACAGGTTACAGCGTATGGTAGTGCAGTCGCTGGTGTCATGATCTGTACTGCCACATCGAGAGCACTTTAACACTGTACATGACATGCTTAAGTGACGGAAAGATCCGCACCTGTAGCACTGTCTGGGTTGTCCTGCATAAAAGCATTGAATTTGATCCCTTCCAATGTATGCGGCTGAAGGTATATGTTGGGTGACATAGCCTGCTTGTTTTAATTTTACAAGGGCACTCCACCCCCCCCCCCCCCCCCCCGCCCACACACGACTCTGGTCTGGTATTTTGCTTAGTGGGGTCCTAATTTCGGCATACCGTCCCAACCAGTACGACAGGTCTGCAGCCGTGAGAGACTCATTACGTACCAAAATGGTAATCTGGACTGCGTCCTGTCTACTGATGGGGACAGCCTTAAAATCCACCCATCTACCCTGATGCTGCACCTCTGTGTACTTTTCCCAAAACAGGTCCAATCCTCGCCCTGTTAAGAAACTAATATCATATTCAGGGATTCCCACAGGGTGTATGCATGCATACAAATCTTCAGGGATAAAGCCAAGGGAGAATACCATTCTTAAAACAACCTCTCTAGGTGGTGCTACCCCTGTGCCCACCCAACGCAGCTGGACATTTCGACGTTTTGGGGTAACACCGCTCCCGGGACCCCGCAACGGACCAGAAAATGGATTTCCCCTTGTCCCCATGTCTGACTCCTGCCTCCCCTCCTCCTTCCCTGTCGCTGCCCCTCCTCCCCGTACTACTGCTGCAAAGGATAAAGGGGCTGATACCAGTATGCTCCCCCCTTCCCCAACATCCTCTTCTTGCCTTCCTCCCCTCCCCCTCTCTTCCTCTCCCTCCTCTCCCATGTCCACTAACCCCACTATGTTCAGTTCATTTGTGCTGTTTCTGTCTCTTCCCCCTCTGCAATATTCTACTTCCAGTCCTTTGCCAGTTGCTGCTGTTCCCAACCAGCACTCGTTCCCTTGCTCTGCAACTGTCCCACTCAGACCAGGTCTGGAATCTGTCTCCTCTTGTAGCTGACACTCTCCTCCATGCACTTTCTCTGTTTCTGACACTGTCATACTCAGTCTGAGTCTTGGCTCCGCCTCCTGGTGCAGCTGCCACTCTCCTCCATGCACTTTCTCTGTATATGGCACTATCTTACTCGATCTGGGTCTTGGCTCTGCCTCCTGGTGCAGCTGACACTCTCCTCCATGCACTGTCTTACTGGGTCTGGGACTTGGCTCCGCCTCCTGGTGCAACTGACACTCTCCTTCATGTACTCTCTCTGTATCTGGCACTGTCTTACTCAGTCTGGGTCTTGGCTCCACCTCCTGGTGCAGCTGACACTCTCCTCCATGCACTGTCTTACTCGATCTGGGTCTTGGCTCCGCCTCCTGGTGCAGCTGACACTCTCCACAATTCTCTCTCTCCTTTCTGGGACTCCTGCTTTGATGAGCATGAGTTTCTGAGAAGCTCCCTTCTGCTCTTTCTTCTTGTTTCTGAGTGGCAGAATCTATTGGGAGCCCCTGCCTGTCACTGAGCTTCCCCCATGATGTCATCAGCACTTCTGATTGAGATTGGATGGCAGCTCTTGGACAGCCCCGCTCAGAGGTCTGCCCTATCAATTCTGTCCATGACTGACTGTGGTGTTCCCACAATGTTCCCGCCCTCTGTCCACTATATTTGCTCTCAGCTTCTTCCATCTCTTGTAGTACTCCACTACTCCATTCCTGTACTTTCCCATCCTCTTTAGTCTCTGTCTCCATCTGCAAAACCCCTTGTTTTTGCTCTACTTTCCCTCCCGTTGTTCCTGGTAACTTCTGTACTTGCTCAGTGTGTAGTGATTCTTCTCCAACCTCAGCATTCAAACTGTTCTGATTCTCCTCAGCATTCAAACTGTTCTGATTCTCCAGGCTGTCTTTCTTCTCTGTCTCTCCCAGCAAACCTGAGCTCTTCTCTGTGGGTTCGGCTATGCCCTGCCAGCTCTCTAAGTATAATGGACGTTTTTGAATTTTTTTCAGTTTCATAGCTCTTTTGTGTTCCAAACTTGCCAGGCTCTCTTGCTGCATGCAGTGCTGGAGCCCCTCCTTATCCACAGTACCTGCCACAACTGGACTAGGAGCCTCTGTTCTACAAGGCTGGTAAGTGGATGGAGCACCTAGCTCTTGAGAATCCTGTAGGAAATAAAATACTGGTGATAACTGGGAATTATTTGTGTCAGTCTTGTCTTTTCCTCCTTCTGGCTGCTGCTGTTTCTCTTCCCCTGCTGTCCCTTCCAGCATAGCCTCTGGGGTTTCTGGAACCACGGAGTCCTGTGTGTCTCTGGATTCTGCTTCCTGTTGGATCTGGGACTGCGTCTGGGTCTGCTGCATGCGTTCCCTGTTCAGGAAAACCTCACGAAGGGGATTATCTCTGCAGTTCTTTAGTTTTTGCAGCTGCCTTTGTTTTGCTGTAAGCCGCTTCTGGAGTGCTTCAACTCCCTTAACATACTTGTCTCGTGGTCCAGTGGAAGCCAGGTTACACATAGTTTTTGCTAGCTTCAGCCGCTTCCTCAGTACCTCTATTCCACCTTCTACTCGATTCATTTTCTTCACTGATCTAATTACCTCTTCAGGAGTCATATGCTGGGCCTCTTTCTTCTGCCAGGCCCTAGGCCTGGATTCCTCCTCCTCCTCTTCCTCACTAACGTCCTCTTCAGACTCTCCGCTACTCTCTTCCTCCACCTCTCCTCTGATACTGGATGCAGAGAACCCTGCTCTGGAACCCGGGCCCTGCCTTCTTGCCCCCTGTTCTTCACCCAGCTTAGGAATGTTATGGCCAGGACTTACAGTCAGGGTGAGCTGGCTCCTCAGCAAGCGCTGCTGGGCTCTGGTCCTTCCTCCGTCCACAGGCCTGGGCTCTCCTGGTTCTCCTGGTTGCATGCTTGGGGCTCGGGTGGAGGAAGCCTCCCCTTCATAGTGTTTCTCAGCTCCAAGTGTGCTAGGCTTTTCAGCCTGGGGCCCTCCTGCAGGGGGGCCCCCTCCCCTCTGCATTGTTCAGCAGCCACAGGGTACAGCAGCTCTCCTTTCAGCACCTCTTCACCACAGGTCAGTACTCTGCAAGTGTGTGTGTGTGTGTGTGTGTAAGTGAGTGAGAGTGGGGTGTATTTGTAGGTTGGTGGTGAGTGTCTGTTTTTTGTGAGTTGTGTTAAATGTTTTTTTTTTTTTTTTGGGGGGGGGGGGGGTTGGGGGGATGTGCCGTGCTGGCAAAGTGGGATGAAGTGGTGTGTGACTTTGAGTGTGGTTATTGTTGCAGGGATGATATAGAGTGAGAGTGAGATTGAGTGTGCATGTATCCTTGTGCATCTTCTGTGGTTTTGTGGGGTAGGGGGGCTTGTGAAAGATCATGTGTGTCACTGAGCTACATAGAGGCATATTTTCAAAGCACTTTGGGAGTCTAAGTTCCATAGGTTTCTATGGAACTTTGGGAGGCTAAGTGCTTTGAAAATGAGCCTCATTGTGTGTGTCTGTGTAACAGAGTCAAATTTTGTGTGTGTGTGTGTGTGTGTGTGTGTGTGTGTGTGTGTGTGTGTGTGTGTGTAAGTGAGTGTGAGTGGGGTGTATTTGGAGGTTGGTGGTGAGTGTCTGTGGTTTTGTGATATTTTTGTGTTAAATGTTGGTTTTGGGGGATGGGCCGTGCTGGCAAAGTGGGATGAAGTGGTGTGTGGTTTTGAGGGTGGTTATTGTTGCAGGGATGATATGGAGTGAGAGAGAGTGAGATTGAGTGTGCATCTATCCTTGTGTATCTTCTGTGGTTTTTTTGGGGGGGGGGGGAGGTGGGCATCTGAAAGGTCATGTTTGTCACTGAGCTACATTGTGTGTGTCTGTGTCACAGAGTCAGTGTGTGTGTGCGTAAGTGAGTGAGGGTAGGGTGTATTTGTAGGTTGGTGGTGAGTGTCTGTGTTTTTGTGATATTTTTTTTGTTAAATGTTGGTTTCACCTTCCTCAGTGACCCTCCAGACCGGTCAAGATGCTTGGGAAGTACCAAAGCAGTAAATAGTCTAAGGGCGGGAACCCCGAAAACCAGAAGTCAGAACTGCCGCACCAAAACTCGCATCCTCTCTAGCCTGCACATCAATCCTATAATGCTTCACAAAAGAATGCAGAGAGGACCAGACAGCCGCTCTGCAAATATCTTGAGGACAAATCAAACTACTTTCAGCCCAGAAGGAAGCCACCCCCCCCCCCCCCCCCCCGAGTAGAATGCGCCTTAAGTACTGAAGGCACCTCACGCCCCTTGAGCAAGTATGCCGAAGAAACTGCCTCTTTCAACCGTCTGGATATCGTTGCTTTAGAATCTGCAGCACCCTTCTTAGGTCCCCCATAGAACACAAACAACCTATCAGAGGCCCAAAACACTTGAGTCCTTGTCAAATAAGAACGCAAAGCTCGACGAACATCCAATTTAGCTAAATGGCGTTGAGTCGAATCTCCCGACCTATCGCCCAAAACCGGCAAAGAAATGTCCTGATTCACATGAAAAGAGGAAACCACCTAAGGAAAAAAGGATGGAACAGGCTTCAGGGACACCTTTTCCTTAGAAAAAGTAAGAAAAAGTAAAAAAAAGGAGCACGAGAAGACAAAGCCTGCAACTCCGAAATCCGCCAAGCCGAAGCAATAGCCACCAAAAACACCATCTTCAGAGTGAGATCCTTAAAAGTACTCGAAACCAATGGCTCAAAGGGGGAAACTGCCAACACGTTTCCAACTCCAGATTCAAATCCCACGGAGGAACCACCTGACACCGCGGCGGACAAATCAACTTCACGCCCCGCAAAAAACGAACCACGTCCGGAGAAGAGACCAAGGATACACCATGTACCTTCCCCCAGAAACAAGCCAAAGCCGCCACCTGTACCTTCAAAGAGCAAAGAGCGAGACCTCTATCCACACCATCTTGCAAAAATTCTAGCACTTCCGGAACCGAAATGCGCAAAGGAGAATAAGAACGCTCCTGATAGCAATTTTCAAAAATTCGCCACACGCGAACGTAAGCAATGGAGGTGGACCGTTGTAACATAGTATCAATTACTCTGGACGAAAACCCTTTCTTCCGCAACCTGTTCCTCTCAAGAGCCAAGCCGTAAACGACAACGGAGACAGATCGGGCATCACTATGGGGCCTTGCACTAACAACACCGACTCCTCCAGAGACAGCAGACCCCGAACTGCCAGACGCACTAGATCTCCATACCACGGCCGACGAGGCCAATACGGAGCTACCAGAATCACTGTGCCTAAGTGCCGCTCTATTCTCTGTACTAAACAACCTACCAGGGCCGAGGAAACATGTACAACAGCTGTTCAGGAGGCCATGGAAGCACCAGGGCGTCGATCCCCTCGGACCATGGATCCTGACGACGACTGAAAAACCGGGGCACCTGAGCATTGGCAGACGTCGCCATGAGGTCCATCACAGGCAGACCCCACTCCATCACCAGACGATGAAACAGCGGACGATGCAGCGATCACTCTCCGGGGTCCAATGTGTGTCTGCTCAGAAAATCCGCGCTCGCGTTGTCCACGCCGGCCACGTGACCTGCTGAGAGACACTGCAGATGAACTTCCGCCCAACGCATTAGCTCCGTTGTCTCTTCGGCGACTGCCTGACTCTTCGTGCTCCCTTGATGACTGACATATGCGATGGCCGTGGAATTGTTGGACAGAACCCGGACCGCCTTGCCGCCTAGAAGATACTGGAGAGCCAAACGGATCGCCCACGTTTCCAGACAATTGATGGACCATCCGGCCTCCTCCAACGACCAACGGCCCTGGACCACCTGTCCGAGGCAATGGACCCCCCCAACCTTCCAGATTGGCATCCGTGGTGATAACAATCCAGATTTGGCGTGTGAAGCCACCACTGAAGGCTGAGGCGGGGAGCATCCGGCAAAAAGAGTCTCTCCTCCAAGTCCTGAGTCCGAGGAGACCATCCAGCAGGGACGACTGTAACTGCCGCATGTGAGCCCAGGCCCACGGAACTACTTCTATCGATGCTGCCATGAGGCCCAATACCTGCAGATAAGAGCGAGCTGAAGGAAGTCTCTTGGAGCAAAGCTGACGAATCAGAGCTTGCATCTTGACAATCTCAGCTGACGGTAGGAACACTCGCCCCTTCAACATGTCGAAACGAAGAAAATGCTGATGTGCCGCCTGGATGGGAATATGTAGATAGGCTTCCGTCAGATCCAATGAAGTGAGAAACTCCCCCGACTGAACCGCTACGATGACTGAACGCAAAGTCTCTATCCAGAAGGAGGGAACCTTTAGCGCCCCGTTGACCCTTTTCAGATCTAAAATAGGCCAGAAGGCACCCTCCTTCTTGGGAACCACGAAATAAATCGAGTAACAACCCGCCCCCCTCTCTGAGGTGGGTACGGGAACCACAGCCCCCAGATTGATCAACCGAAGGAGGGTTTGGCGAATTGCCCTGGCCTTGAGACGAGAGCGACACGGAGATCCCAGAAAAAAAATCGGGAAGAGGGCCATTGAGCTCCAGGGCATACCCGTTGCGCACCGCACCCACTGATCCAACGTGATGTGGGTCCACCTCTGGTAAAAACTGACGTAGACGAGCACCCACGCGAACCAGAGGCTGGACCCGCACACCCTCATTGTGAGGCATACACCGAGGCAGAACCCACCGAAGATGCATCCCGACCTCCCCATCGGCCTCCACGAAAGGGCTGCGTACGCTGAAAAAAATTGCCCTCTAGGCGCACCATTGGCCCTACCCGGCCTGTACCGCCGAGCATCTCGCAACCCTCGAAAGGGAAAGAACACAATTTGGATTTAGAGGCAGCATCTGCGACCCAACCTCGAAGCCATAGAGCCTGACGAACTCCCACAACCAATGCCATATTTTTTGCTGACGCAAATCATAAAGAGCATCCGCTAAGAAAGAAGAGCCCATCTCCAGCTTGGCTAGTTCCTGTACCCAGGAAGATCTACCCACCGCCGGATCATCTAAGTGTTTTTCAGCCCAGCGGAAGCAAGCACGAGCTACTAAACCTCCACACACCGAGGCCTCCCCACCATCAACAGGAATAGAAGTGGCTTTAGTGACCACCGTGTCTACTGTAGGAGACTTTAAGGAGTCCCTATCCTCTTTCGGAAGAGGATAAAGCCTCACCACAGATCTAGCCACCCTACAAGCAGAATCTGGGGAAGACCACTCCTGCATGACCATATCTCTGAGGTCTTTATTCATGGGAAAAGAATGGGAAGACCGGCAAATACCCTTAACCAGTGGGTCTACCTGCTTTACCTCCGCCACAGTGGTCTCAGGAGAAACACATTTAAGTGTAGCAACCACCTGATCAATCAATTCAGCCAGCTCATCTTTATGAAAGATCCTCACTACCGAGGGATCTTCACCTGGCAAGGACTCCTCCTCCTCAGGATAGGTGTCCAAAAGAACGTCATCTTCAAGATCACTGCACTCCTCTTCTGAGTGCTGTAAGGACAAAAGCACAGGGTCTTCTGACCACTCCAGATGATGGCACTTGGCAACTAAGGGACCTACCCCCTTCTGAAGGTCTGCCTGCTGGGATCCTGACTTCCATGCCTGAAACATCAACCAAATAAAATCAGGTGGGAATCCCATGCCCCCTGAGCACTCAGGAGACCAGCCTACGTTCTACCCCTGAAAATCTTGTAACGTCTGAGGCGAAACCGCAGGGCCAGAGGAATCCAAGATGGTGGTGGTTCCCGCTAATATCGGAACCGCTGATACAGCACCCGGGAGCAAGGACTTATCAACAGAGCCCGAGCCGACCCCGGAAACCTCTGCAGACAATACCAGAGGCGAAGAAGAGGCAGTTTCGGCTCCCCCCAGAGCCTGCATCGTGCCCCCGGTGCTTCCACACCTCGGCGCGCACAGAACCAGCAACAGGACGGTTTCCCCGCCAACATCCCTCAGGGAAGAAAGGAGGTAAGCAACCCAACCGGCAGCAGCGCCCAGACTCACTCTCTCTCACAAACGCACTGCAGCTCTCCAGGTCAGCCCCAAAAGCAAGCAGATCTTTTCTTTTTTTTTCTTCAACTGGCTTCTTACCTCCCAGCCCGGTTGCTAAAAGCTGACAAGGGCTATGGCTCTCAAAGTTACTGCAATCACACAGGAGCCGAGGCACAGGGCTGACTGCTCAGGATAGCACAGCAGGGGGAGGGACCCGATCACCGGGTATGACACCCCAGGGGAAAAAGGCGCCCCACCGGACCCACTTCCCCGAAGCACACAGATTCTAAGTACAGGGTGCTAACCAACAAAAGGCCTAAAACAAATCCCAGGCCTACCAGACCAGACTGACTGCTCAGGCTGCACGTCTACCCTCTGCTGGAGACTGAGATTTCCCTCTGCTGGTAGGAGTGCATAACCCAAACGTCTTGACCGGTCTGGAGGGTCGCTGAGGAATATGTATATATTGGTCACTGAAGATACTTACCATGGGAAGCAGGGCTGGGACACGAGGGGGGGGGGAATGAAAGCTAGCTGGTATTCCTTGTTGTGTAGAGAAAAAAAACAAAACAAGGGTGGATATATAGTGCACAGCAGCCTGCGTTGGACAGAAAGATGGAGGAATTAATAAGGAAAATTTTCTCATTGTGCCTTAGGGATTGCCTGCAGGGTTATTCTGAAAGCCTTCATGCTACAGCTCCCTCATCTCCTGGCAGAGGCCCTGAAATAGATTCTTGAACTTATTCCGCAGCTTCAGGAAATGCCTTTTGGCTTGCTGTTGCTGGTGCTCCTGCAAATGCCTTTTGAGTTGCTTATGCAGCTCCTGGAGATGGTTTTCAACTTGTTTGTTGGACTCCTGCAGCTCCTCCAATAGTGCATTGCCTAAGTTCAACTGTCGACAACAGTGCATCAGACACGCACCACATCTGCTCGCATAAGGCATCTGTTGAATGCTGTACACGACCAGCAATGCCTGACAGCAGTCTGTTGACACCAGTGTTCCACTCCTCCTGCCTCTCCCACAGCTTGTGCTGATCAAGCCATGGCTCAGCAGGAGGGGGAAGGATGGAGGGCAATTTCGAGGTGCCTCATTGACAACTGGCAGAGCTAAAGAGAAGAGGTGAAGGGTCACTGTTTCCTCTGCTGACTCCTCATCATCTCTTTCCTGGGTGGGTGTTGACCACACCCCTTAGCCAGAACAAATGAAAGGCAAATAATTAACCTTCAGCAATCACACACCACTACTACTCTTGGACTTGGGGAAAATCCACTGCTTATTTCTAAGCAGTGGCCTGGGTTGGCCACTGTTGGAAACATGATGCTGGGCTTGACTGACCTTCGGTTTGTCCAAGTATGGCAATACTTATGTATTTATGTACCCTATTTCAACATCCCCATAGCACACAGACCCCATGGTACTCACCATCTGCTTTTTCTTCCAGGCAGGTATATGGGGCTCTTGGTCCTGGCACCCTTGTGGAAGTGCCCGCTGCCCAGATATCCCCCTACAAATATAAACAAAAGCCAGTTGAATAATGACAGCACACCATAGCTACCCACCCCCCCAATCACCACTACTATCCTATTCCAACATTCGCACAGCACACAGTGTTCTGTCCTCCGACAGCCTCACACTAGTTTATAACGTGATCCTAAAATGTGTGTAATGCTTTTACTGTTATTCTCAGTTCTAAGGACTATCATTGCTGCACTTTCTCACTGCAAGGATACATGAGCAATGCACTGTGGGTAATGTAGTTTACAGGCAGTGGAACCACACTTGCTTCGCTGTGTAAGGACTGTTACCACTGGTTGTGAGGCTGCCCAGACCTCCTCCCTCTCTCTGCCAAGCTTGGCTCTTTTGTCTTCCTGCTATCATTTCCTGGTCATTCTCACTATCTCTGTCCTGGGAAGTCAGCCAGGTATGACCTTTCCCCCAATCGAGAGCAGTCCTCTATGGCCACCCCTTGCTACCCGATGGCAGGCTCTGTCCCCATTGGTCTCTATCTGCTCCTCCCTGAGCCTGTGTGAAGCCTCAACACCTCTTTGTCCTTTCAGCCATGAGGCATTCCAACACCATCTAGCCAGAGACATGGAGCACGGATCATCTCATTCCAGACAGCTCTGTCCTGCTGAAACTCCCTGTAACGAACCTGGTATTTTTACCTTGAAAATATCTCCTCTCTAATGAGATATCGCACATTCCAGTCACCCAGCTTTGAACCATTTCTACCTGTTCAACTATCCTTCCCCCCCCTGCAAAATATCTACCTCTCTTCAGATCTTCACCCCCAACAGCTCTCAGATTAAAGAATCTCTGTGTCCTGGAGCAGCACCTCAGAACATCTATCTGTGAGTAAATTATCTGTGATTTATTCAATAAAAGAGACTTCACTTCATAAAAATAATAGAGACTTCGGGTGATTGGTGTGCCAAGGTTATACTCCAAGATATTGGGACCTTAAGTCATCAAGCCTCGTGCCTTTGGAACAGCCATCTGCACTGTGTTTAAAGAAAAAGGGTTAAATGTATGAGTCAATCAGACCATAAAAGGAAATCAGTAACTCTGCTTGGATTATGCTGGATGTGAACTGAAATGCATTTAAGTGAACTTGTAGCTAAAGAAAGCAATGTTGGACTGTTTAAAGTAAAAGGTATTTATCAGAAGGTCTGTGGAAAGAACCAGAAGATTTATAGAAGTTAAACCTAGGGTTTGCATGCTGGCCGCATTCCTAAGAGTGATTAAGTTTAAAGTACCCTTCCCTGCTCGAGGGCAACCTGTCCCATCTGGGTCTCTGTAATAAAACCAACCTTCCTATTGTTTTGCTAAGCACCTTCTCCTGCACAGAAGCAAACACAGCTAAAGAGTCAGAAAAAGGAAAAAGACTGTTTGGTATTTGGCAAATGTGTGAAGATTTTAAGGTCCTAAGCAAGCATGATAAAGGTAGTTCAAGAGTAGCCGTCACAGAATTGATCAGGAACTTTGAAACAGGACACCAGTGAGACAGAGAGTTTTCCAGCTTGGGTTTCACACCCCTATACTGATTGTTAATTTTAAAGGCCCTCTTTGCGCCCCAGGAATACCCTCATCCAGGGACAAAGGGTCTGCGCGTCCACTATCTCTTGGGCCGCCTGTATAATTCCTTTTGATATTCCATCCCACTGATATCTCTGTTGTATAGATACCAGAAGGCATAATTCTAGGATACTGTCCATGACCATAGCCTTCTGTCTATCAGGATCTAAGTAGATCTTTGCCCATTTAAATTCCCATAAATATGTGGTATTAGAAATCTATAAAATTTAGTGTAAAAAGTGTGTGTGTGTCTTAGTTTCTAGTTAGAATGACAGGTAAAGAATAATTGGAAATAAAAACAGAGATAGATTTCAGAGAGAAGACTTTATTCTTACCAAGTTGTTCAATTAAGTACAGACATCAAACAGACTCTGGTTTCAGTCGCACAGGGCCCTGCCGTCTGAGAAAGCGTTGGGGAGGACTCCAATTCTCTCTCAAAATCTTATCTCTTTTATAGCCCTAAGTCCCAATTCAAATCAATTGTGAGGTACCTTTTTTTTCCTAATATTTCTCAATTTCTGAGATCATACTTTCGTATCCGGCCACATGCGCATCTGTACCATCTGTCTTTCCGTTCTAGCTATTTCAAGAGATTACCCCATATCCGTTAAAGTCAACATGTTTTTGGAACATTTTGTTTTTCTCATTTACCAAAATATCTTTATCAGTTTCACATCTTTCTTTTGTAATAAATTTCATAACATCTCATGATCTGTGTGCCATCTTATGGAAAATAAGTCCCATTTTATGAACCTCATTTTATTCCTTTTACTCATTACTCTTTCATTATAGGTGCTATATTCAATTAAAAAGTTGTACCTGGTTGTGTTAAGACTCATTGTTCAGACCTGCTTTTTGCAGATTCTCAAATATGACATTATTAGCTTGTTACTTGGCCTAGTCAATACTCTTTCAGTTGCTTTAGGCTGTGTAGCTTAGCCTACCACTATTCCAGTGGTAGGTCTGAAGCTAGGCCACATATTAACATGAAGATTCCTTTGAAGATTTTCTGAGCCACAGGCTGAAGCAATCAGTTGCTAAGAGACTAATTGGGGGAGGACCTTGACTCAAGAGCTACTCTCCCCCCTCCCCTGCTCATTAATGTAGCACTGAAACCTGATCCAGTTGATTCCAGCACCATTGAAAGGCAGACGTAACCCAGAGCAGAGAGAAGCCACTGAAACAGTTTCAGCACAGCTTCATACTGAGCAATCTCTACATCCCCCTGCCTCACAGACAGCACTAGATGAAGTGTCCCCCACACCAGACACACAAGAGCAGCCAGAGGCCACGGATCAGAAGCGTAGTGCAGAAGTAGTCAAGGCTGAATAGACAACAGCAAACGCAACTATAGATCCACAAGACAGTAACTTCATGTGCATTCACTCTTCTGAGCATTTACCCAAAAGCCCAAGATCCTCCAAGTCACGTAAAACAAACTGCTCCAGCCACTCGAAAGCTAGAGAGGCGACCCTCGAGGCGAGGGCGCTGGCAGAGGTGGCCAAAGCTCGCCACCACATCAGTAAACAAGAAACCATCCTGAAGTTAAAACGAGCTGCGCTGGAAGCTGAAGAAGCATACAGAAAGGCCGAGGCTGCATATAAAATTGCTGAATTGGACATTATGATAGAAGCGCTCCAGCAAGAGGGAAAGATAGCAGCACTTGAGGCAAAGGCCAAGGTCTTAGAAGCTGCCGTGGGTCAGAACCACAGAAAGAACCGAGTCAGCCACTTCGCCTCTGAAGACTACGTTCCACGAGCCAAAACTTCTGCGACGGCACACACCCCATCACCTACTAGCACACTGAAGCAGTTCGAGTCAGAAGAACCCTCATATCCTGAGGAACCTGATCTACTTTTGTCAGAGTTTAATGCACCTGAAATGAGCAAGCCCAAGGCAGAACGCACCACGGATGCAGCCCCGGATGACAGTGACCCACATGCATGCACGCACATGGACACACTACCACTCGCTCCAGAAAGATGTGCTAACGGAGACGCTCCATCTCAGCCGCAGAGTCTGAGTCTTCACACAGGGTGGGGGCAAAAGGGACATGAGCTAAGGGGCGGGGAAACCCGTATTATCAAAACATGATGGGCGTCCATCTTTCGTTTTGATAATATGGTCAGGGACGCCCAAATCTCAACATTTAGGTCGACCTTAGAGATGGTCGTCCTTAGAGATGGTTGTCCCCGGTTTTCGGCGATAATGGAAACTGAGAACGCCCATCTCAAAAACTGCCAAAATGCAAGCCATTTGGTCATGGAAGGAGCCAGCATTCGTAGTGCACTGGTCCCCCTCACATGCCAGGACACCAACCAGGCACCCTAGGGGGCACTGCAGTGGACTTCAGAAACTGCTCCCAGGTGCATAGCTCCCTTACCTTGGGTGCTGAGCCCCCAAAACCCACTCCCCACAACTGTACACCACTACCATAGCTCTAAGGGGTGAAGGGGGGCACCTAGATGTGGGTACAGTGGGTTTCTGGTGGGTTTTGGAGGGCTCATATTTACCACCACAAGTGTAAGGGGGGGATGGGCCTGGGTCCGCCTGCCTGAAGTGCACTGCACCCACTAAAATTGCTCCAGGGACCTGCATACTGCTGCGATGGACCCGAGTATGACATTTGAGGCTGGCAAAACATATTTTTAAAGTTTTGTTTTTTAGGGTGGGAGGGGGTTAGTGCCCACTGGGGGAGTAAGAAGAGGTCATCCCTGATTCACTCCGGTGGTCATCTGGTCAGTTCGGGTATCTTTTTGAGGCTTGGTCGCAAGAAAAAATGGAACAAGTCGGCCAAATGCTCATCAGGGACGCACTTTTTTTTCCATTATCGGCCGAGGATGCCCATGTGTTAAGCACGCCCCGGTGCCGCCTTCGCTATGCTTCCAACACGCCTCTGTGAACTTTGGTCGTCCCCACGACGGAAAGCAGTTGAGGACGCCCAAAATCGGCTTTCCATTATGCCGATTTGGGTGACCCTGGGAGGATGCCATCTCCTGATTTGTGTCGAAAGATGGGCCCTTCTCTTTCGAAAATGAGCCCATTGGCCTTGCAGTCACACATGCAGAACAGAGATAGCACCTCTTCAAATTTAACCTGAAATCCTAAGAAGCTAGACTCTCCATGCAGCACATTACCAGAAAAACAGAAAGAAACACATTGCTATACATTGCAAAATAAGACAGCAGATATAAATTCTCAAACTGGACATATTTCATACACTGAAATGAAAATAAAATGACTTTTTCTACCTTTGTTGTCTGGTGACTTTGTTTTTCTGATCATGTTGGTCCCAGTCTGATTCTCCTGCTATCTATCTGTTCTCTTAACTCCATTTCCAGGGCTTCCTTTCCATTTATTTCTTTACTTTCCTCCTTTCTTCTTCATTTCTTGCCCTACAACCATAGGTAAAAGCTGGGTCCTCCGCAGACTTGACTGGAAAAGGTATAGAGTGGATCCAGCTTTTGCCTATTTTCTCCACTCATGTGTAGTTTTTCTCCTCTTTTCCCTTTCCCTCATCTCAGATCAGTATGCATCTCCTTCCTCTTTCTTCCCTTTCCTCCATCCATGTCCAGCATTTCTCCTCTCTCTCCTCCCCTCCATCCATGTTCATCCCACTTCCTCTCTCTTCCCTCCCCTCCATCTATGTCCAGCATTTCTCCTCTCTCCTCCATCCATGTGCATCTACTTCCTCTGTCTTCCCTACCCTCCATCCATGTTCACAATTTCTCCTCTCTCCCTTCCCCTCCATCCGTATGAATCTTCTTTCTCTCTTTCCTTCCCTCCATCCCTGTCCAACATTTCTCATCTCTTCCCTGCCCTCTACTCCATCCATGCCCAGCATTTCTCCTCTCCCCATCCCCTCCATCCATGTGTATCTCCTTCCTGTCTTCCCTCTCCTACATCCATGTCATGCATTTCTCCTGCCCTCCCCTCCATCCATCCATCCATGTCCAGTAACTCTTCTCTCTTCCATGCCTTCTCCTCCATCCATATCCAGCAATTCTCCTCTTCCCTGCTCTCCCCTCCCTTCCATGCCCAGTGATTTCTCCTTTCTCCTCTACTCTCCCATCCATGTCCAGCGATTTCTCCTTTCTCCTCTACCCTCCCATCCATGTCGATTCTCCTCTGACCTCCCCTTCCATCCATGTCCAGCAATTCTCTTCTGCCCTCCCCTCCCATCCATGTCCAGTGATTTCTCCTCTCTCCCCTGCCATCTCATCCCATCCATGTCCAGCGATTCTCCTCTGCCCTCCCCTGTCTCCAGTGACCTGCCCCAGCCCCCATCTGCCCCCCTTTTAAGCCCCGAGTTCCAGTTCAACCCCAGCCCTCACCTGACCACCCTCTTCTCCCACAACTGCCCTCCTTTCCTTCCTGCCGCCCTGCCTTTAAAACTTTTATTTTACCTCAAGTCGCAGTGGCCGCAGTGAAATTGGCAGGCTCAGCTCAGCTCGCCTACAGCCTTCCCTCTCAGAGTCCCGCCCTTACGGAAAGAGGAAATTATGTCAGAGGAGGGCGTGACACTGAGAGGGAAGGGAAGGCTGGAGGCGAGCCGAATCAAGCCTGCCGCTTTCACTGCCGCCGCTGCAACTTCAGGTAAAATAAAAGTTTTAAAGGCAGGGAGGCAGGATAGAAAGGAGGGCTGTTGTGGAAAACTGAAAGCATGCAGGTGAGGATCGTGAGGACCTCTCCCGGCAACGGTAAGCATGGTTTGCGTTGCCCTCCAGAGGTCGTCGCCCTCCGCCATGCTTACTGGGTTGCGCCGGCCCTGGTTATCCAAGTCTGTCAATGAGGCTGCCTCTTCCTATAATACTATTCTCTCCTCTGCTCTGGATACTCTCTGCTCCTCCAGTTCCCCATTCTGTAAGGTGTACCAAACCCCAGCTTTGGCTGACCTCTAGAATCTGCTACCTACGTTCCTGTGCCCGATCTGCTGAATGCCTTCTGGCTGAAACCCCATGCCCAAGCTGACTTCGTACATTCCAATCTGCTCTTTCACTTGACAAACAGGACTACTACATCCAGTTGACAAACTCTCTTGGCTCAAACCCTCGGCATCTCTTTGCCACACTGAACTCACACCTCAAAGTGCCTTCACCTCCAACTCCCCCTTCACTTTCTCCCCAGACTCTGGTTCAGTACTTTCATGATAAGGTTCACAAGATTAACCTTGAATTCTCAACCAAGTCACCTTCACCTCTCCTTTCCTCAGTACATTCTCTCAGCCCCCCCTTAAAACCCTGCCTCCTTTTCTTCCTTTTCTGAAATCATTAAAGAGGAAACTGCACATTTCCTTTCCTCCTCCAAACTGACTACCTGTTTCTCTGATCCTATTCCTACCCAGCACTATTTTTGTTTTGATTTGGGAGCCATGTGCTTGTGATTTGACTGTGTTTTGACTGTTTGTGGCATGCGCAGAGCAGCTAACATAACGCTTGGCTGCTCTGCGCATGATTTGGGGGCCGATTAACGATGTGTATTTGTGATTCTTTGATACATTGTACGTTTCAATACCGATCTCAGCATGTGTGACTTTTTTTTTTGGTGCATTTTTCGTTATTTTAAAATCGTTAGGGACTTTAACGATTTAGATTTTTTTACGTTTGGTTGCTGCATCTGCCTCTATGTCTCCTACTGTTATCATTCTATCTGTAATACCCTCAATCTTTCACTTTCCACTGCAACTGTTCTTGATGCCTTCGAACACTCCTCAAAAAACCTTCATTGAACCCTACCTGTCCTATTGCCTAATCTCCCTCCTCCCTTTCCTATCCAAGTTACCGCAATGTACTGCTCACCACCATTGTCTTGACTTTCTTTCATCTCAAGTTATTCTTGATTGACTTCAATCTGGCAACAGCCCTTGCTAAAGTCTCCAATGACCTGTTCTTGGCCAGATCCAAAGGTCTCTATTCTATCCTCATCCTTTTTGATCTGCTGCTTTTTGACACTGTTGATCACCGCCTACTCCTTGATAGGCTGTCCTCACTTGGATTTCAGGGCTCTGTTCTTTCCTGGTTTTCTTATCTCTCCCATCGCACTTTTAGTGTATACTATGGCAGATCCTCCTCCACGTCTATCCCACTATCAGTTGGTGTACCTCAGGGCTCTGTCTTGGGACCTCTTCTTTTTTCCATCTATACTTCTTCCCTTGGTACTCTGATCTCATCCCATGGTTTTCAGTATCACCTTTATGCTGATGACTCCAAGATCTACCTCCCCACACCAGAAATCTCAACAGGAATCCAGGCCCAAGTATCAGCCTGCCTGTCTGACATTGTTGCCTGGATGTCTTCCCACCATCTGAAAATAAACATGACCAAGACTGAGCTTCTTGTCTTTTCCCCTAAACCCACTTCTCCTCTTCCCCCATTTTCTATCTCTGTGGATAACACTCTCATCCTCCCTGTCTCATCAGCTCACAACCTTGGGGTTATCTTTGACTCCTCTCTCTCTTTCCCTCTTCATATCCAACAGACTGCTAAAACCTGTTGTTTCTTTCTCTATACTACCAAAAGTCGTCCTTTCCTTTCTGAGCACACTACCAAAACCCTTATCCACACTCTTATCACCTCTTGCCTAGACCAAAAATACTATAATGCCTTTGTATCGCTCCATGGTGCGACCACACCTTAAGTATTGCGTTCAGTTCTGGTTGCTGTATCTCAAAAAAGATATAGCGGAATTAGAAAAGGTTCAAAGAAGACCAACCAAAATGATAAAGGGGAGGGAACTCCTCTCATATGAGGAAAGGGTAAAGAGGTTAGGGCTCTTCAGCTTGGAAAAGAGACAGATGAGGGAAGATATGATTGAGGTCTACAAAATCCTGAGTGGTGTAGAACTATTAGAAGTAAATCAATTTATTACTCGTTCCAAAAGTACAAAGACTAGGAGACTTTCGAGGAAGTTATACGGAAATACTTTTAAAACAATTAGGAAGAAATATTATTTCACTCAACGTATAGTTAAGCTCTGGAACTCTTTGTCAGAGGATGTAGTAACAGCGGTTAGCGTATCTAGGTTTAAAAAGGTTTGGACAAATACCTGGAGGAAAAGTCCATAATCTGCTTGTTATGATTCTACTGAGACAGGCAGGGGAATGACTGGGACTCGCTTCTGATTGGCCTGTTAGGGATTGAGCTGACGTCTGAAGCAGCAGATGTCAGAAGTCAGACCTAATTTATTTATTTGTTTGTTGCATTTGTATCCCACATTTTCCCACCTATTTGCAGGCTCAATGTGGCTTACATAGTACCGTGATGGCGATCGCCAGTTCCGTTATGAGAAATACAGAGTGGTATTGCGTTAGAGATCATGAGTGACAGAGTAAATTAGGTAATCAAGGAGGAAAAGTGACAGAGTAAATTAGGTAATCAAAAAGGAAGAGTTAAGTTTTGTCCAGTTCTGGTATAAGTTTTGTTGTGTTGCAGGGTTCATGTGTTTAGGTTGGATCGTTGTGGAATGCCTTTTTGAACAAGTTGGTTTTTATGTGATTTCCTCTCCCTACAGCAGACACTTTCCTGTCAACTGAGCTCTGGTTCTCTTACTCTGTCTGTGCTCGTGGCACAGTGTGTATTTTGAGGAGTTTTGCTTGCTCTCCTTTTGTTTGTGATCTGTGTGCTGGTTGTAACCAGCGTGTCCTTGATTGCTTATCTGTAGTGCAGCTGGGTCTGTCCTCTGCCTCGTTTCTCCCTGCCTCTGTTAGGCAGCCTTTCTGTTGGTGGTAAGCTTGTTCCTGCTTTGCTTGTTTAGTTTCCTTTTACTCAGTGTTAACCCTTTATGTGCAGTGCTTAGTATTTGTCTTCTGTAAGCGCTGCCTCTTTTAGACAGCCTTTCTCTGGAGTCTGCCTTATTCCTTTCAGTACTCTTGTGTGCCTGCTTCTTTCCTGTCCTTATATTTGAAAGCAGCCTTTTCCTTCAGTCTGTTTTTCCCTGTTCAGCCATTCCTGTGTAGTTTCGCTCTTGTAGATTCCATGTTTATAGTGTCTCATTCTGACCCCGGCTTTCCCTTTTTCCCTGTGGGCTTTGCCCTCCACTACCTGAGTTACTGTGTAGCCTTTGTTTGTATTCTCTCCCTCTGGTCATAGTCTGTATTCACCAGTTTTGTCTGTCACCCTTCCCTTTGTGTCACTGACTGGAGCTGTGTGCGCTGCCTGAGCTCCAGTCCCTTTGGGGACCTCTCGTTGTTCTTTTCCCTTCCCTAGTGTATGATTCGGTTCCAGTTCGGCCTTGTGGCCTGCCCGAGTGGTCTATCTCCCTTTTCTGGTGGTGCTTGTTGATTGTCCTGAGTGTGAGGGGCTTTGTGACCCGTGGTATTGCTTAGCGCCTGTTTGGTCTACCCTAGGCCTTGGCCAAGGTCCTTCCTAAGCCTCGGCCTAGGCACAAGGGCTCACGATCAGATTAACACTGCTATTGAGACAGACATGGGGAAGCAACTGCTTGCTCCAGAAATGGTAGCATGGAATGTTGCTAACAATTGGGTTTCTGCCAGGTACTTGTGACCTGGCTTGGCCACTGTTTGGAAAACAGGATACTCGGCTAGATGGACCACTGGTCTGACCCAGTGTGGCTACTCTTATGTTCTAACACATGAGACACAAAAAAAGATGGAAAAAGAGAGAACACCCTGAAAATTAATGTTATACATTTTATTACAGCTGATTAAAAAAGGGTCACCCATCCAAAAAACTCACTCAAGCAGACCCTACTTACCTTCAAAGAAAGCCCATAAGATTTTTAGAGAACCATATTAGGGGCTCCTTTTATAAACGTGCGCTAGTAATTAGTGGTGTGACAAATGTAACACAGCACATTCAATTCCTTTGGGCTTTGTCGCATTCGGCATGCATTAATCACTAAAAGGAGCCATAGATTTTGTAACTAGATTAGCCCAAGTAATATAAGGCAGTTGAGCTAAATTTGTATAGTTAAGAAAAATTAATCTACCCCTCCAAAAAAACAAAACAAAACCTTATGGCTCTTCTTCCTTCAAACCTCCCCCCCCCCCCCCCCCCCCCCAAAAAAAAGGTTCACATTCATCCCCACCCCCAATAACAAAGGGCAGGTCATCCTTCCCTTCTCAAACAACAAAGCCATCCTTCCCCCCCCTAAAGAACAATAAAATCCTATTTGGGGGACCCTGGGAAGAGCTCCAGATATGCTGGGTCTGGTTTTAATTTAAAAATAATTATGACACAAAGAAAGGGGGGGGGGGGAATGAAAACACATGCAAAACAATACTTTTGTTATAGCCTGTTACAAAAGGGTCTCCCATCAAAAAACAGATCCTACTTAGCTTCTTAAGAAAAGCCATAAAGTTTGTTTTTTCTTAAACCATTGTTGAAAACAACATTGCCTCAGTAAGATAAGACTTCTAAAAGACTTGCATAGCCAACCCAGAAATACAGTCCCCTTCTTTCCCCCACAATTGTATCAAAGCTCCACAGTCTACCCGACTAGTCTCACCACTCAAAATTCACTATTCTGCACCACTCAAAGCTCACTATTCTGCACCAGAGTTGCCAGATGGGGAAAACTTTGCCAGCCCAATTCGTACCTAAAAATAGTCCAAAAGTTCTGACACCAAAAATATTTACATAATATTAATAATATTCATATTGATAATATTAATTTATAAATATATTATTAACTTCATTTTTCATTTTCATAATAAGTAGACTTTAAAATAAATTTGTATAAGCAATTAGCCTAAATATCAAGATCCCAACAGGAACTCTGAGGTAGGCCCAGGAACACTAACGCAAGCCCAGGCCCAGGAGCAGGAACACTGAGGTAGGCCCAAGAACAGGAAAGCTGAGGCAGACCCAGGAACTGGTATGCTGAGGCAGAAACAGGTCCAGGAACAGGAACCCTGAAACAGGAACAGAAATGCTGAAACAGGCCCAGGAATGCTGATTGGGGTAGGCACAGGAACAGGAACACTGAGGCCAGACTCAGCGTTCCACTTCCTGAAACTGCCCCAGTGTTCTTGTTCCTATCAAGGAACAGGAATGCCAAGGCAGGGACCAGGAATGCTGAAACAGAAACACAGACTGAGGCAGGCACAGAAAGGTGAAATTAGGTCTTACCTGCTAATTTTCTTTCCTCTAGACCCTCCAGTCCAGTCAAGACGCTTGGTTATGCATGCCTACCAGCAGAGGGAGACTGAGAAAACACTGAGTTCTGAACACTGTACATATAGCCTGTGCAGAACCCCAGCTTGCCAGTATATCAATAACAAAGCAGAGAATAAAACCAAACCACTCACAGAACTCACGGATTCTTCCCTGGCACCCATGGAAACATATTACTCACCCCAATTCCAAAAGATGCCAAAAAAGATAGTACTGATCTAACTAACTATCGCCCAATTGAAACAATCCCGCTATTTGTAAAATTAATGGAGAGCATGGTGAATAAACAACTCAGTGAGTATCTGGATAGGTTCTGCATTATACATGAATTGCAGTCGGGATTCCGTACCCTTCACAGCACTGAAACTGTGCTCGTCACACTTCTGTCAAACTTCAAGCAAGAAATAGCATTAGGGTAAAGCATTCTTTTACTACAATTCGACCTGTCAAGTGCTTTTGACATGGTGGACCACACCATCCTGTTAAGACTCCTTGATTACTTCGGAGCCGGCGGAAATGTGCTAGCATGGATGAAAGGTTTCTTAACCACCAGAACCTACCAAGTAAAGTCCAACTCAAGTTTATCCCCTCCATGGCAACCGGTCTGTGGTGTGCCTCAAGGCTCTCCCCTTTCCCCTACTCTCTTCAACGTAATGCTGATTCCCCTAGCCACAGCCCTTTCAAAGCTTGGTCTTTATCCATTTATCTATGCAGATGATGTTACTATCTACATCCCTTTTCAGACAAATTTCACCAAAATAACTAATGAAATCAGCCTTGGAATAAACACCATGCTCACTTGGGCTAACTCATTTAAATTAATATTTTATACAGAGAAAACTCATAGCCTTATCCTTTCCTCTCCCTTTAACAGATTCAGACCTCCTACCTTAAACGCACCTGGCCTTGCCCTGCCCATCTCTGAGAGTCTACGAATACTGGGAGTCATTGTTGACCGAAACTTAACACTGTTGGATCATACCAACTCAACCACCAAGAAAATATTCTTCTCTCTCTGGAAACTAAAACGATTAAAGCCTTATTTCCCAAGAGGAGTATTTTGTAATTTAGTCCAATCACTAGTCTTAAGCCGAATCAATTACTGTAATGGCATCTACGCAGGGTGCAGAGACCTACTTCTCAAAAAACTACAAACTGCCCAAAACACAGTGGCTCAACTAATCTTCGGTGCATCAAAGTTCAAAAGTTCCAGACCACTTTGTGAGAAATTACACTGGCTTCCTATACAGGAGCGAATAACTTAAAATTTGCACCCTAGTCCATAAGATCCTCTACGGAGCAGCTCCAGCATACATGGATGCCCTTGTCAACTTGCCACCAAGGAATTCGCTTAGATCTTCTCGTTCATACTTAAACCTCCATTACCTTGTGTGTTCTGATCTCAAGTATAAAACCACATACACTTCCACCTTTTCCTATATCAGCACTCATTTGTAGAATGCATTGCCTAAATCTGTAAAAACGGTTCAAGATCATCTGGCTTTCAGGAAGTCTCTCAAGACCTACTTATTTGAGCAAGCTTACCCTACAGATCCCGTCCTGCCTCCGTGATTCCTGGACTCCAACTCCTATAAAGACCTTGTGAACTTAACTACTTTCTCGTAACCCTGTACCTTTACGCCACCCATATCGCTTTCAATTTATTGTACTTTACTGTTTGTTTACTAAATGTTGTAAGCCACATTGAGCCTGCCAGCGGTGGGAAACTGTGGGGTATAAATGATATAAATAAATAAATAAAAATAAATAAACCCTGTACGTGGTAACTGAAAAAATCAAGAATGTTTATGCTTCCACAAGCTGGCTACAAGAGCAATCACCTGTACCAGACTTGTACTAGAACAGCATTTGGCAACTGAACCTGAATAAACGTAAGCAACAATTATCAGCTCAAAAGAACACCTCCTGGCTTTACCTATATACAGGGCGGGTTCTTGACCGGTCTGGAGGGTCTAGAGGAAAGAAAATTAGCAGGTAAGACCTAATTTCACCTTCCTCAGTGACCCTCCAGACTGGTCAAGATGCTTGGGATGTACCAAAGCAGTAAATATTTATGGGCAGGACCCCTGAAGGCCAGAGGTCAAAACTGCCGTACCAAAACTGGCCTCTTCCTGTGCATGAATGTCAATCCTATAATGCTTCACAAAGGAATGTAGAGAAGACCAAACTGCTGCCCGACAAATATCCAGAGGAGGGATCATACTATTTTCTGCCCAAGAGTCCGCCACTCCCCTCATGGAATCAGCCAAAAATGCCAGAGACACTTTACGGCCCTTCAGTAAATAGGCAGAAGCAATAGCCTCCTTCAACCATCGAGCTATAATTGCTTTGGAAGCGGCTGCGCTCCTTTGAGATCCACCATAAAAAACGAACAAACGATCCGAGACTTGGAACTCCTGGGTCCTCTTCAGGTAAACACGTAACACCCGTCGAACATCTAGTTTGGTCAAACGACACTGCTCTGAATCTCTGGCCTTATCCCCTAGGACTAGCAGAGAAAGCATCTGATTCACATGAAACTAGGAAACCACTTTAGGCAAAAAGGAAGGCACTGGCCCTAAAAAAACCTTTTCTTTGGAAAAAGACAAGAAAGGCTCCCTGCAAGACAAAGCATGAATTTCTGAAACCCTCCGGGCTGACGTAATGGCCACCAAAAACACTGCTTTCAGAGAGAGATCCTTACAAGTAGCCGTAACCAAAGGTTCAAACGGAGGCCAAACCAAAGCATCCAAAACAAGATTCAGATCCCACGGGGGAACCAACTGACGCCGAGGAGGACGAATCTATTTGACCCCTTTCAAGAAACGGACTACATCGGGTGCAGAAGCCAAGGACTTCCCCTGAATCCTTCCCCGGAAACAGAACAAAGCCACAACCTGCACCTTCAAGGTGCACAGGGCTAAACCCCTATCCAATCCATCCTGTAAAAAGTCCAATACTTCCGCGATTGAAGAATGAAAAGGGAGAAAAGCCCGATCCTGACACCAGTGCTAGAAAAGCCTCCAGACACGAACATACGCTAGAGAAGTGGAACACTTGCGCGACTTTAACATCGTAGCAATGACCCTAGAAGAAAACCCTTTCTTCTTCAACCTGTTCCTTTCAAGAGCCAAGCCATAAGCGAGAACTGAGACGGGTCAGCCATTACAATCGGACCCTGACACAATAGTATTGCCTCTGTCAATGAAATCGTTTCAGAAAAGACCCCATTCCAACACAATGCGAGAGAAAACCGACCGATGCAGTGCCCACTTTCCGGGATCTAGAGTATGCCTGCTCAGATAATCCGAGTCCACATTGTCCACCCCGGCCACATGAGCCGCTGAAAGAGCTTGAAGATGAAGTTCTGCCCAATGAAACAACTCCACAGCCTCCTGTGTGACCGCCTGACTATTTGTGCCTCCTTGGTGGATGACATAGGCCATGGCTGTGGCACTGTCGCAAAGCACTCTGACTGCCCTGCCAAACAGCATATGTCAGAAGGACTGAAAAGCCAACCAAATGGCCCGGGTCTCCAACTGACTGATGGACCACTGCGCTTCATCCCGAGACCACCGGCCTTGGGCTACCTGCCCGAGACAATGAGCTCCCCAACCTCCCAAGATGGCATCCGTTGAGAGAGCTATCCATTCCGGGGATTCCAAAGGCATTTCTTTTTTCAGGTTGGACGTGTGGAGCAACCATAAGTACATAAGTACATAAGCACTGCCACGCTGGGAAAAGACCAAAGGTCCATCAAGCCCAGCACTCTGTCTCCGACAGCGGCCAATCCAGGCCCCAAGAACCTGGCAAAAACTCAAAATTTAATAACGATCAATGGACTTTTCCTTCAGGAATCTGTCCAGACCCCCTTTAAACTCAGCAAGGCCAGCTGCCGTCACTACCTTCTCCGGCAATGAGTTCCACAGTCTAACCACACGCTGAGTAAAGAAAAGCTTTCTCCAATTTGTTTTAAACCTACCACATTCTAATTTCATCTTGTGTCCCCTAGTTCTATTATTGTTAGAAAGCCTAAACGAATGCTTCACATCTGTCCGCTCTACCCCACTCATTATTTTGTAGACCTCTATCATATCACCCCTCAGCCGCCTTTTCTCCAGGCTAAAGAGTCCTAGCCGTCTTAACCTCTCCTCATAAGGTAGTCGTCCCATCCCTTTTATCATTTTCGTCGCCCTTCTCTGCACCTTCTCCAATTCCTTTATATCTTTTTTGAGATGAGGCGACCAGAACTGAACACAATACTCCAGGTGCGGTTGCACCATGGAGCGATATAACGGCATTATAACATCCTCATGCTTGTTTTCCATCCTTTTCTAATAATACTCAACATTCTGTTCGCCTTCTTAGCCGCCGCAGCACACTGAGCGGAAGATTTCAACGTTCTATCCACGACGACTCCCAGATCCCTTTCTCGGTCCGTAACTCCTAAAGCGGAACCTTGCATGACATAGCCGTAATTCGGGTTCCTCCTTCCCACGTGCATCATTTTGCACTTGTCAACGTTCAACTTCATCTGCCATTTGGACGCCCAATCCCCCAGTCTCACGAGGTCCTCTTGTAATCTTTCACACTCCTCCCGCGACGAGACAACCCTGGATAACTTTGTGTCATCTGCGAATTTAATTACCTCACTAGTTACTCCCATCTCAAGGTCATTTATAAATATGTTAAAAAGCAGCGGTCCCAGTACAGACCCCTGAGGGACCCCACTAACTACCCTTCTCCATCGAGAATACTGACCATTCAACTCTACTCTCTGCTTCCTGTCTTAGACGAGGAAAGTCCGGTCAATGGCAAGTGCACCTTCAAGTCCTGCGTTTGGTGAGACCAACAGCTCAGAAGAGCTGACTGCAACTGACGCATGTGCGCCCTGGCCCAAGGGACTACCTCTATTGTCGCCGCCATCGTCCCCAGAACTTGAAGGTAAGCCCAGGCCGTCGGAGATCTGACTGCAAGAAGACGCTGAATATGATCCTGCAACTTGAGAATCCGAAGCGGCAGTAAAAACACCCGGCCCTTTATCGTATCAAAAAAGGACCACCAGGTACTCCAGAGACTGCGACGGACTGAGATGACTCTTGGCCAGATTTACCACCCAACCAAGGAACTCTAAGAAACTCACCATTCGAGCAGTAGCCATCTCGCTCTCCATCTTTGACTTGGCTTGAATCAACCAATCGTCGAGGTAAGGGTGCCCTAAAATGCTCTGCTTCCGCAACGCTGCCGCCACCACTACCATAACCTTGGAAAAGGTGCGAGGAGCTGTCACAAGACCGAAAGGCAGCGCACAAAACTGAAAATGCTTCCCTAAGATGGCAAAACGAAGAAAACGCTGATGAGACGTTCGAATGGGAATGTGCAGATAAAGTTCTGTCAAACCCAGCGAAGTGAGGAACTCCCCACTCCGAACTGCCACAATAACCGAACGTAAAGTTTCCATTCGAAAGGAGAGAACCCTTAGAGCAGAATTGATCCTTTTGAGATCTACAATAGGGCGAAAGGATCCCTCCTTCTTTAGCACTACAAAGTAAATCGAATAACAACCTGTTCCCTGTTGGCCAAGGGGAACTGGAACAACTGCTCCCAGATTGACCAAACAAAGCAACGTGTCTCTTACTGCCGCCACCTTTATATGAGAACAACACGGGGACTCGAGAAAAAAACCTCGGGAAGCGAACCTTCGAATTCCAGCGCATATCCGTCTCGAATAACCTCGAGAACCCACTGGTCTGATGTGATCTGGGCCCATCTCTGGTAAAACTGACTCAGCCGAGCCCCTATCCGCACCAGAGACTGGGCCCCCACACCTTCATTGGGGATTGCGTCCCGAACCAGAACCCCCTGAGAAGTCACACCCCCCACAACGACCCCCTCGAAAGGACTGGGTACGCTGAAAGAAACGACCTTTAGAAGTCCCACTAGACCTACCCGGTCTATACCGTTGGGCTTCCCAAAAATGTCCTCGCGATGACGTCCCTCTGGCACCTGCTTTGGGACGAAAATCCAGAAGACAAGGAAGTTTAGCGTCACTAAGACCACGTACCAATTTTTTTTTGTTTTGTTATATTTGTACCCCGCGCTTTCCCACTCATGGCAGGCTCAATGCAACTTACATGGGACAATGGAGGGTTAAGTGACTTGCCCAGAGTCACAAGGAGCTGCCTGTGCCAGGAATTGAACTCAGTTCCTCAGTTCCCCAGGACCAAAGTCCACCACCCTAACCACTAGGCCACTCCTCCACTCCAAATCCTCGCCAAAGAGCATCAACCCCTTAAAGGGAAGAGAACATAATTTAGACTTGGAGGCCGCATCTGCGACCCAACCTCGCAACCATAGAGCCCTACGCGCTCCAACTACTAGGGCCATGTTTTTGGCGGACGCGCGCAACAAATCATAAAGTGTATCAGACAAAAAGGACGCCCTCATCTCTAACTTGGCCAATTCTTGTACACAAGAAGCCCCGACATCCTCCTGTCCTGGGGCTCACGGACAGCGGCACCACCGTCTACAGGAATAGCCGTAGCCTTAGTGACCGCTGTAACCAGCGAATCCACTAAGAGAGTCCTTATCCTCCTGAGAAAGAGGTTAAAGCCTCGCCATTGCCCGAGTCACCTTACACGGGGAATCAGAAGACACCCATTCCTGAGAGATCATCTCCCGGAGATCCTTATTCATGGGAAAAGACCGCGCCTTATGTTGAATACCTTTAACCAAAGGGTCCACCTGATTCACTTCTCCCACTGGAATGCCTGCCTGCTCAAACTTAAGCGTAGAAGACACTTGATCTATAAGCTCCACAAGTTCATCCCTTTGAAATATCCGTACCACTGAGGGATCCTCCCCAGGGATCACACAATCCTCCTCCTGAGAGCCCTCAAAAAACTCAGCCTCCCCAAACTCACTGAAAGCATCCGAGCCTGAAGGGCTCATCTGGCCACTCTAGATGGGGTCTTTTAGGTATACGGGGACCGCCCTCACCCCCCCCCCCCCCGGTAGAATCAAACTGGGGGGGCCCAATTTCCATGCCTGGTAAAGTATCCAAACAAATTCCGGGGGAAAACCAACCCCCCCCCCCCTACGCCTTCATTTCCTAAAGGCTGACTCGGGAAGGGAACCGGCCCCAATACAGCAGGCTCTGCAGAGCGGGAAGAATTTAAAATGGTGGCCATTCCCACCAACAATGAACCCCCCACAGACGTCGCCGAAGACGCTACCGCCGGCATGCCCGATTGTAAAGGAGCCGCCCACGCCGCCGTCAACTCCGGAGGCGCCACGGATACCTGCTTCGTCTCCCCACAGAGCCAACACTGACCCCCCAGCTCTTCTATACCCGGCGCGAGAACACGCGGCAACGAAGAAGCTTAGCCGCGGACATCTGCCAGCAGCAGGTAAAAACCTACACTAAACTGCAACCTCTCACTAAAAATAAACGCTGCTTCTCCGGTCAGCAAAAGGAAACGATAGGCAGCTAACACGGAGCTGTCTTGCACTCCGAGAATTATATATTTATATATATTTTTTATTTTTTTTATTTATGTTAATTTATATACCGTATCTTATTGCAACTGCAAAACAGAATGGTTTACATATGTATAAAAACAATTAGTGTATACAAATAAACAAACATAGGAATTCCATTCATGACAGGAAAGCACAGCAAACCAGAATAAACTACATAATAAAATCACTACAAATTAAAAATCTAATATACAGTTAAGCTACCCCTTTTTTTCTTTTTCCTTATGACCTTATCTCATTATGCTAAGTTCTGTTCTACATAGCTTATAAAGAAAAAGGTTTTCAAACGTTTTCAGAAATGGAGATAGGATTTCTCTGATCTCCTTTGGAAGGCCATTCCAAAGGGAGGGTGACAAATAGAAAAAAGCCGATCTCCGTGTAGATTCCCATCTAGCCTTAGCAAGAGGGGGAATAACTAACCTGTTATCTGTTAGGGATCTAAGAGTTCGCATAGCGGTGTAGGGAATTGTTAAATTCGACAAGTAACTAGGATTTAATGTGTAAAAGGCTTTGTGAGTCAGAACAAGAGCCTTATACTTTACTCTTGCTTCGACCGGGAGCCAATGCAGACGAAGCAGTAAAGGTGTTACTCTGTCATCCCTCCAGGCCCTGCAGACCATACGTGCTGCTGTGTTTTGAATTCTTTGTAATCGCTTTAAGTTGGCTTGAGTAATCCCAGCATATACAATGTTACAGTAGTCTAAACGTGAAGTAATATACGCAGATGTCAGTGTTTTGAGAGAGTCCTTACTTACTGAATTTCTAACTGACCGAAGCCGCCTCAGATGAAAAAAAGATTTTTTTCACTACGACGGATACTTGTTCCTCAAAGGTCAATGCGGAATCAATAATGACCCCAAGATATCTAAAGGACTTAACTGTTGGAATATTCTGACCAAATAGCATAGGTACCACAGAGGGATATGTGCCTTGCCCTACTATCCAAGATGTTATAGTCTTATCCGGGTTCAGTACCAACTGATATGTTGTCAACCAGTCTGCCACTTTATCCAGGCATATTTGAATGGGTGTAAGATCTATGTTCGATGGTCTAACATAATGAATAAGCAGAAAATCATCTGCATATGAATAAAAACTTATACCCATTGTTTGAATGAGGAGCGCCAGGGGACTGATGTATAGGTTAAACAGTAGTGGAGATAAAACCGAGCCCTGAGGAATTCCACATGATATATATACAGTGCAATCCGCTTAAGTGCAAGGTTCTGGGACCAAAGAAATGCATGCAGTTAACCAGAGCGTGCACTTAACTGTTGTGACCCAAAGAAGCTTGACATCTGATAAACATATGTACAGTACTGTTTATTATTATACGTACAGTATACAGTCTAAGTTAACTGACATTAGACTGGCTTGAAGTAATCAGTTACAGTCCTCTGTACACTCTTGGGTCTCTGAGTTCCATAGACTACATCTGCCAGACGGTAAAAACTGTCATAGCACTGACATCCAGTGGCCTCCAGATAGGCCCGCACGGTGTTGAGACTCCAGCGCTCTTGCAAAAGTGACAGGAGGAGGTTGTTGAATTTCATCAGCATGTGCCTCGCTGCTCATTTCTTCATCTGTTCCATCATCAGCCGTTGTTGCCTGCATGTAGGAGCATATCTCAACATCAGTGCTGTCTTCAGCTATTTGTAGATCGTAATCGACAGCTACGTAGCGATGGAACCCCTCTTCAGTAAAACCGGCTGGAATGTCAATAACCTCTTCATCTGACACGTTTGCAACAGCTGCACCTGCTTCATCCCTCTCCACATCCTTAACAAAGCTTGCCCGCTTGTAGCAATTCACAATGGTTGCCTGTGTAACATGATTCCAGGCTTCTTTCTGCATATGTAGGGAATCCAACAGTGATAGATTACGAGCCAGTTCAACAGCACGTTTATTCTTCCCAGTCTGGTCATCCATAATGCTCATCAAATGACGTAGCACAAGAGCCCGATAATGTTGTTTGAAATTGGCTATTATGCCCTGATCCAGAGGTTGGATCAGAGAGGTAGTGTTTGGTGGCAGGAAGACCACCTTGACGTTAGACAGTCTGATATCATCCCTGTGTGCAGCACAATTATCACAAAGCAGCAAAATCTGACGCTTTTGTACCCGCATTCTAGTATCTAACTTCTTTAGCCACTGCTTCCAAATTTCCCCAGTCATCCATGAATTTGCGTTAGCCTCGTATGACACAGGAAGTCACTTGAAGCAACGGGGCTGTTTGCTCTTTCCAATGACGAGGGGTTCCAATTTCTCACTCCCATCCATATTGCAGCAAAGGAGGGTTGTCAGTCGGTCCTTTGATGTTTTACCTCCAGTAGTTTCGGCATGTTTGAATGCAAGTGTTCCATCAGGAATCGCTCGCCAGAAGAGACCATTTTCGTCAGCATTCAAAATGTCACGAGGTGCAAACTCGTTCAAGATGGTAGGAAGAACTGAAACAACCCAATTTTCAGCACCAAAGTTATCAGCGTCTTGTTTCTCACCATGCTGTTTCTTGAATTTTATGCTGTTCCTCTCCTTCCAAGCATCCAACAGTAGCTTTGAATTCAGTCAGTCCAAGACTTTCTGCTACCTGGTTAGCTTTATCCATGAGCAGTGGACCACTGACAGGAGCAAGGAAACTGTCTGCTCCTGACTCGAGAAAACCATCGAAGAAGAGCATATTCTACCTCCTCAGCTTTTCCCCACACATTTTTGTTTCCGTTGTGGATTTGTATTGTTTTGCCAGTCTTCCAGAAGCTGGTTTTTCTGCTTCAAGACACGTGAAATCTGACTGGGATTGACACCATATTCTTTAGCAATAGATGCTTGACTTTCTTTGTTTTCTAATTTTTTAAGAACTTCTATTCGTTCATCCAGTGTTAAAGTCTTATAGTTCCGTCACCGCAACGACGACCCCGGTGCATGCTCCAACAACCTTCTTTCCCCTTATCTGCCTGGGGCAGTTAAAGAGGCGGTAAATTTGAAATCTCGGTTGTCACGTGCCAATCGGCTTCCATATTCCATGCACGCGCTTATGCAGAGTCTTTCCTGCAGAGGAGCGGTCTTGAACCATGCATATAAGCGAATCTTGCACTTATTAGTGGTGCGCTAAAACGAAGTTTGTCCCCATAGAAATTGATGGTGCCACAAACAGGACCGAAGTACGGCATGCAGTTAAACAGAGCATGCTCTTATCCAACGTGCACTTAAATGGAATACACTGTATATATATATCTATATATATATCTATATATAGATATATATATATAGATATATATAATTTTTTTTCAACATGTAAAATGAAGGCTAACAGCTGCCAATTGTGAGGGCACTCAAGGTTCCCGTCCAGACACGGGAGCCGAGGTACAAAGCTGCCAATTGTGAGGACACTCAAGGTTCCCGTCCAGACACGGGAACGAGACACAAAGCTGCCAAAACCAGAGAGATAGAGAGAGCAGCAGAGGGGGAGGGACCCGACTGAGCAGGTGTGACACCCCAAGGGGAAGACTGTGCCCCACTAGACCCAAGCCCCCGAAGCACTTTCGCAACCCCCCATCTTTTTTTTTAAACCACGCACAGGGTTCCAAGCAAATTAACAGGAAAAAATACAATTCCCAAATTATAATTCTTTCTTTTTTTTTTTTTTTAACCTCACCAGACTAGTAAGACTGCACAGGCTGTACTTCTACCTCTGCTGAGAAAATACTGGCAAGCTGGGGTTCTGCACAGGCTATATGTATGATATTCAAAGCTCAGTGTTTTCTCAATCTCCCTCTGCTGGTAGGAGTGCATAACCCAAGCGTCTTGACCGGTCTGGAGGGTCGCTGAGGAAAACTGATTAGGCAGATACAGGAACAGGAATGCTACAGCCTGCCTTAGTGTTCCAATTCATGGACCTGCCCAGGCTCAGAAACAGAAGCAGGAACGATGAAACAAAAACAGTTCAGGAACAGTAACAAAAATACTGAGGCAGGCACAGGAACACTGAAACAAAAACAGGTCAGGATGGAACAGGAACAAGAATGCTGAGGAAGGCACAAGAGAGAATGAGCAATGAACCCCCCCCCCCTCCCTTACTCCCACTGGTCACTGACTCCCCTCTCATCTCCAAAATGTAAAGAAAAATACTATTCTCTAGCCACTATGACAGCCTTAGATGTTATAGCACATGAACTCTGACTCTGAAGCAGCCATGCATAGAAACTCTGAGGTAGGATCAGGAGGGAATCAGGGATGACTCTCCCTTACTCCTCCAGTGGTCAGTGACCCTCCTCCCACCTCCAAAATTTTTAAGAAAAATAGTACTTGCCATGACAGCCTTACATGTTGTAGAATAGAAAATCAAACAGAAGGCAATCAGGAATGACTGTCATGTACTCCTCAAGTGGTCACTGAACCCCCCTCCCACACCCAAAAATGATAAGTAAAATTGTACTCACCAGCCTCTATGACAGCCTTACATGTTATAGCACAGGAACTCTGAGACAGGAACAGGAGGGAATCAGGAATGACTCTCCCTTACTCTTACTCTTCCCCCCCCCAACCCCGTGGTCACTGACCCCCCCCCCCCCCAAGCTTCTATGACAACTTTACATGTTAAAGCACAGGAACTCTGACTCTGAGGGAGGCGGGAATCAGGGGTGATTCTCCTTTGCTCCCCCAGTGGTCACTGATCCCCTCACACACCCCCCCAAGATGTTAAGTAAAATAGTACTCATTAGCCTCTATCAAATCCTTAGAAGTTATAGCGCTGGATTCCAACACAGGCAGGCAGGCACAGGAATGATGAATGAGGCAGGCAGGAGGGAATCAGGGATGACCCCTGCTCCCAGAGGTCACTGACCCCCCTCCCACCCCATTATGTGAATTAAAATAGTACTCACCAACTTCTATGACAGCCTTACATGTTAAAGCACAGGAACTCTTGACTCCAAGGCACCCAGGCACAGGAACTGTGAGGCAGGAACAGGAGGGAATCAGGAGTGATTCTCCCTTACTCACCCAGTGGTCACTGATCCCCCCTCCCCCTAGAAATGTTAAGTAATATAGTACTCACCAGCCTCTGTCACAGACTTAGAAGTAATAGCACAGGAACTCCAACCTAGGCAGGCACTGGAATGCTGGACTCTAACAAAGGCAGACAGGCAGACGACTGCTGAGGCAGGCAGGAGGGAATCAGGGATGACCCTGCTCCCAGTGGTCACTGACCCCCCTCCCACCCCCACATAATGTGAATTAAAATAGTATTCACCAGCTTCTATGACAGCCTTACATATTAATGCACAGGAACTCTGAGGCAGGAACAGAAGGGAATCAGGGGTGATTCTACCTAACTCCACTACTGGTCACTGATCCCCCCTCACCCTCATCCCAAAAATGTTAAGTAAAATAGTACTCAACAGCCTCTGTCACAGCCTTAGAAGTTATAGCACAGGAACTCCAGACTTCAACACAGTCAGTCAAGCAGGCAGCCACAGGAATGCCGAGGCAGGCAGGCAGGGATGACCTCTGCTCCAAGTGGTCACTGACCCCCCTCTCACATAATTTGAATTAAAATTGTACTCACCAGCTTCTATGACAGCCTTACATGTTAATGCACAGGATCTCTGACGCTGAGGCAACCAGGCACAGGAACTGTGAGGCAAGAACAGGAGAGGAACAGGAGGGAATCAGGGGTGATTCTCCCTTATTCCTCCAGTGATCACTTATCCCCCCTTCCCCTCCCCCCCCAAAAAAAATGTTAAGTAAAATAGTACTCAACAGCCTCTGTTAAAAGCCTTAGAAGTTATAGCACAGGAACTCCAACCTAGGCAGCACTGGAACACTGGACTCCAACACAGTCAGCCAAGCAGGTAGGCACAGGAATGCTAAGGCAGGCAGGAGGGAATCAGGGATGACCTTGCACCCAGTGGTCACTGACCCCCCTCCCACCCCCACATAATGTGAATTAAAATAGTACTCACCAGCTTCTATGACAGCCTTACATGTTAATGCACAGGAACTCTTACTCCGAGGCAGTCAGGCACAGGAACTCTGAGGCAGGAACAGGAGGGAATCAGAGGTGACCTCTGTTCACAGTGGTCACTGACCCCCCCCCCCCCCCCCCCACATAATGTGAATTAAAATAGTACTCACTAGCTTCTATGACAGTCTTACATGTTAAAGCACTGGAACTCTGAGTCTGAGGTAGCCAGGCACAGGAGCTCTGAGGCAGGAACAGGAGGGAATAAGGGGTGACTCTCCTTTACTCCCCCCCCCCAGTGGTCACTGATCCCCCCTCTCCCTGCCCACAAAAATGTTAAGCAAAATAGTACTAACCAGCCTATATCACAGCCTTAGAAGTTATAGAACAGGAACTCCAACCTAAGCAGGCACTGGAATGCTGGACTCCCAACACAGGCAGGCAGGCAGGCAGGCAGAGGAATGATGAGGCAGGCAGGAGGGAATCAGAGATGACCTCTGCTCCCAGTGGTCACTGACCCCCCTCCCACCCCCACAAAAGGAAAAATTAGTTATTACCTTATAATTTTCTTTCCATTAGTCCCGACAGATCAATCCAGAGACTGGTGTGTTATGTCCCTCTGCCAGCAGGCGGAGATACAGAGAACTTCTGAGGAACTATATGTGGACATGTGCCACCAGCTCAACCTCAGTATTATCCATATCAAAGCCAAATACAGAACCAACTCCCAACAGAGAGATATTCTCCTGTTTTTCTGCTTAGCTTTTTTTTTTTTTAATTGAAGTCCACTCTACCACCGCAAACGTAGGAGGAACTCATGCAGCTTACAGGAAGTAAAGAAATTGCTCCCATACAATCGAAACAAACCATGAACCATCCACAAACTGGAACTCGTAAACCTGCAAAATAACAGAACAGAACAGATACACAGAAAAAATCCAGGGAGGGCCTCTGGATTGATCTGTCGGGACTAATGAAATGAAAATTATCAGTTAATAACTAATTTTTCCTTCCATATCGTCCCACAGATCAATCCAGAGACTGGTGGGATGTACCCAAGCAGTTCTTAAATAGGGTGGGACCCAGAGACCCCAGTTTGTAACACCGAAGTCCCAAATGTCGCCTCGGTTCTGGCTGCCATATCCAATCTATAGTGCTTTGAAAAAGTATACTCCGAGGCCCAAGTAGCCGATCTACAAATTTCTTCCAAAGAAATCGACCTTGACTCTGCCACAGAAGTCACCTGAGCCCTCGTAGAATGAGCTCGTAGCTGGGCCAGTGGATCCCTACCGAATGCGATGTACGCTGAGGCAATAGCCGCCTTTAACCAACACGCCACCGTCACTTTAGAAGCTTGCTGCCCTTTCTTTGGACCAGCAAATAAAACAAACAGATGATCCGAACAACGGAAGTCATTGGTCACTTCCAAGTACCCGATAATCGCCCGCTTAACATGCAGACACCGAAGAGCCCGAAACTCCGTCGGATAATCCTCCCTACGAAATGAGGGAAGACAAAGCTGCTGATTTATATGAAAATGCGACACAATCTTCGGCAAAAAGGACGGAACTGTCCGCAGAGATACCCCTGCCTCCGTAAAATGAAGAAACGGATCTCTACAAGACATGGCCTGTATCTCCGAAACTCTCTGTGCCGAAGAAATAGCCACCAAAAACAATGTCTTCAACATCAAGTCCTTCACAGACGATTGAGCCAGCGGTTCAAATGGAGGACGCTGCAATGCCTTCAGCACCAAATTCAAATTCCAGGAAGGAAAAACCGAGATTTGTGGCGGGCGCAAATGATTAACTCCCCTCAAAAAACGCACAATATCTGGATGAGCAGCTAAGGAAGTTCCCTGCAATCAGCCTCTAAAACATGCCAAGGCCGCTACCTGAACTTTCAAGGAGTTCAATGACAGACATTTGTCTAGTCCATCCTGCAAAAAAGCCAAGATCAAAGCGACCGGAGCCGAAAAGGCCAACAAACCTGCTGCCTCACACCATGCTTCAAAGATCCGCCAAACTCTAGTGTACTCTGAAGAGGTGGAACGCTTCCTAGCTCGCAACATGGTAGCGATTACTTTGTCCGGATATCCTTTCTTCCTCAAGGCTGCCCTTTTAATAGCCAGGCCATAAGACCAAATGGGGAGGGATCCTCCATAAAAATGGGACCTTGTAGCAACAGTCCCCGATGAGAGGGCAGCCGTAACAGCCCGTGGACCCAAAGGCGAACTAGATCTGCGTACCAAGGCCGTCTGGGCCAATCCAGTCCCTCAAAGATCACCCGACCTGGATGCTTCGCTACCCGCCCCAATATTCTGCCTATCATGGGCCACGGTGGAAAAACATACAGCAGACCTGTCAGCGGCCAAGGCTGAAGAAGCGCATCGATCCCCCGAGACTGGAGCTCCCTGCCGCAGCTGAAGAATTTTGGCACCTTGGCATTGCTCGCTCGTGCCATCAGATCCAGAATCGGAACTCCCCACTGATTCGTGATCAATGAAAACACCTGATCGGAGAGTTCCTATTCCCCTGGATCCAACATATGGCGGCTTAGAAAATCCGCTTCTGTGTTGAGAGTCCCCGCTATGTGTGCTGCCGAGAGTTGAGTCAAATGCTTCTCTGCCCAATGACATAGCCACTCTGTCTCCTTGGCCAGCAGGCCACTCTTGGTACCTCCCTGCCAACTGACATAAGCTACCGCAGTCACGTTGTCGGAAAGAACCCGAACCGGCTTCCCCACTAACTGCAAGAGAAAAGCTTGTAACGCGAACCTCACTGCTCTCAGTTCCAACCGATTGATGGACCAAGAAGCCTCCGTCTGAGACCACTTCCCTTGCGCTGTGAACCCCCAACAATGAACTCCTCAACCTAATAGGCTGGCATCCGTCGTCACCACTACCCAGTCGGGGACCAACAAGGGCATCCCCAGACTCAACTTGTCGGGTCGAAGCCACCAACTCATGTCCATCCGGACCATCGGCTCCCATGCCAACTGAACCGAGTAATCCTCTGACACTGGTCGAGACCAGTGGCTCAACAGGGATCGCTGAAGACACCTCATATGACTCCTGGCCCATGGAACCACCTCCAACGTGGCTGCCAGGGAATCCAACACCTGAACATAGTCCCAGGCCCTGGGCGCTGGAATGCTGAGCAACCCCCTTACTTGTGACTGCAACTTCGATCTGCGGTTTTCTGGTAAGAAGACTCTGCCCACACTGGTGTCAAACACCACTCCTAGGTATTCCAAGGCCTGAGATGGAACCAAATGACTCTTTGCCAAGTTGACGATCCATCCCAAAGACCACAGAAGAGTGACGACCTTGTCTGTCGCCTGAACACTTTCCCGAAAGGACGGAGCTCGTATCAACCAGTCATTGAGATACGGATGCACTTGCACCCCGTCTTTTCGCAGAAAAGTTGCAACCACTACCATTATCTTGGAAAATGTCCGAGGAGCCGTAGCCAGTCCGAAAGGAAGCGCCTGGAACTGAAAGTGCTGGCCCAGCACAGCAAATCAAAGAAATCGATGATGAGACGGCCAAATGGGAATGAGAAAGTAAGCTTCTTTGAGATCGAGGGAAGTGAGAAACTCCCCAGGCTGAACTGCTGCTATCACTGCACGTAGAGTTTCCATGCGAAAATGACGTACTCGCAGTGCCTTGTTTACTCCCTTGAGATCTAGCACTGAACGAAAGGAGCCTCCTTTCTTTGGTTCCACGGAATAAATGGAATACCATCCTAGGCCGCGCTGCAATACCGGAACTGGAACCACCCCTCCTAAGCGAATTAGATTGTCCAATGTCTCCTTGACCGCCGCTCACTTCCCTGGAGATTTGCAAGGAGATTCTACGAAGAAATCTGACAGATTCCGGACTAGTTCTAGCCTGTAACCATCCCGTATTACCTGCAACACCCACTCGTCTGACATTACCCTGGTCCATTCTTCCAGAAAGAGAGACAGCCATCCTCCTATTGACCCTGGAAGATGGACCAAGGCCCCATCATTGGGGATGCGAGCCCTTGGGGGGGGGGGGGGGGGTCGAGAGGCTGCGCCACCAGAGCAGCGCTTCCCTCGAAACAGCTGTTGCTTCTCAGAGAAGCGGGGCTTAGAGAATGCCACCGACCTACCTGGGCGATAACGCCTTGCCTCCTGAAACCGGACCCAAGAAGGGCCCGCACGGGACGAAGACCTAAGCCTGTCCTCAGGTAAATGATGCCCCTTAGAATCACCCAGATCCTTAACAATCTGATCCAACTTGTCGCCAAATAGCAGCTTGCCCTTAAAGGGCAAACGAGCTAGCCGAGACTTGGAAGCCGTATCAGCCGCCCAGTGACGAAGCCACAACCACCGGCAAGCCACCACTGACAGGGCTACCTCCTTGGCCGATGCTCGCAGGATATCATACAACAAGTCCGCCAAATATGTGAGACCAGACTTGAGCGAAGGCAAATTCACCACCAACTCCTTAGAGGAGGACGCCTTCTGCATCCATGACAGACATGCTCGGGCTGCATAGGACCTGCAGATCGACGCCTGCATGCATAATGCAGCTACTTCGAAGGAAGCCTTTAAAGAAGACAACTTCCTATCCTGCGGATCCTTAAGGGCTGTCCTGCCTTCCACGAGCAACGTAGTTCTCTTAGTCATGCCGTGATCAAAGAATCTACCGCGGGTAAACGCAACTCGTCTCGCTCTCCTTCTGGAAGCAGATATAACTGCGTCATGGCCCTTGCCACGCATAAACCCGCCTCCGGAGTGTCCCATTGCGCTGCAATGAGTACCCTCATAGCATCATGAATGTGAAAGGTAAGTGCTAGCCGCTTAGTCCCTGACATAATAGAAGGGGCCGCCGATGAGGGACCACCACTGTCAGGGGCTGAAATATTGAGAATCTCCAATGCGCTGACAATTACACTCGTCAATTCCTCTTGACGAAACAACCGAGCCGCCGTGGGATCATCACCCCCTTCATACTACGACTCTCCCTCCTCCAACAATACTGACTGGGTCAGTTGGGAAACATCCAACAACTGACCATCATCTACATCAGATCCTAAGGACCTCGCCTCTGACTCCTGAAAATCCAAGCAATGTCTTTTGACCGAAAAGGAAGGAGAGGCCGAGGGCAACTCTGACCCATGCAGGCACAGGAACGCTGGACTCTGATGCAGGAAAGCTGAGGCAGGAACATGAGGGATCAGGAATGACTGTCATGTACTCCCCCAGTGGTCACTAATCCCCCCTCCCCCCCAAAATGTTAAGTAAAATAGTACTTACCAGCCTCTACCACATCCTTAGAAGTTATAACGCAGAAACTCCGATCTAGGCAGACACTAGAATGCTGGACTCCAACACAAGCAGGCAGGTAGGAGGGAATCAGGGATGACCTCTGCTCCCAGTGGTCACTGACCCCCCCCTCCCACCCCTACATAATGTCAATTAAAAGAGTACTCACCAGCTTCTATGACAGCCTTACATGTTAAAGTACAGGAACTCTTGATTCTGAGGCAGCCAGGCACAGGAACTGTGAGGCAGGAACAGGTGAGGAACAGGAGGGAATCAGGGGTTATTGTCCCTTGCTCCCCCAGTGGTCACTGATCCCCCCTCCCCCTAGAAATGTTAAGTAATATAGTACTCACCAGCCTCTGTCACAGACTTAGAAGTTATAGCACAGGAACTCCAACACAGGCAGACACTGGAACGCTGGACTCCAACACAAGCAGGCAGAGGAATGATGAGGCAGGCAGGAGGGAATCAGGGGTGATTTTCCCTAACTCCACTAGTGGTCACTGATCCCCCCTCACCCTCACCCCAAAAATGTGAAGTAAAATAGTACTCACCAGCTCTATCACAGACTTAGAAATTATAGCACAGGAACTCCAACCTAGGCAGACACTGAAACGCTGGACTCCAACAGAGGCAGGCAGGCAAAGGAATGCTGAGGCAGGCAGGAGGGAATCAGGGATGACCCCTGCTCCCAGAGGTCACTGACCCCCCTCCCACCCCCACATAATCTATATATATAAAACTCACCCTCAAAGTTCTGAAGACAGTGACGTCAGTGAAGCCAAGCCCTGACTTCCTTCAAAAGGTTCGAAGGTTCATGGTGGTGAAGCCACCAAAATCGCTCCGGACCCCGCCCTCAAGGCATAGCAATGGCAGAACAACAAAGGGGTTGGCAGGGAGGGAGGCGGGGGGGGGGGGGGAAATCGCTACGGGCCCCGCCCTCGAGGGCGGAGCAATGGCAGAACAACCAAGGGGTTGGCAGGGAGGGAGGGAGTGGGAAATCGCTACGGGCCCTGCCCTCGCATCAAACATCATGACGTTGAGGGCGGAGCAATGCCACAACAACGAAGGGGTTGGCGGGGGGCGGGGGGTGTTGCCGACGAAAACCTTGCTAGCGCCCGTTTCATTTGCTCAGAAATGGGCCTCTTTTACTAGTATGAATTAAAATAGTACTCACTAGCTTCTATGACAGCCTTACATGTTAAAGCACAGGAACCGTGAGTCTGAGGTAGCCAGGAACAGGAGGGAATCAGGGGTGATTCTCCCTTATTCCCCCAGTGGTCATTGATTCCCCCTCACCCTCCCCCCCAAAATGTTGAATAAAATAGTACTCACCAGCTTCTATCACAAACTTAGAAATTATAGCACAGGAACTCCGACCTAGGCAGGCACTGGAAATCTGGACTCCAACAGAGGCAAAGAAAGAACAAAGGCAGACGGTCTGCAAACTCCAAGATGGAAAACGAACAGAGCAGATCGTTTAACAGGCAAAAAATGATTTATTAATGGAAAACAAATTGCACAATATGTATACACACAAACAGCCCGACACAGGCCGTGTTTCGCCCAACAGGGCTGCTTCAGGGGCTATAAAACAATAATAATATAATGAATTAAAAAATAACATATATATTGTTTGTACTACATATATACAGCTGATTTCATATGGTATTAAAACATATATAAATAGGTATGTAAACACATCATACACAAATATCTGTATAGAATATATATGTGATTATATAACACCAATATCCCAGCATAAATTATACTTAACGTGACATAAGTAGACAAACATATATAATTAGTGGTGTATAATTTATGTCTTAAACTAAAACCATAAAAACCATGCACAATGTATAGAATATTGTGAAGAATATTATTAACATAATATAATGTGTAAAATGATGTTAAAATAATATTAAAACCATAACAAATAAATTGTATTAAAACTTCCATAGACATAGCCCAAGTAGGCAAAAGACACCCACCTACACAACACACTTTTACTGTGAAGTGTGATGAATATATGTTGAATGTGCTGGTGTTAAGTAAACAAATAAAGAAACCAAAAATAGGTTAAAAATAATTAGCATATGTACGAGCAAAAATGTATGAACAATATAAGTGACACAAATGTGATACATGTATAGACGACTCACATATAGAGAAGTTCACTTTGATTTGAAAAAAACAGCTGCATCAGGGATGCCGAAAACCAGAATGCTGACCTAATAAAACAAGGGTTAAAATCTTTGTTTAAGTAGTATATGCAAATCAAAGATTGCAAGCCCTGCTCATAAAAATATAAAGAATTCGTGTGTATGTGGAAAATACAACATGATATATTGCGATGACTAGTGGCATCTTTATATACTGGCTAAACAGGAGGTTGGTGATATGATATAGTGGGGTTTCGCCAAGGTACTAATCAATTGAGAGATAAGCAGAGGGGGGTGCGGGAGCTCACGTGATCTTAAACCACGGTAACTCTGTGGAGAGGTTCTAGGACAGGGAAGGGGGAGGGGGATGGGAGAGGGGAGGAGGAATCTGAAAGAGTTCGGTCTTCGGAGACAGAGTCATTGGGAATTGGGGACGGGAGCCCCATGGTCTGGGGGGATCCTCTCATTTTGTTTCAATGCGTAACCTTTATCATGTTTTTATCAGATTTCTGGTGCAATGGGATCACTTAAAATTGTCTCTTGGAATACTGGGGGAGTTTAGTCCCCCATAAAGCGGACAAAAGTGATTCAGGCGCTGAAACAACAAAAAGTGGATATAGCCTTATTACAGGAGATGCATCTGTCATCAAGGGAACACCTCAAGTTTAAGACAGGTTGGGTAGGATCTTTGTTAGAAGCCCCAGCAGTAGGGAAGAAGGCTGGGGTATTAATTCTCTTCAGGAAAGGTCTGCAAGTTAAGATTACCTCCACAATTATGAGCTCGGAGGGTCGGTACATTGTGGCCCAGATGGAGATCGAAGGCCAGAATTTGGTGCTCTGCAATGTATATGCCCCAAATGTGTTTGATACAAAATTCTTTCAGGGTTTAATTTCTAACTTGACTAAGTTTAAAGGGGGGAACATTATTATTATGGGTGGGGATTTCAATTTGGTGGTGGACCCCCTGCTTGACAGATCTGGTTCTGGAGGTTCGTGGGGGGGGGGGGGTGCTCGGGCCTTGTCTCTGCTTTGTGATGCGTTGGACCTGGTGGACGTGTGGCGTGTTTTACACCCGTCAGATAGAGATTTTACTCATCTTTCCAGGGCCCACGGGTCCCAATCTCGCATAGACTGTTTCGAGCCCCCTCTTTTCACAGATGGTGCAGGCAGAGATTGGTCCTTATGCAGTTTTGGACCATGCCTTGATATGGCTGAAATGGGTGAGACCCATAAGGGGGGGGGGGGGGGCGCGCCTTTGGCGATATCCATTGGATTTAGTGGGGGATCAGAAATTTCAGGCATTTCTAATGGAGAGGATGGCGGACTATGAATTTCATAATGATATTCACAGACAACAGCCAATCCTTTTTTGGGAAACAGAGAAAGCGGTACTGCGGGGGGATATTATCTTTTATTGCGCTCGCTCTAGGAAGCTTCGTGATAAGGAGATATTGCGATTAGAGTTATAGGTCCGCAAATATAGGAGGTTGTACAGCCGAGTCGCTACTGCCGAGAATAAGGCTCTGTTGCTGGCTATGCAGAAAGAACTTAACGAACTGTTGCATCAGAGAGCCGTAAAGTCCCAGTTCTATTATAAATATAAACTCTTCCAGTATGGTAATAAGGCAGGGAAATTATTGGCAAATATGGTGCGACATAAGGGTGGAGCCTCTAGAGTGTTACAGCTGAAAGATTCAAATGGGCAGCTGCTGAGAACGGATCAACAGACAGCAGACTGTTTTGGCCAGTTCTATGAGACCTTATACGCTAGGCCGGAAGATGAGGGGTTAAGTGCGGATATGTTTTTAGACTCGGTAGAGTTACCTAAGTTGTCCCCTCGACAGTTACAGAGTTTAAATAGCCCAATTGTAGAGGGAGACCTTATGCTTGCATTGCAACAAAGTGCTTCTCATAAAATGCCGGGTCCAGATGGATATCGTATGGAGTTTTATAAGCAGTTTTATGAAAATCTTAAGAGACCGCTATTAGCTTTGTTTAATTTTATGATAACGGAGCGGACTATTCCGGATAGGATGAAGATAGCGCAGATTGTAATCATCCCGAAGGAGGGTAAGGACATGGCAGACCCCGGCTCGTACAGGCCAGTCTCCCTTCTAAATGTGGACGCCAAATTATATGCTAAAAGGTTGGCTCGGGTGATCCTGGATCTGGTAGAAGAGGCTCAGGTGGGTTTTGTGAGGGGGAGGACAGCGGTTCGGAATGTCCGTGCTATATTGGCCTCTCTAGAGACGGTGAACTATAAGCGTTTGGCTTCTCTGTTAATTAGTTTCGATGCAGAGAAAGCTTTTGACATGGTGAGGTGGCCCTATTTGTTTAAGACTTTGCAACAATATGGTATACAGGGGTTTTTCTTAGATGCCATCCAAGTACTATATTTAGAACCTTTGGCATATGTCTGGGTCAATGGGGTACGCTCACACTCATTTAACATCCTTAGAGGTACCAGACAGGGTTGTCCTCTCTCTCCTCTATTGTTTGTGATGGCCTTAGATCCCCTGGTTAGAGCAATACAAACCCATCCGGAGATTACAGGGGTACCAATCGGAACCTCGCAATTTTTGATGTCGGCCTTTGTGGATGACTTGCTGGTACACTTGACACAACCTTTCCAGTCACTCTCGGCGCTGTTAGAACTCTTCCAAGAATTTGGCGATTATGCAGGGTTCAAGCTTAACTAAACGAAATCTTTGGCATTGGCCTCTCCAGAGGTGCAGAAAGAGGTATGGGGACAGACCTTTCCGCTTAGGTGGGCGAAGGGTTCGTTTTGTTATCTGGTGGTTTGGTTGTCCATGAACCCGGCAGATATATATCGACTGAATGTGGACAGATTGTTAAGTGCTACAGAAATGAGGCTGAATAATTGGATGAATTTGCCCCTTACACTTTATGGGCGCATTCAATTGTTTCGGATGGTGGAATTCCCCAGATGGCTATATTGTTTGAGGATGTTGCCCGTTCTAATATATCAAAAAGATTTTAAAGTGTTATATCGTCGGCTTCGACGTTATTGCTGGGGAGGGAAGAAGGCTAAATTACCATTACCTCTGTTGATGGGCCACTGGAAGGAAGGGGGACTGGGACTGCCAAACTTGAAACGTTATAATAGAGCATGTCTCTTGAGACACTTTGGAGACTGGTTTTTTGATCGAGAAAATTATACACCCCGACGAATAGAGGGCCAGTTCTTTGCCCCTTATCATTTTTATTTCCTAGTGCAGGCACCTAAAATCCACATTCCGGAATATTTACGGAATAGCTTGCTGTTGACATCCTTGAGGACCCTTTGGAGAGATCTGATGGGTATTTGGGGTTTGCAGATCCACATGTCGAATATGTTACCCATTTGTGGCAATTTATGTTTTAAACCGGGGATGAGTAGTAAGTCGAGTTTGAGGGCACTTGGGCATTAGTCGACTAGAGCATCTTTTGAATGGGCAAGGGAAGCTGTTAAGTTTGGGAGCGTTAGGTATCGGCTATGACATGAACAACATTTTTGCCTATCATCAAATAGCACATTATGTCAGATCATTAGACTCGGAGGCTATGAGATCTCGGCATTGTCACCGGATGAGACAGTTTCTGGAAGGAGGGGGAACGGATCGGCTGTCAGTATCGAAATTGTATAAATTGTTGGGGAAGTTGCCCGTTATGAAGAACAGAGAGTTAATCAGAATGCGTTGGGCTCGGGACTTAGCTAGACCGGGATTATCCTTGGACTTTGAAATATTGACTTCTTGGATCCCGGGGGTGACGAGTAATGCGGGCCTTCGTGAGTGTCAATACCAAGTTCTTCACAGAGCATATAGCACAAAGACTCAGCTTTTTCAGATGAGAGGAGTGGAAAACCCTTTGTGTGAAAAGTGTGGGAGGTTGCCGGGATCTCTATTCCATTGTTTATGGGAGTGTTCTAAGGTACAGCATTTTTGGATTGCGGTCACGCAGTATTTATCCTTATTGCTAGGCTCTAAAGTTGTCAGTTCCCCTCTAGGAATATTGCTTGATAAGTATGAGAGTTTTGTCTTGCAAACTGCATCAGGGAGGCAACTGGTTTGTAAGGCCTGTCTGATTGGTAAAAGGTTGCTTCTCTGTCAATGGGTGGGTAGTTCTCGCCCGGATTTCTGGCACTGGAGAAACAGATTTCATGAGCTGATGCTTTTTGAGCGTTTGGGGGGGGGGGGGGTAAGAAGCTCCTCTAGAAGGAGGAAGTTATTTTTGGACATTTGGGGCCCATACATTCAGTCACTACATACCAAGGGTAGAAGCTTGGTGCTAGATTCCCTTTGATTCTGAGGGGGGAGGGCATAGTCTATCTGTTGGCTAAACTCGGGAACATACCTTGGGGGGGAGATTAGAGGGGGGGAGGAAGAGGGGATGGGTATGGTATGGGGGAGGGTGAGCCTGGGGGGTAGGAAAGTGATAGTGCTACTAAAAGATGCGATGTGTCTCCAGATAATTTGGGCGATACTGAGTTGAATGGCAACCTTACAATATAGGATGAGGAGAAATGATGCTTCGTAAGCAGTACAGTACCAAATAATGACCACAAACGTTGTCAGAAGTTCATATTTTTATTTTTGAACTTTGTTGAATAATGCTTAGGCTGCACTCTGATGCATTACACAATCAAGCATAGTTCTGTATGGAACCTCTGCTACTATATACTTATGCTAATAACATAGTAGTTGGAGAATATTAGTCGGAAGGGGGGAGGGGGAGAGAGGGGGCAGGAGAATGGGGGGGGAAGGGGAGAAAATTTGATGATAAATGTCTAGTTGTATTAGCACAAGTTTGAATATGTTTATTACTAATTTTGTATGGATTGGTATGGAAATGTTTAACATGAGCATTCATCAATAAAAATTGTTAAATCTTAAATAAAATAGTACTTACCTAGTCTCTATCACAGCCTTAGAAGTTATAGTGCAGGAACTCCTACCAAGGCAGGCACTGGAACACTGGACTCCAACACAGGTAGGCAGGCACAGGAATGCTGAGGGAGGTAGGAGGGATTCAGGGATGACCTCTGCTCCCAGTGGTCACTGACCCCCCCTCCCACCCCCACATAATGTGAATTAAAATAGTACTCACCAGCTTCTATGACAGCCTTACATGTTAAAGCACAGGAACTGTGAGTCTGAGGTAGCCAGGCACAGGAACAGGAGGGAATCAGGTGTGATTCTTCCTTACTCCCCTAGTGGTCACTGATCCCCCATCACCCTCCCCTCCAAAATGTTAAGTAAAATAGTACTCAACAGCATCTGTCACAGCCTTAGAAGTTATAGCAAAGGAACTCCAACCTAGGCAGGCACTGGAAATCTGGACTCCAACAGAGGCAGGCAGGCACAGGAATGCTGAGGCAGGCAGGAGGGAATCAGGGATGACTCCCATACTCCCTCAGTGGTCACTGCTCCCCTTCCCACACCCAAAAATGTTATAGAACAGGAACTCAGAGGCTGAGGAACCCAGGCACAGGAACTCTGATGCTGAGCCAGCCAGGCACAGGAACTCTGAGCCAGGAACAGGAGATAATCAGTGATGCCTCTTCCTTACTCCTCCAGTGATGACTCCTTTATTCACTCCCCCTAAAAATGTAAAGAAAAATAGTGCTTAGCAGTTTTTATATCAGCCTTAGTTATTATAGCAAATGAACTACAAAGCAGCCAGGAACAGGAACGCTGAAGCAGGCACAGGAAGGAATCAGGGATGAACCTCCCCCTTACTCCTAGTGCTGATGACCCCCCTCCCATCCCCCAAAAATGTGAAGAAAATTGTACTCACCAGCCCCTATGACAGTCTTACATGTTATAGCACAGGAACTCTTGACTCTAAGGCAGACAGGCACAGGAGGGAATCAGGGATAATTCTCCGTTACTCGCCCCATGATCACTGACCCCCCTTCCCCTCAAAATATGAAGAAAGGGGAAATTAGGTTCTTACCTTGGTAATTTTCTTTCCTTTAGTGACAGCAGATGAATCCATTAACTGATGGTTCTATCCACCTACCAGCAGGTGGAGATAGAGAGCACTTAAAACCACAGTGACCTTGGACGGCTAGCCCCTTCTGCCTTCAGTATATGAAACCTCCAAATCAGTGAGAAAGAAAGGTAAAATAACGTGAACTTTCCTCACAGTGAACAAACACCCCAGAACCGGAGCAATACCCAACAAAGGAGGGACATTCTCTACCTCCTGCAATAGAACAGCATGTAGAAACTCTGAGAACTGATCTTCAACTCCTCCTGATGCGACACGATATCTGCATGAAGGATCTGAACAACAAAAACAGTCAGACAGGGAGGGATCATGGATTCATCTGCTGTGACTAAAGGAAAGAAAATTACCAACTTAAGAACCTAATTTTCCCTTCCTTGTCATCAACAGCAGATGAAACCATTAACTGATGGGATGTACAAAAGCACTCCCTACGTAGGGTGGGAACAGACAACTCTGCGAGCAAGCACCTGCGCCCCAAAATGCGCATCCTGTTTCACTGCCACATCCAGCCTGTAATGCCGTACAAACGAGAGCTGAGAAGCCCAAGTAGCCGCACGACAGATCTCTTAAAGAGAAAGGACACCCGTTTCAGCCCACGAGGAGGAAATCGCTCTTGTGGAATGTGCTTTAAACGCTTCAGGCGGAGACTGTCCTGAAAGCAGATATGCAGAAAAAATGACTTCCCTGAGCCAACGGGCTATAGAGGCCTTAGACTCCGTACACCCACGTCGAGGACCTGTCAACAATACAAAAAGATGATCAGAAGTCCTGAAGTCATTTGACATCTGAAGATACTGCAACAGGGCCCTGCGGACATCCAAAAGATGCAATTGCCCAAAGGAATGCGGAAAGTCCTCCTTCGAGAAGGAAGGTAGAAAAATGGGCTGGTTCAGGTGAAACGCTGAAACCACCTTAGGCAGGAATGAAGGCACTGTATGTACCGTTATCCCGGACTCCGAGAACTGCAGAAAAGGATCCCGACAGGAAAGCGCCTGGAGCTCAGATGTCATGGCCACCAAAAAGACTGTCTTGAGAGTCACATCCTTCTCAGAAACTCGCCTAAGCGGCTCAAAAGGCGAATGCTGAAGAGCCTTCAACACCAGCCCCAGGTTCCAGGCCGGACACAGCGACTGCACAGGAGAACGGAGCCGAAGCGCCCCTCTGAGAAATCGGACAATGTCCGGATGAGCAGCAAGGGACAAGCCAGAGACTTTCCCTCGGAAGCATGCCAACGCTGCCACTTGAACCCAAAGGGAATTGTAAGCCAGGCCTTCTTGTAAGCTGTCCTGCATAAAATCCAGGACCGACAAGACTGTAGCCCGCGTGGGTGTGACCGCTTTTGAACAACACCATGCCTCAAACTTGCGCCAGATCCGAGCATAAGCTGCGGAGGTAGACCGCTTGTGGGCCTGCAAGAGAGTGGAGATGACCTTGTTAGACTAGCTCTTGTCTCTCAATTGCGCCCTCTCAAGAGCCAGGCCGTAAGACCAAATCGGCAGGGATCCTCCATAGTCACTGGCCCCTGAACCAACAGGTTTGGCACCAGATGTAACGGCAATGGAGCCTCCACCAGCATCTGGAACGACGAGAATCACCAATCCTCGGTGCAGTCGAATCCTCAGAAGGACTCGCCCTAACAAGGGCCAAGGAGGGAACACATATAGGAGGCCGGAGGGCCAGGGTTGAGCCAGAGCATCCAACCCCGCTGAGCGAGGATATCTCCTTCTGCTGAAAAAGCGAGGGACTTTGGCGTTTGCACTTAATCCCATTAGATCCAAACCAGGAGTCCCCCATTTGGCACAAATCTGAAGAAAAACTTCGCCTGCCAGTTCCCATTCCGCTGGGTCAATTTGATGTCTGCTGAGGAAATCGGCTTGCACGTTGCTCTGACCTGCTATGTGAACTGCGGACAGCAGATCCAAGTGGAGCTCCGCCCAGTGGAAAATCTGAGCAGCCTCCATGGCCACGGCCCTGCACTGAGTGCCGCCCTGACGATTGATGTATGCCACTGCTGTCAGCACCCGGACAGGAAGCCCCTTCAGAGTCTTGTGGAAGGCCAGCAGAGCCTGAAATATCGCTCTCAGTTCCAAGCAATTGATGGACCATCCCGCTTCCACAGGTGTCCACTGACCCTGAGCATAGCTTCCCTGGCAATGAGCTCCCCAGCCCGAAAGGCTGGCATCCGTTATCACCAGGCACCAAGAAGGAAGCGTGAGCGGCATTCCCTGTTGCAGGATCCTGTCGGAGAGCCACCAATCCATACTGTGCCGGGCCGCAGGGAGCCACGTTAGTCTGCGTTGATATTCCTGGGAGATCGGAGGCCATTGCTGAAGCAGAGCAATCTGCAGCGGCCTCATGTGAGCTCTCGCCCAGGGAACCACCCTCATGGTGGCCGTCATCGACCCCAGGAGCTGAAAAAAAGTCCCAAGCTTGAGGGCGAGGCATCCGCAGGAGCAGACAGACCTGATTCTGAAGCTTGCACTGCCTGTGGTCGGGGAGAAAGACGAACCCCGATGCTGTGTCGAACCGGACCCCCAAATACTCGAGAGACTGAGAGGGGGTCAGGAGACTTTTGGGCATATTGACCACCCAGCCCAGAGTCTGAAGAACAGTTATAACTCTGGTCGTGGCAAGTTGGCTCTCGTCTGCCTAATCCACCCTGATGAGCCACCTGTCTAAATATAGGTGAACTCTGACACCCTCTCACCTGAGAAAGGCAGCTACCACCACCATCACCTTCGAAAAGATACGGGGAGCTGTGGCTAGGCCGAAAGACAAGGCCCGAAACTGGAAATGTTGGCCCCAAACCGCAAACCGGAGAAACCGCTGATGCGGAGGCCAAATAGGAATGTGCAAATACGCTTCCTTGAGGTCCAGAGATGTGAGAAACTCTCCTGGCTGTACTGCCGCAATGACAGAGCGCAGGGTTTCCATGCAAAAGTGTCACACTCCTAGGGCCTCGTTGACTCTTCGTAAGTCGAGGATTGGTCTGAAAGGCACGCCTTTCCGAAGGACCACAAAATAAATGGAGTAGCAACCGCAGCCGCGTTTGGCAGGAGGCACCGGCATCACCGCTCCTAGGTGCAGCAAGACTTGCAAGGTCTCCTCTACCGCCGCCTGTTTGACGGCAGTGCCGCATCGGGACTCCAAAAAAGCGTCTCTCAGCGGGGCACCGAATTCCAATCAGTAGCCTTCTCTGATCAGGTCCAGGACCCACTGATCTGAAGTAATCTTGGTCCACTCCTCGATGAAGATGGAAAGACAACCCCCTACTGCAGGAATCGACGAGTGGACCGGCGTCCCATCATTGTGGAGGACGGCCCTGAACTCCTGGCCATTGGCCGGTCGCTGCGGAATATTTGTCCGAGTGAAAGGAGTTCCTCTGCTGAAAACGGGCATGTTGAGAAAACCCAGCAGAGCGCCCCGGGCGATACCTGTGAGCTTCGCGGAAATGTGGCCTGGAAGAGGAGGGAAAAACAGGACTTTTAGAAGAAGGCTACGGCCTATCCTCAGGTAACCGTTGGGATTTAGAGTCCCCTAGGTCTTTAACAATCTTCTCCAATTCCTCTCCAAATAACAGAAGGCCCCAAAAGGGTAACCTCACCAGTCTCTGCTTAGAGGCCATGTCAGCCGCCCAATGCCGCAGCCAAAGAAGGCGGCGGGCAGCAACTGCCACAGACATCTGCTTAGCCGAAGCTCGGACCAGATCATAAAGGGCATCAGCCAAAAATGACAGGGCAGACTCCATACGTGGGCCAACCTCAGAGAGGGAACCCGCACCATCCTCGGGCTGATCAACTGCCTGCAGTTGACAGGCATGGGCTGCATAGGAAAGACAGGCACGGGCTGCATAGGAACTGCAAATCGCTGCCCTTAAGGAAAGGCCCGAGATTTCAAAGCACGGATTCTAGCCACTGGTCCTGCATATCCTTCAAAGCGACCCCTCCCTCCACCGGGAGAGTGGTCTTTTTAGTCATGGCCGTGACCAACGCATCCACTTTAGGCATCACAAAAGGGGCCAAGTGATCCTCACTCAGAGGGTAAAGCTGACTCATAGCCCTGGCTACCTTCAAAGGCCCATCAGGGTCAGACCATTGAGCAGAAATAAGCTCTTGGATGGAGTCATGCACAGGAAAAGCCCGAGAAGGCTTCTTGGTACTAGCCATCCTAGGGTTAACAGAGGAGGCATCGTCCTCGGCTGGATCTTCAATAGAAAAGGCCTGAAAGGCGTCAGAAATGAGCGCTGGCAGCTCGTTGCGGTGGAAAATCCGCACCGCTTTAGGATCATCCAAATCCTGTGGCAAACAGGGACCCTCATCTGGATCATCCGTCCATGAGGGCCTACCAGACTCCTCAGACTCCCCACAGCCTGTCCAGAGGGGGGAAAAGGGAGAGGCGCCACCCTAAGATGGGGAATTTACCCGTCTATGTTTAGCGTCAGTCCAACGCTCGGGGGAAGAAGGAAACTCAGGAGCCAACACTGGATTATCAAAACCGGGAGGGAATCCAGCCCGCAACGCGGTGTCAGATGCCTCCGGCAGAGTCCTTTTTAACATAAAGGCCTTATGCATCAGCAGCACAAATTCAGGGGAGAAAAACTCACCCTGGCCCTCCGCCCCTGAATTAGGAGAAGCGGAGGAAGGAGCTCCTCTAGCAGCCTCGGAACGAGGCGTCCCCTTGCACTCAGACTCCTCCACAACTGCGAGGGCCGAGTCACGCGGCGCTTCCAAAATGGCGCCCGCTGCCAGCTCCATCGAGCGGGAAGAATCACCGCTCGCCATGCCCGTACTAGCACGAGCGTCTAAGGAGCACGTACTGCAAAGCCCCGCCGCTGACCTGCGTTTACCACAGCGGGAGCAGCGCTTAATGCTTTCAGCAGCCATCACCCAACCAGACAGAAATATAGAAATAAAATGGCGGCTTCGCACCAAAACTTACCCCGCACAGAATGCTGTCCACGGGAACCTCCCCGGAGGAGCTGGACACCACTCTCACCTCAGAAGACTGAGTCAACGAGCTCCGGTCAAGCTGCAATGAACCAGAATCTCTGCAGAGAGCCTCAGAACAGCCACGCAGTAAAAGCGCGCCCTTTTGATCACACTGTGAGGAAAGTAGGAGGCAGGCAGCAACAGAGGGACTCCGGGAGGAAGGGGGGATGGGGTAAGGCAGGGACAGGGAACAAAACCAAGTATGCCTTCAAAGTGGGCACCACCAGCCACAACACCCCCGCTCTACTGGCAAAGCACAGTAGCCACCCCAGGCAGAATTCCAGGAGCTGATAAAGCAACGTCCACACCTGCTGGGAGATAGAGATCGAGAATGCTGATTCAGGCACAGGAAGGAATTAGGGATGACACCCCCCCCCCTTTACTCCGAGTAGTCACTGACTTCCCTCTCCCCCCCCCCAAAAAAAAAAATGTGAAGAAAAATAGTACTCACCACCCTCTATGACAGCCTTAAATGTTATATAGCATTGGGAACACTGAGCCAGGCACAGTGAGGAACTCTGAGGCAGTGTGCAAACAGGAACAAATGGTTAAACACAAAACTGTCACTTTTCAGAAGATGATAAGAGAATTGATTTATTTCTATTTATTACCTTTAAAAGTGGACTAACACATAGCTATCACACCACTTTACTCCAGAACATGATGGTCATCGGCTATCAAGTTGTCTTCATTGCTTGTGCTGGCATAAATATCTGCATTGAATTTACTGAGCATTGCAGCTGTTGGAATATACTCATTGCGCCTTTGCGCCTCATGTAGCTGTGAAAACACAACAAGGTTTCCAGAGTATATTGTCGCATCCTGTTTCTCAGTTTTGTCTTGATAAGGTTCATCTTAGAAAAAGTTCATTGCACAGTTGCATTGCTGAAAGGGAAAGACAACATACATAGTGCAAAACACCCCAGCTGAAAGAAGTCATGATCTCCTGAACAGTGGTGTACCAAGGGCAGGGCAGAGGGGTAAGAGAGCAGCCGCTTGGCTGTCAGCTCCGCTGGTTCCCTGCTCCCTCTGCTGTTACTTCCTATTCCGAGGCAGAGGGAGCAGGGAACCATCGGAGCCGACAGCCGCATGGCTGCTCCCAGCACCCCAGCAGGTAAGAAGAATGCACCGGGGGGGGGGGGGGGGCGGAGCTTGGAGTTGATGCACCAGGGGGACGGTGATGCATCGGGAGGATGCTACACCCGGGGGGGAGGGGGGCATGCATGACACTGCACCCAGGGAAGGGAGGTGCGAAGTGGCGTTCCGCCCCGGGTGGCAGCCGACCAAGGAACACCACTAACTACTGCACACTGTCATCTGCCTCCTTCCAAGTCCTCTTCTCTCGTTGCTTACTGTGGCACTAGTGCAGCAGTCCCGAGGCCACCTGTCTGCTGCTGATCTTCTCTTTACTCTCCGTTGTCATCTCCTCTCTCTCTTGTCTCATCTCCACAGTCTCTCCCTCTCAGTCTCTCTCTTCAGCACAGACTGCAGTCCGCAGTGAGTGCTGCACAGCAGTGTAGACTCTCACTTTGGCAGCTCAGCTTAAGTCCGACTCCTCACACATCACAAGTCGTCGGGGGAGGGGGGTGCCAAGCATTTAAAGCAGGCTGGGTCCCGCCTCCCTTGCCAATAGGATGGCCAGGAGAAAAAGCCACCAACCCGCAGGTTCCAGCGGTGAAAACCACCCAAAAAGTCGCTACCTGCGACTTTTGAAATTTTCACATGGGGGCCAATTCCACGGTTATGGCAACTCTGTTCTAATTTATACAAGAAAACAATTCACAGGAATGCAGTTGTTGTTCCCACTGGAAAGGCTGGATCCAACTAATTAACCCAAAATAACAACCAGCCCTCCTGGTGCCAATCAGTGCTGCATCCAGCAAGACCTTGCCCTCCCGGTGCGAACGAGTGATGTATCTGGGTGGATCCAGCCATTCTGATGGAATTAGATGCTGGTTCAGGAAGATCCAGCCCTTCAGCTAAGAAGTAGTGCTAGATCCTGGTAGATCCAGCCCTTCTGATGAAAACTGGATCTGGATCTAGGTGGATCCAGCCCTCTTGCTGGCAATTAGTGCTGGATCCAGGTAAATCCAGCTGTTCTGCTGACATTTAGTGCTGGATCTGTGTGGATCCAACTATTTTGCTGTGAATCAGTGTTGTATCCAAGTAGATTCAGCCCTTCTGGTGAGAATTGGTTCTTAATCCAGATGGGTATTAGTGCTGGATTCAGGTAGATCCAGTGCTTTTTTTTTTGTAGGAAAAAAGGTACTGGTACTTATTATGAGCAGGGTCACATCTACAGCTCCACCCCTATGGTAACCACACCCACAGTAGCCACACCTCTTATACTAGCCATGGCGCATATAGGGTATCATTAAAAATACTATGCCACAGTATAGGAGAAAAAAATAACTTGTGATTTTTTTTCGTTATAAATAATGTCTGTAAGCTGTTACAGCTCCAGTATATCCACTGCAAAATAAAACAGTAGATGTAAATTCTTAAATTGGACATATTCCAAACACTAAAATGAAAATAAAATTATTTTTTCTACCTTTGTTGTCTGGTGACTTCGTTTTTCTGATCATGTTGACCAGTCTGCTGCCCTCTATCTACTAAAACTTGGTCTCATGTGGATCATTATCTGAAATCTTATAATTTTAGGTCACTTGTTTAAATTTTTTTTCTCTCTGTTGTTTGAATTCTGTGTTACAGTTCATGTTATTATTTGATGTTACTGATTGATAAATTGTTTGTCTTTTTCTAAAACCGATAAAATTCTTGGACTTAAAAAAAAAAAGATACTTCCTCTGTGTACATCCGTATGCTGCACAAACTGGCATGTTTGAAAATAAAAGTAAGATTAAATAAAAATGCTACTAACAATAAAGAATGAGAATGTGGATGCACCGGCTGACAGGTTTGGGACGGGTGCACAGGGATGACGACGACGGCTGCGAAGGGGAGCACCCGGAGCAGGGGCTGAGCCTGAGCCAGCTCCAACTTTTTAACATCATCAAGTCCTTGGTGGTGACTGCTCTGTCCTTCTTTGCTGGGTCCCCCGGCTCCCACACACCTCTGGTACAGCCTTCTCTTTCTGAGGGAGCGGAAGTCAGCAGCAGTCAAAACAAAACAGTGCTCCGATGATCCGGAAAGACCATCTTTTACCCGGACCTAACCCGCCTGTTCGTCCCGCACCGGAGTCCAGCACCCCTCTCGCCCCTTTCCATCCGCTTCTGGGTTTGGCTTCTCGCCCCCTCCACTGCCGCCGGCGGTCAACATCTCCTTCCTTTCTCCCCCTCCCCTCTCTCTCTTTGTATTTTAAAATCAATCTTTCAATCGCCGCGGTGGATACGTATCCTCGACTGACCTAGAACCTTTTTTCAGATGGCCCCACCCATGCGGAAACAAGAAGTTGGGATTACAGAAAAAGCTCCCCTGAGCAGCGACAGAGAAAGGACCATTGAAATAAACCAGGGAGGATGTCAGATCACGGATGGACAGTGGGAAGTGGAAGGGCAGATGCCTAGGCAGTGAGTGGAGGAGGGTACTCGCTGTGCGTCAAAGCAAAATATGCTCTCCCCAGTCCCCACTAGGAGGGCTGGGCCATGAGGTAGGCCTTTGGTGCTCCTGAGCCGGTCCTGCTTAACCTCTGGTGCCTTACATGCAAACAGATGGTGAGCCCACAAGAAGAGAAGAAAAATACCAACTTTGGGTGGTGGCTCCTGCTTCTCCATGTTCTCTGCCTTCTGTTCGTGCCCCCCCCCCCCCTCTAATTCGTTAATCGCCTCCTCTTCGTTGTCTGATTGCCTTTGCTTCCATTGGCTCCTGCTTCTGTACCTCCTCAAACTGCATAATTTCCTTCACTGTGTCTTCTAACTCTGTTGCTGCCTGCTGTTCCTCCTCTAATTCGATTTGTTACTTCTCTGTCTTGTTCTCCAATACACCCTTACACAGCTGGAGAGTGCAGCTGTCATTTATGTCCCACTCCTAGTCTTGCTCACAATACTGCCTGCATCACAATCCTTGCAGCAGACCTCCAGTGCCGCCCTTGTCCTTACCCTTTCCTTTTTAGCAGGGGTGGGCAGGGTTGCCAGGTGGAAAAATTTTTTCCCACCCAATCGAGCCCAAAACCCGCCCAAAGTCAAACCGCGCCCCTGACACCCCCACCCCCGCGTCATCAACCCCGCCCCTGCCGTCATCGGCCCCGCCCAAAACATCACTAACCCCACCCCCCGCGGCCGAAAAAAACGCTTTTAAAACCGCCCAAAAGAACCAAAAGGAGCCCAAAATACCGCAACCCGCCGCGGGCAAAAATTTCCCGCGGCGGGTCGCGGAAAACCGCCCAATTGGGCGGTAAAATCGCCCACCTGGCAACACTGGGGGTGGGCAACCCAGTTGGTTTTTCAGGATTTCCCCAATTAATATATATCAGTTCTATTTGCATACACCAGGGCCGAGTTTGCTCACCCCTGACCTATAAGGAAGCACTCCAGGTTGCCCAGATTAATCCCCTGCAATAATTCCTTGATTTCAGCTCTGGGTGAGCTATTTATTTATTAGGATTTATTTACAGCCTTTTTGAAGGAATTCACTCAAGGCGGTGTACAGTACTACTACTACTACTTATCACTTCTATAGCGCTACTAGACGTACGCAGCGCTGTACACTTGAACATGAAGAGACAGTCCCTGCTCGACAGAGCTTACAATCTAATTAGGACAAACAGGACAAACAAGAGATAAGGGAATATTAAAGTGAGGATGATAAAATAAGGGTTCTCAACAAGTGAACAAGAGTTAGGAGTTAAAAGCATCAAAAAGGTGAGCTTTTAGCTTAGATTTGAAGACGGCCAGAGATGGAGCTTGACGTACTGGCTCAGGAAGTCGATTCCAGGCATACAGTGCAGCAAGATAAAAGGAATGGAGTCTGGAGTTAGCGGTGGAGGAGAAGGGTGCAGATAAGAGAGATTTACCCAGTGAACGGAGTTCCTGGGGAGGAATGTAGGGAGCAGTGGCATTCCTGGGGGGGGGGGGGGCGGTGGGTGCAGTCCGCCCCGGGTGCACGACGTTGGGGGGGTGCCGCGCGCGCCTGTCCTCCGTTCGTTCCATGCTTCTTCTCTGCCCCGGGTGTCAGCCCCCCTAGGAATGCCACTGGTAGGGAGAGATGAGAGTGGAGAGGTACTTAGGAGCTGCAGAGTGAATGCACTTATAGGTCAATAAGAGGAGTTTGAACGGTATGCGGAAACGGATAGGAAGCCAGTGAAGTGACTTGAGGAGAGGGCTAATATGAGCATAACAACCCTGGCGGAATATAAGAAATAGATCAAGCAGCAATAGGCAATTACAGCAGTAAAGATATTTTTTTAAAAATACAAAGTATGGCATGGTATACTACTTACAATGTCAACACAATACGTAATAGAACATTATAATTGATAGTGAAGGGTAAAGCAAAGATGTAACATATATATGTAGCATATAGACTACTAAAACCTGTCGTTTCTTTCTCTATAATATCAGCAAAATTCGCCCTTTCCTTTAGGAGCACACTACCAGAACCCTCATTCACACTCTTATCACCGCTCGCTTAGACTATTGCTACTTGCTTCTCACAGGTCTCCCACTTAGCCATGTCTCTCCTCTTCAATCTGTTCAAAATTCTGCTACATGACTAATATTCCACCAGGGTCGTTATGCTCATATTAGCCCTCTCCTCAAGTCACTTCACTGGCTTCCTATCCATTTCCGCATACAGTTCAAACTCCTCTTATTGACCTGTAAGTGCATTCACTCTGCAGATCCTCAGTACCTCTCCACTCTAATCTCTCCCTACATTCCTCCCTGGGAACTCCGTTCACTGGGTAAATCTCTCTTATCTGCACCCTTCTCCTCCACTGCTAACTCCAGACTCCGTTCCTTTTATCTTGCTGCACCATATGCCTGGAATAGACTTCCTGAGCCAGTAGGTCAAGCTCCATCTCTGGCCATCTTCAAATGTAAGCTAAAAGCCCACCTTTTTGATGCTGCTTTTAACTCCTAACCCTTATTCACTTGTTCAGAACCCTTATTTTATCATCCTCACTTTAATATTCCCTTATCTCTTGTTTGTCCTGTTTGTATTTTTTTTACATATGTAAACCGTTCTGTTTTGCAGTTGCAATAAGATACGGTATATAAATTGAAATAAATAATAAATTAGATTGTAAGCTCTGTCGAGCAAGGACTGTCTCTTCATGTTCAAGTGTACAGCGCCACGTACGTCTAGTAGCGCTTTAGAAATGATAAGTAGTAGTAGGTAACAAAATAGGAAGAGTTGAAAGTAAGGCGATTGATTTAAAGAAAGTTGCACATGAGGTCAGAGAGATGGTTAAATATTAGCTAGGGTAGGGGTGGATAAACATGTCCTGCTACAGTATATGCAGCCCGAGTCACTCGTGTGTGTGAGTGAGACTAAGTTACTTCTTCCATTAAAGGCCTGGTTGAAGAGCCAAGATTTCACCTGCTTCCTGAAGTAGAGATAGTCTTATGTTAAGCACAACCTTTCAGGCAGTGCATTCCAGAGTGTGGAGGCTACTCCGGAGAAGGCTCGCTTGCGGGTATCACATTGTGTAATTGGAGAGAGTGTGGTTAGTGAAAGTCCTTGGGAGGACCTTTTAATGTCCTTGGCGGTGTGTGGAGGAGCATCCAATGTTTCAGGTACTCAGGGCCATTTCCATTCAGGGCCTTGAAGATCAGACAGCGAGTTTTAAATTTAGCCCTGTATTGTACTGGTAGCCAATGAAGTTTTTGCAAAAATGGTGTGAAGTGGTTGTGTTGCTCTGGTATTGCAGCCTGCTCACTTTAATCACCACAGACTACTTAGAAAATAAAATACTACAGATTCTTTTAGATTTGTATTAGGTAAATAAAACTCTTTATTTGCACTTTAATTGGAGAGTGTATAAGTCATTATTGTTCCAACTACACAATGATTAAGAAATACATACACTAATCGAGTACATTACTAAAGGAAGGCTATAGGAAAGTAAAATAAGAAAGATATATATATATATATATATATATACTCACAACATCACTGGTCAGGAATTATATAATTCAGGCCCTTATCTCATCAGCTGGGAGGCCCGTTGCAGCAAAAGCCCAAAGTCTCCACATGACCAGGAACAAGTATTTTCTGCACGATGCGTCCATCCACAGAGGAGCCTCAAAGGTCTGCTGCAACAAGCCCCCTTTTTATTAAGCTAAAACTTATCCAGGAATGTACATGAGGATTCAGTCACACGCTCTCAGTTCAGGTAAACAAACCACTGGCCAGTTGGCTTATCTCCCGAACCTCAAGCGTACCCCGCCTCCCTCCTGCACAAGCTGGCTTCAGAGACATTCCAACCTGTTCTTGAGATGCGCCTTATCTCATACATTGTTCTTGAGATGTGCTTTATCTTATACATTGTTCTTGAGATGTGCCTTATTTCATACATTGTTCTTGAGATGTGCTTTACATTCCAGCCTGTTCTTTGAGATATACAAGGAAAGTCACTTTTGATCAAAGACAAAAGATTTTAAAAATGTATTATCAGTCAAAGCAAGACTGAAAAGCAATCCTTAATATTTTCCATCACAGTGGTCACATCGCTTGCAATCTTCTACTGAGGCAGCACTAAGCCAAACGATTCAGGAGAGCATATGTTTGTTGCATGGGGGGGGGGGGGGGAACAGGAAGAAAGAGGGAGAGACGCTGGACCTACTGGAAGAGTGGAAAGGAGAAACACTGGACCCACAGTGGGAGGAGGGAATGGAATATATGCTGGACCACAAGGGGGTCAGGGGAGAGAGGGGGTGATGCCAGAACATGGGGGACAGCAAGAGAGAGAGAGAGAGCTATGTTATTCAGTTCTTAAATTCCGCTGCATTTCAATTAGATTCTGAGCAGATCACAGCAATGTTTAACCTACACTCTAGGAGAAATACAACACCCTTTCACGCTATACATACTTATACTGGACAGCAGGGGACAGAGGGTTGACGGGGAGAGACTGGACCCACATAGGGAAAGAAACTTGTAATATTATCTGTGTAAGATTACCATGATGTATGAGAAGAAGCCAGTGCTGGGTCAAACAAATAGCTGCTGTAAAATCATCAAGAATGTATGAAAGGAGTCCTGTTTTAGATGAACAGAGTGATTTGTGGATGTGAAAGAGGGATTTATGGAAATGATAGTTAAAACTGTATATTTTAAGTAGGAAAGAAATTACATATTTGCAAAAGTAACCTTGAGACAAACTGTAGAAGCCAAGTTAATTGTAGATAAGCAAAGCCTGTACCAAGGACAGAAGAATAAAATGTTCTCCAAGAAATAACTGAAGCATTCTGACCTGTTGTGATAGCTTGAAACAAGGACATCTGCATCCTGAAACTGTTAATGTGTGCATTTTTGTGCCTTGTAATGCTGATTACACATCCCTGAGTTCTGGAACAGTTCCCCATTTTAGGATATATAAGGAAGCTCTCAGTCCTTGTTTGAGGCTGTCTGTTTTTGACTCATACAGGAACAGACAGATTTTGGCCAAATAAATGTTTTCATTTCTTATGCTTTTGTTGGGTCTCTGAATTTTGTCACAGTTGGGAAAATCCCTAGTCTGGTATTAGGTTTTTACTCAGTGTGAAAACTGAAGAAATCCTTCTTTCCTTTTTGAAGGGTTCTCGGTTACTTTCATAGTTTTTTGACATTGAATAATATTTCCAGCCAGCCATCCATGAGTGGATCAAGCTAGGACAGCACCTGTACCCAACCCACCAGGACTAGTGGGGTGAGTATTGAGTGGCTTACTGTTGCCCTCAAAAGCTCCCTAGATTGCCCAACCAAAAGCATTTCCCTACCAGCATCTAATTGGGCAGGGGCTGGATCTAAAGAGGACCATAAAGAGAGAGAGGCTCAGGAGCTAGGAGTTCATAGAGCCTTGCAGATAGGGTTACCATATGGTTCCAGAAAAAGGAGGACGGATTGAGCCAGCCGGGTTTTACTTCCATTGCTTTCAATGGAAAGCAATTGCGCCAGCCGGGTTTTACTTCCATTGCTTTCCATGGAAAGCAATGGAAGTAAAACCCGGCTGGCTCAATCCGTCCTCCTTTTTCTGGAGCCATATGGTAACCCTACTTGCAGAGCCACCTAGTCCAGCTGATTTGTGAGTGTGCAGTTGGCCATTTTCTGTGAGAGCCCTTTGAGCTCCAGCCCTTGGGAGAGCCACAGTGCAGCAAGCATGCAAGGAAGACCTATAGAAGCGTGGCCTTTGTCACGTGCCAGCAGCCACTGCTCAACTCATGGCACTGGAGTGGGCATCTAAAGTCAATCTCTGGGAAGCCAGTAATGTCAACCACCAGAGAGATTTCCATTACCAGTTCTTGCTTGCGTTTCGTGAGAAAGAACATTGTCATTTGGCTCCCAGTGTTCGATTCTTAATTTGACTATGCAAATCCAGCAGGGGGACCTTTTGCTTGAGAGCTCCTTGTTGGGGGTAAGAACAGACTTGAGTCCTTCCAGTCTGAAGTTGGAGAGACTGACGTTGGAGTACTTCATACATTGCTGAAGAGAGGGAAGTATGACAATGGGGCCAAACCACGAAGCCCAGCTCAATTTAACCAAAATACCCATATCACCTGATCAACAAGGCCCCTGGGTAAGCAGGGGAGCAGCTCCTCAAGTGGAGTAGAGTGTAACATGGAAAAACCGGTGTGGGTGGCACTTGTGGAAGGTATGTTACCCCTAGCAGTAATGGTGTATGGTAGAACTATAAAAGAGATTCATGGGTGTAGGAGGAAATCTACACCTTGTGGACCTTGATCCCACTTACATGGCATTTAGAGAGGTAGGGTTACCAGATGGCTCTAGATCTTGGAGAACAGTTTTGCTTCCATTGGGTGTATTGGAAGCAAAACCAGGACTGGCTCAGCCTGTCCTACATGATTTGGAGCCATCTGGTAACCCTGTTTGGGGGATAGGGGGAGACCTAGAGAAATGCAAATAGAGGTAAAAAAAAAATGTCCAGACATATTACTCATCATCCTTCTACCTTCTAGACATGTAACATTTGTCTGTCTTCTGAAAAAAGCCAGACAGTTAGTAATCTTAACCTCCTGAGCACACATCACAGCCACCCCCCCCCCCCCCCAAACATGTGGACACAAACTATGTGCAAAGTTTGCCACTTGCTTAATCTGACGCTACCCAAAGCAACAGATGTTACTTAGCCACACAAAGAGCAACCAAGTAGAATTAATACAATGAAGTCATATTGAAATATTGGGAGGTAGCTGGGGTTGGGGAGGAACTTTTGAGGCAGGAGGGGGTAGTTTGTACCATGTAGAGGTGGTGACGGAGGACTAGTTTTGGGGGTGGTCGGGCATTTGCAGGGAGTAGTTTTTGGAGTTAGGATGGAAGATGAACTTATAAGTCCTTATTGTAGAGAACAGGTAAAAGGATGCCAGACATCGCCATGTTTTGCCCAGCAGGGCTGCTTCAAGGGCAGCATAATACTTTTAAAACATATAAAAACATGTTAAACCAAACTGCAAGCCAAATATATCAATAAATGTAAATAAATAAAACAAACCATATCAACTATAAAATACAAGTAAAATGAATACTTAAACTGGTCATTTAATACATAATAACATAAATATATTTAATATTATATATATATATATATATATATAATAATATATATATATATATATACATATATATATATTAATATATATTTTTGACAGTGCCAAACCACTACGAGAAAAACTGCACTGGCTTCAAATTAAGGAACGTATCACAATCAAAATCTGTACGATAGTTCACAAAATCATCTACGGCGAGGCATCGGGATACATGACAGACCTCATCGACCTACCACCCAGAAACACCATAAAATCATCAAGATCATACCTAAATCTCCATTACCCAAGCAGCAAAGGACTCAAATACAAATCCACCTATGCTTCCAGCTTTTCCTACCTGAGCGCACAATTGTGGAACGCACTACCAAAAGTAGTAAAAACCTCACTCGACCACATGAATTTCCTGAAAGCACTAAAAACAGAACTGTTCAGAAGGGCATACCCCACCAACCCAACATAAAAAACCTGGACATCTGCGACACAACTTAACTAAAGATCGTAACGGACATATCCTAACTCTTCCTTTCCCTCTCTAAGTTCTTCCCAATTGCCTTTACCATACATGTATCTCACTCTACCATAATATCACTTTGATATTAATCGCAACTTGTATTTGCTCATACCGAAATCAGTTAACGCCGATTACGGTACCATGTAAGCCACATTGAGCCTGCAAAAAGGTGGGAAAATGTGGGATACAAATGCAACAAATAAATAAAATAAAAAATAAATATAAATACATAAAGTGTCTAAATAGATAATTATACATACTTTATTTAATCTCATGGTGATCTCATAACTTGTTTATACTTAGCAAAATACATATAAAAATATAATCTCTCTATATAAAAGGCAACCCCAACGTTCTGAAGCCTCCACGGAAGTTGAGGCGCCTGAGATATCCGGTGTGCCCTGGAGTGTCTGCACCGCCCTCGCGTCAAAACGTCATGACATCGAGGGCGGAGCTATGACATTCGAGGGCCGAAACGGAAACGCCACAGGCACGGCCACGGAGGCGCAGCAAAAAAAAAAACCAAAACCCTCCCCATACACAGCGACGCGAACCCCGAACAAGGCAAGTAGCACGGAGGGAGGGGGCCCCTTGCTAGCGCCCGTTTCATTGTGCTCAGAAACGGGCATCTTCCAATCCTCGCCCTCTCCCACTCCGCCACAGCGCTTGCATTTAATGCTGTCGGCGCTGCTGTTGCACCTCACAGTCTCCCACCCCCGCAGCAGCACTTACACTTTGCTATGGCACTGACTGACAGCAACTCTACAGATGCGGCGCCAACGTCCTGCTCCGGGGCCTTCCGCGTCCCGCCTCCGTAAACAGGAAGTTACATCAGCACGGCAGAGGGAAGGCCCCAGTGCAGGACGTCGGTGCCGCATCTGTAGAGTTGCTGTCAGGCAGCGCCATAGCAAAGTGTAAGCGCTGCTGCGGGGGTGGGAGACTGTGAGGTGCAACAGCAGCGCCGACAGCATTAAATGCAAGTGCTGTGGCGAAGTGGGAGAGGGCGAGGATTGGAAGACACGGACTCTGCTTCTGGGTGGGCCTGAAACTAAACTGAGTGGGCCTGGGCCCATCCAGGCCCACCCGTAACTACGCCCCTGGGGTAGGGACAGAGCATGGGTGCATCAGGTTGCTGTTTTTTCTCTTTCAAAAAAGTTGGCAACTCTAGTGCCCACCCATCCAACCTGTTGACCCACCCAAAAATTGCCTTCTGGCTACGCCACTGGTTCGTTGTGAGAAATTTGTCTATTTTACCCCTAATTTTTGTTGATTTTCTTTATCTCATTTCACGCTAATAGTAACATAGTAACATAGTAGATGACGGCAGGAAAAGACCTGCACGGTCCATCCAGTCTGCCCAACAAGATAACTCATATGTGCTAATTTTTGTGTATACCCTACTTTGATTTGTACCTGTGTTCTTCAGGGCACAGACCGTATAAGTCTGCCCAGCACTATCCCCGCCTCCCAACCACCAGCCCTGCCTCCCACCACCGGCTCTGGTCTGCTTGTAATTTTTCACAATCCTCCCGCAATTTAACGACTTTGAATAACTTTGTGTCATCAGCAAATTTAATTACCTCGCTAGTTACTCCTATCTCTAGCTCATTTATAAATAGGTTAAAAAGCAGCGGTCCCAGCACAGAGCCCTGGGGAACCCCACTAACTACCCTTCTCCATTGAGAATGCTGACCATTTAACCCTACTCTCTGTTTTTTGTCTTTTAACCAGTTTTTAATCCACAATAGAACACTACCTCCTATCCCATGACTCTCCAATTTCCTCTGGAGTATTTCATGAGGTGCTTTGTCAAACACCTTCTGAAAATCCAGATACACAATATCAACTGGCTCCCCTTTATCCACATGTTTGTTCACCCCTTCAATGAAATGTAGTAATTGGTGAGGCAATACAGAATGTTTAATGAGTGTTAGAAATTTTTGACAGTTACAGATTGCATGTGTGTTTAATTTGTAGGTTAATACGTGTAAAATCAATTTTGCATGGACTAAATGTTTTTTTTTTAAGGCAACCTATTAATCGCTTTTCCTTTCTACTGTAGTTGAAAATAGGCATACAAACAACCTTTCTCTGAGAAGACGACCACTTGGCATCTTTTCCTTTTTACCTTGAAAGTTCCCTTCTTGACTGCATTGTAGCTGGGGGTTGAGACACAGCCCTCTCCCACTGTCCTTTTTCTGAGCTCTCACTGGTCAGTATGGCATTACTTGCTATGCTAGGCGAATATTTTTCACTTGTTTACATGGCTCAGAGATTTATTTTCCACTGAAAAGTTATTTATTTTTAACATTTTCCTAGAACAATAGCTGTACAAGTTCAAAATCTGGCTGGAAAGGCCAGTTTCTGCTTCATGCTTTGCTGGTTGGGGGTGGAGGTGGGGGTGTGGCCACTGAGTTGCAGCTGCTTCTGTCTGCTTTCTCTGCTGTCAAAGCCATTTAATCCTTAAATTCATGAGGAGGCAGCCTCTAGGAGTGGGAACTCTCAGTTACAAGACAGAGCAAAAGCCTGAAATGTATTTCTCTGTGTGCCTCTTTCCCCTCCTCCTTGCTCTAGAGCAGAGCTCAGTGGTCATCGCTGATTGTGGTCCTTGCAGTTTGCAAGGCTGTGAACCAGTGGTCTGTAAAGCTCCTGAGCTCCTAGTCAGGGATGACTGTGGTTGCTGTGAACAGTGCCTCAGCATAGAGGGTGAGCTGTGTGGCGGGAAGGCAGAATGGAAGGCTCGCTGTGGCCCAGGACTAGTTTGCATGAGCCAATCCCAAGGGCAAGGTGAGGAGACCCAGCTAGCGGGCTCAGGGGTCTGCGTCTGTAAGGAGGATGGGGTGGTGTGCGGCTCCAATGGGAGATCTTATCACAGCATCTGTGCCCTACACCTGCAAAGCTGGATTGCCTTGCACTCAGGCAAGGACAGGATTCACAAACTGCATGATGGAGAATGCACATTTGGTGAGTGTCTTTGCAATAGTTTCTTATATTAAAAATGTGTAAAATGTCAGTTTATAGGAAAACAAAACCATTGATATATATCTTTCCAGCAACATGTATGGATATGTTTACCCAGTGCTGGATTTAGACTTGGTGAGGTCCTATACTAAATATATAAAGCTTGGAGGCCTCTTGTTAAAAAGTTACACCAGAAGGTCTTACAAAGGTGCGTACCAAAACAGGAGCTTGGGTCGCCACAGAAAAATTGAAAACATATATATATATATATAGCAAGGTATTTAAAGCCATTTTAAAACTACACGTAAAAATGTGCAACACAAGATTTAAAAAATTACAGTACACATAAAAAGCTACATAAAATTCTAAAAGCCAAAAATAAAATTCTGAAATTTAGTGAGGCCCTAAGATGTAGCTTGTTTAGCATATGCCTAAATCCAGCATGGCATTTACCAACATTTAAAATAAAGAAATTCAGCTTTTTATACCTATACAAAGTTTTATTTAAACTCCTGTATCTAGTGGTTAGAGCAGTGGGCTGACAATCAACCAAGCCCTGTTCAAATTCCACTGCTGCACCTTGTAATCTTGAACAAGTCACTTAGGGCTCCTTTTACCAAGCTGCGGAAAATGGGGGCTGGTTCTGGCATCAGCGCATGTTTTACATGCACACCGAGGCCCCATTTTACCGCAGCTGGTAAAAGGGAAGTCTCACTTTCCTACAGGAAATGGCCAGGCAGCAAGTAAAGCACTTGCCACGTGGCCATTTTGGGGGGAGCCATACTGCCACCCATTGAGGTGTTTGTTGGTAAGGGCTCCTGCATTAACCTGGTGGTAACTGGGCAGCACCGATTCCCACCGGGTACACTCCGGCACTACAAAAATAAATACATTTTTGTAGTGCCAGAAATGATGGGGCATTAGGGGTGGGAAGTAATGCCAGGCGGCTGCAGTAGCCCGGCGGTACTTCCTGTTTAGCGAGCGTTAAGCCCACGTTGGGCTTACCGACACTTAGTAAAAGGAGCCCTTAACCCTCCATTGCTTCAGGTACAAACTGAGGGGCTCTTTTACTAAATGGGCATCTCTAGCATTTATTGCACACTTATTTTTAGTGCGCACAAAAAATGCTAGCGTGCCTTTCTAAAAGGACCCCTTGATTTGATAGTGCATCTTAAAATTCAGAGGCTGGGCATAGAGAATGACACGGGGACCTGCAGTAACCGCAGGGACGGAGACAGAGACCACGGGGATGGGGCGGGGACAGAGCCTGAGGGAATGGGATGGGGACGGAGATAGATCCTGTGGGGACAGGGTGGGGATGGGGACAGAGCCTGTGTTTGTCCCGGTGTCATTTTCTACTTTGAAGCCTGTTAATGAACCGGATTGTTATTTATGTTTGACTGATGCAGACGACGATATTTTGATTTTTTGGAAAAACAAGCAAACTTGCTGGCTACAAAAATAGCAAAATTTACATGGGGGATCCTCATACATTCCTGCTACCATCACATCTTCTGAGAAGACATCTTCTATTGCAGGAAGGACTGTGGAAGACAGGAGAGCTAGTCTGAATCCTGAGATTGCTGATGACTTATTATTCATCCATAGATTAAAAAATCATAACAGTGCTTCATAGGGCAAATTTCTCCCCCGCTAGGGCATACAGAAAGGTTTGTATTTTGTATTTTAACAGGGTGGATTAGGATTCCTTAGGGTAGTAGAAGTCAGCTTTTGGGGTTGGAAGGGTAGAGGGTGGGGGGGGGGGGGGATTATTATAGTTGCTCATTGTTATTATTGTTTTTTTGTTTGTGATTTATAAACAACAGTTGCAAAGCATATTCCTTTTTATACGTTAATAAAATGATTTAAATATAAAATCATAAGTGTTCAAGGTTTCTGCAGATGAGGACAGAGCCTAAAGGGATGGGGTGGGGATGGAGACAGAACCCACAGGGAAGGGACAGGGACAGACTTTGTCCCCATGTCATTCTCTAGCTGGGCGCAAAAGCCCATATCGTAACAATAGCACAAAAAAATGGCAAAAGCAATGCTCAAAAGAAATAATATGCAAATGATGTACACAGTTAATTTGCACCAACAAACCGAAAGTAAGGATTAGTTCTGTTGCTCTGTTATAATAATTCTTCTGGTTTTACTATCCTATTAGCCGATGTATTTTGCTGTTTTTCTTTTATTGTATTTTTCATGTATTGTAAACCACTCAGAAGGTCTATTCATTGGGCGATATAGCAAGTGATGAATAAACATAAACGTGCCTGGCACATGCGCATGAAGATATAGTGGAATTAGAAAAGGTTCAAAGAAGAGTGACCAAAATGATAAAGGGAATCGAGCTCCTCTAATCAGTGGCGTACCAAGGGCGAGGCGGTGGGGGCAGTCCGCCCTGGGTGTCAGCAGGTGGGGGGGGGGGGGGGTGCTCCGCTCCGGCTTCTCCCACCCTTTAAAAAAATCTGTGAAGCGGCGTAGCAGGCAGCACCTCGCGTCTGCCCTGCTTGTAAAAGAAGCAAATCTCCTCCTCCTCGTTGGGCCTTCCCTCACTGTGTCCCGCCCTCCTCTGAGGGAAGGCCCGACGATGAGGAGGAGATCTGCTTCTTTTACAAGCAGGGCAGACGCAAGGCGCTGCCTGCACACCACTTCACAGATTTCTTTTTAAAGGCAGGGTGGTGGCAGGAGAAGAGGGCTGTCGTCTGTCAACGGAGCTAGTAGTCAGGTCGGGTCGGGGGTTCTCAGATGGGAGAAGGGGACTGGGGGGGTTCTCAGGTGGGGAGGGGGTTCTCAAGATGGGAGAAGGGGAGGGGGCTCTCCCAGATGGGAGAAGGGGGGCTGGGGAGGGGGTTCTCAGATGGGAGAAGGGGACTGGAGTGGGGTGGGGTGGGAGGGGTTCTCAGATGGGAGAAGGGGGCTGGAACTGGGGTCTGAGAAGGGGCCATGAGTGAAAATGGGGGCCATGCCTGGGGCTGGTGGGAAAATGGGGCATGCCTGGTCAGGTGGGAGAATGGGTCTGGGGCTGAAAAGGGGGCCCTAATGCAAGGCATGTGGATGAAGGGGGCTGGAACTGGGGGCTGAAAAGGAGGGTAGGTGGGATAAGGGGGCTAGTACTGGGACTGGGGCTGAAAAGGGGCAGGGGCTAAACTTTGGGGACTGGGGGCTGAAAAGGAGACAGGGAGAAGTGGCTGGGGCTGAAGCTCAGGACTGGTGAGAGAAAAGGGCTGGGGTTGAAACTGGGGGCTGAAGCTCGGGTGGGAGAAAAGGGCTGGGGCTGAAACTGGGGGCTGAAAAGGGGGGGCAGGTGGGAGATGTGGGCTGGGGCTAGAACTAGGGGCAGGTGGGATAAGGGGGCTGGAACTGGGGGCTGAAAAAGGGGCAGAGAGAGGGGACAGATCCTGGATGGAAGGGGGAGTGAGAGAGAGGGCAGACCCTGGATGGATGGGAGAGGTAGGGCAAATGGTGGCTTGAAGGGGCAGAGAGAAAGGGCAGACAGTGGATGGAAGGGGGAGAGAGAGAGGGCAGACGGGCAGATGGTGGATGGAAGAGGCAGGGAGAGAGGGCAGACACTGGATGGCAGAGAGACAACAAAGACAGATGCTGGATGGAAGGAAGACAGTGAAAAGAAGATGAGGAAAGCAGAAACCAGAGACAACAAACTGTAAATAAAATATATATTTTAATTTTTTTGCTTTAGAATAAAGTAGTATTGTAGCTGTGTTAATAAATGTGTTAATAAATGTTTATAATAGAACATATAAACAAGGTAATCTTTTTATTGGACTAATTTTAATACATTTTGACTAACTTTCGGAGAACAAAACCCCCTTCCTCAGGTCAGGATAGGATACTGTAACAGCACTATACTGTATTGACCTGAGGATGGAAGTTTTGGCCTCTGAAAGCTAAATGTATTAGTCCAATAAAATGGTATTATTTTATTTTCTATATTTGTTGTATTTCTATTTGTTAATTTGTAAAGTGGTGATTGGTACTTGTTAGTTTTTTCAAATTTACATCTGCTGTCTTTATATTTTGCAGAGTACTAGGGGACATTTTCTGTTTCTGTGGTGTTGCATTGTATGCAGAGTCTGGCATCTTGGGGGTTCAGTTTAATTTTTGTCTAAATAGAAAGTTTATTATTACTTATTCTATAGTGGATTAGGGTGTGTCTGTGTTTGTGAAAAAGACATGGCTTTCAGTTGGCATTGACTGTGCAGGATCAACGATCTGTACTATTCTGTCTGGTTTCGTTTTACAATAGGTGAATTGATGTTCTAGTGCTCACTGTAGTGTTTAAGATGCTTTCCTTTTCCTTGTGTGACTTGTAGAAATGACTGCTTATGGTATGCTAGAATTGCTCTATAGGTCCTGAGTGTTTTGTATTCTCGGCATGCCTAGTACTGGATTTTGGAGGGGGGTGTTAAAAAATGACCAGCCCCGGGTGTCAACTACCCTAGGTACGCCACTGCCTCTAATATGAGAAATGGCTAAAGAGGTTAGGGCTCTTCAGCTTGGAAAAGAGACGGATGAGGGGAGATAAGATTGAGGTATACAAAATCGTGAGTGGTTTAGAACGAGTAGAAGTAAATTGATTTTTACTCACTTCAAAAGTACAAAGACTAGGGGATACTCGAGGAAGTTACATGGAGATACTTTTAAAACAAATAGGAGGAAATATTTTTTCACTGAACAAATAGTTAAGCTCTGGAACTCTTTGCTGGAGGATGTGGTAACAGCGGTTAGTGTATCTGGGTTTAAAAAAGGTTTGGACAAATTCCTGGAGGAAAAGTCCATAGTCTGCTATTGAGACAGACTTGAGAAGCAGTTGCTTGCCCTGGGATTTGTAGTATGGAGTGTTGCCATGATTTGGGTTTCTGCCAGGTACTTGTGACCTGGCTTGGCCACTGTTTGGAGATGGACCATTGGTCTGACCCAGTATGGCTACTCTTATGTTCTTATGTTTTGAGGTAAGCATGGCTCTTGTTCACATGCCCAGACACAACCGATAATGCAAGCACACATTGGTGTTGTCCTGCTGTGCTTTTAAATATGAGCCTTCCAAAAATTCTTTCCACTTTAAGGGGTCCTTAATGTGTGTTTACCACAGGTTAAAACGCACTACAGCGGGGCGTTCTCAGGCATCCCACGGTAGTTTTTCTATGTGTGCATGTTATCCACACGCTAGAAAATAGTTTTTATATTTTTAAGTGCTGGGGGTGGAGAGTAGGCATGGTATGTGCTAATTGGTTAGCGCAGTTACATGGCCATGCGCTAACCAATTAGCATGTGGTTAGCATGTGAGTCCTTACCACCTACAGAATAGGTGTCGGTAAATGCTCATATGCTAATGGGAAAATTAGCGCATGGCCATTATAGCTGAAATGGAAAAATCGGCCATTTCCCGGCAGCGTTAAAAGTGGCCTTAGCCAGCGGGAGAAACCCATGCTGGGGATAGTGCAGAACATTTTTTAGTACTGCTTCATAAAAGGGCTCCTCGGTGTATACAAAATAGGCTTAATATGTGTTCCCCTATGAATTAACGTGTTAAGTCAATTTGCATTTGGGAAAAAAATCTTAAAGTGTTAAAAATGTCTTTATTGAAAGAAATGTGTGAAATGCAACTTAAAAGGTCCAAAAATCAGAAAAATCAAACACAAAACTGTAAACAAACCAAAAGGTTTTGCCCTATGCACTTCCCTGACAAGGGTATTACAAGAGAAAGATGAAAGTCAACTGGAAGACTCCAGAACAACATTTTTCAACCGTGGCAAGTGCGGCCTCAAAAAATTGCTTTGCCACCCTAAAATCCCCCAGGCAGTCCAGCATTATCTCCTTACCTTCCTTTCTCCTGTTCTCTCCTGTGGGTCTGGCATTGTTTTTCTACCTTCCTTTGCCCCTGCTAGCCTCCATATTTGCAGCACTAGCCTTCATTGCCAGTAGTGATTACTGTAGGCTGTCTGTCTGGCCCAAGGAGGTTGAATCTCAACCTCCTTGGTCTGGCCAACCCCAGGGTCCTTCCCTGTGTCGCAGAGGGTTTCAGACCAGCTGGAGGGAGCTAGATGTAATCGTTGCTGGCACTGCCGGCCAACACTGCAAATCTGTAGGCCCATGGAGAGGGGCAGTTGGAGGTAGGAAGGCATGCCGGACCCGCAGGGGGGAAATGGGGGGGGGGGGGGGGGGAGGTGGGGAAGCTGCACATGGGATGGAAGGGAAAGGGGAAATTATACATGTGGAAGGGAAGTGGGGGATTCACATGAAAGAGAAGGGGAGAGGGAAATTCTGCACATGGATAGAACAGAAATGTGTAGGGGGAGAGATTTATTTATTTTATTACATTTGTATCCCACATTATCCCACCTCTTTGCAGGCTCAATGTGGCTTACAATTCATCGTGGATACTGGAAATAGTGAAGAATATACAATTGGTTTACAGACAGTTTTGGGTACATGATGGTGAAATACATGAAATTGTCGAGCAAAAGACATTAAAGAACATAAAGAGCATTTCTGGATATTTTGAAGAATGTACAGTTACATGTGTTGATCTTTGTGATATATTTTGTCGAAGAGATAAGTTTTCAGTAGTTTGCCGAAATTGGTCATTTCATAGACCGTTTTCAGGTTGCGTGGCAGCGCGTTCCAGAGCTGTGTGCTTGTATAGGAAAAGGTTGATGCATGCATTAATTTGTATTTCAAGTCTTTACACTTGGGAGGATGAAGATTGAGGAATGTGCGAGAGGATTTTTTTGCGTTTCTGGGTGGTAGTTCTATTAGGTCTGACATGTAAGCTGGGGCTTAAGATGAAATGCACATGAACAGAAAGGAAGGGAGAGGGGAAAATGCTGCAAATGGATAGCAGGGAAGAGAAGTGGGGGATACACATGAATGGAAGGGAAGAGAGAGGAGAAAATGCACATGGATACAAGGGAAGTGGGGGGGAATACACGTGCAGAAGGGAAGGCAATATGGAATATGAATATGGATAGAAGGGGAGAGAAGAGATGGAAAACTAGATTTGAGAAGGAGGCAGAAAATGGAAGAACGCTAAATATGAAAGATCAGTGCTAAAGATGGATGTAGGGCAAGAAATGAAGAAAGGAGGAAAGAAAAAATAGCAAATGGGCTGGAGGTCCTGAAAACAGAATTAAGCTCACAAAGGGATGCAGAACCGGAGACTGGGAACAAGATGATTAGAAAAATAAAATCTCCAGACAACAAATGTATAAAAAATGATTTTATTTTGTTTAGTGATTGAATTATGTCAATTTTGAGAAATTGCATCTGCCAATGTTATTTTGCACTGTCCAGGAGGACAAGCATTTCTTTCTGTTTCTCTGGTGTTGCACAACATGCAGAGTCTGGTATCTCTGCTCTCAGTTTTTATCTGCATGTATTTTGTGGTTCCAGATTTCAGGTGACAGCTATGTTCTGCATCTGCAACTGAGGTGAAGGATTCTGCTGGCATGTGGTGTCTGCGTAGGAATCTGTAACAGTCCATCTTGTTCCAGTTTCCCAGAAGCAGTTATATTGGTGCTCTCATGTATTTCAGTAGTGTAATTAAATGAAATAACTACTTCTGAAGATTACAGGTACGGGTGGGGATGGAGGAGATTACTTGTGGGAATGGGTGGAGATGGAATGGATCTTAGCAGGGATGGGTGGGAATGAGTTAGATTCCAGTGGTATGTCTTTATAATTTTTGCTAGGAGGTTGAAAGTCACTGTAGAACATGTATAGTACCTAAACTAATTCACAAGTTATAACATAGTAGCATAGTAAGTGATGGCAGATAAAGACCTGAATGGTCCATCCAGTCTGCCCAACAGTCACACTCATGATCAATTTAAGATTTAAATCAACAATGAAGTTGACTTTATATACTTGATCATGGTCTTTCTTTGGTGTTTCTGAGACATAGACCATAGAAGTTTGCCCAGCTCTGTCCTTATGTTCCAACTACTGGAGTTGCTGTCAAAGCCCACTCCAGCCTATCCAAATCTGTCTTGTCATTTGTGGGACAAACACTGTAAAAGTCTTCCCAACACTGTCCTCACGTTCCAAATTACTGAAGTTTCCATCAAAGCTCTCTCCAGCCCATCCTAAACTGCATTGCTATATGTGGGACTCAGACCGTACAAGCCAGCCTTAGTTGATGCAGCCAGAGTTGCCATCTAATATCACCTTATATTTTTATCGTTTTTACTTTTTAATGTATATTTCTTTTCTTTTAGTCTGAAAACTTTACCCCACAATATTCAGTCAGTGATAGTCAGCATTTTTTAGGCGCTGACTCTCGCTGGCAAAATTAGACCTGGATGTCAAAGCCAGGCCATGTCTGGGCACTGACACTGAATATCGACCAGGACCTGTGTAAGGGGATGTGTTGGGTCTCTATGCATCAGGCTGCCCTTTCTGGTCCCAACCTGCTTGCAAGATCAGCAACCCCTTACCCCGATAGCCAATGTTCCTCCCAGACCCCTCCCCCTCAAACAGAGTAGCACCTTTCCCGGTCCCCCACCCCAAACATGAGTACCTCTCTCCCTCTCCTAAAAATTAGTAGCTGCCCTCCTAGAATGCCCCCACCCATCCTACCCACCTAAGACCCCCTGGTCCTACCTTTCTATCTCTGATGGTCTTGTCATTCCTGCCCATATCTGCTCCACTCTCAATATGGCTGCCACGATGTCTAGCAGCAGTCTCATAGTACTATGTACTACATTGTACCTCAAGTCTACCTCTAGAGCTCCTAGCCTTTCTGGAAGTAAATTTCAGAGCATGGGAGCTACTCCTGAGAAGGCTCACTATCACATTGTGCAATTTATTTTGATGAGGGTACAGATAGTGATGATCCTTGAGAGGTCCTTAGAGGTCTTAAAGGTGTGTAAAGGGCTAACTTATTCTTTAAGTATTCCAGCACGTTTTGTCTGAGGACCTTGAAAATCAAACATAGAGTTTTAAATTTAGCCCTGTAAGGTACTGGCTTCCTATCCGTTTCCACATACAGTCAAACTCCTCTTATTGACTTATAAGTGCATTCACTCTGCAGCTCCTCAGTACTTCTCCACTCTCATCTCTCCCTACATTCCTCCCCGGGAACTCCGTTCACTCGGTAAATCTCTCTTCTCCTCCACCGCTAACTCCAGACTCCGTTCCTTTTATCTTGCTGCACCATATGCCTTGAATAGACTTCCTGAGCCGGTAAGTCAAGCTCCATCTCTGGCCGTCTTCAAATCTAAGCTAAAAGCCCACCTTTTTGATGCTGCTTTTAACTCCTAACCCTTATTCACTTGTTCAGAACCCTTATTTTATCATCCTCACTTTAATATTCCCTTATCTCTTGTTTGTCCTGTTTGTCTGTCCTAATTAGATTGTAAGCTCTGTCGAGCAGGGACTGTCTCTTCATGTTCAGGTGTACAGCCCTGCGTATGTCTAGTAGCGCTATAGAAATTATGAGTAGTGGTCACACCGGTTGCAGCCTTCTATCAGTCATGCTACAGCATTCTGATTTAGTTGGAGCTGATACTGTTTTTGGTTTGTCTATTGCAGTGCCGTAGGAAGGGGGGGGCAGGGGTGGCGGTCCGCCCCGGGTGCACGCCGCTGGGGGGTGTTGGCTCCGCGCTGGTGCACTGCCCTCTCTGCCCCGGAACAGGTTACTTCCTGTTCCGGGACCGAGAGAGCAGTGAACCAGCTCGGAGCCGACACACCCCAGCAATGTGCAGTCGGGGTGGATCGGCCCTCCCGCCTGTCCCTCGCCGCAGGTATGCGCTCCGGGGGGGGGGGAGGTGTGCGCTTCGGGGGGGGGGGGTGCGCTCCAGCGGGAGGAGGGTGCACCGTGCTGCACCCGGGGGGGTGCGCAGCGGCGACCCGCCCCGGGTGTCAGCTCCCCTCGCTATGGCTCTGGTCTATTGTACAGGGCATTACAGGAGTCTAGTCATGATGTTATCATGGTATGGACCACTGTGGTCAGCCTCATCTTTTCAATATATGGAGAGAGATTTTGTAGCTGCTGTAAGTGATAGAGACTGTTTCTGAAGATTGTTTGAATTTGTGGGATCAGAGCGAGTGATGAATCTAGCACTATCCCAAGATTCCTGACCTGCGATTTTGGGGAGAGTTCATACTTCCCAAAAGGTATTTTGAAGCCAACCTGTATTTGGTACCCAAAGAATCTCTGTTTTATTTGGGTTCAGGCAAAGTTTGTTGATGTTTCCCCATTCCTGAGTTGCGGTTAGGCAGGCAGTCAGTTTACTCAGCGCTGTGGGTAGATCTGGTTCAATGGGTATGAGTAGTTGCTCATCATCAGCACAGATGTAGAATTTTGTGTCTATTGACTGAAGCAGCTCAGCCAGAGGCTTGAGGTAGATATTAAATAAAATGGGAGACAGTATGGATCTCTGTGGCACCCCACAGTCCAGTACCCAAAGTAATGATGTGCTGTTGCTGAACAGAACTGATTTCTGACAGGTAGGATTTGAACCAAGTATTTCTGCCAATCTTGTAAGCATGGTATTATGCTCCATGGTGACGAAGGCTGCCGAGAAATCGAGCAACACAAATATTGAGGCAGATCCCTGTCACGGTTTCTGTGCAGATCATCAAGAAGGGACACAATAACTGTCTTTGTTCTGTACCCAGGTCTGAAGCCAGATTGACATAGGTCTAGTCAGTTACTTTCAGTTAGCTAGTCGTTGAGTTGATTGCAAACTGCACTTTCTATAAGTTTTGCCAGGAAAGGAATGTTAGAGACTAATCGGTAGTTTTTGAGCTTGTCCTGGTCCAATGAACTCTTTTTAAGTAGGGGGTGCACCATAGCTCTTTTAGTGTCGTTGGCAACTGCCCTTCCATAAGAGAGGCATCAACAATTTTAGTGGCCCCTTCAATGAGGCCTATGCTCACTCGTTGTACAGTCTTTGCTGGGCAGGGATCAATATGGAAGGTTATAGGCTGTAGACCTTTCAGAATATTTTCAAGAGCTTCCTCTATGACCTGGTTGAATGAGTCCCAGATGGCTGTGCATAGTGGGGAATACGGAGTGTTCTCTTCATTAGCTGGTGGGAGCTTTGATGGGACTGTCTGTAAGTCCTGATGGAGACCTTTAATTTTGTTGGCAAAGTAAGCGGTAAAATCATTCCTGGTCAGTTGTGACTGGGAAGGCTGGGTCAAGTGCAGCACATCGAAGCCAATGCTTTAACTCCATTAATTTGGGTCATACCCATGGATTTGGGAATTACAGAGATATCGGTACAAAATACATGCTGCTTCAATTTGTGTTATTTTATTTATTTTTGCAAAATATATTATTAGGATTTGTATAGTGCTTGTGAGCTTGTTTCTTTCTTTCTCTATTTTTTTTTTGCCCAATAGTTCCTCCTTTCTTCCTTTTCTTCCAGCTTATTCAGAACCACTGCTAGGATCCTGATGCCATGAGTCTTCATTCACAACAATCCTACCCTCTAACTGTTCCTATTCTGTTATTACAGCCTAGGGGTGTAGCCAGACAGTCAATTTTGGGTGGGCCTGAGCCCAAAATGGATGGACACAGAATTCAGCCCCTCCCCCCCCCCCCCCCCCCCCCAACACTGTGGTCGCCACATTCTGCCTCTCTCCCTACCCTCAAATGCAAAATATTAAATACCTGAGCTGGTGGGGATCCCTAAACTGCACCAGCTAATGATTTCCTCCTCCTCGGGTAGCCGGTGCTCTTTCAAACATCAGCTGGCAGCACTTGACTTGAGCTGACGCCACTGGCAATAGTCCGTACATGCTCAGTGCTTCTGCCTGGTGAAAACTGAGCATGTGCAGAGGGGCCGGTGTATGGTTCCAGTTCCCGTTTGGAAAGGCATTGGCTGCCTGAGGAGAAGGAAGAATTCTTTAGCTGGTGGGGTTTGCGGATTCCCTCCAGCCACAGCATGAAAGCCACAATTTTGGGTGGGCTAGAGTACAAATTGGGTGGGCCACAGCCCACTCAGGCCCACCTTTAGCTACGCCACTGTTACAGCCAGTGTCCTGAGGCCAGGAACCATGTGCCAGGGCTCCATCTGGAACCCTATATAGGGACAGCTTTGTCCCATTGGTGAAACTTCAGTAGCCCAATGAGGTCAGTCACATGATAGATAAACACCTACTGTACTTTTGAATATAGCTTGCCTTGAGCTATAACTGAAAAGGGCATGAGCCAAATCCTAATAATAAGTAAATGTCCCAGGCACCTCTGGGTGGTATCATGTGGTCTTCCTTCAGTTTGACATCTCGGCAGCCTTTGAAGCTTTTGACCATAGGTTGATATTGAATAGATAAGTGAAATGGGAATAAAAGGTTCAGTCCTTAACTGGTTTACTGTATAGACAATATACTGTTGTGAAAAATGGAATAAAATTGACAAGTTGGCAGTCAAAATGTGGTATCCATCAGAGATCGCCTCTATCACCTCAATTATTTAATGTATACATGAGTCCCATAGGAGGACATTTTGACATTTTGAGACTAGAGATATGAATATATTTTCGTTTTCATATGCAGGTGATGTATTTGTTCTATGTCCTGAACAAGATTCCATCAAAGATACCCTTTCTACCATGAAACGCTCTAGCCAACTTCCTTAAATATCCAGAAAACTAAGTTATGGTTTGGAGATCAACAACAAGTTTCCTCAAAGGCAATTGTTTTAACATCAGGAATTTCTTTGAAATTTGAAATTAAATCAAGGGTATTGGGGATAATCCAGGATTCATGTTGATATTTTAAAGCCAGGAAAATGAATTAGTAGTTTGAGGGCGGTTAGATCTTCACTGAGTCCTTAAGTTTCAGAATGATAGCTCAAGCAGTTCTGATACCACATTTAGGGCCCTGTTTACTAAGCCACACTAGAGGTGTGTTAGTGTTTTTAGTGCACGCTAAGCATTAGAGCGCATTAACTGGGTAGGCGTCCGCAATATTCCTATGGGTGCCTACACAGCTGTCACATCCCTCGCTAACTTCGTCTGTGCTCACCTGGAGGCTGGCTCGCGGCCATGGCCGGCCTTGACCCCGTCGCCGGGCGATGCGCCTGCTCCTCGCCGGCCATTCCGGTCTCGAGGCGATACCGGCCAAGAGCGAGGGCCAGCCGCCGCCGAGACTGCGGCCGAAGACCGGCCTACTGTGACTTCCAGTTCTCCATCGCCAGCTATGGAATCCACGCTTGCTCCGGCAGGGGAGATGGCGCCGGGAACCTGGCGCCAGCGTCTCTTCCGCCTAGTGAACGCGGGAACCAAGATCCCGCCCTGGAGGACCCTGATTGGATGGTTGGAACCAAGGCTCCGCCTGAAGACCGGCCTTGAACCACTCCAAAGGGTTCCTCGAGGGAGATCATCCGAAGTCTCCACCCCTGTCAGCTGAGGCTCGCTTGCTGATCACTGGTAGTATTTAAGGCATAGCCTCCGGCAGGCATATTGCTTCGGCTTCTGTTTCGTGAGGCTCCAGCCTAGTGGTGATTCCTGGACTACTTTGCTTGTCGCCTGTTTTGACCTCCTGCCTGTCCCTGGACTACTCTTCTCGCCGCCTGCCTTGACCTCCTGCCTGTCCCTGGACTACTCTACTTGCCGCCTGCCTTGACCTCTTGCCTGTCCCTGGACTTCGCTGCTCCTTGCCTGCTCCTCTCCCCTGCTGGGGTTGGGAGGCTAGTCCCCTGGTGTCCGGTCAGTCCATCCACCCCCGCTGTTCCGGAAGTCCCGTTGGCCACCTGCAGCTGGGGGCTCAACCCCTGGTGAACGGTGGTCGCCGCGGGTGAAGTCTCGGGGTGCTCGGCTGTCCTTTGGGGGAACATTGAGGCATTCCTTACGCTCTCGTGGGGGACCCAAGGACTCACAACTCATCAGTCAGGACAAGCATGCGCTAATTTTGTGCATGCACTAAAAACGCTAGCACATCTTAGTAAACAGGGCCCATAGATTACCACAACTCACTGTATTGTTCAATTAATTTACAGTTAAAGAAGAGGCGCCAATCATTACAAAATACATCTGCAAGATTAATCTGTAATCTAGGAAAGTTTCATAAAGCCACCCCACTTTTAAATAGACTATCTTGTCTTAAATTAGAATCTCAAATGTACTTCAAAATTGCTTGTTTGGTATACAAATGTTTTTATAGTTTGAATTCAGAACCTGTAGGAGGGCTTCTTCAATTTACAAATAGAAGCCAACTGAGAAGTTGGAAAAAAATATTGTTGGATTTTCCCTCTGTAAAGAGGATGAATTTGAAGTTATCTTGGGAACGTCCAATTGCATTCTAAGGGGCCAAGACATGGAATAAAATCCCATTGAAGTCCTCCTTTTTACATCTTATTTTTCTTTTCGTAAGACATATCTGTTTCTAAATCAAAATTCGATCTATCAGCGCCAAAAATGTATGACTTTTTATAATTGAATTGTAAAGATTATTTTCTTTAAGTTCCTCAAGTTTGCAATCTGCTTTGCACTATTTGTTTAAAAGCAGGATTAAAACCACACAATACAATACAATTCCCAGAGCTGAATGAGTCACATGGTGGCAGTGCAATGTCACAGTCCTGAGGCAGCTTGTCTCTCACCTTGGTACCCACAAAAATTCAAGGTTTGAGCGGAAAGCTGCATCATACCGTTTTGAAGAGCCAAACAGAAACAGGGGAATTGAGTGTGGGGGGGGGGGGGGGGGGGGGGGGGGGAGAGGCCCCAGAGGGGGAAAGGGGAGAAGGGACTGGGAAGAGTGAGGGGAAGAGCAGGAATTTAGAGACAGGAGGGAGAGAGAGAGTATCTCAGAGGGAGGAGGAATTTGGGGCTTGAGTGGCAGGGATTGAGGGTTGGGAGGGAAATAGGACTGAGTGGGAGGGCGAGGGCTCCATGTGGGGAGGAGTGAATACAACTGAGAAGGAGAGCAAGCTGTAATTTAATTCCTCATAGGTTGCTTTGAAAAATCACCCAAGCAATCCATCCTTACCTGATTAAAGGGCTCTAAACCTGTTAATTCTGATATCTGTTTACCTGAGCACTGTATTTCAAAACTGATACATCCCTGATATTTGATGGTTCAGCACTAGTCTTGGCAGAAATAAGATATTTATCTGTAGTTTTCCTGCTTGTTTTTATTCCTTAAAATATTTGCATTTAGACCTCTGCACTTCCCCCACCTTTTTCTTACCCATAGCTAAATCACCTGCAGCCAGATACACTAACCCCACGGAAAGAACCCTTCCCTTACCGATTCCTTAGTGAATCAGTAAAAAACGGGCATACATGAAGGAAATCGCATGCAAATGAGCTGCTCGCTGTTAGCTCAATTGCACACGATTTCCTTCCTAAGGAGGGGAAGCCAGTCAGCCAGCTGAGCATGCGCAGAGCAGCCAATCGTTATGCTGGCTGCTCTGCGCATGCCAAAGACATCCTTCACAAAAAAAGGACGTCCCTGACAAGCACCTGGACGTTTTCCTTCAGCTTTTCTGATGGGCGTCCTTCTCGGACGTGTTTTTCTTAGTTGCCTGAAATGACCACAGCCATGGAGGTTCTCTCAACATTCTCCATCCCCTCCAAGGTTGTTTTCAGCTTTACCGGAGTGGTCAGTACGTTGATATATTGAACCCTTGAAATATGATAAGCTCCAGCCCAAGAAGACGGCTTACATTGCTCAGAGCTATCAAGCTAAGTTAATTTTTTGCATTATTCGTCAATTTATTGCAATAGTGTTTAATTTTTGAACAGTAGTGCACTTATTGATTTTTGTGCCTGAGCACCAATGTTTTAATGAATAAATAGATAGACACTTTGACACTTAGGCCTGTATAGAAGATGGACATTGGGCACTACTGGTTGGCTGGAGGTGGTCTATGATTACAAACTTTCACAGGCTTGTGAGCCGAAAAGTAAGTTGGCATAAACAGGCTTTTGTGACGATATGAGACACCTTCATTAGTCAACATATCTTTGTTGCAGTAAATTTGTTTTGTCTGGTTCGAGTTGTGTATTTCTAGGATAAGCAGCATAAAATCTGATTTACTGTTCTGGTATCTTGCCAGGGACTTGTGTTCTGGATTGGCCACTTTAGGAAACAGGATACTGTGCTTGATGGACCTTTGGTCTGTCCCAATATGTTCTTATGTTTTTATTGTGAGAGAAGTGGGAGTGGAGGTGAGAACCTGCTAAAACCCTTTGTAGGGAGAGAGGTGCATTTGTAAACAGTTTGAGATACATATCCTTAACTGACAGTGGCTGCTTATTGTAGATCTGATGCATTGTCTATTTATATACTAAACAGGCTGGGCCATGTTTCCAAATACTTATGTAGATCTATTCTTGGATGGCAACTTAATCAAAGGCAAGCATTTCTTTCATTGGTAAATCCTAAGTGCAGAACAAACACTGCCAATAACATAAGCAAATATAATTTTGAATTTATGGTTTGTTTAGTACTTACTATACCACCTTTCGTGGGTACAACACAGTGGTTTATAATCACAATAATAATGTTAAATATAGAAAGCAACACCAAAAACAAAGTGAACAGGAGAGAAGAAAAGAAAAGAAAAGAAGACTTCATCAAAAAGAAATGTAACAATAAGGCAGTATAAAGTTTTGAGGTAACTGAAGTTAACTGGGAGACAGAAGTTTATAGTTAGGTGCCCTCACTTATAATGCTGGACCAGTCAAAAATATACCTAAATAGCAAAAGAAAGAGCAAGATTAAAAAAAACAATACAACTCTTAAGAGCCGCCTTAAACATGGTAGAAGACAATTCAGCTTGTAAATCATGAGGCAATGAGTTTCATAATGTTACAGCAAGAAAGAAAAATGCCAAATTACAGGTTCAATCTAAGGGATATGTTTACTAAGGTGCGTTAGCGTTTCTAATGCGCCCTAAAATTTAAGGCGTGTTAAACGCTAAGGCGCCTATATATATTTTTTTACGCATGTTATAAACGCTAATGTGCCCATAGCACACCTTAGTAAACATAGGCATAAATGTGCTAGGGCTGGACTAGGGAGAGATAAAAGAAGCTCAGTAGAAGAGCTAACGGACAAGATGGCTTGTAAGGAAACAGCAGAAAAGATAGATTCAATGAGAGACCTTTATTTATTTATAACATTTGTATCCCACATTTTCCCACCTATTTGCAGGCTCAATGTGGCTTACATAATTCCGTAAGTGGTGATTACCAGTTCCGGATAGGAGAAATGCATAGTTGGGGTAAAGGGACAGATTAGGTTAGGTTACAAGAGGAAAGTTCGTCCTATGATAAGAGCTAAAGGTAATAGGTTAAACTTCATTCATGACAAAAAAAAGCTTGAACAATTAGGATCATTAAACTGGAAATCAAGATAATTAGCAAGACAGTTAAAATATAGAGAATACATGTTGTGTAGTTGCGTTTTGTTAATTTGAATTTTTGATGAGTTGTTATTGTATGCTTTCTTAAATAAATAAGCACTGGCTCCCACTCAAAAAACGTATCACGTTCAAAATTTGCACCCTAGTTCACAAAATTATTCACAGAGACGCACCAGCCTACAAGTCAGACCTGATAGACTTACCACCCAGAAATGCCAAAAAATCATCCCGTACATTCCTCAATCTTCACTTCCCATGTTGTAAAGGTCTTAAATACAAACTAACACATGTGTCAACCTTTTCCTACCTGAGCACACAATTCTGGAATGCGCTGCCGCAAAACCTAAAAACGACCTATGAACAAACCAACTTCCGAAGTCTACTGAAGACCCATCTCTTCAACAAGGAGTACCACAAAGATCAACAAATATGAATTTCTGTACTAACATGTTTCTTCATTATCATGTTACCCAAGATCCTCTTTTACTACTAAATGTACATTTTCTTTATAATTCTTATATATTTATTAAATATCTCTTAAGATGTTTGCTTGTTAAAATATTTCCATGTTCTATCATTATCATGCTACCAAAAATTCTATGCTATTACTAAAGGTATACTTTCTCATGTACTCTCACTATTCATGATGTATTGTAAGCCACATTGAGTCTGCAAATAGGTGGGAAAATGTGGGATACAAATGCAACAAATAAATAAATAAGTTTTCAATAGTTTACAGAAGGTCACTATCCAGCTTATTTTCAAAAGAGAAAGACGCCCATATTTCGACCCAAATCGGGAGATGGGCGTTTTTCTCCCTTGGGCGTCCAAGTCGGTATAATCAAAAGCCGATTTTGGGCGTCTTCAACTGCAATCTGTCACGGAAACGGCCAAAGTTGATGGGGATGTGTCAGAGGCGTGATGAAGGCGAGACTGGGGCGTGTTTATCGGCCGAGGAGAGATGGGCGTCCTCGGCCGATAATTGAAAAAAGGCGTTTTTAGTGTGAATTTAGGTCACTTTTTTTGGACCCTTTTTTTCACGAACAAGTCCCAAAAAAGTGCCCTAAATGACCAGATGACCACCGGAGGGAATCGGGGATGACCACCCCTGACTCCCCCAGTGGTCACTAACCCCCTCCCACCCAAAAAAAACAACTTTAACAACTTTTTTTTCCAGCCTGTATGCCAGCCTCAAATGTTATACCTAGCTCCATCGCTGCAGTATGCAGGTCCCTGGAGCAGTTGTTAGTGGGTGCAGTGGACTTCAGCCAGGTGGACCCAGGCCCAACCCCCCCCCCCCCCCCCCCCACCTGTCACACTTGTGGTGGTAAATGGGAGCGCTCCAAACCGCTCCCAAAACCAGGGCCGGTCCAACCTAGTAAGCGAGGTAAGCATGGCAGGAGGGCGCCGACATCTGGAGGGCGCCGCCGCGCCATGTTGACCCTCGCTGCTTACCTCAGCTCCCGGACCCCGACAGCAGCCCTGCCTTTGGTTTCCTGCTCCAGTACCCGCGCCACCCTAGAGCATTTAAATCTTGTATTTAAATTTACCTCCGATGTCGCAGCAGCTGCGCAGCATCAGTGCAAGCGCTACTGCCCAACGTCTCTAGCTTTCTCTTCGCTCGTTCGTTCTCTTCTCAGTGTCCCACCCTCGCAAGGAAATTAAGTCAGAAGAAGGCAGGACACTGAGGGAACGAACGAGCAAAAGGAAGGCTGGGAGACGTTGGCAGCAGCGCTTTCACTGACGCTGCGCAGCTGCTGCGACGTTGGAGGTGAATTTAAACACAAGATTTAAACCTGAGAAGAGGGCAGGCAGGTGGACATGGGAGCGGGACGGCAGGGTAGAGAGGAGCATTGATCGATGGACATGGATGGGAGGGCAGGGCCCAGGGAGACAGGAGAAATTGCTGGACATGGAGGGGAGAGGAGGGAGGAGAATTGCTGGATATGGATGGATGGAGGAGGGAAGGGGAGAGAGGAGCATCGATGGACAAAGATGGACATGGATTGGAGGGCAGGGCCCAGGGAGACAGGAGAAATTGCTAGACATGGAGGGGAGGGGAGGGAGGAGAATTGCTGGATATGGATGGATGGAGGAGGGAAGGGGGGAGAGGAGCATCGATGGACAAGGATGGACATGGATGGGAGGGCAAGGCCCAGGGAGAGAGGAGAAATTGCTGGACATGGAGGGAAGGGCAGGGGAGAAAGAGGAGAATTGCTGGATATGGATGGATGGATGGAAGGGGGCAGCCGGGGAGAGGAGAATTGCTGGATATGGAAGGATAGATGGATGGAGGGCAGGGGAGTTGCTGGACATGGGTGGATGGAGGAGAGGGCAGGAAGAATATTGTTGGACATAGATAGAGGGGAGGGAAGGGAAGACAGGTGTAATATTTTCAATGATGCCATGGCTAGTAAAAGGGGTGTGACTACTGTGATCCCGCCCCTGGATGGGTAGGGGCGACGACTAATAGGCTGCAGGAGGGTGCCAGAAACCCTAGGACTGGCCCTGGTCTGCGCCCAGAGTATTCACAAAGTGACTAGGAGTGCATGTGTTCCTTTATCTTGACGATTGGCTGGTGAAGAGCACCTTGGAGGCAGGCGCTCTACAGTTCATGCGATTGACTATTCAGGTGCTAGAGCTACTGGGGTTCATGATCAATTTCTCCAAGACCCATCTCACCTCAGTTCAAAAGTTGGAATTTATTGGAGCTCTGTTGAACACAAAGACAGCTCGAGCTTATCTTCCCTAGGCAAGAGCAGACAACCTCCTCTCCCTGGTGTCCATAGCTTGAGTGTCTCAACAGATCACGGCTCGGCAGATGTTGAGACTTCTGGGGCACATGCTCTCTACAGTTCATGTGACTCCCATGGCACGTCTACACATGAGATCAGCTCAATGGGCCCTAGCTTCCCAGTGGTGTCAAGCTGCGGGGGATCTAGAGGATGTGATCCAACTGTCCACCGACTTTCGAAATTCCCTTCAGTGGTGGACGATTCGATCCAATTTGGCCTTGGGACGTCCATTCCAAATTCCTCAGCCACAAAAAGTGCTGACGATGGATGCATCCCTCCTGGGGTGGGGAGCTCATGTAGATGGACTTCACGCTCAAGGAGCTTGGTCCTTTCAAGAAAAAGGTCTTCAGATCAATCTCCTGGAATTACGAGCGATCTGGAACACTCTAAAGGCTTTCAGAGATTGGCTGTCCAACCAAATCATTTTGATTCAGACAATCAGGTTGCCATGTATTACACCAACAAGCAGGGGGGGCACCCTCTGTGTCAGGACGCCGTCCAGATGTGGCTTTGGGCACGCTGTCATGGCATGTTTCTCCAAGCCACATATCTGGCAGGCGTAAACAACAGTCTGGCCAACAGGTTGAGCAGGATAATTCAACCTCACGAGTGGTTGCTGAACATGGGCGTAGCCTGCAAGATCTTCTGAGCATGGGGCACCCCCTCAGTGGATTTTTTGCCACTTAATCCAATCACAAGGTCCCTCAGTTCTGTTCCAGGCTTCAGGCCCACGACAGACTAGGGTCAGATGCCTTTCTCCTTCATTGGGGAACAGGCCTCCTGTATGCATATCCTCCCATACCTCTAGTAGGGAAGACTTTGCTGAAACTCAAACAAGACTGCGGAACCATGATTCTGATTGCTCCCTTCTGGCCACGTCAGATTTGGTTCCCTCTTCTTCTGGAGTTGTCCTCTGAGGAACTGTGGACATTGGAGTGTTTTCCAACTCTCATCACCCAGAACGAAGGGTCGCTTCTACATCCCAACCTCCGGTCTCTGGCTCTCATGGCCTGGATGTTGAGAGCTTAGACTTTGCCTCCTTGGGTCTTTCAGAGGGTGTCTCCCGAGTCTTGCTTGCTTCCAGAAAAGATTCTACGAAGAGGTGTTACTTTTTCAAATGGAGGAGGTTTGCCATATGGTGTGACAGCAAGGCCCTAGATCCTCTTTCTTGTCCTACACAGACCTTGCTTGAATATCTCCTACATTTATCAGAGTCTGGTCTCAAGACCACCTCCGTAAGGGTTCATCTTAGTGCAATTAGTGCTCATCATCATTGTGTAGAGGGTAAGCCTATCTCTGGACAGCCTTTAGTTGTTTGCTTCATGAGAGGTTTGCTTTTGTCAAAGCCCCCGGTCAGACGTTCACCAGTGTCATGGGATCTCAACGTCATTCTCACCCAGCTGATGAAAGCTCCTTTTGAGCCACTGAATTCCTGCCATCTGAAGTACTTGATCTGGAAGGTCGTTTTCTTGGTGGCTGTTACTTCAGCTTGTAGGGTCAGTGAGCTTCAGGCCTTAGTAGTGCATGCACCTTCTATCAAGTTTCATCACAACAGAGTAGTCCTCCGCATGCACCCTAAGTTCTTGCCGAAGGTGGTGTCGGAGTTCCATCTCAACCAGTCAATTGTCTTGCCAACATTTTTTCCCCGTCCTCATACCCGCCCTGGCGAAAGCAGTTTGCATACCTTGGACTGCAAGAGAGCATTGGCCTTTTACGTGGAGCGGACGAAGCCCTTCAGACAGTTCGCCCAGTTGTTTGTTTCTTTTGATCCCAACAGGAGGGGATTCGCCATCGGAAAACTCACAATCTCCAACTAGCTAGCAGATTGCATTTCCTTCACTTATGCCCAAGTTGGTCTGACTCTGGAGGGCCATGTCACGGCTCACAATGTTAGAGCCATGGCTGTGTCAGTGGCTCACTTAAAGTCAGCCTCTATTGAAGAGATTTGCAAGGCTGCAACGTGGTCGTCAGTCCACACATTCACATCTCACTACTGCCTTCAGCAAGATACCCAACGTGACAGTCGGTTTGGGCAGTCAGTGCTACAGAATCTGTTCGGAGTTTAGAATCCAACTCCACCCCCCTAGACCCATTTTTGTTCTGTTCCAGGCTGCTCTCTCAGTTAGTTGTTTATGGTTTCAGGTCAATCTATGTTATGTGCTCGCCGTTGCGAGACCCAATTGACTAATGTTCATTGTTTTGAGTGAGCCTGGATGCTAGGGATACCCCACATGTGAGAACAAGCAGTCTGCTTGTCCTCAGAGAAAGCGAAGAGGTTTTTAGCCTTGGCTCCATTGGAAGAAATGCTTCTTAAGGTGGTATTGATGTATGTTATCCCTTCCCACACACACACACACACACACACACACATCAATACCAGCCTGCTGTCCTCGGAGAATACCCGCTATAGGTAAGTATCTTCGGTTTTTCGAAACAAGATGAACGTCCATCTTTCATTTTGAAAATACCGGCAGGGACGTCCAAATCCTTAAATTTGGACGTCCATAGATTTGGTCGTCCCTAGACATGGACGTTTCTGACTTTCAGCGATTTTCGAAACCAAAGACATCCATGACAAAAACGCCCAAATGCAAGCCATTTGGTCGTGGGAGGAGCCAGCATTTCTAGTGCACTAGTCCCCCTGACATGCCAGGACAACAACTGGGCACCCTAGGGGGCACTGCAGTGGACTTCATAAATTGCTCTCAGGAACATAGCTCCCTTACCTTGTGTCCTGAGCCCCCCCAAAACCCACTACCCATAACTGTACACCACTACCATAGCCCTTAGGGGGGAAGGGGGGCACTTAGATGTGGGTACAGTGGGTTTGTGGTAGGTTTTGGAGGGCTCGCTGTTTCCTCCACAAATGTAACAGGTGGGGGGGGGGGGTATGGGCCTGGGTCCGCCTGTCTGAAGTGCACTGCAGTACCCACTAAAACTGCTCCTGGGACCTTCATGCGCTGTCATGGACCGAATATGACATCTGAGGCTGGCACGACATATTTTTAAAGATTTTTTTTGAGGGTGGGAGGGGGTTAGTGACCACTGGGGAAGTAACAGGAGGTCATCCCCGATTCTCTCCGGTGGTCATCTGGTCATTTCAGGACCCTTTTTGTGCCTTAGTCGTAAGAAAAACAGGTCTGGGTGAAAACGTTCAAGTGTTCGTCAGAGACGTCCTTGGTTTTTTTTTCGATTATGGGTCAAGGACGCCCAAGTGTTAGGCACGCCCAAGTCCCGCCTTCGCTACGCCTCCGACATGCCCCCTTGAACTTTGGCCGTCCTTGCGACGGAGTGCAGTTGGAGACGTCCTAAATCGGGTTTCGATTTTACCGATTTTGACATCCCTGAGAGAAGGACGTCCATCTTCTGATTTATGTTGAAAGATGGACGTCCTCTTTCGAAAATGAGCCCAATAGTCAAACTTGTGTGCCTAGTATAAGACTTTAAGGAGTGCTTTTACTAAGGCGTGGTAAAAAGTAGCCTGCAGTAGTGAAGGTGCGTGTATTGAGCACACGCCGGGCTAGTTTTACCACATCTAGAAAAAATGTGTTTTTAAAAATGGGACAGGAAAAGAACCTGCAGTAAAAATGAAACCAGCATGTGCCCAAAACTGGCCTGAGCCCTTATCGCCACCCATTGATCTAGCGGTAAAGGCTCACGCGTTAGACGTGCGGTGACTGGTCGGCATGTACCAAGTGCCGATTACCACCTGGCATGTGTAAGAGGAAATAAATAATTTATCCAGGCATTATGGGCGCACGCCAAATCTGAAATTGCCGCTAGGAGGGCGCACTAGCCTGATGATAGTCTCATTTTGGTGCATGCTGCGCGCACATAGAGCCTACCACAGCTTAGTAAAAGGGCCCCTAATTGCCTTATTTTGAAGCAAATTGAGCAGGAACTGCAGAAGACCGGTGAAAACCACGTAGCAATAATCGAAGCAAGATATAAGAAGCACATAAAGGACAGTCGACTGATAGATTTTATCTAAAACACGCTTCAAAAGTATTAGAGAGCATAGAAGCAGTGCTTAACAACTGTAAAAATATGAAGATCAAACTATTCTTGTTGGGCAGTGATGATTCTTAAATGTTTAAGAGTCTATAAGTTGAATGGTGGAGCCTATTAATGAAAGAGTCAAAGAAAGTCTTGAAGGTCAACCAATTGGCTCCTGTTTTAGACGGATTTAATACAAGCTGATTCTCCTGTAGCCAAGAATAAATCTGATCTAAACAGGTCTGCACTGGAGTAAGATCAAGGGCTGTGTAGTGTAATAGGAGGATATCATTTGCATAGTAATATGGACTTATGCCTAATTATCGAGCCAAAGTAGCTGATGGGCTCAGAAATGAATTAAAGAACAAAGGAGAAAGCACAGAGCCCTGAGGGGTGCCACAGGGATAATTTATGAGTTGTAGAGAGAGAATGCCCCAGGATGACCCTAAAAAAACAGATGGTAACCAGATTCTAAAGGAAAGATAAAAACCAATCCAATACACAACCTGTTATACCAATGGATTTAAACTTGCACAATGTAATATAAATATACAGATACTTCTTTTATAGTTAATCTTTCAGAATAGTAAAATGTGTGATTCCTATCTTTGTGGTCAGCATAAAGAAGCCGCCAGTGAGTTTGAGATACAGGCACCTGTGTATCCAGCAGCGTCCTGTTATAAACATTTTGGCCTGTAGTCTGTGAGGTTCCCTTTTAACTGCTCCCTTTGGGAGAAGGGGTTGTGTGGAGATAAAGTAAGCCTGGGTACCAGCTGCTGCTCCTCCTTTTTGTATTCTCTCATTTTAATGAGCACTCCCAGCCTCTGAGAGAAACACAAAACATCCAAAGTTGTATTTGCTGTTCCTTCTTAATTGCTTTTATAGTAAAATAATGACTTTCATCCATAGTGTTCTGACATCTGTTTAATTCTTGTTCGTTAGTTATGTTTCTATAACACAAAATTGGTTCACAGTTTATTTCTGTTTAATTGTACCTTGTTGTTACAATTTGAACTCAATAAATCATTTGATTTGAGCAATAAAATAATGACTCACGGCTTGTCCTGTTTAATATTCTTCTGTCTTAAAAGCATTTATTGCCCACATAGATGTGAAATCTGTGACTACACATATACTGTCCCTACTTTCCCTGTGAAAATTCCTTCGGGAAATAGTACCTACAAAGATCTGTGAGCTGTTGGTATTTCTGCACCAACAGCTGCTAGCGTGGCTTTCTAAACAGGGTGGATTGTTTTAAAAATAGGTGTAGCTAGGTGGGGCACCAGGGGAGCAACTGCTCCCCCAAACGGACTTCTGACGGTACACCTATGCAGTCTGTGCTCCACTCCCCCCCCCCCCGGCATCACAAACTGGGTATGCTTCTGCTCCCCCTCCCACCTCTGGGACTCACCAAGTCTTACCCAGATGGATTGTTGCCAATCTGCCCAGCTTCACCCACAGCCCACATCTAACATTGGCAGTAAGGGTTGGCTGGTTAGCAAGGATATTCAGTGTCACTAACCAGTTAAATGCTGCTGAATATCTGCAGATAACCCCACGCAAGTGATTTAAATGGCTAGGAGCCTCTCTCGGCCATTTAAATCTCACAGTAACATAGTAGATGACGGCACATAAAGACCTGTATGGTCCATCCAATCTGCCCAACAAGATAAACTCATTACATAAGGTGTGATGTGTTACTTCATATGTATACCTGCTGGTCTTGATTTGGCCTTGCCATTTTTAGGGCATAGTCTGTAGAAGTCTGCCCAGCACTGTCCTTGTTCTATAACCTCTGAAGTTGTTGTTGAATCCCCTGAAAAACTCCATTCCAGCCCACCCAAATCTATTCAGCCATCTATTCAGTCTGCTCAGCACCGACATTGTTTTCCAATTACTGGTGTTGCCACCTAATCTCCACTAAGCTGCTTTGGATCCATTCGTTCCAAACAGGATTCCTTTGTGCTTACATTCTAGAAAGGGCTCTTCACGCCAAGCATAGCATCCTTTATAGAATAGCACGTAGCGCCGATTCCCACAACCAGCTTTGAGCATGTGAATATACACCAAGTGAAACCTGCAATAGATCCTGGCGTGCAAGTTGAACGCCCAACCCTGGAATTCTATAACATTGCGACTAAATTATGGGACTGCCCTGATCTGCCCCTGCCCCTCCCATGACCATGCCCCCTTTTGGTGGCACACGAGACAATTTTGGCCTGCAACTTTAGCGCATAGGCCGAAGTCTGCGCAAACCCAAATAATTTCCAGTTAACACCAATAATTAGGGCTGCTTTTCTGAAGCAGGCTCTGAAAACTGTAAGGCTGTTTCAGATTCTTTCATTTGTAATTTTTCAGTTTGTATTTTGTATTTCTTATGTTTTATATACTTTTTCTTTAATTTTTTTTAGGGCTGCATTTTGATTAAACTTTGTAATCATGATTATTCACACAATTAACGGTATGTTATTGATTTATTTATTTTACCACTGCAGCTGCTTGTGGCTCTGGGCAATGGAGGGCTCAATGACTCTTGCCCAGAGTCACAAGGAACTGCAATGGGAACAAAACTAATAAAGAACATACCTTTAATCTAGATTAAAATTTTAATTGAAATGCAGCCCTACCAATAATTAGTATCAATTGGCTTTTTAAAGTAATTATTTTGCGCAAGATTGTTCTCAAATTTGACACACAAATTCCAGCAACCTTTATAGAATCTGGGGGCAAATGCTCTGTAAAGGTAATTTTATATTGGTTGAATTCTGATAAAGGATAAATACATTGAAATGTGGGTACTTTGAATGGATGTTTGGTTTCCTGTATTTACTTTGTGTGCCTAGTGGTTTCTTTTTGCACATTCTATAGTCATTTTGCCAGTATGAATAGAAAGTATACTAAAGTGAAAATTTAATATGTATTCACTGGCACCTCTTGTTTAACACAACACAATACAATGCAATACAATTTATTTTTATAGGGTCCCTTTTACCAAACTGCTGTAAAAGGGGGTCTGCGGTAGCGTCAGCATGTGTTTTTGACACATGCCGAGGCCCCCTTTTACCTCAGCGGGTAAAAGGCCAGGTATTGTTTTTAGAAAAGAAATGGCCCTGAGGTAAGTGAACCACTTGCTGTGTGGCCATTTCTGGGGACAGCCCTTACCGCCACCCATTGAGGTGGCGGTAAGGGCTCCCGCACTAACCCAGTGGTAATTGGTCAGCACGGCACTGTCTGATTACTGCCAGGGAAGACCCGGCACTGCAAAAATAGAAAATATTTTTGTAGCACCGAAAATGGCGCGCTGGGGATGGGAACTACCGCCGGACTCCTGAAGCCCTGCGGTAGTTTTGGATTGCTGTGTGACAAGCCCTTTGTAAAAAGGCCCTATAGTTTGAAGTAACCACCAGTTCTTCACAGATTACAGAATTAAGAAAAACCAGGCAGTTCCTGGTGAATTACAAATTACAGTAATACATACAGCAATTAACATGATAAAAATGTATTGAACAAAAACATTTTTAAAAGCTTTTTAAATTGGCCATAGCAGGTTAACATTCTTAGCTGAACTGGTAAAGTGTTCCAGACCCGAGCTGCTAGAAATGAGAAAGTAATGGAAAATACCGATTTCAGACAAACATTTTTCTTTTTTTTTTTTTATTTGCAAGAAGTCTTTATTGTCCAATGAAACATAACAAGAAAAACATAATACAACCAACAAGAGAGCACTGTTCTATTGCTGGTACAAATAATCCACTAGTACATTTTGCATGGCAACATACAACAGTTTCAACTTTTCAAAATCAACATCGCAGAACTTCAAATTTTTTGAGTTTTATTAGGTCTAATAATACCCCCCACACACACTCCCTCCTCCCTCCCCCCTCCCTCCTAAAAGGACACAACTGGCCGCTTTCGTTCGTGTCACTCTCTCAACAGACATGCTAAACTGACAGAGCATCAGAAGGAATGTATTTCCAGACTAATTGCCATTTTCCCATCTGTTGTTTGCGCTCAGCCATTACAGACAAACATTTTTCTTAATTGGATATTGTAACAATAAAGGATTCCTAGATACCCTAAGCCTGCTGGAATTAGGGAAACCTATTAGTTCGAATATGTAGGATGGAATAGTATCATAAAGAATATTGAAGATGATGACACAAAGTTTAAACTAAACCCGGGCCTCTAATGGCAACCAATGTAAACTGTATTAATAAAGAGCTAACCCGCTCAATAACCTGTGCTGAGAATATTAATCTGGCTGTGGTAGTTTGTATTGTTTGTAGTTTTTTAAGGAGAAATTTCGGACAGCCTAGATAAATGATGTTGCAACAATCAAGTTGCCTTAATATTAAACTTTGGACCACCAACTTAAATGCTCCTCTTAGTAATGATGCAACTGGAGCCTGGTTGATTTCTTTGCCTTGTTATAGTGAACAGCAGGCTTCTAAGAAGCGGCTTCTCATCTCCATATGTATTCACCAAGGGCTTTTACAGCCCGCTAACCACATTAATTTCTATTCAAATCACCTTTAATTGCTGAATGGACAATAGCCATGGCTACAGTAAAATGTTTGCAGCATAATCATTATTACAGGCTCATTTAATCAACCTCCTTTTGTATAAAACTATAAAGGAAGGCCCTCTTTTCAAAACTTCTGTGCATACATTAAGCTACAAAATGCAATGAATTCACACTGGCTAAAACAGTGCAAATATTTGATTCAGTAATTCTATGCGGGTTAGACAACCGCTGCATGTGAATCTATAAAAAAGATTTCTCTAACCAGCTGAGTGAATTGGTCTTGCTTATATGAATGTACTAATATCACAATTTTTTGGTCTGATATCTGGAAAAATTACAGGAAATATATACAGTATATATATATATATATATATATATATTCCTTTTCACCTTTCAGATGAGGGCAAGTTATTGTTTGACTTTTTCATTTTAATTACAATTGCCTTAAAGTTGATAATTCAGAACTGGAAAGATAATACAAATGTCAACATTTACATATGGCGGAATTGGATCCTACTATACAAAAAATATGAGCAAATATTAAATTTTCACTCTTCCAGCATTCCAGCCAGAATTAAAAAAATTAAAAACACAGGATTCTTTTCTTGAATCAAAGAACTTTCTAATTTTCGCTGTTAGCTTAGCAGTTCATTCATTTTGCTCTACCGTTTAATATCAGTTATTGGTATTTTTCTACTTGTTTTTACATACATACACATACATACTTGAAAATCAATAAAATAATTGGAAAGAAAAGAAATCAATTATCTAATGGTCAACATATTAGAGAACAAAGTAATACAAACATTCTAAAAGCGATATTTGATCAGATTTTTACTATAGAGCTGGGGTAAACACACACACATTTTTTTCTAACTCCATCTCTTTGAATATATTATGTAAAGTTCATACAGCCAGTTAAGATTTCAGAATATCCACAAAAAATAGACAAACATTACCTCCATGGTAAGCAAATCTATCTCATGTACATTCATTGGGTGTATCCTGAAAACCTGACTGGCTAGCTGTGCCCTGAAGTCTAGGTTAAGAACAACGCTGTTACTACTATGCACTACTACTACTACTTATCATTTCTATAGTGCTACTAGACGTACGCAGCGCTGTACACTTAAACACGAAGAGACAGTCCCTGCTCGACAGAGCTTACAATCTAATTAGGACAGACAAACAGGACAAACAAGAGATAAGGGAATATTAAAGTGAAGATGATAAAATAAGGGTTCTGAACAAATGAATAAGGGTTAGGAGTTAAAAGCAGCATCAAAAAGTTGGGCTTTTAGCTTAGATTTGAAGACGGACAGAGATGGAGCTTGACGTACCGGCTCAGGAAGTCTACTCCAGGCATATGGTGCAGCAAGATAAAAGGAACGGGGTCTGGAGTTAGCAGTGGAGGAGAAGGGTGCAGGAAGATGCACTAGTGTTAGTACACAACTTCCTAACCCAAGACTAAGAATTTAAGAATAGCCATACTGTGTCAGAATGATGGTCCATCTAGCCCAGTATCCTGCTTCCAACAGTGGCCAATCCAGATCACAAGTACCTGGAAGAAGCCCAAATAGTAGCAACATTCCATGCTACCAATCCCAGGGTAAGCTGTGGCTTTCCCTGTGTCCATCTTCACAGCATATTATGGGCTTTTCCTTCAGGGACTTGTCCAAACCTTTTTTAAACCCAGATACATTCATTGCTTTTCCCACATCTTCCATCAACGAATTCCAGAGCTTAACTATTTGTTGAGTGAAAAAAATATTTTCTTCTATTCATTTTAACAATATGGCCAAGTAGCGTCATGGAGTCTCCCCTAGTTTTTGTACTTCTTTACTCTTTCAAAAATCGATTCATGTTTACCTGTTTTATGCCACTCAGAATTTTGTAAACATCTATCTTATTCCCCTCAGCCATTTCTTCTCCATGCTAAAGAGCCCTAACCATGATTTGGATTATTCTTCCCAAGAAGACTAAACTAGGCTCTGCTGTGCTACCTCCTGTCTATTTTTATGCTTTAGGTTGTAACAGTTGCATTTTAAAATATGGGAAAATGTTTTTAGACTAGTTAAACTAGATAATAAATAAGGCTTGGTGGGGAGTTTTTAAAAATGAGTTTCCAACTGTTTTTATCAACAACTTCCAAAAACACTTTCCAAAAATACTAGGACTAGGGGACAATGTAGTAAATGTAAAACTCTTTGCCCCCCCCCCCCCCCCCCAATGAAACAGTCAAATTACGCCCATGGTCTGGCTGCTCTGCGAAGGAGGAAGGAGTTTCATGCCATAAGAATAGCCATACTGGGTCAGACCAATGGTCCATCTAGTCCAGTATCCTGTTTCCAACAGTGGCCAATTCAGGTCATAAGTACCTGATAGAATCTCAAATAGTAGCAACACTCCATGCTACCAATACCAGGGCAAACAGTGGCTTCCCCCATGTCTATCTCAATAGCAGACTATGGACTTTTCCTCCAGCTACTTGTCAAAACCTTTTTTAAACCCAGATATGCTAACCACTGTAATCACATATTCTGGCAACAAGTTCCAGAGCATAACGATTCGTTGAGTGAAAAACATATTTGCTTCTATTCGTTATAAAAGTATTAGCATGTAAATTGATTGAGAGTCCCTTAGTCTTTATACTTTTTGAAAGAATACAAAAATCAATACATTTTTACTCATTCTATTCAGAATTTTGTACAGCTCTATCATATCCCCCCTCAGCTGTCTGTTTTCTAAACTGAAGATCCCTAACCTCTTTAGCCCTTCCTGATATGGGATGAGTTCCATCCCCTTTATCATTTTAGTCGCTCTTCTTGGAACCTTTTCTAATTCTGCTTTATGTTTTTTGAGAGATGGTGACCAGAATTGCATGTAACACTCAAGGTGAGGTTGCACCATGGAGACAGAGGCATTATAATATTTTCCATCCCTTTCCTAATAATTTCTAGTATCCTGTTTGCTTTTTTTGGCCACTGCCACTGCACACTGGATTGAAACTTTTTGGCATATTGTTTACGATGACACCCAGATCATTTTCTGACTTCTAAGGTGGACCCTAGCATCACATAACTATGATTTTGATTATTCTTCCAATGTGCATCACTTTGTATTTGTCCACATTAAATTTCATCTGCCATTTGGACGCCCAATCTTCCAATTTCCTAAGGTCTTTCTGCAATTTTTCACAGTCTGCATCTGTTTTAACAACTTTGAATAGTTTTGTGTCATCTTCAAATGTAATCACCTCACTTGTCGTTCCGATTTACAGATAATTTATACATAAATTAAATAGCACTGGTCCCAGTACAGATCCCTGTGTCACTCTGCTATTTACCCTCCTCTACTGAAAAAAAATGGCCATTTAACTCTGCCCTCTGTTTTCCATCCATTTACTAGTTCCTGATCCACAACAGAACATTGCCTCCTATCCCATGGCTTTCTAATTTTCTCAAGAGTCTCTCATGAGGGATTTTGTCAAAAGCTTTCTGAAAATCTAGATACACTACATCAACTGGCTCACCTTTATCCACATGTTTATTCATGCCTTCAAAGAAAAGGAGCAAATTGCCATGAGGCCTGCTGCTACCACCAGAACCAAACCAAACCAAACCAGGACCATAAACCAAATTTAAACAACTAATTGCAACTGAAAATAATGTGCTACTCCTACAATTCGATATGTCCAGTGTGTTCAACATGGTCAGCCACCAAGTACTCTCGAACATCCTAGACTACTTCGGGATCAGAGGAAACATACTAAGATGGTTTAAAAGCTTCTTAACAGCAAGAACCTATCAAGTGATTTCAAATTCAAAAACGTCAACACCATGGAAACCTGAATGCAGAGTACCACAAGGGTCACCGTTATCACCAACCCTCTTTAACTTAATGATGCCACCTTTAGCCAAATCACTATCCAACCAAGGACTCAACCCATACATCTATGCAGACGATGTCACGATATACATCCCGTTCAAACAAGACATAACCGAAATCACACATGAAATCACACACAGCCTCCAAATAATGAACTAATGGGCGGACGCATTCCAATTAAAACTAAACGCAGAAAAAACACAATGTCTCATCCTGTCCTCACAATACAACACAAACAAACCCAATACCATAAACACTTCAGATTACACCCTTCTGATCTCAGACAGCTTGAAAATACTGGGAGTCACAATCAACCGAAATCTCACATTCGAAGACCATGCGAAAAGTACAGCAAAGAAAATGTTCTACTTAATGTAGAAACTCAAAAGTATCAAACCTTTCTTCCCAAGGGAAGTATTCCGCAGCCTAGTACAATCAATGGTGCTAAGTCATCTAGACTACTGCAATGCCATATACGCTGGATGCAAAGAACAAATCATTAAGAAGCTTCAAACTGCTCAAAACACAGCAGCCAGACTCTTATTTGGGAAAGCGAAATATGAAAGCGCCAAACCCCTAAGAGAAAAACTACACTGGCTCCCGCTAAAAGAACGAATTGCGTTCAAAGTTTGCACCCTGGAGGAGTGGCCTAGTGGTTAGGGTGGTGGACTTTGGTTCTGAGGAACTGAGTTCGATTCCCAGCACAGGCAGCTCCTTGTGACTCTGGGCAAATCACTTAACCCTCCATTGCCCCATGTAAGCTGCATTGAGCCTGCCATGAGTGGGAAAGCGCGGGGTACAAATGTAAAAAGAAAAAAAATTGTTCACGGGGAAGCTCCAACCTATATGTCAGACCTTATAGACTTGCCTACTAGAAATGCAAAAAGATCATCATGCACATTCCTCAATCTCCACTATCCTAACTGTAAAGGGCTAAAATATAAATCCACATATGCGACCAGTTTCTCATACATCAGCACGCAGATATGGAACGCACTACCGAAGGCCATAAAAACAACGCAAGACCTAATCATCTTCCGAAGACTACTGAAAACAGATCTTTTCAAGAAGGCATACCATAAACATCCATCTTAAATACTAAATAACACTATACACGATCTATACAAAACCGAACTTTTATCACATGACTGATTAACCTCTTTGATACTAATGATCAAGCAATACCACTTTAAACCTTATGTTGAATAGGGTCTCTCTATAGTCAATGACCTAATGCATGTTATAATCCAACCTATTACTCAGGAACCATCATGCAATACCATAACTTATTCTTCTTTACCATGTATGTATGAACATGCTATATATATATGTATCATGATCTGTTCCATATATCTTATGTTCCATGTATATTATCATGTATGTATGCACCTTAACGCAATACCATTTGTAATTCTGTTACCCGCAAATGGCAACCGCCATTAGGGCAAATGTAAGCCACATTGAACCTGCAAATTGGTGGGAAAATGTGGGATACAAATGCTACTAATAAATAACCCAATCTAGACCAACTTACATGAATGGTCTGGTTCTGAATAAGGTGGCAAAGGAGAAGCAAGCCCATTTTTTTTGTGGTGGTTGGGGGGGGGCACTTAACCAGGAACACATAAGCTTCCCCTCTTGTTACAGAGATATATGGGAGTCTTTTAACCCAGTAACAGAGGAGGGTCTTGACAAAATCCTGATAGGCCTTCGACCAACCACCTGCTTCCTTAACATCTGCCTATCAAAGATAATGCTAGAAGGAGCCTCATAAAAGTGTCACATAAATGACCTTTTTTTTTTTCAGTAGAGGAGGGAAAACAGCGGAGTGCCCCAGGGATCTTTATTGGGACCAGTGCTATTTAACATATTTATAAATTATCTGTAAATTGGAACGACAAGTGAGGTGATTACATTTGAAGATGATACAAAACTATTCAAAGTTGTTAAAACGTATGCAGACTATTAAAAATTGCAGAAAGACCTTAGGAAATTGGAAGATTGGTCATCCAAAAGGCAGATGAAATTTAATGTGGACAGTTCTAATGGGCATTCTAATTGGCATCTCCCAACAGCATTAAAAGGGGCAGTGGTGCATCCTCTGTTAAAAAAGAACAACCTTAACTAGGAAAAGCTTGAAAGTTACAGGTCAGTATCCAACATCTCATTCCTAGCAAAACTTATAGAAGAAATAGTCTGCATTCATCTCAACAGTTGGCTAGAAGAGAGAAACATGCAGGATTCAGACCTGGTTATGGAATGGAAATGGTCAGAAATTGTCTGGAGATTTGCTTCACTGTTAATACTTCTGAATTTCTCAATGGCTTTTGACATTGTGGACAAACCTTATAAGTACAGAACTCAGCTCTAAAAAGTAAGCCAAAGTCTATCTAATATGAGGAGGAAATCGCCTCAAGCAAAAGCCCCTCCCAGAAATTTTTACATGGGATAAAGGCTATACTTTATCATCATGGGCATTTCAATCAAACTAACTCCTCTTATTTTATGAAAAGTTTTTTTTAAAACATTTTCTGAAAATAGTTTTTCTAAATATTCAAAAAAGCCACTGTGCCAAATATACTGTATATAACAGTTCAACTTAACTTTGGCGAACTGTAGGCTTTCTCCTTTCTGACCGTGGTTTAACTGTGGTCAACGGTCCCGTTTCACATTTCGCTGCTTCAGGACCACAGCCATATAATCACCCGGTTCTTTATTAACATTTCCTGCGCAAAAAGGAGAAAACATTTTAATCCTTATATACTTTCTGAATAAAACAATCTGTTTTCTTCAACTTTTGCTTACAATCCGTTCATTCATGCCGACGGTAGCACGAACGGCAGAGATTTTTTCAAACATGGCGGTCTTATGAGTATTAATTCTGACGTCACACGCACTCATCGCTATCCAATCCTTCGCGTTTCAATTTCCAAAATCCAACCCTCTTTCTTAAGGGAGAACGCCACTTTACGTTAAGTACTTTATCATAGAAAATGCATCCATTCTATCTTACCATTTAAACCCCCTGGACTCATTGAATCTAAACGAAAGATCCACTGTTGTTCCTTTTTTAATAGCCATAAACCGGCTTTTTCACCTTGTACTTGCCAGTCTACTTGTTGTAAAACTACACACCTAAGTGTGTTAAAATCATGAGACAATTCATTGCAATGTATAGCCAGTGGCGATGTAGTTTTCTTGGTAGAAATAACACTTTTATGTTCTATAAGGCGGACATATAGTTTTCTGCTGGTTTGACCCACATAAATCTTCTTACATGGGCATTGAATACAATAGACAACTCCTTTAGATTTACATGTAGTGTTGACATATAAAACATATTTTCTTCCAGATTTAGGATTTACAAACTCTTTTGCCTCCATCATGATCGAGCACATTAAACAATCGCCACATTTACTGTGTCCATTGAAACTGATGTTTCTTTGCGACTCTAATCTTGGCAAATATAAAAGTTCTTTTAGATTGTTCCCTCTGCTATATGCCATTCTCACTATTGATTCCGCAAATTGAGGCAAAGTTTGTACAATATTCCAATGTCTTCTAATGATCTTCTATGTTTGTACAGCGCTGCGTATGCCTTGTAGCGCTATAGAAATGCTAAATAGTAGTAGTAGTAGTAGATATTAGAGACAATGTGTGCTTGTGAGGTGTACTTTAACACATATGTATGTATAGTCCCATCTTGATCCTTTTCTCTCTCTGTTGTCTGTAATAACAGCTGTCTGTCAATGTATTTTGCTCTTTTGTATGCATGTTTAACAACTTTCTTGGGATAACCTCGTTCAAGAAGATTATTTTGTAATATTCGTGCTTGACTACGAAATTCACTTTCCCTGGAGCATATTCTCCGGAACCTTAGAAATTGAGCAAATGGTAGATTATCCTTTAGAGGCTTTGGATGACAACTTGTATATTCCAACAGTGTATTTCTATCTGTATTTTTCTTAAACACTGAAGTCTCAAAATGATCAATTTGTTTTTGTACCTTCACATCTAGAAACGTGATTTGATCATAATCTACGTTCATAGTAAATTTAATGTTGACATGACAAGCATTTAAATACACCACGAACTGGTCTAATGTTGTTCGGTCACCTGACCATAAAAGGAAAACGTCATCAATAAAACGTGTCCAAATTTTTATCTTATCTTTGAAGATGCTCTCATATACATATTTATCTTCAAATTCTCTCATAAATAAATTAGCTATTGAGGGAGCCATGGTTGCCCCCATGGCTACCCCGGATATTTGTTGAAAGATCCTGTCACCATAGCTGAAATAGTTATGTTCCATCGCTGTGGAGGCCAATTCTATGATGAACGAAATTAAACGTTCATCATATATAGCCGTTTGACTCAAAAATCTTTTAATTACAGCTAAAGCCTCTTTCTGTGGAATCACAGTGTAAAGGGAGACAACATCAAGGGTCACTAATTGTATATCTGCTAGAGGTCCTGACCATTCCTTTAAAATATTCATAAAATGTGTAGAATCTCTTAAGTATGATCTTCCCTCCTGGACCATAGGTCTTAAATAGGTGTCTACATATGTAGATAGTGGTTCTAACACAGAACCTCTCCCTGAGACTATCGGACGTCCAGGCGGATTTACCAGGGTCTTGTGTATTTTAGGCAAAGTATACAACAGGGGAATTTTATTTGTCTTTAAATTCAGATATTGAAATTCTTTCTGTGTAATCAAACCTAAAGCATACGCCTCTCCTGTCTTTTCTAAAATTTTTCTTTTTAGACTATTTGTAGGATCCACAGACAGTTCTGTATAGTCACTCTGATTACTCAATTGTCTCAATATCTCCGTGTCATAAACTATACGATCCTGAACAACTACTGCGCCCCCTTTATCTGCCCTCCTAATAACTATATTTGAATTATGAGCTAGTATATTAAGGGCTTTTCTCTCTTCTTTTGTTAGATTTATATGAGAACTAAATGGGCGCTCTTCCATAGCATTCAGATCTCGCAATACAACTTGTTTAAAGGTCTGCAATGTCGAATTCAATGGTCCTGGAGGAGTCCAAGTTGATTTTAATTTTACTCTAGAGCTATCAGGGGTCCCAATTCCTATCTGTTCTGAAAAAAACAATCTAATTTGTAATTTCCTTATAAATTTCTCTAATTCAACTCTACTTTGAAATCTATCATGTCTCTGTGTAGGAACGAAAGATAATCCTTTTGATAACACTGCAATCTCTGAGTCTGTCAGTTGACTCGAAGATAAATTGATAACATTTACTTTTGTTATGTCTGTGACCGTGTTCGCGGGTATGTTTGTTGATAACCCGCTGCTTCCATTGGATCTATTCTCTGTACGCCCCTTCGACCTCTTCTCGCCCGTGTGTTCCACCCTTTTCCTCGCCGTCCTCTTGCTCTGCCTCTGGCTAAAAAAGCCCCCTCAGTACTTGAGGAGCTTGTTTCCGAGCGATCTTCCTCCTCATCTCCTTCAAAAGGAGGCCGCTGTTCTACCTGCTTATCCTTATTAAGCCAAGGGTATATTGTTTGATTATTGTAATCTTTTTCATCTCTTTGAAACTTCTTTATTTTAGTTGCTTGAAGAGATTGTCTAAACATCTCGATTTTAGTTTTTAGTTCTTCGTGTTGTTTACTGAAGACATCACTAGTACTTTGAGTTTTTAAAGTCTCAAGTAAACCTTGAATTTCTGTAGTAATAGTGGCTGCAGCTGATTTCGTCTTATCTATGATTAGGACCATTAGGTCCAATGAACATTTATTCAAGATACCAGCCCATTGTTCTAAAAATTCTGCATCTTCCGTAAACATTTTAGGAGGTTTAATGATTCTTAATCCACGTGGGATGATTTCATTCTTGCAATATTCTATGAGAGTGGCCCCATGTAGCTCGGCTCTGGTAAGGCGTTTCATCAATGTACTTATGCCTGCCCATGAGACCGATAAGGCTAACGATGGGTCAATTTGCATTAAAGACGGTCCTTGTAAAGTGTCTGATATATGTTCAAAAGAAAAACAATGACCGGTTTTCCATGTTTGTCCTGCCATCTTCTTCCCAACTTCAATAGATATATAGATTCAGACTAAAAATATAACCACAGGGATACTGGTTCCAAATCTTCTTAACAAACCTTATAAGTACAGAACTCAGCTCTAAAAAGTAAGCCAAAGTCTATCTAATATGAGGAGGAAATCGCCTCAAGCAAAAGCCCCTCCCAGAAATTTTTACATGGGATAAAGGCTATACTTTATCATCATGGGCGTTTCAATCAAACTAACTCCTCTTATTTTATGAAAAGTTTTTTTTTAAACATTTTCTGAAAATAGTTTTTCTAAATATTCAAAAAAGCCACTGTGCCAAATATACTGTATATAACAGTTCAACTTAACTTTGGCGAACTGTAGGCTTTCTCCTTTCTGACCGTGGTTTAACTGTGGTCAACGGTCCCGTTTCACATTTCGCTGCTTCAGGACCACAGCCATATAATCACCCGGTTCTTTATTAACATTTCCTGCGCAAAAAGGAGAAAACATTTTTAATCCTTATATACTTTCTGAATAAAACAATCTGTTTTCTTCAACTTTTGCTTACAATCCGTTCATTCATGCCGACGGTAGCACGAACGGCAGAGATTTTTTCAAACATGGCGGTCTTATGAGTATTAATTCTGACGTCACACGCACTCATCGCTATCCAATCCTTCGCGTTTCAATTTCCAAAATCCAACCCTCTTTCTTAAGGGAGAACGCCACTTTACGTTAAGTACTTTATCATAGAAAATGCATCCATTCTATCTTACCATTTAAACCCCCTGGACTCATTGAATCTAAACGAAAGATCCACTGTTGTTCCTTTTTTAATAGCCATAAACCGGCTTTTTCACCGGCTTCTTTCCTCACCCCCCTCCTCGAGTCCAGCAGCACTTTGTCTTCTCCCTTCCCCTCAGTCCGTCAAACCTACTTTGTTTTCTGGCGGCCCCTGCAGCGATAACAGGCTGCCTGAGCTGGCGCCGGATCCTTCTCTCTGCCATGCTCTGCACCTCTGACACAACTTCCTGTGTATGCGAGGGTGGGACGTGGCAGAGGGAAGGATCCAGCAATGGCTCAGGCAGCCTGTTATCGCTACAGAGGCCACTAAAGAAAACAAAGTAAATTTGATGGACCGAGGGGGAGGGGAGAAGACAAAGCGGTGCTGGACTCGAGGAGGGGGGTGAGGAAAGAAGCGAAAGTGATGCTGTTTTTACAGGGGGCGGAGAAGCATTGGTTCAATGGGGGAGAGGTGCTGCTGGACTTAGGGAGGTTTGAGGGAAGAAGGTGATGCTGGACTCACGGGGTGGGTGCTGATGGATAAAGAGGGAGAATTGTTGGATGGGGGGGGGTCTGAGGGAACAAGAGGAAGAGTTGGACTCGTGGGTGGGTGGGGGGGTCTGAGGGAATAAGAAGAAGAATTGCTAGACTCACAAAAGGGGAGCAGAGAGAAAAAGGAGAGGTTCTGGATTTGAGGGGGATGGGCTTAGGGAAGAAGAGGGAGAAGTCCTGGACTTGTGGGGGAGAAAAGAGATGTGCTGAACCTATGTGGGGGAAGAGGGAAGGAAGGGGTAGGGGGATAGGAGAGATGCCAGACTATGGGTGAGGGAACCAGGAAAAGAGAAGGAAGATGGAAGACCATTTGGGGGGGCTGCTGGGCAGAGGGGGAGATGATGGACCATAGGTGGAGGGAAAGAGTAAGAGAAGGAGAGAGATGGCGGACCCACAAGAGACGCAGGTACACAAACCATGATGCCGTTCTCCTTCCCGATTTATGGAAGATGCTGTTGGTGGTGGGGGGGGGGGGGGAAAGGGAGGGTGGATTTGTGGAAGGTGCTGTTGGTGGTGGGTGGGTGGCGCGAGGAAGGGAGGGCGGAATTGTGGGAGTGAGACAGGTGGCAGGTGGGGCATGGGGGTGCAAAGGCAAAAGTTGATCCAGGGCGCCACACCCTGTGAGCTGGCCCTGTGGGTTGTCCACTGTTGGAAGCAGGATACTGGGCTAGATGGACCATTGGTCTGACCCACAATGGCTATTCTTATGTTCTTATGGTTATGCTTTGTATGGACAAGTTTTTTTTAAGTGAACATCCCAAGTAAATTATGTTGCAGTGGTCAAGCCTAGTGACTAATAAAGAGAGAACAAGGGAGTGGAACATTTCTTGGTCTAAATATTGACAAACTGATCATAATTGTCAAAGGACAAAATAAAACCTAGTCTTATGTATGTGCATAAGTAGCAGAATGGGATACTCCAGGACCAACTTTGGAAACACTTCTCAATGCCACTTACATGTGCTCTTATAGAATAGCTCTTAGCTGTTTTGCTGCCATTTACGCTCTTAAGGGTACAGTAACCTGTGAAAGAGCAAAATATTCTGTACATTCATGCACATGACTGGCATGTAAATGTGGACACCCAGCTATAGAATTGCCCTTATATTTTTCAAGGGTATTTGATTTTTAGTTCAGATACAAAAGGTGATACTTATACATGTTTTGGATTCCAGGTCAAACATTTAACACCAGCATATGCCTCAAGTTTTTCCATAAATGTCTGGAACAGTGAAAGTCCAACAGAAGCTACAAAATGCAGCCAGGATCCCTGGAACAAGTAGTGGAGCGATTCGGCGGTTACCTTTTGTGCTAAGTAGTATTAGCATCTTTAGCGTGTTACCAAAGTAACACGGGATGGTTTGAATGCTGTTTTGTAAAAGTGACAAAGGAAGAGGGATTTCATGCAGAGTGCCTTGCGTGAAGATGCCCTTTCAAAGCTCTGGAGTGCGTTCACTGAATCATTCCATTTCGTCTTCCCTATTAAAAGGAAAATCTCACTGGTGGTGGTTTGCAATACACTACCTACACCATCCAGTTTGTTCCATCATATGGATGACTTCGATAAAACAAACATACTGCACCAGGACATGTTTATCCACTCCTACTCTAGCTGAGATAATATTTAACCATCTCTATGACCTCATGTGCAACTTTTTAAAATCAGTCACCTTACTTTCTAACTCTTCTTACTCTCTCTCTTACCATCTATATGTTCCATCTTTGCTTTACCCTTCACTATCAATTAAAATGTTCTATTACGTATTGTGTTGACATTGTAAGTATTATACTATGCCATACTTTGTATTGTTATTTGAATATTTTGACTGCTGTAATTGCCTATTGCTCATGTTTGATCTATTCCTACTGTACACCGCCTTGAGCGAATTCCTTCAAAAAGGTGGAAAATAAATCCTAATAATAAATAAATAATAAATAAACACACTGTGCTAATCAAGTTTCAGGCTTTCGATTTCAAGTTTCAGGCTTTCGATTTCAGAACTATTTCAGTAGAACAGGGGTAGACCAAGATGGGCCTTGTGTGGTGCACACTGGTCAGGATTTTCACTTATCCAAGCTATATTCTAATTAACTCCCCTCAGACCAATGTTTATTTTATAAATAAAGTATTTGTTTTGGACAATAAAATCCTGATGTTCACCATCAGAGCATCAAAGAATTCTAACTACCGAGTTTTACTGTCTAAGAAATGTGATAGCATGCAAAACAAATTGTAATAAATAAAGTGCACAATCGTGATTCCGATTCCAAATCTCAGCATATGTTATTCATCTGTTGCATGTTATTTAATGCATATGAACAAAGAAGTCAAACTTATGCAAAATCACTAATGAGATGAAGAATTTATTTATTTAGTAGATTTGATAAACTGCACCCTCACTGTTGCATCAGGGCTGTGCATACACAAAAATAAAGAGCTGAAAAACTACTGTAAACCATCATAAAATCAACAAGACAGAAACAATAGGTAAGGGGAAGCATAGCACAACAATCAAATTCCTTAAGACAGTTATAAATTAAAAGCTTGACATATTAGAATACATTAGGAACAGTTGAGACCTGCAAAATGCCAGGCAGCCAGTCAGGGAAGGGAGGGATAAACCCACTGAAATAGCCACATTTTGAGGTCAGATTTAGAACAAAGTAAGGATGGGAAAGGGAAAGGGGATGGGATTTGATGTGTGCCTTTCTGTGGTTACAGTCAAAGTGATTTACATATTAGAAACATAGAATCATGACAGCAGATTACAGCCAAATGGCCCATGCGGCGGTCTGCCCTTCCTCAGTAACCACTAACTCCTCCTTTTCTTAAGGGATCCCACGTGCCTGTTCCATACTTTCTTAAATTCCGACACTGTCCTCGTCTCCATGACCTCCACCGGGAGGCCATTCCACGCATCCACCACCTGTTCAATGAAAGAGTATTTTCTTAGATTCCTCCTAAGTCTATTTCCTCTTAACTTCATCCTATGCCCTTTCAGCTTTCCTTCATTTGGAAAAGACTCACCTCCTGTACATTAACGCCACTGAGGTATTTAAACGTCTCTGTTATGTCCCCTCTCTCCATCCTCACCTCCTGTGTGTACATGTTGAGGTTCATGAGCCTATCCCTATATGTTTTATGACCAAGACCGCTGACTAATTTTGTAACCACCCTCTAGACCGACTCCATCCTGTTTATATCCTTCTGTAGGTGCTGTCTCCAGAATTGCACACAGTACTTTAAATGGGGCCTCACCAGAGACTTATACAAGGGCACTATCACTATCCCTCTCCTTATGCTCCTTATGTACTGATTAAGAAGGTTGATAATTGGGGTGGGGGGAGGCCTTGAAATAGACACTATGAGTAAGTATAAGAAACTTATGTTAGCCAAGACCTGTCGCTTCTTCCTCTTTAACATCAGCAAAATTCGCCCTTTCCTCTCTGAACACACCACCCGAACTCTCGTCCACGCTCTCATTACCTCTCGCCTTGACTACTGCAACTTACTCCTCACCGACCTCCCGCTTAGCCACCTATCCCCCCTTCAGTCTGTTCAGAACTCTGCTGCATGTCTTATATTCCGCCAGAACCGATATACTCATATCACCCCTCTCCTCAGGTCACTTCACTGGCTTCCAATCAGATACCGCAATCAGTTCAAGCTTCTCCTTCTTACCTACAAATGCACTCAATCTGCTGCCCCTCACTACCTCTCTACCCTCATCTCCCCCTACGTTCCCGCCCGAAACTTCCGTTCACAGGACAAATCCCTCCTCTCATTACCCTTCTCCACCACTGCCAACTCCAGGCTCCGCTCATTCTGCCTCGCCTCACCCTATGCTTGGAACAACCTTCCTGAGCCCATACGCCAAGCCCCCTCCCTACCCATCTTCAAGTCTTTGCTTAAAGCCCACCTCTTCAATGCTGCGTTCGGCACCTAACTCTTTCAGGAAATCCAGACTGTCCCAATTTGACCGCCCCCATCAGACTCACTGTTCACGTGTCCTTTAGATTGTAAGCTCTTTGAGCAGAGACTGTCCTTCTATGTTAAATTGTACAGCGCTGCGTAACCCTTGTAGCGCTTTAGAAATGTTAAGTAGTAGTAGTATGTTCTTGTACCAACACAGGGGTTACATGATCCCAATAGCTCATATTGTACATCAAGCGGAATCATGAAAACCAGTTCAGATAGTTTATTTTCAGAAACTCAGAAAAACAAATGACTGTTCTTCATAACTTAACTACTCATAAAGGCTCATTTTAGATAGGCAATAGAGATTGGAAATGAGATGTCTAGGTCGGGATGTGCTTATTGCCTCCTGTATTTTACAAAAGGCTGTACTGAACATAGAGGGGCTGATATTCAGCTGGTGAGACGCAGCCTGCATCAGTTCCACAGTCGGATATTCAGTGCTGGGCCATTTCCAGTGACCAGCATTGAATATCTTTTTTTTTTTTTTTTAGCTGGCTGTAATTTAATCTAACCCAGTATTGCTTCCAACAGTGGGCAATCCAGGTCACAAGTACCTGACAGAAACCCAAATAATACTACTACTACTACTCAGGGGCGTAGCTAGATGGCCAATTTTGGGTGGGCGGGCATGGAATTCAACGCCCCCCCCGGTCCCCCTCCGGTTTGCTCCTCTCTCCACCCCTCCCTGCCCACAAACCCCAAATATTAAATACTTCAGCTGGCGGGGATCCCCAAACCCTGTCAGCTGAAGATTTCCTCCTCCTCCTCAAGCAGCCGGCACTCTTCCAAATGGCAGCTGGCAGCACTTGGCTCAAACTGATGCTACTGCTGGCAGGCAGGCCGTGCATGCTCAGTGCATTTGCATGTGCGAAAACTGAGCATGTGCAGAAGGTTCAGTCTGTGTCAGCTTAAGGCAAGTGCTGCTGGCTGACATTTGGAAGAGCGCTGGCTGCCCAAGGAGAGAAAATTTTCAGCTGGCAAGGTTTGGGGGTCCCCACCAGCCACGGCAAGTGTCACAATTTTGGATGGGCCTGAGTCCAAAGTGGGTGGGCCCTGGCCCACCCAGGCCCACCTGTAGTTACGCCACTGCTACTACTTAACAAATAGTAACAAGATTCCATTCTACCAATCCCAGGCACACTGAGCAGGAAACTACTGCGGGACACCTCAATGTGTCCTGCAATAGTGCCCTATTAGCACGGGGTAGGCCCGCGTGAGGCCTACCATACCTTAGTAAAAGGGCCCCTAAGTTTACCCAACAGTGGCATTGAGAGGAGAGCAGCAACCAGTGAAAGGCTGACCTCAGTGCCAACAGGCTTCACCTGGGGTGGCAGTGGTAGGAATGGAGCAGCAGCCAGCTAAGAGCGATGTGACATGTTTCCTTAGCCAGTGTCAAATTTCACAACAGTTGCTATTATTGTGAAGTTTTATTAAGCTGAGCACCATCCTGTATCAGCGTAAGTGCCAATGATGGCTTATGAGTCACAACATATGAAAAGAAAGACATATGAAAGCAGACTCTAGATTTTGTATCTCAGCTCCAGTGGTGCAAGGCTCTAACTACTACTACTAATCATTTCTATAGCGCTACTAGACATACACAGCACTGTACACATTATATGCAGGTGCTTTCTCTGTCCCTAGAGGGCTCACAATCTAAGTTTTGGTACCTGACGCAATGGAGGGTTAAGTGACTTGCCCAGAGTCACAAGGAGCTGCAGTGGGAATCGAACCCAGTTCGCCAGGATCAAAGTCTGCTGCACTAACCGCTAGGCTACTCCTCCACTGTTGCAAATAAATTCCATTCAGAAATATTCACACTTACACTTGATTAACATACTCACAAAACAATAAAGGCTGACTTTCAAGAGCACACTGCACTGCTCTCTCCCTCTCTCAGCAAGATTCATCCAGACAAGCAGGAATAACAGAGATTGCAAAGGACACGTCTTCAAACTCTGCTGCATTTATGTTCCAACAAATAAAAGTTGTGAGAGAGAAATACGTGAATTGAAAGGCCCATTTTTATAGATAGGTTGAGCAGAGGGGAATTGAGTTGTCCAGGTCAGGATGTGCTCAATTTCCCCCTGTATTTTACAAAAGGCTCTGCTTAATGTGGAACCTTTTATAAAATACCTAGAAGGAAGTGCAGGAGTGCATGTCCATTTCCCAGCACATCCAAGAGGAGCGCCAATTTTAGAAATGGAGACTGAAAAAAGGAACATCACTATCTGTCACCTTTTATGTTGTTGCAGCTAGGAATGTATTTGATTCTTGGCTGCAACAACTCTGTCAAGTGTCTGGCATCAAAATGACACCGCTGACCCCTAGTGGTAGTCTCTGATATTACCACAAGGAGTCAAGCTACCAAATAAGGAGCACAGGCTTGGAAAATATTCAGGACTTCAGGCAAGAGTTAAAGATGAAAACCCTTTAGCCAGTGGTGTGCTGGTAAATGTTTAACAACAGGATCTCTTTCCCCCCTCCCCCCACCAAAAAAAAATCTGGTACACCTAGAGCATCGCTGCTCTTCCCTTACCGTGTTTAGCAGAAAGGAAACCCCTTGGGAACCCAACCCCCCACCCCATGGCACACTCACTCCTTTTGATGTCTAAGTATCATGTAGTTTCATGTGGTTGACCGTAGCCCTTCTACTGAGGAGCCTGATGCAGCAAATGTCCCACTCTAGCCACCCCCCATCCTGCAAGTCAGCACTTTCTTCCTCATCTGCTCCCTCCCCCCTGTATTTATCTGTAAAGGCATCTTTTTCCTCTCCAGAGATTGCCGCTAGTAGTAGCGTTTCACACACCGCTGCCAGTGCCAGTCCCAAAGCCTTCCCACTGTCATAGTCAGTTCCTGTGACATAACTTCCTCTTGCTGCAGGGGTTGAATGCAGCGATGGGAAGGCTTCGGGAGTGGCACTGGCAGCGGTGTGTGAAACACTACCGCTAGTGGCGACCTCTGGAGGGGAGAAAGATGCCTTTATAACAAGTAAACATGGGGGGGGGGGGCTTAGTCGCCAGACCACAAGCAGGTGTGAGAAAGGGATATAATCTCTCTTCCCCTCACCCACTGGCTATGGCAAGGAGGAAGTAACCCACTGCACAAAAGGTCACTAATCACTTCCTCCACCTGCGCCCAGAGATGCCAAGGGTAGCCCATCCGAATGCTGGAGATTTACCACTGCAATGCTGGAGATTGAAGGCCAAATGAGTGAATTTTTTTCATGAGCCCCAGTCATGTCTAAAACTAATTCTGGCAGCTGCACTTTCCAAAAACTGACATATTCCTTGTTGTCAGAGATGCCAAGGGTGGCCCATCCAGAAGAGTGACATGTACCACCCTAATAAGTGAAATTGAAGGTCAATGAGTGAGGCTTTTCTCCTAGTGCATTCAATCTATAAATTTGAAATGGTGGTGAAGGGACTGAAGTCCAAGGAATGGCTGCTGGCTACACTTATTGAAAAGTAATGTCTTCATGTGTCTTCATGGATGACATTACATATTTTAAACACAATTATTTCCAACACTTAACACTAAACCACATACAAACTTATGGAAACAATTCAGATCTCTTATCTGGCAGTATCTCATGATTTAAATTTGATCACACATGTCTGCTATAAAGACAACTACAACACACAACAGATTCTGCAACATTTTCTAAAACCCTGTCTGATGTTATGATAAACTAAAATTAGATTAACGTTTTGATGACACCTCAGTAAGGCCAACAAATAATCCCTTCACTACAATACACTATGCAGAACCTTGTGTAAAAACACATTCAGAACCTTAATACCATACCTTAACAGCACTAACTCCCAAGACTCAAAAAGTGACAACCTTATGCATGAAAAGGCAGCACTGTAAATATTATACCATGCCCTATAACACTAATTCACTACCTATAGAAAAAAAAACACAAAACAAACATGACTGCAACAAGATCTCTACACAGGCACTACATGCTAGCAGAGTACCACACCTTATTCCAGTGATTCTCAAACTAGGTTTCCCTCGGCTGAACCCATGCTTACACTGTCCCATTAAATCATGTTTGTTTACGTGTTCTGTGATTTTATTCTTTATAATAGTTTCCACTATTTTGCCCGACACTGATGTCACGCTTACCAGTCTATAATTTCCTGGATCACCCCTAGAACCCTTTTTAAAATTTAGGGTCACGTTGGCCACCCTCCACTCTTCAGGTACTACGGACGATTTTAATGACAGGTTACATATTACTAATAGCAGATCAGCAATTTCATGCTTGAGTTCTTTGAGTACCCTTGGATGAATATCATCCAGTCTAGGTGATTTACTACTCTTTAATTTGTCAATTTGGCTCAGTACATCTTCCAGGTTCACTGAGATTTCTTTCAATTCCTCTGTATCATCACCCTTGAAAACCATTTCCAGTACAGGCAAATCTCTTACATCTTCTTCCATAAAGATAGAAGCAAAGAATTCATTCAGTTTCTCCGCTATGGCCTTGTCCTCCCTGAGCAACTCTTTTGTTCCTTCATGACCTAATGGTCCCACGGATTCCCTCGCAGGCTTTCTGTTTCTGATGTACCTGAAAAAGTTGTTACTGTGAGTTTTAGCCTCTGCGGCAAGTTTCTCTTCATAATCTCTTTTAGCCTTCCATAGTACTTGAAGGATCTTTCTTGAGGATATGATTGAAACCAATTAAAAGGAGTATCTTTGATACCAACATCATGACGTCTATCTAGTAGAAGCAAGTAGTCCACTAGACAGGGGCGTAGCTACGGGTGGGCCTGGATGGGCCCAGGCCCACCCAGTTTTGTCTCAGGCCCATCCTCACCTTCTCCCACCCCCCGCCGTAGCGCTGCCTCCTCTCCTGCACTTCACGGTCTCTGTCTCCCACCCTCGCAGCAGCGCTTGCAATTTGCTATCGGCGCTGCCTGCCTGACAGCTGACAGACGCGGCGCAACGTCCTCCTGCTCCGGGACCTTCCCTCTGCCGCATTGATTCAACTTCCTGTTTACGCAGGGCGGATTGCACGCGGCAGAGGAAAGGTCCCAGAGCAGGATGTTGTCGCGCCGCATCTGTCAGCTGTCAGGCAGGCAGCGCCGATAGAGCGCTGCCGCGGGGGTGGGAGACGGAGACCATGAAGTGCACGAGAGGAGGCAGCGCCACGGTGGGGGTGGGAGAAGGTGAGTGGAGGCAGCGCCGATAACTTTAAATGTGCTGGACAGACACACACACGCGCGCGTGTGTGTGGGGGGAGGGGGAGTTGTAGTGCCCACCCATCCAACCCGTTTGCCCACCCAAAAATTGTCTTCTGGCTATGCCACTGCCACTAGATAAAAAGCCGAAGAGAGATCTAGTGAAATAAAGACTACAATTTTATCTTGATCAAGATTGGATTTTTTTAAACGTAGTCACTCCTAAAAGAATGGTTTCCATGGAGTGTTGTTTCCAAAACCCTGTCTGAATAGGGTGAAATTTATTAGTGTGCAGTGGCTTCGCTAGAGGGGGTGCCAGGGGAGCGGCCGCTCCCCCAAACGCACTTCCGCTAGCGCTGGTGCCTATTTTTAAAATGTGCGCCGGTGGAAGTCCACTCTCGCTCCCCCCTTGCCTTCAACCTGGCTCAGCTTCTGTTAGTGTGTTCAAGAAAGATCAATAATTGATCTGCAACAATGGATCCAGTTAATTTAGATATTACTAACTATTGACCTGTAGCTGGAGGATGTGGTAACAGCGGTTAGCATAATGGGTTTAAATGAGGTTGCACAAGCTCCTGGAGGAAAAGTCCATAGTCTGCTATTGAGACAGACATGGGGAAGTCACTGCTTGCCCTGGGATTGGTAACATGAAATTTTGCTACTATTTGGGTTTCTGCCAGGTGCTTGTGACCTTGATTAGCCACTTTTAGAAGCAGGATACTGAGCTAGATGGACCATTGGTCTGACCCAGTATGGCTATTCTTGTTGGATTATTTGTAGTAAATAATTAGCAGATTTTAGTACACACAGCTTCAGCTTTAGAAATGTTAATTTCTTTCTTCATCTCTCTCTCATTCACCCCAGAATAATTCACTGCTGAGTCACTTTAAAGTTGAAGTAACAAAACATCTGTTTACTCACAGTTTGCAGTTAGATTATAATCAGACAGGCTTATATATACATATTACTATACATTTGTATTATCAGCTCCTTCCATGTGCTTAGATGGTAATGGATGCTCACACCACCATAGATCCTCTCAGGTTAGGAGAGATCATGAGTTCCATGTGCTCCATGTGCTGTGTCTGCTGCATCTATCCCCCACAGGAAGTTGCATAGCTGTGTGACCTCTCTAAGTAATTCACATCAGAGGTCACAGAGTAATCACAGAGAAATAATAGGTGACAGGCAATGCATGCAAAATACAATACATTCCAACAAACCCCTTCTCATGCATAACTGTCATGCAATTATTTATTCATACAAAGTCCAAACTTTATACGCAGATTCACAAAATGTTCTCTGGGTAACGGTTTGGTCATGATGTCAGCTGTCATCTCACTGGTGTGACAATAGTGTAGACTGATGACCCCTTCTTTCGCCAACTCTCGCACGTTGTGGTATTTCGTTGCGATGTGCTTGGTACGTGACTGAACCTTGTCATTCTGTGACAGTCGGATGCAGCTCTGATTATCTTCCACTATCTGGATTGGTCTCTGTTCAGCTATTCCAAAATCCAGCATAAGTTTTTCAATCCACATCAGTTCTCTGCACGCTTCCGATACGGCCACATATTCAGCTTCTGTAGAAGACAAACTCACAATACTTTGTTTATGACTGGCCCATGAAATTTGTACATTTCCATACATAAACACATATCCACTTGTGGATTTATAATCAGAATGATCCCCTGCCCAATCTGAATCACAGTAACATATTAGTTTTGGATTACTATTGGCTGAAATCTTTAATTTACAATCAATGGTACCCTTTAAATACCTTACCATCCTTTTAACTGCAGTCCAATCTGATTTGGTAGGTGAGCTGACCCTTCTGCTCAAAATTCCTACTGCATTTGCTATATCAGCCCTGTACGTGGTAGCTAGATATAAAAGCTTACCTATGGCTGATCTATATTGGATGTTATCTGGTAAAGGTTCTCTTACTGTTTCATCCTTCAGAAAATCAGTGATCATGGGAGTGCTTACAACTTGGGCATCTTGCATACCTAAACTTTCAATAAGCTCATTTATTTTCTGCTTCTGGCTTAGAAGATAAGAACCATCATTTTGTTTCTCAATTTCTATACCAAGATAGTATGACACATTACCAAGTTCTTTTATCTCAACATTGTGGTTTAAACACTTTACAATGTCCTTGTACTCTTGCTCACTTTTGCTTGCAATGAGCAGATCATCAACAAAAGCTAAAATGTATGCATATTGTCCATTTGTGCACCTAGTGTACAAACATTTATCTGCTTCACCTTGCTTAAATCCTAAACTTGTCAATATTTCATGCAATTTGTCATTCCAACATTTTGCACTTTGCTTTAATCCATAAAGACCTTTGTTTAATTTACACACTAGCTGTCTTTGTTTTGTATTTATGAAACCTGTTGGCTGTTCCATGTACAAGTCTTCAGTTATATCTCCGTGAAGAAACGCTGTTTTCACATCAATGTGTTTGACTTGCATGCCTTTTGAGACTGCAATGCTCAGAAGTGTTCTGATTGTCGTGTGTTTCACTACAGGTGCAAACACTTCATCAAAATCTTCTCCATATTTTTGAAGATATCCCTTTGCCACTAATCTGGCTTTATACCTTTCCACTTTTCCTTGTGCATTCCTTTTTAACTTGAATACCCATTTGCATCCTATAGCTTTCTTGCCAGGAGGTAATTTTGTAAGAATCCAAGTATTATTTTTATCCAATGCATCAATTTCTTCTTGTGCAGCTTTATGCCATTCAGCAGCTTCTTCTGCTGGCATTTTCTCAATCTCATCCCATGTTAAGGGCTCTTGAGCTTCTGCTGACTTTGTTAGGTAAGACAGTCTTGGGGGTGGAACACCTTTGTTTTCCCTGGATGAGCGTCTGACAACAGGTTGGTCTGACCTTTCCGCATCCTCTAAATCTGAGAGTACTTCTCCAATTGATTCCCCTTCTCCAACTGTACTGTCTTCTTCAATGATCCTTTCTGTGTCTGCTTCCTCTGTCTGTTCCTCGTTAGATACAGATGAGTTGCTTTCAGACATCTGCCTTGGTATGGCATTTATATACACTGGCATGTCTATTATGGTTCTAGTTTCATATTCTGGATGATAAGGCTCATCTGGGATAATCCAGCCTTTATCAACCCTTTTGTTTTCATCAAAATATGTAACATGTCTTATGCCAACAATGCCAGTTTTCAGATTCAAAATTCTATATCCTTTGTGTCCTGGAGCATAGCCAACTAAAATGCCCCTTTCTGTTGTGGAATCCAGCTTATGCCTTCTTTGCTTTGGTATATGAGCATATGCTGTACTTCCAAATGTTCTTATGTGTGACAGGTTTGGCTTCCTACCATGCCATGTCTCATGTGGTGTGCGCTCAGCGCCTTTAGTTGGCATTCTGTTTTGTAGGTACACTGCTGTGAGAATGGCTTCCCCCCATAGTCTTTTAGGGAGATTGCTATCTGACAGCATACATCTGGTCATTTCCACAAGTGACCTAAATTTTCTCTCTGCAACAGAATTTTGCTCTGGTGTATAAGCTACTGTTGTGATATGTTGAATGCCTTCTTGTTCTAGAAATGTGCGCATGCTTTGTGAAGTGAACTCACCACCATTGTCGGTCTGAAGAACCTTTGGTTTTCTTTCAAATTTATTGCTCACCATGGCTACGTATTTCTTCAGCATGTCTGTGACTTGACTTTTCTCTTTCAGCAAATAGGCCACACAATATCTAGAGAAATCATCCAAGAATATTAGCACAAATCTGTTATTTCCCAATGATGGGATATTAAACGGTCCACATAAGTCACTGTGTATTAAGTCCAGCACTTTATTACTCCTATTTCCTGTGTATGCAGGAAATGAGGGTCTCACACCTTTTTGAGTAACACAGTCTATGCATTTCTCCATTTTACCAGCATCTGCACTTATCTGAATGCCAGTGGCTAGTTGCTTACTGTAAAGATCCTGGATCACCTTAGAATCACGATGTCCCAGGCGGCGGTGCCAGATTTCCGGACTACATTTACCATCATTCTTCCTTACTTGCGCCATATGTGAGGCTTCACCTGAAATGCTCAGTTTATAAACATCATTATGCATAAAAGCTTCAGCATACACTTCATCATTTTTAGAGATTGTGCACTTACTGTTTTCAAAATGAATCACAAATCCCTTCTTATCTAATGTAGATACACTAAGCATATTGCAAACTGCTTGGGGAATATACAAGACATCACTTACAGGAATTTCTTTAACTTCATTAGACACTTTGCATTTTAAGAATCCAATACCTTTTGCTTGGATCTTTGCAGTCCCTGCGTTTGCAGTTTTAAGAATACCTTCCTCTGGACACATTTCCTGAAAGAAATCCTTACAATTGGTTAAATGGCATGTGCTCCCCGAATCCAAAATCCAAGTACTTTCATTTGAATTATTATTTACCATAGTCAAAGATTTTTCTGCCATTAGAAAGCCCTTGTGTTTATCTTTGTCCTTCATACATTTCCTGGTTTGAAAATTCTTTAGTTCCATTGGCTTAGGTGAGCTAGAGGGAGTGTTTTGTGTTTCCTTACACCATTTAGATACATGTCCCTCCTTTCCACATGAGTAGCAAATCAGCTTGCCCTTGGGTGGAGTTTTCCCATAGCTCCGCCTTCCTCTGTTCTTTGCCAAGAAATTTGTTTCATTTCTCTCTGACTTGCTTTGAGAACACATCTCCTCAGAATCATTTATTATGCATTCCTGCCTTAGTTTTGATGTTGCCTGTTCAAAAGATTGCCCTTCAATGGCCTCATTTACAGACCTAAAAACATCAAACTTCTTTGATAGTGAGGTAAAAAGAAATGCTCTTTTCAATGCATCACACATGGGAATTCCAGAAAGTTCTAACTTTTGAAATAAAGACATAAGATGCATAATGTGATCATTACATTTACTTTTATCCCTTAATTTGGTTTCATTCAACTCTGCTAACCAAATTGGTTGCTGCTTTGCATATGTAGTTGCATACATAGTTCTCAGTTTATATAAAATGTCCTTTGGTGTATCTTTTCCCTCCACTAATATGGCTTGTTTCTCTGAGAGAGCTTCCAAAAGCATGCACTTCACATAATAGTTTGCATTGTCCCATTCAGCCATATTTTCATCTGTTCTGTCTTGGTCTAAGCATATATTTAATCCTTTTGCTCGAAGGAGACATATGAATCTTAGTTCCCACTGCTGATAATTAAACTCAGTTAATTTAGGCACCTTGAGAGAATAGAACAATGGTGAATTTCTTCCCTCAGCCATTTTCTTAGCCTTCTGTCTGCTGTGTGGGGGGAGAGAGAGACAGACTGAATCTTTCCTTTAAAACTTAAGAGAAAAATGTGGCCTTTTTTTCTGCCTGGTAATATTTCTCTTCTTTTTCAATTCTTGAGCCCTGGGCCCATAACCCTTTTGTTGGATTATTTGTAGTAAATAATTAGCAGATTTTAGTACACACAGCTTCAGCTTTAGAAATGTTAATTTCTTTCTTCATCTCTCTCTCATTCACCCCAGAATAATTCACTGCTGAGTCACTTTAAAGTTGAAGTAACAAAACATCTGTTTACTCACAGTTTGCAGTTAGATTATAATCAGACAGGCTTATATATACATATTACTATACATTTGTATTATCAGCTCCTTCCATGTGCTTAGATGGTAATGGATGCTCACACCACCATAGATCCTCTCAGGTTAGGAGAGATCATGAGTTCCATGTGCTCCATGTGCTGTGTCTGCTGCATCTATCCCCCACAGGAAGTTGCATAGCTGTGTGACCTCTCTAAGTAATTCACATCAGAGGTCACAGAGTAATCACAGAGAAATAATAGGTGACAGGCAATGCATGCAAAATACAATACATTCCAACAATTCTTATGTTCTAATTTATGTTTCACATCTAAAGTTTCCAAGATTGGGGTACCATACCTTGTGTAAGAGATGATGCTACAAGATCATGAATATATGGTATAACTAATGTATCCATTCCTGCCCTGATAACCCACTAGTCCAACAGGGACCTGGTCTCATTGGGGCCTTCAGGTGAGTAGGTGTGGGGGGTATCTTCAGGATTGGGGGGGGGCTTTCTCTTCAGGGAGGGAGTTAAAAGAGAATCAAGAGACCTTAGCCTGCTATCTGGAAGTTATGCAGGTGTTAGCCAGTATTCAGAGTCGGCAACTGCTTAGCTAAGTAGCTTAAGCTAGGACTGCCTTTTGTAGGGCCTTCTCTAATTCTGTAGAAATAACAGGTCTGATAAGAAACTATTTGCCCAGGCAGGAGAGACTCCTGCCCAGTTAAATCACACTAACTTAGCCACAGATTACTGCAGCACTATCTGGTTAGTGCTAGGATGTTCTATAGATGGAGTCTGGGTGAAGTTGGGATTTACCCAGTTAGTAGAGATATTCAATCCATTAACTGTGTAATTAACTTGATTAAGTTAGGGGGAAAAGGTTATAATAACTTTATCTGGGTACTGGTTTGAATATCACTGGTACCCTGATAAGTCTCGTCAGGCAGGTTACACCCAGATTGCTCTTGTACCTAATTTATATCCATCAGGTATTTGAATGGCTCTATCATATTGCCTCATCTTTCCTTCCTCTTAGACAGTAATGGGGAACCTCTAGTCAGTTTCTCAGAATATACCTAATGACTATATATGAGATCAATTTGTATACATACTGCCTCGGGAGCATGCAGATATGAATGTTTCATATTCCTTTGTGATATCCTGAGAACCCAACCAGTGTGTGGCCTTTATGGACTGGATATTTCCCATAAATTGATTCTAGCCTTCCAAGACAAAAATATGTCTGCTTTGTGGTAGGGGAAGAGGGAATGTGTATTGACCTTGTTACTAGTGACACAGAGGAGAGAATTTAGCACCCACAGACTTGTTACAATGCATGCACTTTGGAAACATTAAAAAAAAATTAACATTGAATCTTTATTAAAGTTTTTAAAGAGCAATACAAAGACAAACCCCCCCCCAAAAAAAAAACCATAGGTAATGCACAACCAAGAAAGATCATTAACAATCCAACAATCCTCAAACTACCATTCCCCCAACAATCCCTATCCCAAGACACCTCTAAGTCTTAAGCACTCAGTGGATTCTTCAGAGTGCTCAGCCCTACCAATACAACCCCCCTAACCCCCCTTCATCCACCATATCCTCCCCTATCCCTCCTCACCCCCCAAAAATTATTAAGACACAATAATAAGGTAAGGTGGACCCATTCTTCATCAGATGAATTATCGTGCCCACATCTATGATCTATGAGCTTATCTAATCTCTAATTAGAGTTAGCATCAAAAGCCAACTAGATAACGTTGGTCCCATTGTCTGCTTCCAATGCACAGTGATAACACTTTTGGCAGCTGCCAGGCACATGCGCTTAAAATGATTTTGCCACTTAAGGCCTCTTCTAGTACCTGACCCAAGTAAACACCATTTAGGGTCAAAGGGATGGAAACATTAAAAATTACAGTGCATATTTTTTTTAATTATAGGAAGTCTTTATTAAAAATATAACAGCAAATACAAATCCAAGGAGGTATGTCCAAACATATGTACAACAAAAAAGCAAAAACCCAAAGTCCAATAAAACAAGCAAAACGTCCAATATATATTACAGTTTCTGTTTGTAAAAAGGACAAACAATCCCCCTCCACAAAACAACCACAAACTAAGAAAAAAAAATTATGGTGCATGTGTCCCTAATGAGGTTGGCAATGATGAACAAGAAAATTAGAAATAAGGTACCATAATACCATGGATTCAGCACTGTAATCTGCTATGATGTGAGATTTCTCTGCAAAAAATATTACATTTGGTTTGCACTTACATCAAAAAAATGCAGAGCAATGAAGCAGATGCAACGCATGTAGTTATGTGACCATTAAAACCCCTTGGATGTAGCGGGGCCTCAACAGCTATTAATTTGCCTATCCAAAAGGGATAGCTTTGGAGCTCTGTAAAGGAAGCATTATCACCTTGCAGGCTTCATTAAGTGGCATTTTCTGCAATGCTGTATTCATTTGTCAAAGTTCATTTTATAGATGTCTATCTTATAACAGATGGTCTCCGTGGGGTGGCTCTGTTTATCATATTAGGGATGTGACCTATGGAGGCTGCCAAAAAAAAATAAATATCTGTGTGATCACTCAGGAGTCTAAGACATCCTGCAGATTGTTCAGTACTGGAACTTCTTCCATAAGCAGAATAAATAGATCCGATGCCAAGCATGGCAAGACACTCATGTAAACTGTTGGGGTTCCCTGCTGTACATGGCATATGAATTAGCTATATAATAAAAAAAAAAAAACACCTCAATCACTACAAAAACTAAATGCTAAATATACATATAAAGTGAGAATGGTGCTCAGAATATAGTGTCTGTGATACATTGTGACCATAAAATCACCTGGCAAATCACTAAATTCAATCATTGCACCATACAAAAAGGAAAGAGAAAGGAACTTGATATACTGTCTTTCTGTGATTTTTGCAACTACATTCAAAGTGGTTTACAGAGCATATACAGTGGTGGAAATAAGTATTTGATCCCTTGCTGATTTTGTAAGTTTGCCCACTGACAAAGACATGAGCAGCCCATAATTGAAGGGTAGGTTATTGGTAACAGTGAGAGATAGCACATCACAAATTAAATCCGGAAAATCACATTGTGGAAAGTATATGAATTTATTTGCATTCTGCAGAGGGAAATAAGTATTTAATCCCTCTGGCAAACAAGACCTAATACTTGGTGGCAAAACCCTTGTTGGCAAGCACAGCGGTCAGACGTCTTCTGTAGTTGATGATGAGGTTTGCACACATGTCAGGAGGAATTTTGGTCCACTCCTCTTTGCAGATCATCTCTAAATCATTAAGAGTTCTGGGCTGTCGCTTGGCAACTCGCAGCTTCAGCTCCCTCCATAAGTTTTCAATGGGATTAAGGTCTGGTGACTGGCTAGGCCACTCCATGACCCTAATGTGCTTCTTCCTGAGCCACTCCTTTGTTGCCTTGGCTGTATGTTTTGGGTCATTGTCGTGCTGGAAGACCCAGCCACGACCCATTTTTAAGGCCCTGGCGGAGGGAAGGAGGTTGTCACTCAGAATTGTACGGTACATGGCCCCATCCATTCTCCCATTGATGCGGTGAAGTAGTCCTGTGCCCTTAGCAGAGAAACACCCCCAAAACATAACATTTCCACCTCCATGCTTGACAGTGGGGACGGTGTTCTTTGGGTCATAGGCAGCATTTCTCTTCCTCCAAACACGGCGAGTTGAGTTCATGCCAAAGAGCTCAATTTTTGTCTCATCTGACCACAGCACCTTCTCCCAATCACTCTCGGCATCATCCAGGTGTTCACTGGCAAACTTCAGACGGGCCGTCACATGTGCCTTCCGGAGCAGGGGGACCTTGCGGGCACTGCAGGATTGCAATCCGTTATGTCGTAATGTGTTACCAATGGTTTTCGTGGTGACAGTGGTCCCAGCTGCCTTGAGATCATTGACAAGTTCCCCCCTTGTAGTTGTAGGCTGATTTCTAACCTTCCTCATGATCAAGGATACCCCACGAGGTGAGCTTTTGCGTGGAGCCCCAGATCTTTGTCGATTGACAGTCATTTTGTACTTCTTCCATTTTCTTACTATGGCACCAACAGTTGTCTCCTTCTCGCCCAGCGTCTTACTGATGGTTTTGTAGCCCATTCCAGCCTTGTGCAGGTGTATGATCTTGTCCCTGACATCCTTAGACAGCTCCTTGCTCTTGGCCATTTTGTAGAGGTTAGAGTCTGACTGATTCACTGAGTCTGTGGACAGGTGTCTTTCATACAGGTGACCATTGCCGACAGCTGTCTGTCATGCAGGTAACGAGTTGATTTGGAGCATCTACCTGGTCTGTAGGGGCCAGATCTCTTACTGGTTGGTGGGGGATCAAATACTTATTTCCCTCTGCAGAATGCAAATAAATTCATATACTTTCCACAATGTGATTTTCCGGATTTAATTTGTGATGTGCTATCTCTCACTGTTACCAATAACCTACCCTTCAATTATGGGCTGCTCATGTCTTTGTCAGTGGGCAAACTTACAAAATCAGCAAGGGATCAAATACTTATTTCCACCACTGTAGAGGTAATTATTTGTATCTGGGGCAATGGAGGGTTAAGTGACTTACTTAGCAGTGGAAATTGAACCCAGGTCCCCAGGATCAAAGTCCACTGCACTAACCATTAAGCTACGTCTTGATTCAAGAAGAAGACAACTATTCAGTTGAAGAATCCACATTGTGGTAGTCTTTTCAGTATGTCTTTTCAGGCGGGGGGGGGGGGGGGGGGGGGGTTCTAGCATACCGGCAGGATTGCTTATGCAAATATTCTTAAAAATCATAAATCAGCAATATTCTTCAAAATCTTTATCTCAAAAGAGATTTCAAACAGAAATCCACAGAAGTCAATAGAAACTATAAATCCAGCCCTCTACATGATCATGTTTCACCAAAGGCTTCTTCAGGAGGAAGGATCCAAAGTTCATTCATCCTAAAACAATAAAAATAAACTTCAAAACCTCTTCTGACAAAATCACAAATTAGATGTCACCAAGGAAGGCGTAATAGTGAAGGTCTGCAAACTAATAGGGGGAGTTCATCCTGTGAAAGAATGGGTAATAAATAATAAAAGAATTGTGCTCTGCCTTGGATAAATATATAACATAACATAACACAAAATCTTATAGTCTGCTTTCTACCTTTTGGTTCTGTGTGGATTAAAAAATATACATCTGGGAATTACCAGAGATTAACAATGTTACATTATAACAAAAAATAAAATTTCCTTTAAAATTTACAATAGAGTCAATGTTAGGGTAATAAACAACTGATAATCATTAATCAGTTCCTAAACAGGTATGTCTTAAACATGTGGCTAAAATGCCTCCTAAACCAGGCATTTTAAACTATAGAAAATAATACTGGATCTTATAGAGGTATTCACCACAGACACTCAGTATAAAAAAAAAAAAGACTTCAGAACAACAATGTAGCACATGTTCTCAGTCTTTGCTGCAGTATACATGAATAATTTGGTTTCTTTTCTTTTCAGCACCCGTGTTTACTGTAACACCAAAAAATATTCATAATGTTACTGGTGCCCAAGTGTATCTGTCATGTGAGGTGAAAGCCGTCCCAACCCCAATCATCACATGGAGGAAGGTATGTTAAAGCCGGGTTGCGTACGCAGATTTATAAGATATGTGCTATTACCTATGAAATATCTATCAGTACACCAGGCCTGAATTTCATCCTCCCTGCAGAATTCAGCATCTACCACCAGGATCTGCTACTGCATTTTCAACCACAAAATTAAGACATTCACTGATTAGAATTGCCTCTCCCTTCAGCTGACCTACTAGAACTGGCAAGTAAAATTTGATTCGGATTATATCAGTCTTGTCCAAGTTCAAGTCCTCTAGGGCTGTAATTAGACCAGATTTTAGGATATTGTAATGGAAGATGTAAAGGATTGCTTTTCAACCCTGCTTTGATCGATAATGAACTCTGAAATCTTCTGTCTTTGACCGAAAGTAACTTTCCTTGTAAATACAAAAACAAGTTGGAAAATAAGAATTAATTTGGTATGCAAAGGGTGGCCAGACCTGGTGGCTGCATTGAACTGGCTGGCTTGTCACCCGTTCCAGATTTCAGCCGAGTCTGGTCCGGATCTTCCGGGCTGCCAGACTTGCTTGCTTTGGTTGAACCTACACAGCACCAGTAGCTGCCTGGTGATTGCTGCAGCTGGGCTTATTAGTCAGTTGGATATTCTCTGCCTTTGCACCGTCTAAGGCCCTGTGGTTTGTCGGTGTGCTGTGTGCACGTCTGTTTAGTCTGGTTTTATTGTATTGATTCTTGCCTGAGATTCTTGTCTGTTCTAGTTAGTCTGTGTGTAGTTTAGATTAGGTTGTTGCTTGTTCTCTAGTCTTGTCTCTGAGTTGCAGTTTTTTGTCTAGTCCTTGTCTGTTTGTGTTTTTAGTGGCTTTTAGTGGCTGCTCTGCAGCTTCCAGTCCTGTCTCCTCTCTGTCTGTATTTGTTCCCTGTTTTAGTGGCTGCTTGCAGCTTTCAGTCTTGTCCTTTAGCTTATCCCTTCCTTGCCTTGCGGTCCCTGTATATTCCTTTCCCCTCTGACCCTCAGTCCCTGTGCAGCCTTGCTGGGATCCTGTTCCTGCCCTCTCCTATAAGTCCTGCCGGCCACTTGCAGCCAGGGGCTCAACTCTTGGTGAAATGTGGCCATGTGCAGGTGAAGTCTCACTGTTTGTCAGAGTTCTGCCTTGCCTTTGGTTGGGGTGGTTTTGCCTGCCGCTGCCGCTCCTCGGCAGTGGTCCAAGGGCTCACAAACCTAGTTCCAGCTTGAGGCCCTAACATAGTGAGACAGGCTGTAAATCCATAGCAGTACAGATATCCCTAATAAATATGCATCAATCTATATAGTAACTATTACTGTCTGCTTGATGTATCAAAATCTCTTTATCCAAAAACTCAAATTTACATAAAAATACCTTCACACAATCTTAACCACACACTCCTCTCATTCACACCAATCTAATAAAATCATATATTAGTATCCCTCTATTTATTTATTTGTTACATTTGTATCCCACATTTTCCCACCTATTTGTAGGCTCAATATAGCTTACATAGTTCCGGAGAAGTGCTTGCGGACTACGGTGTAAACAAATACAAAATGATGTTGTGGTAAAATAAAGCTCATGTGGCACAGCCACATTAGGGGATTGTGCAATGGAAGAATTGTGTTATGTCCATACCGTACTTTAGTTTTGTTGTGTTGCAGAGATCGGGCATTTATGTTGGATCGGTAGGGTATGCCTTTTTAAACAGGTTAGTTTTTAGTGTTATCCCTAGAATTTCACAATCCAGCCATTGTAATAAACAGTCACATGTACTTTATGAAGCCCTATAGTGTAGTTCATAAAACAAATCTCTTTCATGCCTATTCATAACGCCCTAAACCTGTTGACTAATAATATTTATTTCTGAAACCTATACTTAATACTAAATAAAATTAAACTGTGAAAAATTGTGGTAAAGGTGCTCAGTAACATAGTAACATACATAGTAGATGACGGCAGAAAAAGACCTGCACAGTCCATCCAGTCTGCCCAACAAGATAAACTCATATGTGTATACCTTACCTTGATTTGTACCTGTCTTTTTCAGGGCACAGACCATATAAGTCTGCCCAGCACTATCCCCTCCTCCCAACCACCAGCCCCGCCTCCCACCACCGGCTCTGGCACAGACCATATAAGTCTGCCCAGCACTATTCCCCGCCTCCCAACCACCAGTCCCACCTCCCACCACTGGCTCTGGCACAGACCGTACATCCCCACAATCTCCCTCTGGTTTCAGAAATAAATATTATTAGTCAACAGGTTTAGGGTGTTAATTGAGACTCACTAATTCTAATTTTGAATCAGCCCAGAGATCAATACATGCCTATTCAATAGGGATATCTTAAAAATATAGAGGGGCATAATCGAAAGGGATGCCCAAGTTTTGTTGAGGATGTCCTCACAAAACATCCCGATGGACGTCCATCTTTTGTTTCGATAATACGGTCGGGGACGCCTAAATCTTGAAATTTTGGTCGTCCCTACAGATGGTCATTCCTAGACTTGGTTGTTTCTGATTTTCAGCGATAATGGAAACCAAGGACGCCCATCTCAGAAACGACCAAATGCAAGCCCTTTGGTTGTGGGAGAAGCCAGCATTTGTAGTGCATTACTACTACTACTACTACTTAACATTGGCCCCCCTGACATGCCAAGACACCAACCGGGCACCTTAGGGGGCACTGCAGTGGACTTCAGAAATTGTTCCCAGGTACATAGCTCCCTTACCTTGTGTGCTGAGCCCCCCAAAACCCACTACCCACAACTGTACACCACTACCATAGCCCTTATGGGTGAAGGGGGGCACCTAGATGTGGGTACAGTGGGTTTTGGAGGGCTCGCTGTTTCCTCCACAAACGTAACAGGTAGGGGGGATGGGCCTGGGTCCTCCTGCCTGAAGTGCACTGCACACACTAAAACTGAAAGATATTTTTTGAGGGAGGGAGGGGGTTAGTGACCACTGGGGGAGCAAGGGGAGGTCATCCCCGATTCTCTCCGGTGGTCATCTGGTCATTTCGGGCACCTTTTTGTGCCTTGGTCGTAAGAAAAACATGACCAGGTAAAGTCATCCAAGTGTTCGTCAGGGACGCCCCTTTTTTTCCATTATGGGTCGAGGACGTCCATGTGTTAGGTACACCCAAGTCCTGCCTTCACTATGCCTCTGATACACCCCCTTGAACTTTGGCCATCCCTGTGACGGAAAGCAGTTGGGGATGTCCAAAATTGGCTTTCGATTATATCGATTTGGACGACCCTGGGAGAAGGACGCCCATCTTCTGATTTGTGTCGAAAGATGGGCGTCCTTCTCTTTCAAAAATGAGCCTGATAGTCTCCTTGCAGCTCTCGAGGACTGAACTTGGACAAGTCTGGGTTATACTCACTACAAATTAATAAAGGATTTTCTTATTTAAAAAAAAGGTATCAGAGGAGCGTTATTATAGCAGAATACAATTTTGGTCCATTTACCCATTCCATCGGACTCAAGAGTTTGTAGCCCTCTCTCATATTTCCCCTCAATGTCTCTTCTCCAAGCCTCTACCTGATTAGACTTTCTTCATATGGGAGCTCTTCCATCCTCTTTACCAATTTGCTCATCTTTCTCTGTACTTTTTATTTTTTCAATATCTTTTAAAGTTGGGAGTAATGCAACACAGCAGGGGTTCTCAACTCAGTCCTCGGGACACACTTAGCCAGTCAGGTTTTCAGGATAATCACAATGAATATGTATGAGATAAATCTGCATACAATGCAGGTAGGGCTTGCAAATCTGTCTCATGCTTATTTGTTGCGGGTATCCTGAAAACCTGCAGTGATGATATTATGAGATGTTACAAACAGTTCTTTTACTCCTCATTGTTGGAAGTGGCAGGATGCCAAAAGAGCATCCTTCAAAGAATGGAAAAAGAATCCAAATGAAGAAAATAAGAAGCAATATAAGCAGTGTCAAGCTAGATGCAAAGCATTGATCAAGAAGGCTAAAAGAGAATATGAAGAAAAACTTGCCATGGAGACAAAAACTCATAGTAACACCTTTTTCAGATACATCAGAAGCAGAAAGCTTATGAGGGAATCTGTGGGACCGTTAGATCATGAAGGAGCAAAAGGGGCACTCAGGGAGGACAGGGCCATAGTGGAGAGATTGAATGAATTCTTTGCTTCGGGCTTTATGGAAGAAGATGTGGGAGATCTACCTGTACCGGAAATGGTTTTCAAGGGTGACAATGCAGAGGAACTGAAAGAAATCTTGGTGAATTTGGAAGATGTACTGAGACAAATCAACAAGTTAAAGAGTGATAAATCACCTGGACCAGATGGTATACACCCCAGGTTACTGAAAGAACTCAAACATGAAATTGCTAATCTGTTGTTAGTGATCTAAAATGTGTCAAATTGTCCATAGTACCTGCAGTTTGGAGGGTGGCCAGTGTAACACCGATATTTAAAAAGGGCTTCAGGGGTAATCCTGGAAATTACAGAACGGTAAGCCTTATTTCAGTGCTGGGGAAAATAGTGGAAACTATTATAAAGAATAAAATTATGGAACACATAGACAAACATGGTTTCATGGGACAGAGTCAGCATGGGTTCAGTCAAGAAAAGTCTTGCCTCACCAATTTGCTTCATTTTTTTGAAGGCATAAATAAACATGTGGATAAAGGTGAGCTGGTTGATGTAGTGTATCTAGATTTTCAGAACGTTTTTGAGAAAGTTCCTCATGAGAGACTCCTGAGAAAATTAAAAAGTCATGGGATAGGAGGCAATGTTCTGTTGTGGATTAGGAACTGGTTATTGGATAGAAAACAGAGGATAGGGTTAAATGGACATTTTTCTCAATGGAGGAGGGTGAATAGTGGAGTGTCTCAGGGATCTGTACTGGGACCGGTGCTGTTTAACATATTTATAAATGATCTGGAACATGGAATGATAAGTGGGGTGATTAAATTTTGACACAAAACTATTCAAAGTTGTAAAAACACATGCAGATTGTGAAAAATTGCAAGAAGACCTTAGGAAATTGGAAGACTGGACATCCAAATGGCAGATGAAATTTAATGTGGACAAATGCAAAGTGATGCACATTGGGAAGAATAATCTGAATCATAGTTAACTGATGCTGGGGTCTGCCTTATGAGTCAGCACTCAAGAAAAAGATCTAGGTGTCATTGTAGACAGTATTCTAAAATTTTCTGCCCAGTAGGAATTATTAGGAAAGGGATGCAAATAAAGCCCAAGAATATTATAATGCCTCTGTATCGCCCTATGATGCAACCTCACTTTGAGTATTGCGTTCAAGCCTGGTCGCCATATCTCAAAAAAGATATAGCATAAATAGAAAAGGTTCAAAGAAGAGTGACCAAAATGATAAAGGGAATGGAACTCCTCCCATAAGAGAAAAGTCTAAAGAGCTTAGGGCTCTTCAGCTTGGAAAAGAGATGACTGAGGGGGGATACGATTGAGGTCTATAAAATTCTGAATGGTGTAGAATGAGTAAATGTGAATCGATTTGTCACTCTTTCAAAAAGTACAAGACTAGGGGACACTCAATGAAATTACATTAAATACTTTTAAAACAAATAGAAGGAAATATTTTTTCATGCAAAGAATAGTTAAGCTCTGGAACTCGCTGCTGGAGGATGTGGTAACAGAAGTTAGCGTATCTGGGTTTAAAAATGTTTTGGACAAGTTCCTGGAGGAAACGTCCATCGTCTGCCATTGAGATAGACATAGGGGAGGCCACTGCTTGTCCTGGGATTGGTAGCATGGCATGTTGCTACTAATTGGGTTTCTGCCAGGTACTTGTGACATGGGTTGGCCACTGTTAGAAGCAGGATACTGGGCTAGATGGACCATTGGTCTGACCCAGTATGACTATTCTTATGTTATGTACTCTGAATGAGGGCCCAATGCACAAAAGTCTCTATAAAAAACCATGTGCATTTAGAACCACAGTAGAAGTTACAGAGTTTGAAACAGCAAGTGGTGCTCAAAGGAAATCACATGCAAATGAGCTGCATGCAATTTCAGCAAGCAGCTCAGTAGGGACAGTGCCTAGCCCATGCGTAGAACTGTCATTCGCTAAATGTCTATGCTGTCAGGACTACATAGTCCAGCAATGGTGACAGTAACTTTGAATGAACAGTCCACACATAGGAGGTCGGTGGCCCAACTGTTTGGGGAGGCTAAAGGGGGCAGGGTTAGGGGTGGGGCCAGGGGCGAGGCTTACATCCATAATTGTCTGACAACACACAGAAAAAAATAAGTAAAAATAAAATAATCACAATTAATACCTTTTATTAAATTTAGATATTAGATATTGTAATAACTGTAATCCCGGTAGCAAACCTTCAGGGGGTGGTAGGCTCCCTTCAGCCGTCCACAAACAAAGTCCTTCCAGACAACACAGCTTTTAGTTCCAAACAGTTTATTTCCCCTCCTCCACAAATCTCAGTTCAAGGGGGTTAAAGTCCCATTCAGTTTCCAAAACAAAGCAACAAGAAAAAAACTTCCCTTTAAATCCAAGTTCTCCCCAGTTCAACAGCCTGGGTTTCAGTTTTAAAAGTCTTTCCGCTTGGGTGGTTGCAGAATGGCAGTACACTGCCCACAACACAGCTAATTGACTCATGTGACCACCCACTGCCTTCAGTCCCTGCAACTCTGCCCCAAAGTACAATTACAGTCCATGTCAACCGGCTCCTCCAAACCTGGTGTGCTGGTCCCTCCAGACTCTCCTTCCTCCAAGCACTCCATTAACTCTGCTTCTCTGCTAGGCTGTTGGTTGGAGACCTCCTCCCCCTCCCAGGTGGAAGGAATCTTGTACTGATTTCTAACCCAAGGGAATTGAGCTTTGTCATCCCTGCTCCCCCTTCTGGCCCTCGTCTGCCTTACTCTTTCCAGTCCTTTTCCCACTCCCTTCCACTTGGGGGCCATACCGGGTTTTGGGACCTACCCCCCCAATCCCTTCTCTCAGGGCCTTGTGGGGAATGTAGTCTGGCCCCATACCTCCTCCTGACCTGCTTAGACCCTCCAACCTCCTTGCAATATGTATCATATGTCAAAGAATAAAGTGGTTGCTCAAAGCATATACTAACCACAATCGCTCAACTGCAAAACACTATGCACAACTTTGTGCAAAAACACACTCATAACCTTACTGTACCATAAATATTACACTGGGCAGACCTAATACACCAATGTACCACCATACAGAAAATGCAGACCGTCAACAATATGAAACAAGGGATCATAATATCACAATTCTCATGTACAGCCACAAAACACCCTTTTAGGGTGAATAGTGTTCACAATGAGCTCCTTTTATTAACAACCATATGTAGATCCTTCAAAAGGTAGTGTGTCATGATTTAGCCTCTGCCTGTTTTTTTTTCCCTGGTCATATTGCCTTTCACATCCTTAATCACAAGGTATATTGAAGAGCCTTGGCTTATTACTGAAGTACAACAGGGACAAAGTAGAGAAGAAGCAAACTATTGAGCAAGTAACACCTACCAAAGTAGAAGCCGAAGCAAGGAGTCTAGGGAGAGCTCAGCTGATAAAGTGCTGGTGTCTGACATCAGCAGGGAGAAAGGGCACAGCCATAGGACAAGAGCAGGTGAAGGAGGAACCAGAAGACCAATAGGAGAGAAGCAAGGGAAGCCAGGCAGAGGAAGAGCAGACCCAGGTGGGTGGAAGAAAAGCAATCAAGGAGCCTGGAAGCCAGACAGAAAGAGAGCAGAGCCAGGTGCATGGAAGCAAAGCAATCAAGGGGCCTGCAGCCAGAGAACTACACACACATGGCTCGGGGCTGTGCCAGTCAAGTGTGCGTGCCGACGGGACCCCGCACAGCCCAAGGACGCCGCTTGCATTGAGGTAGGGGACATGACATTGTTTGACTCATATCATAATGCTACTGTTGTATAACATGTTTGCTAAATATATGTTGAGTTCAAGTTTTCCAAGTTTCCAAGTGTATTTACTACTGAATATCCTGCAGATCATATATAATATCTGAGCGGCTTACAAATCTAATATATTAGAAAGATATGGAAGAGAAAGAAATAGAAATAGAAAGGGGGGTGGGGTAGCAGTACAGGAAGGGAAGAAAATGGAACTACAATAAATGATAGGAAAGAAGGGATAGTAGGTATAATAGGTAGGGGTGGTTACACTGGCAAGCAGGCTCAGGTCAGGGGCAGTGTTACGATTTAGCCTATGTTTCATGTTCTCATTCATCTCGCCACCTGGTGGCTAGACATGGTGGCTGCTGTGGACTGACTACTTGCTGTTTTCCATGTTCCAGAAGATATTCAGATCCGGTCCGGATCTTCCAGCCATCCAGTTTGTCTTGGGGATTTTTTGGAACTTAGCAGCACCCTTACCTGGTGAACTCCCTTGTATGTTGCCTTTATTAACCACCTGGAAACTTTCTGCTTTGCCTTGCAACAGAGGTCCTCAGAGGAGTTTCCTTCTGTGAGAGTTTGTTGCAGTGCTTCTGAGTTATTTCCGGTTTCAGCTTTGACCCTGCTTGTCTCCTGGTTTATTCTACTGTCTGCTGCCTGCCAAAGACCCGGCTTGTCTCCTGGTTTATTCTACCGTCTGCTGCCTGCCAAAGACCTGGCTTGTCTCCTGATTTATTCTACCGTCTGCTGCCTGCCTAAGACCCGGCTTGTCTCCTGGTTTATTGTACTGCCTGTTGCCTGCCTAAAACCCAGCTTGTCCTGCTGTCTGCGGTTGGTCCTGGTTCCTGCTCGCCTGCCTTGCTGCCCATGTATATTCCTTTCCCCTCTGACCCTCAGTCCCTGTTCAGCCTAGCTGGTATCCAGTTCCTGCCCTGTCCAGTAAGTCCTGCCGGCCGCCTGCACCCAGGGGCTCAACTCCTGGGGAAGGGCAGTCAAGTGCAGGTGAAGTCTAGCTGTTTCTGTCAGAATTCTGCCTTGTCTCTGGTGTTTGGGTGGTTCTCCTGCCGCTGCCGGTTATCTGTAGTGATCCAAGGGCTCACCATTCCTGACAGTTGTGACAGCAAACTCATCAATTGGAGAAGGCATTTCAGAGAGGAAAGTTTTAAGATCGATTTTCTTCAGGTTTTATATTTCACAATGTGCTTGTTATTGGAGAAATTTTATGTTGCTATTGCTCAGTTGGCATGAGAATAAGAATTTTTTCTCTGTGTATTGCGACTTCCATGGAGAAATGTCCTAGTTATGCTCTACACCTGTTGAGGGGGGATGGGGGAGTTTGGGCTTCATGTTTAAATTTAACTAAGAATTGGTATACTGTGTCAGACTAAAGGACCGTGAGGGTCATGTATATAGTGTGTCAAAGGGACAGTGCTTGTACATGTAAGCCCCCTGGTTGAGGGTGCCTAGGCATATGCCTAGACACAGCCTGGAAGGTGAGATAAGGGGCACATAAGTTATTTGTTTGGTTGGACCAGGGCCGGGCCAACCTTAAGGCGGGAGGGTCAGGCAAGCTGGGCATCAGAAGAATTACAGACCATACCATGAAGTAATTAAAACTGGAACTTTACTGTACTCTCAATTGAAGCACAGGAACAGTGAAAAGCCATATCAAAACCCAACTTATATACACTTGGATATCCATTCCTCCCACTCACACTTCTTAAAAGTCAAGGCTACTCTGGGTAGGCTAATGGTATTCAGATAGTTGATAGTTACAGTTCACTGAGATGTTACATTTAGACAAGTTGATGGTCATACACATTGAACAAATACCTTTGCAGCTGTAGCCTGGTATAGTGTTTTTCCTTTTTTTTCTAAAAGTTTCCTCCACTCTTCCACAGATGTAGTGTCCCATAGAGGTGGTGTATAGGCTGTAATTATTGCTGAAGTGAAGCGAGAACAAATGTTAAACTTTGCCTGAATATCACTATGTAGTGGATGGGAGGGAGAGGGTGGTGGATCTTAGATACAGATTATGACTTTATGTAAAGATGAAGGTGAGAGGTTATATGAAACCAAATCTCTCACGGTCTTCTGTTAAATATGAGTAAATGGGAGAAAATGGGAATGGGAGGAATGGGGTTGGAGGGATGGGAAGGGGATGGGATAATTTGGGTTGTTGTAGTTATATAAAAATGAAGATCACTCTTGTTTTGGTTTTGGATTGCTTATTGTTTAATGTGAAGTCATCAATAAAACCTTTGAACTAAAAATATCATTATGTTCTTAAATTCTGAAGGTCACCGAGTCTCCCAAAGGAAGTAAACTTTTGGAGGAACTGCCTGGAGACAGAGTGAATGTGGCCATCCAGGTCCGTGGAGGACCTTCTAAACACAAAAGCACAGGCTGGGTTTTGGTAAGATACACTGGCATGCCTATCCTAACCTCTTAACCGACATTTAAGAACCAAGGGCCTGATATTCAATAAAAATAAAACTGAATATCACTAAAACTGCTTAAAAAAATAAATTATTGTAGCTCATTTTTCTACTGTTCTATACAATACAATACTACATGGCCAGGAGAAGTCAACTTAGACGCAAATATTTAATGTTGTTGACCGAACATGACCCAGCATTGTATATTCAGGTCTAATTTAGCCAGCAACAGTCAGTGCATAAAAAAATGCTGACTGCCCCTGGCTGAAGACTGACCAGTTGGTTGTCACAAGGATAGGCCCAACCAAAAGGGCTACTGCAAGGAAGTATATGAAAAGCAGTGGCCTAGGACTGTGAGTTTTATCCAAGTTCATATTTTCTCCCGCAACTTCCCTCTGAATAAATTCTGAGTTACCTACCGAGTGAGGCTGCTGAGCCATATTACCTGAAGCTGAAGAAACCAAACTGCCAGTCCCAAATTTGCCCAAGGTGCATGAATCTAAGGTTTCATTCTGACAGAGCTTCTACATGAGACCATGTTTCCCAATCCATGGGGCAATTGTCGTGTTTGCAAAGCTCTTCAAATATACTGTACAGTTTATTTGCCTTTATTAGTATATCGATGACATCTGTGCACTCATTATTTCCCTAGATTAATCCACTGACCAAGGAAGATGAAGGTGTTTACCAGTGTCAGGCTACCAATATGATTGGAGAAGCACATGCTGAAGGAACGATTAAAGTGACAGAGCAGAACAAGATCCAAAGAACTATTCATATATCATCAGATGACGAAATATGATTAGGTAATGTCAAAACACTAAACTCTGTTTACATATATTGATGCAAAGAATGAAATGACCTACCTGTAATAGTGACTTACTGAGATGGAATCAAGAAGACACAAAAAAACAGAGGCATTGTAGTCTGTAAAAACAGCATATTTGTAGCAAAGACCTAATAGACTGGTAAAATTTGGTTTCAAACTAAGGGCCCTATTTACTAATGCCCGTTAATGTACATTAACATGCTCTAATGCAATTTAACATACAATTCAAGATATGCTCAGCTTCTTCACATTAATCTAATTTTCTTAAAGATCAATAGGATCAAGGAATCATAGTAACATAGTAAATGAAATGACGGCAGAAAAAGACGTGCATGGTCCATCCATTCTGCCCTACAAGATAAACTCATATGTGCTACTTTTTGTGTATACCTTACCTTGATTTGTACCTGTCCTTTTCAGGGCACAGACCATGTAAGTCTGCCCAGCACTATCCCCGCCTCCCGCCACCGGCTCTGCCACCCAATCTCGGCTAAGCTCCTTAGGCTCCATTCTTTCTGAATAGGATTCCTTTATATTTATCCCACGCGTGTTTGAATTCTGTTACCGTTTTCATTTCCACCACCTCCCGCGGGAGGGCATTCCAAGCATCCACTAGTAGGATCTATCAGATCAGCGTACCTGCCCCTATTTGGCTGAATCATTCAATGAGCCAAGCATACGTTTCAGGGGTGGTAACACAATCCTCATTTAATCCTTATTATATTTTTAAATGATTTTTCATTAATATTTACTTTGCCATGAAGCCTAAGTCATGTATACAACATATCATTATGTCGAGGCCATTATACATATATATCAGTTTCAATTTCCTTTGTACTATACTATACTTTGCACTATATGTATATAGCGATCTTAAGATAATACTTAGCTTGCACTAAGCTTTCAATGCTGGAGACCAGATGTCACCGACATAGATCCATGTTTCGTGTTTCCATGCTGTTTCAAGGTAGTCTCCTATGAAAAATATAAATAATTCTTAACATGTAGCAGTATTACTATGTACCAAACCACATCTTGACCGCTACTAACCACGAGTGTTTGTAACAGACGGCGTCTAAGATGGCCGCCGATATTTTTCACCAAGGTTATATACCCAATCAGTTCTCACTTAGCGAGAGGCACCAATCGCAGCTCCAGGACAGAACAGCTGACCGGAGTTTAATCACTGAGGCAGTCTAGTATCGCCTAGCTAATTGTCTGGAAATGTTAGATAAGAGTTTGCCATTCAATTTCGCGATTAAGTCCATATGGTTCTTCTGTATTTAATGTAAAGATCCAGAATTGCTCCTTGAAATTTATAATTTTTTCAATGTCACCACCCTCCCACCCTTCTTTAATCTGATCAATAATACGTCATTGCAGATCTGATATTGAATGTTGACAGTCAACCTATTGTTGTACTAGTGGAGCCTCTAGCTTACTAGTGAGGATCCTTGATTTATGTTCTGTTAGTCTTATTTTTACTGGTCTCGTACTTCGTCCTACATAGACCTTCTTACAAGGACATTGAATAATATACACCACCATTTTGGTGGTACAATCCAAATCAATAGCTGATGTCATCTTGCGGCGCATTTGCGGATCAGTCCATATTGGTCCAGTTATTGAAGTTTGGCACCATTGACAATGCCCACAGTTCGTGTGAGACGCTGGTGTTTGTTGTCTCAATGGTCAGTAATGCTTTCTCCAGGATAATATTTCTCCTTTGTTATTGGCTTGTGTAAAAGCTATAAGAGGCTTTTCTTCAAACGATGCATCTATTTGCACAATATGCCAATGAGACATAATAATTTGTACAATATATTTGGCCAAAGAAGAGTATAGTAAAACACAAACTAGTCGATTTTGTTCTTCATGGTTTCTATAGTTCAAAAGTAATTCCCGCTGGGAGTACCGTGTTCTCAGATATACTTTCCGAATAATCTTTACAGGATACACACGTTCTAAAAATTTATCCATGAGGTTCCTAGCATGATATTTATAATCATCCAACGATGAGCAAAGTCTCCTCAGTCATAAAAGTTGACCTATTGGCAAATTGTTTTTCAAATGATAAGGGTGGAAGCTATTATAATGGAGCTAATTATTGCGATCTGTTTGCTTACAGTATAGTGATGTAACAATCACTCCATTTTGTTTTATTATATGGATATCCAAAAAATTAATATGATGTTGATTATATGTAGCTGTAAATGTTAAATTTTCATTCAAGGAGTTAATCCATTCAATAAACTCAAGAAGTTGTTCATATGTTCCTGTCCAGATGAAAAATATATCATCTAAGTATCTTTTCCAGATCTGTATATACGATTGAAAGAATGTAGAAGAATATATAAAAGATGTTTCAAATTTGCTCATATATAAGGTAGCTACCGAGGGAGCTAAAGTTGCCCCCATCGCTACACCATGCATTTGTTTAAAATATTTTCTATCGTACCAGAAGTAGTTAGATGTAATAACCAATTTTGATAGATCCATAAGAAAAGATGTAGAGATATGTGGAGTAGGACTCCTAGCGTTCAGAACAGTCTCAATTATATTTAGGGCTGAATCTTGAGGAATATTCGTATACAGGAAGGCCACATCTAGTGTAACTAGCCAAGATTCTTCAGAGATGTTGTTTAAGTCACTAACAGATAGCGAAATGGTTTTGCATGGGCGCAAACATGGGCGTCATTGGGTAGACCCGAAATAAAAGCGTCCAGAGTAAGGGGGAGGTCGTCTTTAGACCCATTAGCAATTGTGTGGAGTTGGAGAGTGGCGAGATCGTTGTTGGGAGAGCTGAATTGTTGGTTGCAGAGAAAGCTGAGTGTGTTGAGTACCTGTTACCTTTGTCTGTGTGCCCTAGTCGGAACGTTTTCTCCCTCACCTGCCTCGTTTCTGTTTTACCTGTTCACCTTTCCCTACCCCTTTCTAGCCCCCAAACCCCCATACTCCTTCCTCTTTCAGACCTTCCCTTCACCATTCACTGTTCCCACATTTATATTGTATTCCCTTACCTCCATTGGCGTAGCCAGGGGGGGTGCCAGGGGAGCGGCCGTTCCTCCAAATGGAGTTCTGCCTGCTCCGGCGCCTATTTTTTTCTCAATGTGTTGTATTGAAAATGTGCGCCAGCGCCGATGGAAGTCCGCTCTCGCTCCCCCTGCGTCGTCAACCTGGCTCCGCTTCTGCTTACCTCCGTTTGTCTCTGTGTTCCCTGTACTGCTGCAGCTGTGTGTTCGTGTTTGGCGAGTGAGATTCTGTGTGGTGCTGTTGTTTGACTACTACTACTTGCACTGGTGGGGAAATGGAGGCACTAAATTCACTGGCGGCTTACATGTTAGAGGAAGAGGCCACACACCGCAGGAGATACTCATGGCCCCGAGTGTTCAGGGCCCGCACCACCTTCCTAGACCTCACTGACCGGCAGTGTCTGACAAGGTACCGATTTGATAGGTCGACCATTCAGCAGCTTTGTGAGCAGCTGCAACCCCTCTTTCAGCCCCGGACCCGTAGGAATAACCCCGTCCCTGCCCACCTCAAAATCACTGCATCTCTCTCTGTTCTGGCCAGTGGGAGTTTCCAGTCTGTATTAGCTGTTAACACAGGTCTCACTCAGGCTTCTATTTCAAACTGTCTCACCCAGTTCTTGGATGTTTTCCTTACTCACACCTCTCACTACATCACTTTCCCCAGCACCCCCCCAGGCCCTGCACAACAACATGGCTGCCTTCTATGCTGTAGCTCACTTCTCCTCAGTCATAGGTGTGATTGACTGCACACATGTTGCATTGAGACCCCCCCTGGGCACGAGAGGCCACTTACAGAAACCGCAAAGCATTTCACTCCATGAACATGCAAGTGGTGTGTGACGCCCAGGGGGAGATCATAGATGTGTGTGCCCGCTACCCTGGCTTGACCCATGATGCATATGTACTGTAGCACTCGGCATCTTCCGTAGGTTTGAGCAAGGGGAGATCACCAGTGGATGGCTACTAGGTAAGTGCAGCATGGATCTACCCAAACTATACCTCCTCCACTGGGCAACCCTCAGCACTGTCTTCCTCCACAACCCACTATCCTAAACCCCCCCCCCCCCCCCCACAAGGTAGCCGCTCCAAACAATACACATTCATCTTTCTCATTGTGCTTCTCCCCAAAGGTGACCGAGGCTACCCACAGAGGACTTGGCTCATGACCCCAGTGGTGCACCCACAACCAGGGGGAGAAGAGACATACAACAGGAGACATCGGAGCACCTGGGGGATCATTGAGCGGACCTTTGGCCTACTGAAAAACCGTTTCCGCTGTCTGGAGCATTCTGGAGGGGAGCTCCTCTACAGCCCCCAAAAGGTGGCCAAGATCTTTGTGGCCTGCTGCATGTTACACAATTTGGCCCTGCGCAGAGGACAGGCCCTCCCAGAGGAGCCACAGCCACCAGAGAAGCAGGCCCCAGATGAGCAGGAAGAGGAGCCCCCTCCACCGCCCGCCCACAGAGCAGAGCTCACTGCTCACCAGCTTGGGGTCAGAACCAGACAAAGACTCATCGACACAAGTTTTCTGTGAGAGTAAGTGCACATTTATTTCTATAAATCACATAAGTAGTTACATAACACTCCCCACCACCACCACCACCACCACCCCACCCCCCCTCCCACCAACCCTCACCCTCCAGCATGTCTCATCACTTTCCCCGTCCCCTCCCCCATCCCCTCCTACCCCTCCCACGGTGTCCCTTTGCAGCTGGTGCTGCAGGGGAAGGCTGTTCAGACTCCTCTGATGGGCTGCTCCACTGTCCTCCTCTGTATCCACACAGCAGCCTGCTGCTTTGGCTGCCGTGTGGAAGTCCGGCCACCTTGTTGGCTGTAACTTGGACACAGGACCCAGAATGGGAGCTGGTGTGGTGGGTGCTGCACCAGTGGCTGGGGAGGCGGATGATCTCAAGGTCCTCCTCTTAGCCAGTGGTTGCTGGGCACTGGAGGAAGTGGAGGTCAGTTCTTGGTGCTGCCTCACGGCTGGAGTAGGCGCTGTGAGGTCAGGGTGCAGGCCCTTGATGCTATGCTCCAGCCGTTGGAGTTGCTGGAGCATAGCATGTTGGGCCTGGAGCACCTCCTGGTGGACTTGGCGCTGTGCCTGGAGCACCTCCTGGTGGGCTTGGCGCTGCGCCTGGAGTGCTTCCCGCTGCAGCTGTAATTTCTGCTGCCGGTACTCCTCCAAGTGCACATTGTGCCGCAGCAATTGAGTGGCCATCCACAGTAGTTGCCTCCTCTGGCGACGAGCTGCCCCCCTTTCTTCATCCTCTTCATCAGCAAAGGCTACAGGTGGTGGAGGGACAGCCTCTACTGCTGTGGTACTACTTTGGTGGGATTGCAGGCCACTAGGGCCAGCCTCATCAGAGTCATCACCTGTATAGCACAAGGGTGAGGAAGTGTGTTGGTGAAAATAACCCACTTTTGTCTTTCAGCATTCATATACATTGGCCCACACTTGATGACCCAGCAAAGAGATGGTGAGGAGGAATGGGATTGACACCGATGTGAAAGAGAGCCCCACAGGCAGCTGGGTAGAGGTGGTGGACGGACAGCCAAGAGAAGGACACCACTCACAAATTTGTGGACAAGCTGTTTGTTGTATATTTGTTAAAGTGAAGGACATTTGAGCATGTCTCATGTTACTACTGACTTGGTAGACTGCCTAGAACTGCTTTATGAACCAGATTACTGGCTCCTTAAGTTTCATGCATGTGGCCCACAGTGACTAGAGCACAGAGGTGTGGGAAGGAAATATGCATAGTTTGGTGATGGGAAAAGAGGAGGGAGTGGGGAAGGGCCCCAAAGTTGTACCACAGTAGTAACCTACACACACCATAGGAGCCAACTGTTAACAATTATTGGGGGTGCTAAGCCCAGTGGAAATAACCCCTCCCTGGACACATACATGATATTTTCTCAATATTGGGGGTGCTCAAGCACCCACAGAGTCTGCTCCTATGACACACATGAGTACTACCACTAATCAAATAGAGCTTGCAATGTAATTAAGATACACAGACAGAACAAGTAAGAGCTGGTGGTGGGAGGCGGGACTGGTAGTTGGGAGGCGGGGATAGTGCTGGGTAGACTTATACAGTCTGTGCCACAGCTGGTGGTGGGAGACGGGGTTGGTGGTTGGGAGGCGGGGATAGGGCTGGCCAGACTTATACGGTCTGTGCCCTGAAGAGGACAGTACAAATAAAAAAAGTAGCACTTGAATTTATCTTCTTGGGCAGACTGGATGGACCGTCCAGGTCTTTTTCTGCCGTCATCTACTATGTTACTATGTTACTATGTAAGGGAATTACTAAGGTGGGGATAGTGAGTAAGGGTACTGAGCAACTGAGTAGTGGTTAGGAGGTCAAGACAGCATCATAAAGGTGCGCTTTTAGTCTAGATATGAAGACAGTGAGAGACACACACTGCTGAAACTCCTCCCCCACCTCCCTCCTCCTGCCCCACCACTCCCCACCTCCCTCCTCCTGCCCCCCCCCCCCCCACTTGTGTAACACGTAGTGCAGCATAACAGATACCCCAGCTTCATAATGGTCAACCTACCTGAGCCCTCAGGCAGTGCAGAGGTGTCAAGGGACCCGATCCCGTGGATGCCCTCCTGGGGTAAGAGGGCGTGGACCATGCGCTCCATGGGGGTGAGGTTCGCGGTGTCATCTGCTGCGGAGTTGGCACCAGCCTTCCTCCTCACATCCCGCCTCAGCTTCCGCCACTTGCGCTTGCAGTCTTCGACGTCTCTCCCACAATGGAAGACTGCATTCAGGCGGCCCCTTACCGCCTCCCATTCATGCTGCTTTGTAGTTGCAGCCAGGTGCTGGCCTGTGGGAGCGAACAGATTGCTGTGTCGCTGCTCGATCTCCTGGACCAGTAGCTCCACTTCCCCATCACTAAAATTACCCTTGTGGGTCAGGGGCTGCCGTGGTGCCATGATATGAATAAGGTTCGAAAATACGGAGAACGCCTAAATACTCACCAGAGACGCCCATGTAGGAAGGGGATAGGCGGGCCTGACATGTGCGTACTAATTTCAATTATGCACAAAATCCCTAAACGTCCGCACCTACTCTAGCAATTTGGGCCATGTGATTTCGATTATGGGTGGAGAACTATGGGCGTTCACAGCTGCATACCCTTTATTGATGGCCCTTTAAAACGCCATTCTCTGTGCTTGCCTCTTTCCGTTTTTTCTGTACATTATGCGTTGGTATTTCAATGCGTTTTACCTTCTTTGTGTTTGCCACTGTATGTTTTAGTACACCTGTTTATTTTGGGGGTTCTTAATTTTGGCAGCGGCCACCACTTCCGTTTGCATTCTTCCACATCCCTTGAGCTGCTCCCTTACTGTCTCCCATTCTCTTTGCGTGGTTGTAGCAGCCAGTCTATGGGAGCGAAGAGATTGGTACAATGGCACCAAAGCAAGCGCCCACCGGTAAGGGTCATTTGACTGCTGCAGAAATCGAGTTACTGGTCCGGGAGATAAAAGACACACCAATCATGTACACAATCTTGAAACAGAAGTTCAAGGTAAGCTCATACTTCTCAGCCACTTCTTCTGTTTCTGCTCATGATCAAGGACTCTCCACTCACTGTATGTACTGTGCATTCAACTGTTACGTCTCTTTTCACCAGGTTGCTGCGCAGTGGTTGTAGCAGTGATGGTTGGAGACCATCAGGGCTGTACTGTGTGGTTTTGCCATAGGTCCTCAATGCTGTGCTCCAGCTGTTGTAGCTGCTGTACTGCTTCCCAGTAGGTTACATCCTTCTTTATGTGGTGAACCCCAGTCCCCATTTATGAAGTACCCACCCATTCTGAAGTGTGCTGGGAGGGGGAGGGGGGCTTAATATATGCAATGAATGTCTTTACCACATTATCAAACACAGTCCTACAATCCTTCATAGCTATGGAACAACAACATTTCTAACATGTAGCCTGCAAACTAGTTTCAAGGTGGCCACAGGTACTGCCTACTGAGCCCTGAAGTCATGGTGAGGGAGAGGGTTTGTGGTTACAGGTCCCAACCCAAATTACTTACAGATGGCTACAGCCTGGTGGCTGCAGTGGCCTAGTGGTTAGAGCACCAGCCTTGTAATCCAAAGATTGCTAGTTCAATTCCCACTGCTGCTCCTTGTGATCTTGGGCAAGTCACTTAACCCTCCATTGCCTCAGGTACAAAGTTAGAGCCATCCTGGGACAGAGAAATAACCAGAATACGTGAATGTAATTCACCTTGAGCTACTACTGAAAAATGTGAGCCAAATATTTTAAAACATATTTATGTCCCACTAGCCTGTGCCCTTCTGTACCTGTTGTATTATATTGCAATTGTGCTGAAGTAACCATCCATCTAATGTTTTTTCCATTGTTTTCCCTTTTGTCCTCATCACTATATACCATTGTTGATGCATTGAATGTGAAAAGATGACCCAGCTGCTTGTAGCTCCTTGGTGGCCACCACCAATGTGGTGTGGTTGTGGGTAAGGATGTCTGGTGATCAGAGAGCAAACATCGTCTATGTGCTACCTAGGGTTATCTGCAAGTTTCTACTTGGCAGATCACAAGTGCTAGACAACAAATCTATTATTTACAGCACTCTGTGCTGTGGGGCTCTATGGTAAGGGGGAGGGAGAGAGGCTGGATGGCCATTTGTGTTCCTCAACAGTAATGGCCACACAGCCTCCCCCCCCCCCCCCCCCCGCACATACGGCCATGCAGATTATCACAGATATGCATCAAATTTCTCTTTCACACTTCACATTTCATGCAATGCATATTGCTGCCTCCTCTCACATCAACACCAGCATTTGATAATATGTAATGCACAAGGTACAGACACACGCACCCTGTTATATGCAGTATAGAACACATATATTTATTGAAAAATGGGGACACAATTCCCCCCCCAAACCCTACAAATCCCCCCCAACCCTACAAATCCCCCCCCCAACCCTACAAATCCCCCCCAACCCCCCAAAGTCTTTCAAGGGCGGCCATGCCCTGTGTGTAGTGCCCTTTGTAGCAGGGTAATGAGCAGCACCAGAAGCACCCTCGGTGGCCTGTGGAGCTGCTCATTACCCTGCCTTATGGCTGCGAGCTCCTGCAGCACCTGGTTCTGGCCATCTACCAGCTGCTGCAGGAGGCGCAGGGCTGGAGCTGCAGGTGGTGAGGGCTCCTCCATAATGGCCTCATCGATTATAAGGACCCCCTCCTCCTCCTCCTGCTGGCCCTCCTCGGCCTCCTCCTCCTCCTCCGCCTGCTGGCCCTCCTCGGCCGCCTCCTCCTCCTCCGCCTGCTGGCCCTCCTCGGCCGCCTCCTCCTCCTGCTGCTGCTGGAGCCCTGTGTATGTAAAAGGAGTGTGGTTGAGATCAGCACATCCAACATGGCTTGCATAGTGCAGGAGCTGGGTGGCCTGAGGCTGGGGATGAGGAAAGGTGTGGTGAGGCGTGGCCTATACCCATGGGGACTGAGATGCATCAGATGACATGACAGGGAACCCTGGAAGCTGCGCTGACACAGAACACACAGGACATGTTGGCAGACCACACTCATTGGTGACCAGCATGTTAGCATTATGATATGTGACTAGGGTTTGCTGACCGGTTTTTGTTCTTTGTATTGTTTTTTTTTTTTTTTGGGGGGGGGGGGTTGCACATAATATGAGGCAATGACATCCACTTAAAGTAGGACCTCAGGCAGGACTACCAGGAAATAGTATCCACCCAACCCAGAAAGGGGGATACTAAAGTGAGGCATGTCATCTCATTCATCTCAGAGGAGGTTCGTTGGAACTTACAGCCACACTCATGGGAGGGCACCTGCAACCTGAGGCCTTGATCTGGGACAGAGGTGTTATGACTTACTAGTTGCCTATTAGCCACATGGAAACTGATATTCTACAGTACATCTGCATTATTCAATAAATACATTTACAAATGAGTACAAGTATCCTGTTTTTGATACTTACGCCGAGCCCTCAGGCGCTGTTGCACTGCCCTGATGATCTCCGGGCTCTCGCGGCGTACGCACCGGAACCTCCTGCGCAGGGACTCCAGGTCCCTGTGGATGCCGAATCTTCTGCAATATATAAGTTTGTACAGCAGGAGTCAGAGAATGGCCCTTCTTGCCTTCAGCACACAAATTCATTTGGAATTCAAATAGCACACACGCACACCGCTCATGGGGGGGGAGGGGGGTGACAATCCATTGGTACAGATGATGTCATAGAGATGGCCATGAGGCCAGAAAGTACCGTTTGTATGCATTATTGTAGGGATGTGGGAATGGTGTTCCTTTGTAGTACATACATGAGGGACTTAAAGGCCACTTAGTTATATTTAAACAAATGAGAGATCTGCATAAAAGACAATATTTATATTTATTTTTATTATTTTGACTTATGAAAACCACTTGTCCCTGAAACATGCTCAAAACAGAATAATCCATTTGTACAAAAGAGATGAGGTGAAGATATGATTCCATATGCCCCAATGAAAGGAGAGTTTCATTTTAATTCAATTTAATTTCAGTATATTCCTTCTTTATAATACCAGGCTTCCTAAGGCAGATTACAACAACAGTTAAGATGAACCCAAAATCTCCAGCCTGGAACTAGATAACTTGGCATCTCTGCAGGCTGATGCCAGGCCACAGAACATTATCAAATTTTTGGCCCTTTACTGTGATGAGGGTTGATCTGCATGTGACTGAGGTCAGAGATTCTGCTAGCATGTGGGTTTTTCCAATGGGACCTGTATTGCTGTAGTGTATATTCATTCTGCCTTTTTAAGGTACAGTTATTGGTATTTGTGTGTTCAGAATTGGTGTTAAGGTTTGCTACATAGGCTCTAAGAACCATCTTCATAAGACTTAGTGTTACTTTTAACAAAGAATCTGGCAGTGAAGGGATTTTGTATTGCCATTACCGAGATCCTACCAGAATTTGAATACATTTTTTTCTATGGATAACTCTAAGAGGAAACATCTTAGCTGTGGACTATGACAGATCTGTCAAGTAATTTTATGCCGATGTCCAATTTGCCATTTTAGAAAAGGTGGTTTTTAACACAATTTAATTATGCAATTACGTTTCTTATAAAGCAAAGTTTGAAAGATATGTGCCATTGCTGTAATTATTTTTACAGGATACTGTGATGTGTATTTAGATGTTTGCCATTATAGTAGACTTATGTCTTGTCAAGTTTAAGTGTTGCTTGTCCAGTAATTAATATGCAATTTTTTCTGTATGTTCTATACAAAATTAATCAGAAGATAGAAGAGACCTCTCCTAGGGGTGCCAGCTACAGCATACACTATTTAGCCAATAGCACATTTAAAGCTACCAATTACACAGGTATGCGTATACATACCTGCTGCTTTTCTGTCCATTTACAGACACAAAGATACTCTGAAGCTTTGGGTGTGCAATTGGTTGGGTGGTGTGTGCTTTTGTGAGAGGTTTCTTCTAGTGAAATGTTATGTTTGTAACAGTTGTAACCTACCTAGAATTGTGGGATAGTGCAGGATTGACATTTTTAAATTTATTTAAAAATTTCTGTGTTCTATAAAGTATGTATGTGGTTTATGTTGATGCAGGACATCTATTGGGCAGATAATTTTGTCATCAAGTGCACACTAAAGCATTATTTAGACTATCCCATAAAACACGACATGTACCTATATACATAGTGCCTACCCATATTAGCTCTGGGCCCATCCAAAATGTCAGATCTGGCTACTCCACTGGTTTAGTCACCTAATTAGTTTATTGTAGCCTGCCTAGCTGAAAGGTGGGATAGAATTTTTTTTTTTAAAGTTGCGGACATTAAGAGTGCACTGTGTATAGAACTGCAGTCTTTCAATTGAATGTTCCTGGGCTATTGATCGCCAAGAACTGCAGGGGCTGAATGGGGTGGAGGTACCATATTGTGTGATTCTAAGCCATTTCTTCTGTTCTAATTCTGGACAGTTCTGTGACTTCCTGGAGTTCTGTTTCCTGGAGAAAGAGGTGAAGGTCATCAAGAAGCTGGGAGACCACCTAACCAACCTGAGGAGGCTGAAGGCAGCAGAAGAGGGCATGGGAGAGTATCTCTTTGACAAACTGACCCTGAGTGAAGATGAAAGCTAGACAGCAGTTAATGCTCAGTAAAACTAATCTTTTTATTGTGAACAAAATAAAAAAAAAAAATCTGACCCAGCTGTCTTATTTCGCTGAAAAGGGATCTTGCTGAGTTGACTGAACTGTGGCAGGATCTCACCTGGAGTGCAACAATTTTGGGAGGACAGTACTGGGGGCTTCCGTAAGTTAATCTACAGAGTTCTGCACTATTGACTTGTGTTCCTGAGACAAGTCTTCTACTCTAACCCCACAACTCAAGGGCAGTGAGCCATAAGCAGGAGGGGAGGCTAGACTGGACAGAGCAGGCACTGTTTACAAACTAGCTCTTTTCTGACCAGCATGGAACAAATAGTTCAGGGGGTATTTCATGCATATTTCTAATTTATATTTGTGGTTACTGAAAATTCTATGGGACATACACAGGGTATTCTAATTCAGTATAGAATGAGTCCTAATCGTTATCAACAGGAGGTAGAGCCTAGTTCAGGATTTTAGCCTGCCTTTCAAATGCTGAAGATGTTAAATGTCAGATAAAACAAGGCTTTGCTTGAATGAGCTTACAATACTAAAAGGGAATACCTAAATGTGAGAAACAACCTACTTATCTCCAGTCAGTTATTTCAGAGATTACCTTCAGCTAATACCATTTCCTTGTCATCAAGCAGATGAAGCCATTACGTATGGGTTATGTCCATCAACCAGCAGGGGAGATAGAGAGCACTCAAACTTTCACAGTGCCCTCTTGGCCAGCTAGCTCCACTGCCTCTTCAGTATTCTCTATCTCCCTTAGCAGGGTGGCTGCAGCTTGTTCGAGCTCCAGAAAAATCTAACCGGGAGGTGGTTCCTGGCTTGCCAGTTGTTAACCGGGGTGTTGGAGGCTATAGCAGCTTCACTTTAAAGGCACATAGGTTAGCCCTTTCCCTGCCTTACCCATACCTCCGTGGATGTGGACATATTGCCTTGTTTTCCCTGTCCTTACCCACCAACAGTGGATGCAGGCATATAGGTTCGCCCTTTCCCTGCCTTTCCCACTCATCTGAGCCTCCGGAGTCTTCAATACCTCTGCTTTCCTCACAGCTTAAAAAAATAAAAATAAAAAGTCGCGTCGCGTTTTTAAACGCAGAGACGCTGGAACAGAGGTTTTTGACCTGATTTTCAGCAGGATCGTAGTTGTACACTAGATCCTTTGAGGTAAGAGTGTTTTCCAACTCCTCCGGGGTGGGCCCGCGATCGGGGCGATTTTGGCGCGAAACCGCCATTTTGGATTTTACCGCCGTTTTTCGACGATGGCTGCGGACAATGTAAAGCGCTGTTCCACTTGTGGCAAGCGCAAATCAGCAGCAGGGCTCTGTAAATCGTGCTGTATTGGCGTAGGAGCCGGCCCGAGCATGGCGAGCGATGTTTCTTCCCGCTCTGAGCTGGCAGCAGGCGCCATTTTGCTTACACCGCATGGCGCGGCCTCCGTGGACACGGAGAGACCTGAGCCGGGTGGGGCACCTCAAGATGAGGTTATTTCAGGAGTGGCTAGCACCGGACAGGATTTGGGTGCCCAGGGTGAGATTTTCTCCCCGGATTTTGTGCTTTTGCTGCATAAAGCATACATGATGAAAAGAGCCCTTCCTCAAGGGTCGCCTGAGGCTCCTCTGATTGCCCCCCCGATGGATTCTGGCCTGGGACTGCCCAGTGAGGCTTTTTTTCCCGGATGCTTGGCCTAAAGATAAGCGCAGAAGGGTTAATTCCCCTTCAGATTGTGGTGCACCTTTTTCCCCCCCGTGGTCGGGGTGTGAGGATTCGGAGAACTCTGACAGACGTTCTTGGTCTGAGGAACCAGAGTCAGGTGCGGATTTACCACAGGATCTGGATGATCCCTCCGCGGTGAGGATTTTCCACCGTGATGAGCTGCCAGCGCTTATTTCAGATACCCTGCAGGCCCTCTCGATTGAAGACCCTGACAGTGGCATGGCCTCCTCGGGTAATCCCAGGATGGCTAGTACCAAGAAAGCTGCTCGGGCCTTCCCTTTGCATGACTCCATCCTAGAGCTTGTTTCGGCTCAGTGGGCTGACCCCGAGGGACCTTTGAGAGTTTCCAGGGCTATGGGGCAGTTATACCCTCTGCGTGAGGGACATATGGCTCATTTTCAAATGCCTACAGTGGATGCCCTAGTCACTGCAGTGACAAAGAGAACTACCCTCCCTGTTGAAGGAGGTGTTGCCCTGAAGGATGTTCAAGACCGTAGGCTGGAAACAGCGTTGAAATGGTCCTTTGAAATTGCAGGTCTCACTGTTCGGGCGACTGCATGCAGCTGTTATGCTGTGAGAGCCTGCCTAGCTTGGCTGCAACAGGCAGTGGCTCAGCCCGGAGATGGAGCGGAGCCCTTCTTGGATGTGGCTCCGCGGATGGAGGTGGCCTTGTCCTTTCTGGCTGATGCCCTTTATGACCTTGTCAGAGCTTCGGCTAAACAAATGGCAGTAGCAGTGGCGGCTCGCCGTCGTCTGTGGCTACGACACTGGGCAGCGGACATGGCCTCTAAGCAAAGGTTGGTGAAGTTGCCTTTTCAAGGACTTCTCCTATTTGGTGAGGAGTTAGAGAAAATTGTGAAAGGCCTGGGTGATCCAAAACCCCAGCGCTTGCCCGAAGATAGGCAGAGGCCTTCCTCTAAGGGCCAGGCGGTCCACTCCTCGTACAGACCTCGCTTCCGTGAAGCTAGAAGGTACCGCCCGGGGCGTTCTGCTGGGTTCACTTCACTTGCCCGTGGTCAGCAGAGGAACTCCTTTAGTTCGGACAAGCGTTCCGCAGCTGGTGGCTCAAGACCAGGAGTTCAGGGGCGACCCTCTCAATGATGGTGCGCCGGCCCTCTCCTCGATGCCTGCCATCGGAGGACGGCTTTCCCTCTTTGTCGAGGAGTGGGCCAAGATTTCCTCAGATCAGTGGGTTCTGGACCTGATCAGAGATGGATACAGAATAGAATTCAACGCCCCAGTAAGAGACGTGTTTGTGGAGTCCCGATGCGGTTCTGCCGTCAACGGGCGGCGGTGGAGGAGACTTTACAAGGTCTGATTTAGTTAGGGGCAGTGACCCCGGTGCCTCCCGCCGAGCAAGGCTGCGGCCGATAGTCCATCTACTTTGTGGTGCCGCGAAAAGGTGGGTCCTTTCGCCCTATTCTGGACTTAAAAGAAGTGAACAAGTCCTTGAGAGTGCGGCATTTCCACATGGAATCCCTGCGCTCCGTCATTGCGGTGGTTCAGACAGGAGAGTTTCTCACGTCTCTAGACCTGAAAGAAGCTTACTTGCACATTCCGATTTGGCCCCCGCACCAGAAGTTTCTGAGGTTTGCGGTGTTGGGAAAACATTTCCAGTCCAGGGCCTTGCCTTTTGGCCTCGCCACAGCTCCCCGAACCTTTTCGAAGGTAATGGTGGTAGTAGCTGCTTTTCTCAGGCGAGAAGGTATCAGGGTTCACCCTTACCTAGACGACTGGCTCATCAGAGCAGACTCTGCAACAGAGAGCTTACAAGCTACAGCCAGAGTGGTCTCAGTACTGCAATCTCTAGGCTGGGTCGTCAATATGGCCAAAAGTCACCTGTCCCCTTCACAATCTCTAGAGTTTTTGGGGGCCAGGTTCGACACAGTCTCGGGCTATGTGTTCCTACCCGAGCTAAGGCGGTGCAAGCTTCAGAATCAGGTCCGTCTGCTCCTGAGGATGCCCCGCCCGCGAGCTTGGGACATTGTCCAGCTGCTGGGATCGATGACAGCCACGATGGAAGTGGTACCCTGGGCGAGAGTGCACCTGAGACCTCTACAGTATTCCCTACTCCGGAGATGGTCTCCTATTTCTCAGGATTACCAATGCAGACTTACTTGGCTCCCTGCGGCCCGTCTCAGCATGGAGTGGTGGCTCTCGGACAGCATGCTGCGGCGAGGAATGCCGCTGACGCTCCCCGTTTGGTGCCTAGTGGTAACAGATGCCAGCCTGAAGGGCTGGGGCGCACACTGCAAGGGGAAGCATGCCCAGGGTCTATGGACACCCGAGGAGTCGGAGTGGTCCATCAACCGCCTAGAGTTGAAAGCGGTGTTTCAGGAGCTTCTGGCCTTTCAAGTGACCCTGGAAGGATTGGCTGTCAGAGTGATGTCGGACAACACGACAACGGTGGCCTATATAAATCGACAAGGCGGAACAAGGTGCAGAGCACTAGCCGCGCAGGCCGAACTGATTTGCCACTGGGCCGAGCTGCATCTTCAGTGTCTGTCGGCAGCTCATATTGCAGGTCAGAGCAATGTGCAGGCCGATTATCTGAGCAGGCATCAGATCGATCCAGCAGAATGGAATCTGGCAGACGAAGTATTCCTGCAGATCTGTGCCAAATGGGGCAAGCCCGTGATGGATCTAATGGCGACAAGTGCCAATACCAAAGTCCTGTGCTTCTTCAGCAGACGGAGAGATCCTCGCTCAGCGGGGTTGGATGCCTTGGCTCAACCCTGGCCTCCGGGTCTACTTTATGTGTTTCCCCCATGGCCCTTGATAGGGCGCCTGCTCTTGCGGATTCGGCTGCACCCAGGAGAAGTGGTCCTCATCACCCCGGATTGGCCAAGGAGACCTTGGTATGCAGACCTCCGACAGATGCTCCTGGAGGCTCCTCTGCCGTTACCTCTGGTACCGAACCTGTTGACTCAGGGACCAGTAGCCATGGAGGACGCCGGCCGCTTTGGTCTTACGGCATGGCTATTGAGAGGGCGCAATTGAGGGATAAAGGTTATTCCAATAAAGTTATTTCCACTCTCCTGCAAGCCCGCAAGCGGTCCACTTCCGTGGCTTATGCCAGGATTTGGTGCCTGTTTGAGTCTTGGTGTGCTTCCAGAGCCATTGTTCCAATGCGGGCTCCTGTCTCGCCGATTCTGGACTTTTTGCAGGAAGGTGTACAAAAAGGCTTGGCCTATAATTCCCTGCGGGTGCAGGTGGCAGCGTTGGCCTCCCTTCGTGGTAAGGTGGAAGGCGTGTCTTTGGCTGCTCACTCAGATGTGGCACGGTTTCTTAGAGGGGTGCTTCGGCTCCGACCTCCAGTGCGAACACCCTGTCCAGCTTGGAACCTGGGGCTAGTTTTGAAAACCCTGCAGGCATCTCCTTTTGAGCCATTTCGGTGAGCATCGGAGAAAGACTTGACACTGAAGGCCGTTTTTCTGGTGGCCATTACCTCGGCGAGACGGGTGTCAGAGCTCCAGGCGCTGTCCTGTAGAGACCCATTTCTGCAATTTTCAGAGTCCGGAGTCACGGTTCGGACCGTGCCTTCCTTTATTGCCCTCTTTTTCAGAGGAAGAGTTTCCAGAATCTTTTGGGCAGCTGCACCTTTTGGATGTGCGCAGGACTCTGCTGCAGTATCTGCGAGTTACTAACTCTTTCAGGACTTCTGATCATCTGTTTGTTTTGCTATCCGGTTCTCGCAGAGGGTCTCCAGCATCTAAAGCCACTATTGCCCGCTGGCTCAAAGAAACTATCTTTTCAGCTTATCTGCTGGCCGGCAGGGTTCCGCCTGTAGCCTTTAAGGCACATTCTACTAGAGCGATTTCTTCCTCTTGGGCTGAAACTGGAGCACTCTCTCTTCAAGAGATATGCAGTGCAGCAACATGGGCTTCTAAGCTCTCCTTTGCCCGACATTACAGGCTGGATGTGGCTGCCAGGAGGGATGCGCGTTTTGGTGCACAAGTGCTAGCGCGTGGTGTGGCTTGTTCCCACCCTATCTAGGGATTGCTTTGTTACATCCCATACGTAATGGCTTCATCTGCTTGATGACAAGGAAGGGAAAATTAGGTTCTTACCTTGGTAATTTTCTTTCCTTTAGTCATAGCAGATGAAGCCATGAGCCCTCCCTGTATGATTGTCTGTATGCTGTGAATCTGTTTTTCAGGTTCTGTTCTAATTTCCTGAAGTTCCTTCCTTGGGAGAAAGTTGGAAAACAATCTTCAGGATTCATGTTCAGTTTAAATTTAGGAGGATGTGTTCATTCCCTCCAGGAGGCGCGTGTGTTCCCCTCCAGTTCTATAAATAGGAGGATGAGTTCATTCCCTCCAGTGTGTTGGGAGGATGTGTGATTCCCTCCAGGAGGCGCGTGTGTTCCCCTCCACTTATACAATAAGGAGGATGAGTTTAATCCCTCCAGGAGGATGTGCATTCCCTCCTTTATGAGTTCATGCCCTTGTGATGGGCCATCGTTCGCTGTGAGGAAAGCTCTTGTGATTCCCATTGCGGTTTGCCATACTGCTTTGGAAGCTTCAAATACTGAAGAGGCAGTGGAGCTAGCTGGCCAAGAGGGCACTGTGAAAGTTTGAGTGCTCTCTATCTCCCCTGCTGGTTGATGGACATAACCCATACGTAATGGCTTCATCTGCTATGACTAAAGGAAAGAAAATTACCAAGGTAAGAACCTAATTTTCCAATGGGCTTGTTTTAATTCATAAGTATATTTGCAGTTAGCTTCATCGTACCCTAACAACTCAAATCTAGATAACAGAACACACATTTTTAGCTGCTAAAATAAGAAAACATCAGTTATCTCCCCATCTATTTACTGCTGTCACCTGGCTTCTGCCCTTCCCCTCTCAGCTTAGATCACATCCTTGTTCCACTTTCCTAGGCCTACTGCATGTATTGGTTCTGGGATCTTAACTTTATACCTCTTGTAGAAATTTCAGGAGGGTTTGGGAGGCTGTAAAGACAGATGAATTTTAATGTGGGCAAGTGCAAAGTGTCTAGGTGTCATGGATAATACACTAATCTCAGTGAGTGGCAGTAACCAAAAAGGCAGACTGTTGGGAGCCCTTAAAGGAATAAAAAAAAAAAAACTTAATACAACTAGCACTCTATGCTATGTGTGTGCAGTTCTAATCACCATCTCAAGAACAGCAAAAAAGATGAGGATTCCAAGATCTCAATGTGTAGGACCTTTAATTAGTGTCCAATGTTCCCCATCAATCTGTTCCCATATGGCTTATTACAGGAACATTGGACACTAAAGGCTTAATATGTTATTACTGTCTGTATTAAAGGCCCTACACACAGATCTTGGAATCCTCATCTTTTCTGCCTCACTCCTTTTGATACTGTGTACATGTTTGTCAGGTTTGGGTTCTCCTTTTTTTTCTTGTCTATCTCAAGAAGGGAAAGTGAAATTAGGGCATGATCAAGGACTGAAAAAGGGTATGGAACTTGTATGCAACATATTGGCAATAATTTGTTGTCCTAGACTGCAATTCTCTTCACCTTTCCTTAATCACTAATGCATCCAGTTTACTTCAGTGGTTCCCGAAGTACCGCTTGTACTTCTGCATTTGACACTTGCTTTTCCTCATTTGCTGATCTAACTCTTTGGAAGAGCTTTGTCTTCCTTTACAAATTCTGTTGCTGCATTTATGTATATAATAGTAGATTTTTAATGATGCTGATTGAACAAGTCTGCCTTTGCTAAAGGGGATCTTTCTGAGTATTTGATCAAGTAGGATATCACCTGGCATGCAACAATTTTGTAAGGATGGTACTGGGGGCTTTCCTTATTAAATCTACAGAACTCTGTACTAATGACTTGTGTTTACTTTCATATTTCAGCACCTCCTGCATATTTGGATCTGATGACACTTAGGTAACCCTGGAAGCCTGTGACAGCAGCTCACTGGTATAATTTTTCTAGGTGGTCCATTCCTCCTTTGGCTTAGGGAATTTGCAGTCCTAGCATATAATTCTTATAGAGCTGCATGTCAATTAAAAATGTCAATTGCTCAATCACATTTAAAGTTTGTAATTACAAGATTAATTGCATCTCCTTACTGTTTCTCCCCCCCCCCCCCCCCCCACACACAGTTAAGGATCTCTCCTCTTCACACCCTCTGTCTCCCTAGCATCACACTTTCTCGCTCTGTCTCTAACCAACACTACCCCTCTGCCTCTTTCCCTACATCCAGCATCATACCATTTCTCTTGCTCTTTCCTTTTCCCAGATCAACATACTTCTCTTTTCTACTTCCCTGATCTAGCTGTTCTCCCCTTTACCAGGTTAGGGGTTCAGTGACAAACAGCTTTTTGCATCCAGTCCTTCCCCTTTCAAGCAACATCCATCACTTTTTCTTCCTTCACTATCAAGTATCATCTATCTTCCCCCCCACCCACCACCACCACCACTACCACCACCACATTGCTGGTTTCTTCATTTTTTCTCTACCACACTCATGTGGTCCTGGCTTCTCTAGACCTACTGGATTTCTGCATGAAGGTAGCTCTGCCCTCATTATTCATTATCTGTCTGTTAAATAATAGTAATTAAAATATCAAGTACATTTTTACAATATACCTCTTCAACCCACAAAACAAAAGGAGCGAGGTCCCCCATGCCATCTTTTTCTTTTGATCTAGGCACAGCAAAAAAAGATTTAAAATGCTCCCAAGCTTAAACCTATTTCATGTTTAATATGGGGTATAAATGTCATGAATAAATAGAAACTCTGAATGTTGCACCTGATTCTGTTAACATGATGTCTGTTTTAGTGGCCCTTTATCAGGAGGAAAAAAAATAAATCTCTGCACAGATAGATAACACATGCTAGGGTGTCTAAATAATCAGCCCCTCCAAATGACACACTGATTACGATTTATGACAAATTACTACTCTCCCTATGAAAAGTTATTCCATTATTATACTTCCTCTGTGTACATCCGTATGCTGCACAAGCCAGCATATTTGAAACTATAAGTGAGATTAAATACAAATGCTACCAACAATAAAGAGCGACAGCGTTAATGCAGCAGCTCATAGGTTTACTTGATTTGTTTTGGGAGTATGGTGATGACGAATATGCGGGGAAGGGGAAACTGAGACTGACTTAATTGGTTTCAACGTTCAGACGTCACTTGGTCTCCTGTCTATTAAACTCCTTGGGTATTGCTCTATACATCCTACTGCTGGCTCTTCTGCTCTTCCATTCCAAGGAGGTTTAATAGACAGCAGATGAAGTGATGTCAAAACGCTGAAACCAATATGGTTTGTCTGAGTTTTCCCTTCCCCGTTGTGCTGTCATCCCCCGTATACTCAAAACAAAGCATGCAAACCTTTGAGCTGCTGCATCTAAGTTGTTGTTCTTTATTGTTGGCAGCATTTTTATTTAATCTCACTTATTTTTAAACATGCCAGCTTGTGCATGCCCGGATGTACACAAAGGAATCATAAAAAGGGGATAACTTTTCACAGATAGAGTAGTAATTTGTTATAAATCTTAATCAGTGCTCAGTTGGAGGGGCTGGTCACAGGGACACCCTAGCATGTGTTATATTCGTTCAGAGATTTTTTTTTTTTCTCCTGGTAATGGGTCACTAACACAGACAGCATGTTATGAGAATCAGGTGCTTAACACTCAGAGTTTCTATTTATTTATTTATGATAGTCATATCTCATACTTGTGACTCTGGGCAAGTCACTTAACCCTCCATTGCCCCAGGTACAAATAAGTACCTGTATACAATATGTAAGCCGCATTGAGCCTGCCATGAGTGGGAAAGCGCGGGGTACAAATGTAACAAAAAATAAATTATTTAACATGTATTAGGTTGAAACCAGGGAGCATTTGAAAGTTGTTTTTTTTTAACCTGTGCCTAGATAGTTGTGGGAACGTGCTCCTTCTATTTTGAAGAATGCAGTAGTATATTATAAAAATGCACTTAATATTTTTATTACTATTATTTACTACTGGTTGATATACAGCAGAAGTTAACCAAGTCAACTTCATGCTTTGTTATATAATTTTTAATAGCATTTTTCTCAGTCATTACCCAAATACAAATAAAATTATAATGTTAATTATATGACTGTGTCTGCCTGTTAAGGTAGCTTTTGTTAATTAAAGCCATGTCAGAAAAATATTTGTAAGTACGATTTTTTTTAGATTGTGAATTTTTATGTTTCAAGGTTTTTTATTGATGTAATTAGGAATAAGTACACAACAAGCTCAACAATGCGTATAATACAGAACCAAATTTGTTAGAAAAATATGAGCATAGGAACAGTCTTAACATCAACAGTTTAACATTTCTTCCCCCCTTTTTACCTTCTCCCCTCCTCCCCTTTTTTGTGATCCCTCCTCCTCCGTTTTAAAATTCCCAGCTAGTTACTGATAGTATTACTCTTGTCATCATCTCCTTGATAGTCCCCTACTGCTTTCTGCTCTTCTCCTGTTGTCTATTACCCTGCCCCCTCCCCTATTCCCCTTCCCCCCCATTCGACTCTGTGCCATCCGAAGCCGCGAAGTGCCCCAGCCACTCCAGTCCCTACCTTATCTATTCTCTACTTCTTCTCTGCTTCTCTCTATGTTCTCCAGTCTCTTCCCTTTATTCACGATATCGAGTTCAGCACCAGGCTGCGGGCTCTGTGGGACAAGGATTGAAGGTATCTATCCCAGATTGATAGAAATATTTTTTTCCGCTTCAACGTCGCGCGGGCATATTGGAGTTCCAATAACATCAGCCCATGTAATCTATTCCGCCACTGCCAATATGATGGAGCCTGATCGCTGGTCCACACCCCCAACACTACTCTCTTGCCCAACATCCCTGCTTTCCGAATCAGGAGTTTAAAGTATTTATCTTGTAACCCAAAATCTTCAAATCAATCTAATAGAAACCTTGCCGGGGTCAGTCTCACCGGCCTCCCCCCCCCCCCAATTGTTCCAAATAGAGGACCACCTCCTTCCAAAATGTTTGGGTCTGTATACAGTCCCAAAACACATGCATGAAGGAGTTGACCTCTATCTTACATTTCGTACAAATCAGGGAGCTGATGCCTCCCGCCTTAAAGAAACGCTCCTGTGTGAAATATGCCCTACGTATCACCCTGAAATTGCATTCCTGAAGCTCCGCACTAACCGACCCTGATGGTATACATCCTACCAGTTTGGTCAAGTCCACTGAGGCTGCCGGTAGCCCTAGATCTCGGCTCCTCCACTGCTACAATATCTCCTTCACTGGCCTCTCTGTATCATATCTAACGCAAGTTTCAATGTCGATATCGAAACCCCTTTATCATAGGCGTAGTTTGACTGTTTCATTTGGGGGGGGCAAAGGATGGGGCGGAGCATATTAGCATATTCATTTGCATATATACATATGCAAATGATATGCTAATATGGAGGAAGGAAGGAAGGGAAAAAGAGCTGGCTTTTTTTGGGAATAACCATAATGAATATGTATGAGATATCAAGCCAGCTCTTTCTCCTTTCCTTCCTTCTTTCCTCCTTACCCAGCACTCCCTCTTCCACTCCAGTAGTATTTCCCCACCCCCTTTCCCATACCATGCCAATGTTGACCTTAGAAATGCATAAGCTCTATATGTAGATCCTTCAAGAGGTAGTGTGTCATGATTTAGGCTCTACACCCTTTCTGATGTTTTGGTGCCACCTCAGTAAAGCCAACACACAATCTCTCCACTGCAATACAGTATATACAAACTTGTGCAAAAACACACTCATAACCTTACTAAACCATAACAGCACTAATTCCAAGGACAGGACGAGCTGCAACCTTATGCGTGAAAAGGCAGAACTGTAATTACACCAGGCTCTAAAACACCAATACACTACCTTGTGAAAAACACATGACACAAGGAACTAGAAAGCAAAAAATATGAAGGCAAAATACTGAACTGGAAAGTTAACTAAAGAAGTCAGACTCAGCATGCAGCAATACCAGAAAAATTGAAACTTACATGCAAAATTTCAGATACACATTTCAAAAAGCTGACATATTCCAATTAATAAATTCTGAATAAAATACTTTTTTCTATCTTTGTTGTCTGATCATTTAGTTTTTCTATTCGCTTTGGTCCCAGTGTCTTCTGTTTTATGCAGTGTCTTCTTTCCATTTGATATTCCATTTAATAGATTCAAAATAAAATACTTTTTTGTACCTTTGTTGTCTGGACATTTTACTGTTCCATCATGCTGGTTCCAGTTTCCTCTTTTCCTGTCTTTCTGCTAATTCTCCTTCAACTGCTTGCTGTCCATTTGTATTTTCTCTTCTCTCCTGTCTTATTCCATTCCTTCACTACACCTACCTTTGACACATTATTTATTTTTTAGCTGTTTCCTCTGTTTTTTTTTCTTTGCTGCCTCTCTGTTCACTTAAATTTCACCCTCGTCCTCATCCTTCTCCTTTTTAGTTTTCAGCTATCAAATTCCATTTCCTTCTCTCACCCACTAGCTGCCCCATTCCTCTTCTCAGTCCTTCCTCCAACCTTCCATTTCCTTTCATCTTTAATCAACTCTCCATTACCACATTTCTGCCCCCCCCCCATCACTATCATCCTCTCATTTGTTTCCTTCCCACCTCCCCTTTGGCCTCTCCCAAATAGTTCCACCATTTGCAGCATCTTCCTCCCTCCAACCTTCTAGCCCAGCACGCCTGCTCCCTTTCTCCCCTTGTAGCCTAATATCTCCCTGTCCCTTCCACACACACATCCACACCCCAGTATCTTCTAGCCCCCCCCCCCACCTCCCTGTGGTCCAGCATTTCTTCCTCTCTCTTTCCCCTCCCTCCAATTGTCCAGCATTTCTCCCTCACTCCCTTCTGTCCCTGGATCCACAATCTCCCTCTTTTTCTCTTTCCCCTCTAATGTATATCTATCCCTCCCTCTCATCCATCCCCATGTACAACCTCTCTTCCCTCCTTCTTCTCTCCCACTGCCCACATCACTCTCAGTATCTCCCTTCCTTGCACCCTGGGCCCAACATCTATCTCTTTCGTTCTCTTCCTTCCCCTTTTAGCATCCCTCCCATCCCCATACAGCATCTCTCTCTGTCTCCCTCCCTCCCACTTCCATGTGCCAACATTTCCCCTTTTCTCTTGCTGTCCCTCCCTCCTCCTCCTCCACATCCAGCATTATTTCTCCCTCTCTCTCCCCCATGCATCTCCCCCCACCAACATTCCCCACCTCTCTCGCTCACCTCTACCTAGCATTAGCCCATCACCCCAACAGTGCTCCTGTGATTGTCTCTCCCTGTCTCCCTGCCACCAGCCAGCATGCTGCCTCGGTCTTCCCCGCCGGTGCTGCCTCGGTCCCTGACTCCCTGCAGCATTTTTGTCTTCACCTGTCCTGTACCCGTCGCCGTCAGCGCTGCCATTCATTCTCTCACAGGCAGCCTCGTTCCCGCTCCCCTTTGCCGCGTCCTCCGGCTCTCTCTGATGCACTTCCTGTTAAACAGGAAGTGCATCAGAGAGAGCCGGAGGAGTGGACGCGGCAAAGGGGAGCGGGAACGAGGCTGCCTGTGAGAGAATGAATGGCAGCGCTGACGGCGACGGGTACAGGATGGGTGAAGACAAAAATGCTGCAGGGAGTCAGGGACCGAGGCAGCGCCAGCGGGGAAGACACAATTAAGCCCCGCCAGTTTGCCGGTGCGACTTGTTTGGGGGGGCAATGCCCCCCCTCGCCCCCCCCCAATCTACGCCCATGCCCTTTATCCTGAACAGGTTCATAAAACTCGAGTAGTTTCTGTCTTAGGGGAAACCACTGGTCTATTATGTCCAAGCTTTGAACATAGTGTTGTACTTGCCTATAGGCGAATAAGTCATGAGGTTCCACCTTCCAAGACGCCAACATTGCCTCCCATGTCCACAGCCGTCCTTCCATATCTAACAAATCTTGAACAAATCGAATCCCTTTATTTCCTCATTGCCGAAAGCTACTATTATCATTGCCGGGGGCGAAATCCGTATTCCCCACAAGGGGGATTTGATCTGATTGCCGTGGATTCCCTCCTATTAATGGTACCAAAAAGTTCCACGTTACCCAGATCGATTTCAAAAGCCAATTATCGCGGAGCTCCTCAGGAATTTTGCCTGTAGGGCAATGGACCAATGAAAAAATATTCCATTTGCCATATGTTGCCTGCTCTAGTTTCCGAGGGGTGTATCTCTGCTTATCCAGGATCCAGTCCCCTAGATTCCATAACAGGCACGCCCAGTTATAGCTCTGCATGTCCGGCACCCCCAATCCCCCGTGTCGCCATGGGCCTAATAAATATTTAAATTGGGTTCTTGGCTTCTTCCCCTGGCAACGAAACTTGGACACCATACTATATAGGGCTTTAATTTCTCTCTTAAGAAGTCGAATCGGCAAGATTTGTAGTATATATTGTTGCAGGAATTGAGATAGGAATTTGTGATACTTCAGGAGTCAGACAGCACACCCCAGTATGAGAGAGAAATCTTCTTTATTTGCCAGCAAACAAAGCAGGACATCAGTTCTAGCTCTCTTCTCTTTCTCTTAGCTCTTTATGTCTTTCTCTCAGCTCTCTGTGTCTTTGTCTCAGCTGCTTCTCTTCTTATGCTGTCTTCTCCTTCTTCTGTCTGTTCCTTCTGTCCTTCTCTTTCTTCTGAGCTCCTTCTGTCCTTCTCTTTCTTCTGAGCTCCTTCTGACGTAAACTGCTTCTGCTCCCACTTAAATAGGGTCCTAAGCCCTCCTCCTAGCCTAGCCCCCTTTACTCCCAATTGGTTAAGAAACTGATTGGCTACCTTGCCTCAACCAATCATTACTTTTGAAATATCAGTTACATAGGTTCCAGACATCCTAAACTGACCTGTGACCTGGGGCCCCTCATGCCAGACATTTGGTCTCCAGTCTCTTACATTTCTCATTATGATTGATGTCTCATCTATAGCTTAAACTGGATTCCCTTAGAGACTAAGAGGCCCCATCTAACATTGGTTATTCTCATATTCCTAATCAGCTTCATACTACCTATTAACTAAACTCTGGCATTCATTAAAGAGGTCAAAAGTCAGTCTTACTTAATAGCATACATATCAGGCTATTGCTTCCAAGACCATTTCTGCATTTTACCTATAATTAATCAAGGAGAAGAGAGCTGACTAGTCCTGACCTTTTTCACCTATCAGCTCCATACACAGAACTAGCTAAGACCATAGTTAATTCAAAACACATGTTGATCTCCTCACTGCAGCCTTAAACAGCAGACAAAGGATCATTTTAAAAGTAACACAGAGTTGAACAAACATCCTACACAGAATTATTAATTTACACAGAATACAACATATTCTAAAGTAAGCATTCTTATAAGACATATCTAAACATCAGGAATATCTAGAATTATTTAGAATCTAACTATTTCCTTATAACAAAATCTACATATCAAGAACTTCTGAAATAGTATTTCAGCCTTTTAAACTTCAGCATGTCTGGCTCATTCCTTTGTTCATTCATAATAGTTTACAGCTGTGCCAGCATTTAGCAATCCATCCCTCACAAGGGTCTTTCTGACCTTTCTGACCCAGCCCGGCAAGACTTTCAAATAATATGAACCATCTGGCATTCCTTCACTTCATTTACAGAGTAAAGAGTTGAAATTTGAAATAAGAATTCAATTCAAATACCAAGCTTTTAACAGAATTAACCCTTCATATGATTTCTTATATATAATTTCTCAGAGTAAACACTTTCTTTGCCCATGGCTGCCTCATTCCCCCCTTTGAGACTAAAATCAGCTTATGCAGAGATAAGTCTCACATCTCAAACTCTGGAGACTATAGTGATCCTAACTAGGAATAGACTTGTGAATCACCATTACCCTACTTATTAAGGTCCGACGGCATACTGCCGAAGCACATGAGGCCAGGAAACAAAACAAAAACCCTGCTAAAACTAAGACTATTAGGGAAATGAACAAGGGACGTATCCAGGAGGTCAATGACCACCACCAGGAGGTAAGGTCTAATCCTCCTCGGTAATCCTCCACATTAAGGCTGGCCAACTGTAGGACTTTATCCATGGCATGCCTAACTACATGCGTCCTATTTATGACAATAGTACAGCACTCTGAAGAATTTAACACTGTGCAGAGACCACCCTGGGCTGCAAAGAGATAGTCAAGGCCCATACGGTTATATCTAGAAACTATACTTAATTCATTAATTTGATCCTGCAATGCATTGACTACCACATTCAGCTCATGAACTAAAACATGGAGTAGGGATTGAAGTCTCCGGGTAGCCATACCTAGTTCAGTAATACCCGCTACCGGGCCTCCAATTGGAATCCAGGCCGTGGCAGAAAGGGCTACAAGTCTCTTTTTAGTCAGAGGATAAGTAGAATTAATATACTGGAGGGCTAATTCAATCGCCTCATCCTCTGTGGCAACGGAGGAGGGTAAGGACAAAGCCTCTCGCTTAGAGCGGTGCGGGGATAGTGGCTTAAGAGGAATAACTTTAGGAAAATAATTCAAGGTTACCAATACACAAAAATCATATGTGGAGGGAAGAATCATGTGGAGGACATTATCACAGAGCCAGTAATGACCAAGGAGAGGGCGACGAAAGTTCCCAATAAATGTAGGCACAGGATGGAGATTAGGATGCCCATAATGCGAGCCCCTATCCCAGGGGGAACGAAGAAGAAATGGAGACTTTGTACACCATAGGTGCCAATCTCCAATTGTAACAGACCGCTCATATGATGCAACCCCTTCATCCCCCGGGGACTTATGAAAGTAGAAAATAGGATGGGACACTATAGTCTTCTCAGTAGTATAGTTAGGAGCCAGATAATCACCTTGGTCATAATCTACAGGTATGGTAGTAGGGCACATAGGAGTACCTGGAGAAACTACCCACACAGGTTCCTCCTTCTCTGGGAGAACATTAGTATAGTTACAGGGAATGGGAAGAACAGTTGAGATGCTTCTTGTTAAACAAAACACTCCAGAAGCTGGATAGGGAGACGTAAAAACTGGCCTTAGAGAAGAGTCAGAGGGGGAAGTAGCATTATAAAAGGACCACCAAGTATAATCCTGGCTCCAAGGGCCTGAACTCGAAAAGTAGGGAGGTATAAGAGCTGGGAGTTGCACAGGGACAGGAACAGCTGGGACATCTGTAGTATAAGGAGAAAATCGGGAACACACAATACAAGGGGAAGTAATCTTTGCCTGGCTAATTAGTTCCTGGACAGAGTGTAACCAAAGGTTGGAGCGAGTTGGGGTATTAGGAACAAGGAGGCAAGGAGTAGAAAACAACAAAAGCATCCAAACTACTAACATTTTCTTTCTTCCTAATCTAAAACAAATACAGCAAACTAATTAAGCAATAATATTTCAACAGTCTGTGCTAATCACAGATTACTCTAATATAGTGTTCTCAGTCTTTGAGTTCTTATACCAGTTGGGATAGACCCTCAACTGACAAGGATCAAGCTCTCAAATTCCAAGAAAGCCAGAATCCGGCAAGAAAGAGTCTCAGTATGAAGCCGAAGTTCAGCCGCTCCTGCAGTATGCAGTTGACCCTTCTTTTCAGCTAGTAGATTCTTTGGTTCGGGTCAGGCGCAACTTCAATGGCTCCGCTGGATCTCTTTCTGCTCTCCACTGTCTAGGCTCCGTCTGATCCGTGCTGGGCTCAGTCTGGTCAGCAGACTTAATTCGAGACCAATGGACCCATGGAGTTATCCCTGCGACCTTCACAGCTGCAGGGGTAGAAAGCAAAACAGTAAAAGGTCCTTTCCATCGGGGCCCCAAAGGCTGGAGCTTCCAGTCTTTTACCCAAACTCTATCCCCTGGCAGGAAGGAATGTACCTGAGCCTGGAAGGGGACAGGGTTTATTTCTCTCACATAAGACTGAAGCTCAGAAATTATCTTCCCCAAGAGGGCTACCTGCTCCTGCACCTGGGCAGACCCTAAAATCCCTATGTCTCCCTTAATTCCCTGTAAAATGGCTGGGGGCTTCCCATACACAATTTCAAAGGGAGAGAGGGCTGTTCCTTTAGTTGGGGTGCATCGGAGGCGGAAGAGGGCTAGTGGCAATGCCTGTGGCCATTTCAATTGGGTTTCCTGACAAATCTTTGCTAGGCTATTTTTCAAGGTTCTGTTTGCTCGCTCAACCTGCCCTGAACTCTGGGGACGATAGGCACAATGCAATTTCCAGGTAATGCGCAATGCGCGGGACAGGGCCTGAAGTGTAGCTTCAACAAAGGCGGGACCATTATCTGAACCTATGGCAAGGGGCAATCCATACCTGGGGATGACATCCCTAAGGAGGGCTCGAGCTACTTCTGTGGCTTTCTCAGTGACTGTAGGATATGCTTCCACCCACCCAGAAAAGGTACAGACCATGACTAAGAGGTATCGGAACCTACCACTCCTGGGCATTTCTGTGAAGTCTATAACTAGGGACTCAAAGGGTGTTAGACCTCTAGACTGAACTCCTGGTGGAATACGGGGTCCCTGACGAGCATTATTCTGGGCACAGAGAGTACATCGGGCAGAGGCAGTGGCAACCAGACTATCCAATCCTTCCAGCACCACTACTCGACTGAGTAGGCGGGCTAGTGCTGTTTTCCCTAAGTGTGATAGGTCATGAGCTTGAGACACTACAGGCCAAGCTAGGTGGCGTGGCACCAGAACTCTGGTATCAGGGAGATGTAACCAGCCATCAGGTCTCCTTACTGCACCTTCTTCTTGAGCCCATTTCTCTTCCATTTGGGTATACATAGGTGTCCATTCTTGCAGTCGAATTTGGAACAGGGGGGTCACAGTACTTGCTGGGGGTCCTCGAGCAGCTTCCTTGGCCACCCGATCAGCATGGCGGTTCCCTCGGGCCACTGGAGTATCTATTCTTTGGTGTCCCCTGCAATGAATAACAGCTACCTTCTTAGGGGCCCACACAGCCTCTAGCAGCTGAAGTATTTCAGGTCCATACTTAACAGGTTGGCCTGCAGCATTTATAAGTCCCTTTTCCTTATACAAAGCTCCATGAGCATGTAGGGTTGTGAAAGCATACTTAGAATCAGTATAAATGTTGGTCACCAGTCCTGCTGCTAACTCCAGAGCTCGTATGAGGGCCACAAGTTCTGCTTTCTGGGCTGAAGTTCCTTGGGGCAGGGCTCTTGCTTCTATCACCTTGTCCTCTGTCACCACAGCATAGCCTGCCAATCGCTTGGAGTTCTCCACATAACTGCTTCCATCTGTGAAATAAATTACATCTGGGTCCCTCCACGGAACATCTTTAAGATCTGGTCGACTGGAGTACACTTCATCCATAGTTTGGATACAGTCATGATCCGGTGGTCCCTCAGATGCTGGCAAAAGAGTAGCAGGATTGAATGTAGCCACTGTTTCCAGGTGTATCCGTGGATTCTCACACAAGCTGGCTTGGTACTTAACCATACGGTTATTTGTAAACCAGTGGTTGCCCTTATACTCCATGAGGGTGAGAACTGCGTGGGGGACTTTAACAACCAGTTCTTGCCCCAAGGTCAACTTATCAGCTTCCTGGACCAGTAAGGCTGTTGCTGCAATGGCCCTCATGCAGGCTGGCCATCCTTTAGCCACTCCATCCAGCTGTTTAGACAGGTATGCAACAGGCCTCTGCCAGGATCCCATCATCTGGGTCAGCACACCCAGAGCAACCCCCTGTCGCTCGTGGACATACAATGAGAAAGGTTTCTCCACATCAGGAAGGCCTAACGCAGGGGCTTGGAGTAGGGCTTTCTTTATGGCAATGAAGGATTGTTGAGCAGTAGGTCCCCATTCAAATGGTTCCTTTTCACCCCCCTTTGTGGCTTGGTAAAGGGGTTTCGCCATCAATGCAAAATTTGGAATCCAAATTCTGCAGAATCCAGCTGCTCCCAGAAATTCCCTAACTTCTCTTCTGGACTTGGGTTGGGGAATTGCAGCTACCGCTTGCTTCCTACTAGCATCCAGTCTCCGACTTCCCTGGGAAATGCAAAAACCCAGATACTTCACTTCTGACTGACAGAGTTGGGCCTTTGAGCGTGAGACCTTATAGCCTGCATCCAAGAGTAGCTCCAGCAATTCTCTAGTAGCCTCAAAACACTCTTCCTGGGTCACTGCTGCAATCAGGAGGTCATCTACATACTGGAGTAAAACTCGCCTGGAAGGCTCAGATTTAAAAGTCTTAAGGTCTTGCCCTAGGGCTGTCCCAAAAATAGTGGGGGAATTCTTGAACCCCTGTGGCAGGCGGGTCCATGTATACTGAAGCTTCCTTCCTGTTACTGGGTTTTCCCATTGAAAGGCAAAAAGCAATTGACTGGCGGGGGCCACCCGAATACAAAAGAAGGCATCTTTTAGGTCTAGTGTCGTGAAATGGGTAGCTCCAGAAGGTATCAATCCTAGCAGGACATATGGATTAGGCACTACAGGGTGTAATGAGATAGTGGATTTGTTGACCACTCGTAAGTCTTGGACTGGCCGGTAGTCCTCAGTCCCTGGCTTCTGAACTGGCAATAGTGGCGTATTCCATGGAGACTGGCAAGGTCGAATAATTCCATGGGATAACAGACGATTCAGATGTGCTTGAATCCCTTCCAGAGCCTTTCTGGGAATTGGGTATTGGCGAAGATGGATTGGCCGGGCACTTGGAAGTAAGTCTACATGTACAGGAGGAATATTTCGGGCCAACCCTGGGGGATTATCTTCTGCCCATACCCCACTGACCTGAAAGCTGTCTGCCAGGGGTAGGTCAACTTGGCCATGCGACTGATGCAGCCGCCATTCTTCTTCAAGAGGGCAGCAGAAACTCAATATACCCTTAGGGCTGGATGTCGGGGGCCGAAAGGAGACTGAAGTCTGGCCATCAGAGTCAAAAGAAATTTGGGCCCTAAGCTTGGACAGCAGGTCTCGACCTAACAAAGGGATTGGACAGTCTGGCATATACAGGAATTCATGAGTGACTATGTGTGAGCCTAATTGGCATCTACGGGTTGTCAGGAAGGGCCTCCGGTTCTGCACCCCCGTGGCTCCCACCACTCGGACAGTTTTTCCAGACACAGGCGCTAATCGCTCCGTCACAACAGAATGTTCAGCTCCTGTATCAATCATGAATGGAATTGAGCGGCTCCCTATAGTTAGCTTGACCATAGGTTCCTGGGAGCCCAGTTTATAGGAACCCGGTCTGTCCTATTCGTCCCATTCTGCCATCTCGGCTATCCCGATGATGTCAGATTCAGGAGGCTCATATCTTCCCTCTCGAACTCGGCCTCGGCTTCCTCGATCTCCTGGTCCCCTTCTCAGTCCCTGGCGCCTCTGGGGGCATTCATCTTTCCAGTGCCCTCTTTCCTTACAATAGGCACACTGATCCCTCTCCAATCTTGGTCTGGGATTCTCCCCCCTTGGCCGGGATTGATTGAAGGAATCTCGGGCCCTGGCTGGTGGTCCGGGGTCCCACTTTGGCTTCCCATTAGCTAGAAGTCGACCTCGGTTAAGGGTGGAATTAGTAATGGCTGCCGCTAAAAGGTCGGCCTTCTTCTGCATCTTCCGGTCAGCCTCTCGGCGCACCTCCTGATCTCTATTAATGAAAACCTTGGTTGCGATCTCAATTAGCTGGGTGGTATTCATCCCTGCGAATCCCTCCTGACGCTGCAACTTCTTCCGGATATCTGGCATACTCTGGGCCACCAATGCACTATTCACCATTCTCTGGTTTTCTTGGGCTTCAGGGTCAAATGGGGTGTATGTTCTGTAGGCTTCAATTAGTCGCTCTAGAAAGGCCCCAGGGGATTCAGTTGCCCCTTGGAGAATTTCAGAGACCTTTGCCAGATTAATGGGCCTCTTTATGCCTTTCCTCATACCTTCCAGTAAGTCCCGGCAATAGCCAGACAACAGTTCATAGTGCTGCCCATCATTTGGATCCCAATCTGGAGCTGCGCGAGGAAACCGAGCTCTAACCCATCCCTCTGGGTCCTGTGTCCTCTCGGGAACACGCTCTCGCGTGATGGCCTCAGCATTTTGCAAAATCTTCCGCCTCTCCTCAGTTGTGAAGAGGGTCAGGAGAAGTTGTTGACAATCAGTCCAGGTTGGGTTATGGGTGGCCATAATGCTAGCCACTAGGTCCACCACTGCCTGAGGCTTTTCAGTATAAGAGGGGTAATGCGTCTTCCAATTCAGGAGATCGGTGGTTGTGAAGGGTACATACTGGTAGGCCTGTGCCTGTATAACCTGACCCTGATTATTAGGATCCGGTCGAGTGGTAGTTACCTGACGAAGTGGCAGAACTCTCGAGGAAGTGGGAATGGAACCTGAGGTAGAGCTAGGAGCTACCCTCCTATCATGCTCAAAGGTGATTGCAGCAGGTCTAACCCATTCAGTGGAGGTGTGTTGAACCCCTGAGGGATGGGGAGGGGTACTCATAGACTGAGAGGTGGTCACAGGTGAGTCAGTCCATTGAAAGGGATGCCGGGCCCCTAATGAGTGGGTAGGGGTACTAGAGGGAGAGGCTGGGCTGTCAGGAGTTGAGGAGTCAGGGAGTGGAGCCCAAAGTGGGTCTTCGGAGGTTAACAGGGGAGGATGTGGCACAGAAGGGTAGAGGCCAGGTGAAAAGTCCAACCTAGGGTGTGGCAGGTTTGGCACAGGAGGGGAAGAACTATCCGGAGAAGCCTGTGCTGGAGAGGCTTGGGCTGGGCGGCGTGGATCTCTAGGGGTGGCACGGAACCCCAACAATGGGCCATAAGGTGGTGGCTCAAGATCTGAGGGATCATCAGAGAGTATGGGTTTCTCAGACAGGGTAGGGGCGGAAGCCACCGATTGGGTGGTAAGCTTCCTGGGGCTCTTTCCCTCTTCTAGTTTAGATTTTCTAATCTTTCTTTGAACACGGCCTAACATGAATTTTACTGGGGATCCCATATAAGTTTTCAACCAGGAGGGAGGGTCAGTCACAAGGCTGTCCCAGGAATCTATATAAGGGAGTTGTTCAGAATATTCTGATTCTCCTACTACTATGCTATAGACCTTCCGGATTACTTCAATATCTAAGCTGCCACTAGGGGGCCACCCCACTCCCATAGATGGCCACTCAACTTCACACAAGGTTCTTAAAGTACCTGAGCTTAAAGTCTGTCCATAGTCATTAATTAAAAAGCCTTTTTTGAAATTTCTAAGCATACAATCTAGGGGGGTAACAATTTGTCTAGATGATGTCCCACCCATAATGCTTACAATTACAACACACAAAAGGGAGGGAGTTTTTGAGAGTGCAGTAAGGGGTCCGCACTCTCGAGACACTAGGTAGACAGACAACAATCGCTTCCTTCCGTTGCTGACCAATTGAACTCGCGTTAATTGGAAATGCAGCTATAAGAAGTCCGCACTCAGTTAGCATTCACGCATCACACATTCCATACAGAAAATCCCACCCAACAATTTCAGATTTCTCAAATACAGATAAGCTCAAGCGTTTTCGCTTCTAGTCCCCGCGACTAGAAGGTACTAGGGCCTTTGCTGAGAATTGATCAGATTCTCCTTCCTCAATTTTCTTGAGGGGCTGGTTTTACAATTTCCTAGCTAGGATTACAATACAAAATACAGAATACATACCCGGCGAATGTTCTCCAGTCAGTTGGGTGCTGGGATTAATGCAGGATTCATCCCACCGCTGCCACCAAGAATTGTTGCAGGAATTGAGATAGGAATTTGTGATACTTCAGGAGTCAGACAGCACACCCCAGTATGAGAGAGAAATCTTCTTTATTTGCCAGCAAACAAAGCAGGACATCAGTTCTAGCTCTCTTCTCTTTCTCTTAGCTCTTTATGTCTTTCTCTCAGCTCTCTGTGTCTTTCTCTCAGCTCTCTGTGTCTTTGTCTCAGCTGCTTCTCTTCTTATGCTGTCTTCTCCTTCTTCTGTCTGTTCCTTCTGTCCTTCTCTTTCTTCTGAGCTCCTTCTGTCCTTCTCTTTCTTCTGAGCTCCTTCTGACGTAAACTGCTTCTGCTCCCACTTAAATAGGGTCCTAAGCCCTCCTCCTAGCCTAGCCCCCTTTACTCCCAATTGGTTAAGAAACTGATTGGCTACCTTGCCTCAACCAATCATTACTTTTGAAATATCAGTTACATAGGTTCCAGACATCCTAAACTGACCTGTGACCTGGGGCCCCTCATGCCAGACATTTGGTCTCCAGTCTCTTACATTTCTCATTATGATTGATGTCTCATCTATAGCTTAAACTGGATTCCCTTAGAGACTAAGAGGCCCCATCTAACATTGGTTATTCTCATATTCCTAATCAGCTTCATACTACCTATTAACTAAACTCTGGCATTCATTAAAGAGGTCAAAAGTCAGTCTTACTTAATAGCATACATATCAGGCTATTGCTTCCAAGACCATTTCTGCATTTTACCTATAATTAATCAAGGAGAAGAGAGCTGACTAGTCCTGACCTTTTTCACCTATCAGCTCCATACACAGAACTAGCTAAGACCATAGTTAATTCAAAACACATGTTGATCTCCTCACTGCAGCCTTAAACAGCAGACAAAGGATCATTTTAAAAGTAACACAGAGTTGAACAAACATCCTACACAGAATTATTAATTTACACAGAATACAACATATTCTAAAGTAAGCATTCTTATAAGACATATCTAAACATCAGGAATATCTAGAATTATTTAGAATCTAACTATTTCCTTATAACAAAATCTACATATCAAGAACTTCTGAAATAGTATTTCAGCCTTTTAAACTTCAGCATGTCTGGCTCATTCCTTTGTTCATTCATAATAGTTTACAGCTGTGCCAGCATTTAGCAATCCATCCCTCACAAGGGTCTTTCTGACCTTTCTGACCCAGCCCGGCAAGACTTTCAAATAATATGAACCATCTGGCATTCCTTCACTTCATTTACAGAGTAAAGAGTTGAAATTTGAAATAAGAATTCAATTCAAATACCAAGCTTTTAACAGAATTAACCCTTCATATGATTTCTTATATATAATTTCTCAGAGTAAACACTTTCTTTGCCCATGGCTGCCTCAATATAACTATTTGGGAAATAAAATCATATTAAACAGTTGGATTCGGCCATACAGTGAGACCGGCAGGGGTGACCAGCGCGATAGTATCTGCCCCGTCTGTTCAAACAAATGCGCCACATTCAAGTCTCGTACCAAGAATGTTTTGTATGGGAGTTTCACACCCAGATATTCAAAATGACGCATCGCCCACTTCAGGGGGAATTGTCCTTCCCAATGCCGGCTCACCGCCGGGCTGGTTGGTACAGCTAGGGATTTATCTAGATTTAGTTTGAACCCCGAAAAATTGCCAAACTCTGCGATGCTGTCCATTAAGTTTAAGAGGGATTCCTGAGGATTAGTCAAATGAACCAAAAGATTGTCGGCGAAGGCCGAGATCTTAAGGTCTTGGTCTCCCATTTCCACTCCTTTAATGTCCGGGTAAGAGAGAATTTCCTGTATCAGTGGGTCTATACTCAATACAAATAATAAAGGTGACAGAGGACATTACTACTACTACTACTAATAACATTTGTATAGCGCTACCAGGCATACGCAGTGCTGAACATGAGACACACAGAGACAGTCCCTGCTCAAAGAGCTTACAATCTAGGTAAAAACAGACAGACAAGACATTTACGGGCAAGTGCATTACTGGTAAAGAGGAACAGGAGAGAAGGAGGGCAAATGAGTAGGGTTAGGACATCCCTGTTGTGTCCCCAGTTGAATATTTATAGGTTCTGATAGGGTCCCATTCACCCAAATTGTTGCTCGCGCTAAGCACATGAAAAACTCAATTGACCACATGCGTTTGCTCCCACAGTCCTTCAACATGTAGCTTCTGTACCACTTTGCTCAGTAGTCTTGGGATTAAACCCAAACCACCATACTAACATCACCCCTACCCCTAAACTTCAATAAACGATACATACATGGGGATCAGCATGATCCATAGCAGTCTTGTGTACATAAGTACATAAGTAATGCCACACTGGGAAAAGACCAAGGGTCCATCGAGCCCAGCATCCTGTCCACGACAGCGGCCAATCCAGGCCAAGGGCACCTGACAAACTTCCCAAACGTACAAACATTCTATACATGTTATTCCTGGAATTGTGGATTTTTCCCAAGTCCATTTAGTAGCGGTTTATGGACTAGTCCTTTAGGAAACTGTCTAACCCCTTTTTAAACTCTGCCAAGCTAACTGCCTTCACCATGTTCTCCGGCAACGAATTCCAGAGTTTAATTACGCGTTGGGTGAAGAAAGATTTTCTCCGATTTGTTTTAAATTTACTACACTGTAGTTTCATTGCATGCCCCCCAGTCCTAGTATTTTTGGAAAGCGTGAACAGACGCTTCACATCCACCTGTTCCACTCCACTCATTATTTTATATACCTCTATCATGACTCCCCTCAGCCGTCTCTTCTCCAAGCTGAAAAGCCCTAGCCTCCTTAGTCTTTCTTCATAGGGAAGTCGTCCCATCCCCGCTATCATTTTAGTCGCCCTTCGCTACACCTTTTCCAATTCCACTATATCTTTCTTGAGATGCGGCGACCACAATACTCAAGGTGCGGTCGCACCATGGAGCAATATAACGGCATTATAACATCCTCACACCTGTTTTCCATACCTTTCCTAATAATACCCAACATTCTATTCGCTTTCCTAGCCGCAGCAGCACACTGAGCTGAAGGTTTCAGTGTATTATCGACGACGACACCCAGATCCCTTTCTTGGTCCGTAACTCCTAACGTGGAACCTTGCATGACGTAGCTATAATTCGGGTTCTTTTTTCCCACACGCATCACCTTGCACTTGTTCACATTAAACGTCATCTGCCATTTAGCCACCCAGTCTCGTAAGGTCCTTCTGTAATTTTTCACAATCCTGTTGCGAGTTAACGACTTTGAATAACTTTGTGTCATCAGCAAATTTAATTACCTCGCTAATTACTCCCATCTCTAAATCATTTATAAATATATTAAAAAGCAGCGGTCCTAGCACAGACCCCTGAGGAACCCCACTAACTACCCTTCTCCATTGTGAATACTGTAGGTCCAGCAGAGCCTGGTTTAGAGTCTTCTCCAGTTTTAGGACAAACTCCATGGCCCAAGTCCCATTTCCCCACTCATCAGATTCTGGCTTCTGAAACACAAGGCAGAGGGTTTCTAAGCCCCAGTCTAGAAAACTGTTCTTTATATTGAAACAGGGGTCAACAAGCATAAACTACTGCCCAAGGTAGAGGTGGGCCTCAAGTTCTCTGGCTGAATATTTTATTTTTGTGGCACTACAAGAGGCATTTGTTAGTAGTAGGGATCCAATATATTAGTGTTTATTGAAAACTTGGGCAAAGAATCTATAACCAAACTATCAACAGTTAGTTCCCACAGTCAGGAGTGTAGAACCATGCCAGATATCCCCTTTCAAGATGGGCTGACAAAGATATGTCACAGGGGAGCAGTGGCTAGGTGGACCCTCCTTATTACCTTCACATCCTGCAAGACCACACCCCCCCCCCACACACACACACACACTTATTCTGGAAATTCAGGAACCGCTCTGACTGCTCCTGCTTTTCCTTGGACTGCTCCAGGAAGAACTTAGAGAATCTGGCCAAGGCCACATCACCCCTGTCAAAATAATATCCCTGAAATATAACAAGGATGCAATCAATATCATTCCAGGACAACATGGAGACCTCACCCCATAACCCCAACAAATCTAAGCTCACCAGGATAACTATGGAAAGGAGTCCCCAAACTACACACTGAACAAAGACATATTAGAAGGGGGCAGGCGTGCCAAAGTGATTGTTTATAATTGTAGGCTTATCTTTTCCCACCAACGTGCTTCTTGTCCACCAGATCTGCCAAGCACTGAAACAACCTTACAGGTCAGGCCAATTAGGACCAAGAGCTACAGCCATCCTGGTGATAACCCACCCCCTCAATTACCTGCTAAACCTGGTTATCCCTTCCCCTAGAATTTCTGGTTTATATTAATTCCTATTAAATCCCCCCCCCCCCCCGAACTAAGTCAGGAGCCTTAGAGAAACTCAGGACCTGCTGGACAACCCTCTCCAGCAAGCCAAACCACCACAAGGGTGGAGGTACACAAATTCCTACGAAAAGTAGAATCTGAGGAAAGGGGGAGTAGGAGGAGTAGGCTCTTGAACAACACCAGTAGGCGACGTAGATAGGAACAATCTCTTTATTAAATTATACACTCGACTCAACACAGCCGTGTTTCGGCGCTACAGACGCCTACAGAAGGCGTCTGTAGCGCCGAAACACGGCTGTGTTGAGTCGAGTGTATAATTTAATAAAGAGATTGTTCCTATCTATGTCGCCTACTGGTGTTGTTCAAGAGCCTACTCCTCCTACTCCCCCTTTCCTCACACGGACAACCCTCTCCACCCGCTCCCATCATGCAGGTACATCCAAGCCAGTTTTGATGTCCAAGAATCAGATTAACATTTGAACTCACTACTACTACTACTATTAAATTATTTCTATAGCACTACTACATATACACAGCACTGTACACATATGCAGGTACTTTCTCTGTCCCTAGAGTGCTCACAATTTAAGTTTTTGTACTGGGGCAATTGATGGTTAAGTGACTTGCCTAAAGTCACAAGGAGCTGCAGTGGGAATCCAACCCAGGTCAACAGGATTAAAGTCAGCTGCACCTCCATTCCACATTCCAGCAACATCTCACTATGATAAGTTACTTCTCCTACCCAGAAGATAATTAAAGCCCAGAGCCCTACCAGAAAACTGTGTCAAACAGAACCACACCATATACCCACTATTCATTAACAAAGCTATTCAAATGTCCTGAACCAGAAGGTCACAAAGCAGCCCAGCAGAGTCCTGAAAAACAAAGGACTTTGAAGGGCCAATTTCTGGAACACCACCCCCTTTCAGTAAGTGGGAGGAAGAAACCCCACTTTTTTTTCTCCATAAACTTCCAAGTCAGTTTCTAATGAGACCACAGATGAACAAGAGAAGGGAGACAAGTTTCTAATCTGAAGCCTCTACTTCAGCCCTAGAATGAAGGCGTTCCTAGCAGCTTCCCATCAGGCTGAGGTGGGAGACCTTGTGCTGCCCCTCATATAACACGAGCTGCAGCTGACAACAGGCTACAACGGCATTAGGAGATCAGGAACCCAGGGAAGTTAAAAGGAAGAGGCCTGGAAAATACACTAACAGGATCAAACACTTATTCCCCTTCAGCACCCTCCTCACATTTTCTGTCCATCTTCCATAGCTTCCAAGGTAGGAAGATTGGATAAGGAAGAGAACAAGATAAGATAAGATAAGATGAATAAGATAAGATGGCCGACAGGTAAGGAGCTCTGTGATTGAGCTCCTGAGGTCCGGAAGAGCGAACCTACCTGGACCGTGCTGCACCGTCCCCAACTGGACCAGAACGGACTGGAACTGACCAGCAACCGAAAAGGGGATCACAGGACCGCGACGGCCTCGCTGAAACTCTGCACAGACGAGCGAGCCCGAGGCTGATCGTGGTGGTCTGCCTGCCTCTTGGCCACGACACATCCCGACTGAATTGGTCCGCCTGGGCCAGCAGAAAGTACAGGATCAGTCTGAATTGTTCTGAACCAGGCTGAGGCTGGGCTAGAGCCAGATTGGTGCTGACACGGAGACATTGGGCGGCTCTCTGGACTGGGGCGGCCTCACAGCATCCCCGAGCTGATCGCGGTCATCTGCTGGCCACGTCCCCGAACGGACTGAGCCGAGGAAGGGTCGATCGACCTCGTCACCCGCCGGCCTCGGAGGGCATCGCAGAGGTAGTTGGTGATTCCTCGATCAAGATCCGATGCGCTGTTAAGACAACTCGGAACCTCGCATCATCCAAACGAGCAGGAGAGTGAGGCACCGCATAATCAGGAAACCAGGAGGCCCGTTGACTTCGGAAGCTCCACCTGACTGCACCGAGTCCCGACCAGTGACACCAGCAGGGATCGCAGAGAGGAACAAGCGAACTCAACGAGACGGGAAATCAGCTATTTCGGCCTACCCTCCCTAATCCTGAAACCGCTCTATAACCAAGTGGCACTACACGGGCCTACCACCAGCGTCAACCAGTGAAAGAGGGACCTGGCTGGTAAGTAGAGCACAGAGTGTGGGATGAAGTGAGGACAGAGCTGGGCGAGAAGTGCAGCGGCGAACGGAGGTGAAGGTGAGCAGGGGTTCGCTGGGAGTGGACACGCCACACATCGAAACTGACCGTCTAAATGAAAAAAAAAAACCCACAACCAACTCGGTGTATCAGAACTGTATTACGTTTAATACTGCTTTAAAGAACTTTAAATCTGCACTAGGTTACTGTTCACATGGCACTGTGTATATTGCATTGCTTACTGTTTAAAGTTGTACTGCTTATACTGTACTGCTTGGACTGTACTGCTTACATTACACTGCGGACACTGTTTGTACTGGGCACTGCTTACTGTTCAAGCTGCTTTGTTCATACTGTACTGCATACACTGTATTGCTTATATTGTACCGCGTATACTATACTGCTTACTGTTCAAGTTGCACTGCTTATACTGCACTGTTTACATTGTACTGCTTATACCATATTGTGCATACTGTACTGCTTACTGTTTAAATTGCACACGAACTAAAGCCAACATGAATACCAAAAAACTATTCATGATAATTTACTTCCTCCCCTTAATCTACCACACATGGACCACTCCCAACTTAAACAACAAGTTACCCACAATACATAAACCCTATAGACAACCTATCTACAACTCACCAAACCAAAAGAATAACAACCAACTAAAAGGAAAAATAAATACATACGGAGATAACCAACAGAAAGGGAAAAAAGGAAACAACAAAACCAAATACCAAGAAAACAGACAACTAATAAAAATTAACACATCTACGGACCGGAACGAACCATACCATCCAATCCAACTGGGATACGCAAACGCCAGGTCAGTAGTAAACAAAACAGAGATTATAACAGACTGGATCACTACAGACAATCTCAACCTCCTATTCATCACTGAAACCTGGATCCATGACCTTAAGGATCCCATAATCCTAGATTTATGCCCACCAGGATACAAAATTACCCACTGGACAAGAAATGGGAAAAGAGGAGGTGGTATAGCCATAATATACAAATCCGAGTTCACCATCACAACCACAGCTGAATCTATCCTACCTCAACTTGAAATTGCATCGGTAAGAATCAAATCACCCAAACCTGCAGGAACACCTTAATGTAATCCTACTCTACAGGCCGCTAAGCAACTGGCAAGACTCTCAAACACACCTCATGGACTTCATCTCGAACACATGTATCTCTACTTCAAACCTTATCATAATAGGTGACATTAACCTGCACTTGGAAGATCCTACCTCAACAAGCACCCAAGAATGCAAAGAGTTCCTACAATTATGGGATCTTCATGTACCAAATGCACAACCAACACACACCAAAGGACACACACTAGACATTATCGCATATAAATTCGATCCAGACCTAAACCTTATACTAGCAGATACAAACTGGACACCCACACCGTGGTCAGACCACTACAGAGCATACATCTCCCTCCAATGGCGAACGAAAAATACACTCAAAAAACAAGAACGAAAAACCTACACCACGAGAGGAAAAATAGACCCGGCAATATTCTGGCAACAGATATCTACTATAACGGATGGACAACAAAGGCAGACAACTAAATTCCTCCTAGATTGGGACGATAGATGCAGAACAATATTAGACAACATTGCCCCAATTCAAACTAGAACCTCGCACAGAAAGAACTCAATACCGTGGTTCAACAAAGAACTGAAAAAACTCAAAACACAAGTTAGGAAATTAGTAGAATGTGCATGGAGGAAAAAGAAAGACGATCCCACACTTAATGCTTGGAAACAACTCTGTAGAAAATATAAATACACCATAAGACAAACCAAAAGACTATACTACAAAACGGAAATCGGACCAAATTACAAGGACACACACAAACTCTTCCAACTCGTGAATAAACTATTAGACACCACAACAGTCACGAACAACAGCACAGACACACCAGGAGCTGAAAACCTTGCGAAGTACTTCAAAGAGAAAATAATACAACTACGACTTAAAATACCTGCCAGCCCCATCGAATACGCTGTACTCCTAGACTGCCTAGACCCAGACCCTGGAGTACACCCAGCAGATAGGATCTGGACTGAATTCGAGGTAATATCAGAAGATCTCATTTCTCAAACGCTTAAAAGATTCGCCAAAGCTCATTGCAAACTAGATATATGCCCAAATAACCTTATGAAATCGGCCCCCCAACACTTTATAACAGACCTAACGAAACACGTGAATGTTATGCTACAAAATGGACTCTTCCCAAAGGAGAAAGGAAACATTCTACTCACGCCCATACCCAAAGATGCAAAGAAAAACGCGAGTGAATTAACCAACTATAGACCAGTAGCATCCATTCCCTTAATAACCAAAATAACAGAAGGGATGGTAACCAAACCAAACAACTCACAGACTATCTAAACAAGTTCTCAATACTACACAACTCCCAATCAGGATTTCGTTCTAATCACAGTACTGAAACAGTACTAGTTACGCTCATGACTAAATTCAAACAAACAATTGCAACCGGCAAGAATATATTACTACTACAGTTCGACATGTCAAGTGCCTTCGACATGGTTGATCATGGAATACTATAACACATCCTTGAATACTTTGGTATCGGAGGCAAAGTTCTTAATTGGTTTAAAGGATTCCTAACCACACGCTCATATCAAGTGACATCAAATTCGACTACATCAGCCACATGGACACCTGAATGTGGAGTTCCACAGGGATCTCCCCTCTCACCAACTATATTCAACCTAATGATGACACCCTTGGCCAAACTACTATCAAACCAAAACCTCAACCCATATATCTACGCTGATGATGTAACGATCTACATCCCATTCAAACAAGACCTAAAAGAAATTTCCAATGATATCAACCAAAGCCTACATATCATGCACTCCTGGGCAGATGCCTTTCAATTAAAACTCAACGCAGAAAAAACCCAAGGCCTAATACTCACCTCTCAACACAACACGAGCAAATTCACCACCATCAAAACACCAAAACTAAATCTACCAATCTTGGAAACCCTAAAAATTCTTGGAGTTACCATTGATCGGCTCCTAACACTTGAGAATCACGCGAAAAACACAACCAAAAAAGATGTTCCACTCAATGTGGAAATTAAAAAGAGTAAGACCATTCTTCCCAAGAACCGTCTTCCGTAATCTGGTACAATCTTTAGTACTCAGTCATCTAGACTACTGCAACTCACTCTATGCTGGCTGCAAGGAGCAAAAAAAAAAACTCCAAACAGCCCAGAACACGGCGGTCAGACTCATATTTGTAAAATCAAAATACGAAAGTGCAAAACCCCTACGAGAGAAGCTACACTGGCTCCCACTCAAAGAACGTATCACGTTCAAAATATGTACCCTAGTACATAAAATCATCCATGGCGATGCCCCAGCCTACATGTCAGACTTGATAGACCTACCACCCAGGAATGCTAAAAAATCATCTTGCACATTCCTTAATCTTCATTTCCCTACTGTAAAGGTCTAAAACACAAATTAATGCACGCATCAACCTTTTCCTATATGAGCACGCAATTCTGGAACGCATTGCCACGCTACCTAAAAGCGACCTATGAACTGACCAACTTCCGTAAACTACTAAAGACCCATCTCTTCAACAAGATATACCACAAAGATCAAATCATGTGATACTCATATATATTTCTAGAAATGTTAATAATGCCTTCTATTACATTACTATCATGTATTCCATTACCATGCAATCCAACATCCTTCTGTAACACCAAATGCCTATTCTCTTTTCATTTCCATTATCCATGATGTTTTGTAAGCCACATTGCGCCTGCAAAGAGGTGGGAAAATGTGGGATACAAGTGCAATAAATAAATAAATAAATAAATAAATAAATAATGATAATAATAACAGATCCTATACACATGCTGCCTACAGCACAACACGCCCCAACATTAAGAAGTTATTTTTTTTTGCACATAGTTCCACTTTTCTAACTTGCTTTTCAGTCCCTATTGATTTATGCAAGTGAAGCTTACAATCTCCTTGGGCTACCCCTAGCATATTAACACTTTTCACCAAGATGAACTAAAGAGAAATGTTACACACACACCTTGCATTCATCAGTGAGCATATTGGAGTGGTGTAGGACTGTATTCAACCTCACTATCCTCACTCTGCCCCACCAGGGATCTTGGTAGGGATCCAGATTCTTAGAGATACACACTCTACTCTTAGCTCTCTTACACTTAAATACAAGACACATAACCCCCATTTGCTCTCACCAGGGACAGGTAGGCATAGGATGCTTTCAACAGCAGGTTCACTAGCCGGTTAACTCCAGCCTCACTCTCCAGGTGAAAATTCTGGCAAATCTGGGAGCTCATGGTGGCAGTAGAAGGTAACCTCCAGAAAGGGAGCAAAGGATGTAAGGAAAAAGGTCAGTACTAGCTCTAAGTTTGTTCAACAACTATTAAAACAACACTCAGAAACCATAGCTCTTGCTGGGTTCTTTTTATAGCACAGGGAGGTGGCGTCTGTTGCCAGCTCCAACCAATGGCCTGCCCCCTGCTGGAAGAACTAATGAGACACACACACACACACACACACACACATTGGAGCACAAACACCTTCATGCAGACCCACAGGGGCACACTTACAAGCTTACACACACAAGCTATTATCTCAGAATCAAACAGCAGAATCAAAACAACACACAATCTGATCTCTCTGTTCCATTTCTCCTCTTCAGTAGTTAAAACTACAAATGTAATACAAAGTCAGGTACAACTCATAGACCTAGATGGCTCACAATCTAAGTTTCCTGCTTGGTGATTCCTGTGAGTTCTGCGCTTCTGCCTATATATTTCTGTGGGATAGATGAGTATCTTTTCTATGACTCCCAATTCTACTGTATAAATGACGTTTACATGCTTCTTTCCTGCAGTGTGGCAATGGAATACTAATTCCAGGCAGTGTGCAGTGGATGGAAAGCATTGATCAGAGGCTGATTTATGCTCTGCAGCTGCTGAAGATTTCTTGGTTCCTACAGTACACTCCACTGCATCAAATAAATCAGTCCACCCCACCCTACCCCATCCGCCCTCTCATCCCACCTTCCCTACCTCCACCCAGGCGGACAGAAGGAGGAAATCAGCATGGAGTGAGGCCTTCCAGTACAAGCCCATTCTTCAGCTCTGCCACATCCCACCCCCTCCAATGACTACCTGTAGAATAGTCCCTCTAATAGCTCAGGCCCATGACCTAAGCTCCTTAGAGACTTCAGCTTTATAACAGAGGGTTTAATATATTTACCATCTCCTTCCATGTTTGTTTTCTGCCTTTGCTTCTGTCTCTTATTCAGTGACCCCTCCTCCATCTTTGGTTCTCTCTTTCTTCCTCTCCTCCTATACTTCTCCCTCCTACTTTTTCTTCCACCTCTTATCTTCTTTATCTTTGCCCTCTATCTCCCTCTCTTCTGCTCCCATTTTTCTCCTCCTTTTCCGTGGAAGATTAATGTCAAATAGATAAAGGGAAGAAGACAGAAGGGAAGAAAAGAAATGGAAAGGAGACCCTGTGAAAAACTTAGAAGATCTATACAATAAAAATGGAATATAGATAGAAACCAGCCGATTAGAACATTTAGAGGCATATTTTCAAAGCACTTTGGGAGGCTAAGTTCCATAGGTTTCTATGGAACTTTGGGAGGCTAAGTGCTTTGAAAATGAGCCTCTTAGTGGCCCTTTTACTAAGCTGCGTTATATACATATATTATAAAGCGCCCTGCTACTGGGTGATTCGGCAATGCAGCCCTCTGCTGGCTGGGGTCTCACTTGCCAGTCTCTTTAGAATTCCCTTGGCTCCTAAGCCAAGCTATGTATTGCAATTAGCTAAGCAAACTGCTCAGCCACAGCCAGTTCCAACCAAAGCAGTTCAAAACAACTTGTGGTAGACCTTTAGTAACTCCAACCAAAGAGCACAGAAGCAAACAGTTCAAAACAAAGGGGTTTTCTTTATTTTCCTCTCCTCAGGATATTTTTGAACTAAGCCCCCTTGAAGCTCTCTGGCACTTGGATTCAGAGCAATCTGTAAAGACACATGTCCTCCTACTTTCTACCTGGCCTCACTGGTCCCAGACTACTGAGCATGTCTCCAGCTAATCTTCTCCCAGTCTCTTGCAAGCACCCACCTCTATATTTGTGGCTCCTGCCTTACTCAGGGTGACTGCTCGGGCATGCCTTCCTTCGGCTGGAAATCCTTCCCTGTCCAGTCCAGTGTGCCCCGGTCACCCCTCTGATCCACGGGCCGTGACCCCTCGCACTCTCCTGGAACTTCAACTAGGATTCTCCAGCCTTCACAGATATGCAAATTAAGTCATCAAAATGCAAATTCAGTTTATTAGACTATACTGCAGTCTTGTGGAACTCACTTCTTTCCAGCCATTAGTCATCTAGCACAAGTTCTCTCACTGAGCCCATCTACTGTGGGGAACCTGGGTCTCAGTGTCTAACAGCCTCCACCCCTGGATAGGACACTCTTCACTCTCATTGACCTTACCGTCCTATCCTCCACCCCACGGCTGTTAGTTCATTTTACATAGTCCCAAGTCCCTCAACAACATGGCCTGGTTCACAAATCCATCAACAACCTGGTCTGGTAAGTACCTTCCTAGACTTTTAGAGTCTCCTTCTCTCTCTCTTCCATCTTCCTGGTACTTCTCCTCCAGCAGGCTATCCAGGCTCTCCTCTCTCCTTGGCTTAGAGGGTGGCCAATAATCCACCTCACCTCTATAGGCCTCTCCCCCCCCCCCCCTATTTCCAGAAAGGTCCTGACCCAGAACTCTCTCTAACTTTCCAGCTTCTACTCTGAGAGTTCCCCCTGGTGGCCTCTTCAAGGAAGGACAGGTCCTATACCACGAGCACCCCCTAGCTGTCCCTTCAGGTCACTACACTGGTATATCTCCTTCGGCTCCCTCTAGTGACCAGAATGGGCATATCCCAGGTTCTCAAGTGGAGAGTGCCCTCTGGCAGTCTCCTCAGGGTAGGGCGGTCACTGTGTTTATCACTATATATATATATATATATATATATATATATATATATATATATATATATAGTGATAAACACAGTCTCTGCCCTTACTTGAGGAGGCCGCCAGAAGGCGCTCTCCCACTGAAAACCGGGAAAATGCCCATTCTGGTCCCTAGGGGGAGCTCCAGGGATCTAGCTGAGTGTTGACTTGCATGGGCGAGTAGAGGGAGCTCCAGGGAGATAGCTGGGGGAGTGAGAAGAGACTTCTAGACCCAGATCTTTCTGGAACCAGAGGGGCGAGGTCTCAAGAGGTGGGGAAGTTTATTGGACACCTCATAAATAACTTCCTCTCAATAGAGGAGGGAGTTTTGACCGAAGGAGAAGAGATGGGAACCTGGAGACCTGAAGCCTGGACTGTGTGTCCCAAGTACTGAGGAGGGTGGATTGTGTGTCCCAGGACTGTGTGTCCCAAGTACTGAGAAGCAGGTTGAAAATCCTGGGGTAAGAAGTCCCCAAAGTACAGATGTTGGAACTGTGTGAGAGAAGTATAAGCAAGCTGAAAGTCCTGGGGTGAGAGAAGTCCCTGAAGCATTGATGTTGACACTGTGAATTGTTTAAGATGAACTAACAGCCGTGGGATGGAGGATAGGACCGTAAAGTTAATGAGAGTAAAGAAGGTCCTATCCAGGAGTGGTGGCTGTTATACCCTGAGACCCAGGTGTCCCACAGTAAATGGGCTCAGGGAGTGAATTTGTAGGAAACGAATAATAGTTAGAAAGAAAGGTCCCACAAGAGTGAAGCATAGCTCTAATAAATGGAATTTACATTTACCCAGCTAATTTGCATATTTCTGAAAGCAGAGGTGAAAGCAGAGGAATCCGTGCTATCTTCCAGCGAAGGGTGACCAGGGGGCCCCACCAGAAGAACGGGTAAGGGGGTCGGTTACCAGGAGATACACACACACACACACACACTTCATATTTACTGTTCTAGGCCTGTGTATGTATGTTTTTTTAATAACTATAATGAATATGTATAAGAGTTATGCAAATGAATATGCTAATGTGCTATGCCCCACCCTTTGCCCCCCCCCCCCCCCCAATGAAACTGTCAAACTATGCCCCTGGTGTAGATGCATGGAAATCAGCATGAGTGGGCAGCGATGAATGCGCTAATGCCTAACCTGGACATGGCAGATCTGGGAGCAGAAAGGGGCGTGTTGTAAGCGTGTATATGAGAGGATACTAGCATAAGTGTACGTAGCTCCTTAACGTGTGAGATAGTGCAGGAGGTTGTAGTGCCAGGAAAATAGCTGTGGTTAAGGAATTTTTGGGTATGTATACATCAGATAAATAGCGGGTAGCAGCGTGCGGCAAATGGAAAGAGACCCACCAACATACACCTTCAGCCAATAAAAGGTAAGAAAACCACCAAATGATTTCCTTACAATCCAGCTTATTTTCGAAAGAGAAAAATGCCTATAATGCGACCTAAATCGGGAGATAGACGTTTGTCTCGCAAAGGCGCCCAAATCAGTATAATCGAAAGCCGATTTTGGGCGTTTCCAACTGCACTCCGTCGCGGAAACGAATAAAGTTGATGGGGCGTGTCGGAGGCGTGGTGGAGGCGGAACTGGGGCGTGGTTATCAGCCGAGGAGAGATGGGCGTCTTTAGCTGATAATCGAAAAAAAAAAGGCGTTTTTACCGCGATTTTGGGTCACTTTTTTTGGACCCTTTTTTTTCACAAACAAGTCCCCAAAAAGTGCTTCAACTGCCCAGATGACCACTGGAGGGAATCGGGGATGACCTCCCCGGACTCCCTCAGTGGTCACTAACCCCCTCCAACCAAAAAAACCCCACTTTAAAAACTTTTTTTCCAGCCTGTATGCCAGCCTCAAATGCCGTACCCACCTCCATGACAGCAGAATATGTTCGATCCTGTCACAGCCTTTCCCTGGGTCAGATGTGGCTCTCGGGTGCAGTACAGGGTCACATCAGCATTGCATTCTGGTGGGTGTAGGGTATTGGGCTCCGTGATTTCATTAGTTTGTGTTACAGTCTCACGATGTTGGTAGTTGGTAGGCTCTTCTCCCATGGTGCTTTTCCCCCTGCCTACTGGGTCAGAGTGTGCCCTGTTGTGTTTCCTGTTGTAGTCCATGAGGTAGTGGCCATTTTTGTAAGCCAGTTTTAGTTACCTTTCCTGTGTTAGCCACATTAGACAACTTAGTTCTTACCTTGAATGTGGCTGAAAGAGGGCATTGTACAGCATTCTGCCAGCTCTGACCTACTGCTCATCTCAGTACCAGGGAGACTCGTTGCCAGTGGGGCACAACCTCTGATCTGCAGTTAACTGTGAGTAAAGGCGGTTATTCCAATAAAGGACGTTTTCGGAGAGATTAGTCTTCAGGTGTCAACTGGTGTGCCAATGTTATATAGCAGCAACCAGTCCTAGAGGCCTGCGTGTATGCAGGTCCCTGGAGCACTTTTAGTGGGTACCGCAGTGCACTTCAGCCAGGTGGCCCCAGGCCCATCCCCCCCCACACCTGTAACACTTGTGCTGGTAAATGGGAGGCCTCCAAAACCCACTGTACCCACATGTAGGTGCCCCCTTCACCCCTAAGAGCTATGGTAGTGTTGTACATTTGTGGGTAGTGGGTTTTGGGGGAGGGGGGTTGGGAGCTCAGCACCCGTGGTAAGGCAGCTATGCATGTGGGAGCTTTTTCTGAAGTCCACTGCACTGACCTAGGGTGCCCAGTTGGTGTCCTGGCATATCAGGGGGGCCAGTGTACTACCAATCCTGGCCCCTCCCACGACCAAATGGCTCGGATTAGGACGTTTTTGAGCTGGGCGTTTTTAGTTTCCATTATCGCTAAAAAAAACAAACGCCCAGCTCAAAAACGTCCATTTTTTCGAAAATATGGTTCGGCCCGCCCCTTCACGGACCCATTCTCGGAGATAAACGCCCATGGAGATAGATGTTTCTGTTCGATTATGCCCCTCCACGGCTTGGCTGAGCCCCATAGTTCTAGTGGCTTTGCACCTAGTTTTGGAGCAGATCCTCTTGGTTAGGTACAAAACAGTGGGTACCACAGATAAATAGCTGCAGAGGTCATGTCAGAAACAGACTAGAAGGTGAACAAAAGTTTAACCTGCCCATTAGGAATGTAGCTCACATTAGGGCCTGTGATGTACTGTAGAAAGACCAGTACATATTTGGGGGGACGGCTTCCTTACTGTAGCACTGGCCAGGGAATGGAAAATTACCACTTTCCTCTTCATTGACATCTGTGATGTGTTGTGCCGTAATCTAGGTTGCAATCGGTCGGGGGGTGGGGGGGGCATCAGGTATGTTCATCCAGAAAGACACAATGCCACTCAACTCACGGCTAAAAACTGTAGCAAAACACTAGCGAATCATTCTCACACCACTCCCATTGTCACTGTTACCTCGTGTTCTGAACTGTTACCCTCATATGATTCACTGTCACATCACATCACAGGGTGTACAATTGAAATGTGTCTGTGGACTAACGTGTGTTACTTAACATATAACAGTGCACAGCCTGCAGGTACATGCACATTGCATTGGTGAGTGCCACACTAGCAGCCAACTCCATAATTCCAGCACTCGGGAGTATGTGAGGTCATAAGGGTCGGGAGATAAAATGGTTTGGAACTCCACCTAATGATAAGAACACAATCCCCTTGCAATATAGCAAGACCTGTATACTGCAATCTTGAACCCACAACATCAAGTAGCACACTTTAACCAGAGAACTATTCTGCTGTCGGAACAGGGTAGCCTGTGTAGTCCTCATTGTAGCCACTGTTTATAGCTTCTGTGATGCATTCACCACCAGTCCCCATGTACAGCTATCTAATGTTTCTATGAGGCTTAGGTATGTGGTCATGAGAATAACTCCAGGACAGTTTGTGGTAGCCTAGCAGTTAGAGCCTGTGTCTTGTCATCCCAGCTCTATGGGTTCAAAACCCAAGGCTGGCTCTGCTACTGTAGTCACAATGACTTCACCTCCACAAATTTAAGGTTGGAAAACAAGATCTCAAGCCATCACAATTTTATTTATTTATTTGCTGCATTTGTATCCCACATTTTCCCACCTATTTGCAGGCTCAATGTGGCTTACATTATATAGCAATGGCATCACAATTAACAGAGTAAGAGGTTCAGCATATTGTTACAATTAATGTACAAAAATAACAGGTAGGTAGGGTAAATAAAATGATAATACATAACATACAAGCGAGAGTAGGAAAAAATGTAATGTTCAATAATGATAATATGATAAAATAATCAAATCAGAAGGGATCAATATTGGTTGGTTCTGGTATAGATTAGGAAACAAGTCATTAAGGAGGATTCTTTTTGTAAGTCTCTTTGAACAGGTACGTCTTCAGTAACTTCCGGAAAGTTGTCAAGTTGTGCTTAGTTTTTATAGTATTCGGTAGTTTATTCCATAATTGTGTGCAGAGGTAGGCGAAGCTAGATGCATGTATTGATTTGTACTTAAGACCTCTGCAATTGGGGTAGTGGAGGTTTAGGAAAGTAATTGATGAACTTTTGGTATTTCGTGTTGGTAAGTCAATTAGGTCTGACATATATGATGGGGGCCTCTCCATGAATGATTTTATGAGTTAAGGTGCAGATTTTGAATGCAATTTGATCTTTTAATGGGAGCCAATGTAACTTTTCTCTAAGAGGTTTGGTGCTTTCATATTTTGTCTTTTTGAATATGAGTCTGGCTGCGGTGTTCTGGGCAGTCTGGCGTTTCTTAATGTTTTGCACTTTGCATCCTGCGTACTACTACTACTATTTAGCATTTCTATAGCGCTACAAAGCATACGCAGCGCTGCACAAACATAGAAGAAAGACAGTCCCTGCTCAAAGAGCTTACAATCTAATAGACAAAAAATAAAGCAAGCAAATCAATTAATGTGTAGAAGAAAGAGGAGAGGAGGGTAGGTGGGGCGAGTGGTTGCAAGTCAAAAGCAATGTTAAAGAGGTGGGCTTTCAATCTAGATTTAAAGATGGTCAAGGATAGGGCAAGACGTAGGGGCTCAGGAAGTCTATTCCAGGCGTAGGGTGCAGCGAGACAGAAGGAGCAAAGTCTGGAGTTGGCAGTAGTGGAGAAGGGAACAGATAAGAAGGATTTATCCATGGAAGGGAACATAAATGGAATTGCAGTAATCCAGATGGCTCAGGACCAATGATTGCACCAGCTTGTGGAATATCTCCCTTGGGAAAAAAGGTTTCACTGTTTTAAGCTTCCACATTGCATAAAACATTTTCTTTGTAACATTTTTCACATGAATTTTAGAAATTCATACTTGGGATAGATCGTGAAAACCTCCTTTACAAGATCTGTGTTCTCTTGGTCCCTCACAGTTTGGTAATAGCTGGACTTTCATCTCTGTTAACTTCCCCAAGCAGTGGGTCAGTTGGAAAATGAGGAACCTAAAGGCATGCTTCTGGAATGTCAGGGTGTACAATTGAAGTCCAGAAAAGAACAGGGAGCTGTTAGGGTATGTGCACAGTAGCCTTGTCAACTGTTGCTAGCCCCTACTGAGGATGTCAATGGATACGGCACAGTACGTTTATTACTTTCTACCCTCTTTTTTCACCTAGGTTGAGAAGCTGCTTCAGATTACGCTGCCAAAGCATTGTAGAGATGCCAAGCATGAAGCTCATCAACTGCAGGAGGTTCCCACACACTTTAACACTACCTCGCTTGTGTCCACTTTCAAGGGATGTTACCTTTGCATCTACCCAACATGCATTGTGTGCAGGCGTCTGAACCTATACATCTATCTTTGTGTCTCCCAGTTGTTCTCTCTACATAATCATGCTGTTTTCCATCTCTCCATACAGCACCATTTCACCATCATTGGGAGATGCACTGTGGAACCATGTCCACATTGTAGGAGTGTCTGTGGGAATACACAAAACAGACAATAATTTTTGCTGATGTAGTTATTTCAGTGTTACATGAAGGGTCCCTTCCTAGGGTTTACTAACAACCCCACCATCTCCATCTCCATGTGATAATACCGATATAAAGTTAGGGATGATGTTGCATGCCACATCCATGGTAGGCTTGGAGCAGGGGCCAGAGGTTCTCCATAATGGTTTGTTGTGCTCCTTCCCCTCCACCCATACTTGTATGTCTGGATTGGGAGGTATCACACATTCACTATCAGGGAAAATGTTTTCGAAGCCAAACAAGTAGAATGCAAATATCATTGTGTCAGTGTGCGTGGCACTTTCCCAAGCCTATTGTGTCCTTTCCCAACAGCTACCATATGTCTGTATGGGTGCAGACGGGGGACGCTTTAAGCCAATGTGGGCTTGGGCAATTGATGGCAACAGGAACCGACACACAGTATTGAATGACCAGGTACCTAAAGACTGATGTGCCGATGGATAGTTTCCTTCACTTTCAGGTGAGGTCTGGCAAAGTTGTCTGTGTGGCCTGTCGGCCCTGACACTAGAGAGTCCAGGATGATGGCAAGGCTGGGATGCTGACACCCATGTTCTTTTCTATTCCCCCATGCCACTTGGCCCTTAGGCCTTCTGCTTAGTGCAAGGTCTGCCGTGCTTTTGTGGTAGTCCATCTTCTTTTAAATCACACTGTTTCCTCATTGGTCTGCATTCCTTCCTACAGAACTCAATAAATAGTGGGTGGGTGACACGTGCAGAATATGACATAATTGTTTTCCCCTCTGAAAGTGGCTCCTTGCAACAAGAAGCCTACATCCTCACCTGTACACCTACTGCATACTTGGAGGCTACTTTTATGAGTTGTGTAGGCTCACCTCTCTGTGTATACCAATGCCTCTACCAGTTAGTTGGAGCATGAACTGGTCTTTGTTGTGGGAACGTGTATGTGGCTAAATACACACCCCAATCTGACACACCCAATTTGTCAAAACTGGTCTGACACCATTTTGAAGGTGATTAAGGTATTGACAAGAGTAAGCATTATAGTTCAGCACTTAATGGTACTATTATTCCTGAGTCTCTTCCTTTATTGAATGACTCATCTCTTAAAATAGATTTGTCTTCTAAAATTCTCTCCTTAGAGCCCCAGGTTAACCATTTATTTATTTGTTACATTTATATCCTACATTTTCCCACCTATTTGCAGGCTCAATGTGGCTTACAAAGTACCGTAAAGGCGTTTGCCATTTCGGTTGATAACAAATACAAGGTTGTGTTCCTCTGATCTCCCCCTATCTGACCATCATCTACTAACTTTCACTCTTAAGTGCCCTCCTCTCCAGTCTCACCCAATCTCATCCCTCACTTCTAGGAATCTTCAAGCTATTGACCCCTTTAATCTATCCTCTTGTGTCTCTAACCTTCTCTCTACCACCACTCTGTGAATGAAGCTGTTTCTTCCTATGATACTATTCTCTCCTCTGCTCTTGACACTCTTGCCCCTCCCATGTCATGTCCTACTAGGCGTACCAAACCTCAGCCTTGGCTAACCTCTAGAATCCGCTATTTTTGCTCCTGCGCCCGCTCAGCAGAATGTTCTTGGCTTAAATCCCGCACCCTTGCCGACTTCACTCATTTCAAATTCATGCTGAACTCCTTCCAATCTGCCCTTTCACTTGCCAAACATGATTACTTCACCCATTTGACTAATTCCCTTGGTTCTAACCAACGGCTTCTCTTCGTCACACTGAACTCTCTTCTCAAAGTACCTCCGTCCCCTATTCCCCCTTCTCTTTCTCCTCAGACCCTAGCTGATTACTTCCATGATAAAATCCGTAAGATTAACCTTGAATTTTCATCCAAACCCTCCCCACCTCTCTCTCCCTTAGTCCTCACCCCCTACTCACCTTCCTCTCCTTCCTTCTTCTCCTTCTCAGAAGTTTCTACTGAAGAAACTGCCCTTCTTCTTTCCTCCTCTAAATGTACTACCTATTCCTCTGATCCCATCCCTACTTACCTACTTACCACTATCTCTCCTACTATCATCCCTGTCATCTGTCATATCCTAAATCTTTCACTCTCCACTGCAACTGTTCCTACGGCCTTCAAACATTTTATTGTCACTCCACTCCTTAAAAAAACCTCACTTGACCCTACATGTCCCTCCAATTATTGCCCCATCTCCCTTTCCTCTCCAAATTACTTGAGCGCGTCGTTCACCGCCGTTGTCTTGACTTTCTCTCTTCTCAACCTATTCTTGACCCACTTCAATCTGGTTTTAGCTCTCTTCACTCTACTGAAACTGCACTTACTAAAGTCTCTAATGATCTGCTTCTAGCTAAATCCAGAGGTCTCTATTCCATCCTCATCCTTCTTGACTTATCCGCTGCTTTCGACACTGTTGACCACACCTTACTCCTCGATACGCTATCCTCGCTTGGATTCCAGGGCCATGTTCTTTCCTGGTTCTTTTCCTACCACTCACTCCGTACTTTCAGTGTTCACTATGGTGGATCCTCTTCAACTTCCCTCCCGCTTTCAGTTGGTGTGCCTCAAGGTTCTGTCCTTGGCCCACTCCTTTTCTCCATCTATACCTCTTCTCTCGGTGCCCTGATCTCTTCCCATGGCTTTCACTACCATCTTTACACTGATGACTCTCAGATCTACATCTCCATCCCTGAAATCTCAACCTTAATCTGTTATGACCCGGAAGTAGTGAGCCCTTGTGCCCCGACAGAGCATGGCAGAGATGGAGTGCTACCGCACTCAGTCAGGCACCCAGACAACCCCTAGCTTCACCTGGAAAGTGACCACCATTCACCGGGAGTTGAGCTCCCAGCTGCAGGCAGCCACCAGGACTTCTGGAACCAGCGGGGTTGCACAGCCACTGACCAGGATGGCAGGAAACAGACACAGTCCAGAACTAGTACTCCAACAGGCAAAGAATAATCAAAATCAGTCCAGGGTCAAGGCAGGCAGGAAACAAGCGTAATCCGAGAAAACTAGCCAAGGTCCGGTGCACAGGTAAACAGGAACAGAAGAATAGTCAGTGAACAGCACTTCCACAGCAACTCCTCAGAACAATTGAGGCCAAAGCAAAGAAGGCCTAGAGGCAGTGCTTTAAATAGTGAAGCAATCTGAGCAAACCAAACTCAGGTGAATCCAACATGGCTGCCCCCATAGGAGATCCTCCCAAGACCAAATATGGAGTTCCTTCCTGTTCTCGTTTACACAAAATGGCTGCCCCTCCTGAGCTAGCCAAGATGGCTGCTACCCTTGCTCCAAGCCGGATGACGGCTGCCAGACTTAGGAAACTGAAACAGACCCTCCTAAGACTGAACCTTGTCTCTTTTGGACGGAGCTGAGGAATGACTTAGCCGGGAAGAGCGTCGAACAGGTGAGGGACATAACAGTATCCCCCCCAAAAGCCTCCCTCTTCTCCCTGGCCCGGAGCGATTAGGATGAAGAGAGTGATACTCACGAACCAGATCAGGAGCATGGACGTTGGTTGCTGGTTCCCAGGAGTTATCTTCTGGGCTGAAATGTTTCCAGGATAGCAGGTAAAACAATCTTCCTCCTCGCCGTTTAGAGTCAAGGATTCGGTCTACCTCATACTCAGGATCGGGTTCACTCTCTGGCATTACCACCTTCTTGGATTCCGGATGCCACTTGGACCTGCGGAAAGGTTTTAAGGAACTCTGTATTGAACAATGTTTGGATATCCTGGTTACTGTTTTAACTTGTTTATGTATTTTCTGATGCCGTTAATAAAAACTATTGAAACATAAGAGGGACACGTGGAAGGCATTATGCACCCTCAGCTGCCTGGGCAGATGCAGCCGGTACGTCACCGCTCCGATCCTGGAGCGTACCAAAAAAGGACCGATGAACCGAGGGGCAAACTTGAGTGATGGGAGTTGCAGCCTCAGATACCGGGTGCTTAGCCAAACCTTCTCTCCTGGCTGGAACGTGGGAGCAGCCTGTCTCCTGCGGTCGTACGTCTCCCTGGCCTTGACGGCCGCCGATGCAGTTGTGCCTGGACCTTGTCCCAAGCCTCCTGAATCGTGCGCACCGTGGGCTGGACCAGAGGTGAGACCTCAGCAGGAGAAATTGGTGGAGAAAGTTGTGGATGGCGCCCAAAGATGAGATGGAACGGTGTAGTGCAGGAGGCTGAGTGCAAGCTGTTGTTGTAGGCGAACTCCGCCCAAGGCAGTAAAGCAGCCCAGTCGTCCTGGCACTGGTTTGAATAAACCCGGAGAAATGCCTTCCCTGTCTGGTTAACCCAATCCACCATCTCATTAGTCTGCGGATGGTATGCTGATGAGAAAAGAGTGGCCACCCCAAAAGCAGAACACAAGGCCCTCCAAAATCGGGAGGTGAATTGGGAACCCCGGTCACTTATTATCCTTTTAGGTAGTCCATAGAGCCTGAATATATGGGTGATGAAACTGGAGGCGAGGCTGGCTGCTGTGGGCAAGGACCTCATGGGAACAAAGTGAGCCATTCTGGAGAATCGGTCAATTACCACCCAAATGACAGTGTTGCTCTGGGAGACCGGTAGATCTTTTTTTTTTTTAATTACATTTGTACCCCACGCTTTCCCACTCATGGCAGGCTCAATGCGGCTTACATGGGGCAATGGAGGGTTAAGTGACTTGCCCAGAGTCACAAGGAGCTGCCTATGCCTGAAGTGGGAATCAAACTCAGTTCCTCAGTTCCCCAGGACCAAAGTCCACCACCCTAACCACTAGGCCACTCCTCCACTAGTGATGAAATCCATGGACAGGTCCTCCCAGGGCTGCTCCGGTACTGGCATGGGCTGCATCAAACCCCATGGTTTCTGATGTGAACTCTTCGTTTGGGTGTACACCGGACAGGTAGACACATATTGTAACACATCCTGCGCCATCCGAGGCCACCAGTATGATCGGGCGATTAGATGGAGGGTCTTATGGAACCCAAAGTGTCCCGCAAATCCGGAAGCATGCCCCCAACGCAACACCTTCCTGCGGAGACCCATGGGCACTGCTCTCCGGCACCCGGCACTAGCCCCGGGTATGGAAGGAATGCAGGCCGGATTTAACATGGGGTAAGGTTCCTCCTGGTTCCTGGGAATCTCAAAGCTGCGAGACAGGGCATCAGCCTGGACGTTCTTCTCACCCGGCCTGAATATCAGACGGAAGTCGAACCTCGCGAAAAACAGAGACCACCGGGCCTGGCGAGGGTTTAGTCTGGTAGCATTCTGAAGATACAGTAAGTTCTTGTGGTCAGTGATTACTGTGACCAGATGTGCGGCCCCCTCTAACAAGTACCGCCATTCTTCAAACGCCAACTTGAGTGCCAACAGCTCCCGATCCCCCACTGTATAATTCCGCTCTGTGGGGGTAAACTTGCGGGAGAAGAAGAAACAAGGATGCTTCTTACCGGCAGCAGACATCTGGGAGAGCACGGCCCCTACCCCCAAGGCTGAAGCATCAACTTCTTTTTTTTTTTTTAACTTTTTATTTATGCATTTTCCATAACCTTGTACAACCAGATAAGATCACAATTCCAACACTTGGTAGGCTAGTTATATAAGTAATACATATTGTTAGAGAAGTCCAGTGTCTGTTATTAAAGCTTCCCCATCTACCCCCCTCCCTCCCTCCCCTCCTCCCCCCTCCTCTATACAGTTCGTATGGTTTTATAAGTTCACAGATGATGTAGACCAAGTATCATATAGGTCCCATATTTTCTGATGTTGAGCTAAACGCCCTTTATTCAATGCTGTAAGCTTGGACATTAGCTTAATATAGTCCAGTTTTCCAATACTACTGCAATGTCCGGTAGCCGGGGTTTTTTCCAGGCGGCTGCCAATACCAGCTTACCCGCCACAAACACCTGTGTGGCAAATTGATGTATATGTTGTTTAACTGCCTGTGGCTTGAAATGTAGTAGACAATATTCCATTTTCATCTTATATTTAACAGTAGTCACTGAACATATAAAATCTACAATATGTTCCCAGTACCTGTGTGCATGTTCACATGACCACCATATGTGGCACATGTCGCCTTCATTTCCACATTCCCTCCAGCACTGGGCAGAGCCCGTTCCAAACATCTTAGCTAACCGGCTAGGGGTGTAGTACCAGCTATATAAAATTTTATGCCCACTTTCTATTAATGCACTAGATACTGACACCCTAAGCAATGATTTAAAGGCTCTTGCCCAAGTTGTAGGGTCATAGGCATTCCCCATCGCCAGCTCCCATTTATGCGTGTAGTGTTCCACTGGAGAATGTCGGGACAGGAGGGCTTTATATATTCGGGAAATGCCCCCTCTACCTCCTCCACCCGTCATTCCCTTTTCCAGCTGTGTCTCAGTAAGTTCCAATTCCTCTCTTGCTTCGCGTTTGATAAAATCTTGTACCTGATAATATTGGAATGCCTGCAATGGAGAAAGCCCATACTCCCGGCTAAGCTCTGAATATGGGGGAAGTACACCCTCCTCGCACATTTGCCCCAGTTCACACAATCCCATATTTTCCCATTCCACATATGTAGTGTCCAGTCCACCTGACCCAAATTGAGGGGCAAATCTGAGGTATGTATGTTTAAAGTAGGTGCGCTCTGGGAAAAACTGGTCTCTGATCTTATACCAAATGGCCAGTGAACTCTGGAAAAGATGTGGGCTTCTCCCCATCAGTTCCCTGATTGTTCGTTTGGGCAGCCATGGTATTGCTCTAAGTGGGTATGGTTCAAGCCAGCTTTGATCTATACCAACCCAGATTTTGTCCGGGTTTTGGAGCCAAATTGCCAGGATCCTTAAGTGTGCTGCGCAATAATAATCATAAAATGAGGGGACCCCCATACCCCCCCTTTCTCGGAATTGATACATCATTTCCCGTCTCACCCGGGGTGGCCTCTTCTTCCAGATAAATGAAAACACTCTGCCCTGCAGGCCCCGGAAGAAAGCATCTGGTATTTCAATAGGTAGAGCCATGAATAGATATAGCAGCCTCGGGAGTACTATCATCTTAATGGCATTAATTCTGCCCATCCAGGACAATGTCAGGCCTTCCCAACGCTCAAGTTCCCTGAAAAGACCTCATGATTTATTAGGGAAATTATGCTCAAATAAATCTGCCACCTGGCGCGTGATGTTAACCTCCAGATATTGGATATACTTGTTAGCCCACCTATAGGGAAATTGTTTTTTCAGAGTTTCTAAAGTTGTCTTAGGTAAATTTATGTCTAGTGCTTCAGACTTGTCGAAATTGATTTTAAAGCCTGACAATGCCGCATATAGTTGTATTTCGTCTCCCAGAGCCGAAAAGGCCGCTAGGGGATCCCTCAAGGTGAGCAGGATATCATCTGCAAAAAGAAGAATCTTAATCTCAATGCCTCCCCCTCCTAGGCCCCTGATTTGTGAGTTTGCTCTGATCCTGGCTGCCAATGGCTCCATCACCAGAGCAAACAGTAGAGGGGATAATGCACAGCCTTGTCGGGTTCCCCTGTGTAGAGAAAATGGGCGGGTCAATGCTCCGTTAACTCGTACCACTGCTGTTGGGGTCTTATATATGAGATGTAACCATTCTGCATATCGCCCTCCTATACCCTCCCTCTCCAGTACCACAAAGAGGAATGGCCAGTGAACACGGTCAAAGGCCTTCTCCGCGTCTAAAGACAGTATACACAGGGGAGACTGAATTACATGAGCCCCCTGAATTACTTGTAGTGTTCTGCGTATATTGTCAAATGTCTGGCGATTGTGGACAAAGCCTGCCTGGTCTTCATGTATGAGTTGTGGGAGGTGCTTCTGCAATCTGGTGGCCATAATTTTCGAAAATATCTTATAATCTACTCCTAGCAAGGATATAGGTCTGTATGAGCTGCATAATTGAGGGTCCTTACCCGGCTTGGACAAGACCGTAATCGTGGCCAAGTTCCAAGTGGGTGGCAGACCAGTGGTTTTATCCAATGAGTTAAAAACCCTCAGTAGCAAAGGGGCCAGCAACTGTCTAAAAAGTTTATAGAATTTATTTGTATATCCGTCTGGCCCTGGAGCCTTATTTAGTGCTAGGCTCTTTATCGTCTGCTCTACTTCTTCTAGTGTGATGGGTTCCCCCAGTGATTGAGCGGCTGAATCGGAAAGTCTTGGTAGATCTATGCCTGTCAAAAAGGTCCTTATTTCTTCATCACTACAGCTCTCCTCAGCCTCATAGAGGTGTTTATAATAGCTTCTAAAAGCTGATTCAAGGAAGTCAGAGTCAGAGTGCACTGCGCCCCCTTCATCCCTTAGTCCACCTATCATGTTTCTACTAGTCTGTTGCGCTAACTTATGGGCCAGAAGTCTGCTAGGTTTATTGCCAAATTCAAAATGCAGTTGGCGAGCCTTCTGTGATTTTTCAGCTAGATCTGCCAACTCAAGGTCGTGCAGTTGAATACGAAGCGCATGAGCTTGTCCCCTAAGTGTCAACGGATTCTGATCTTTCCCCTCCTGTAATACCTTTTCTGTTTGTGTTAATTTTTGCCGTAGGGTGGTTTCTTTGGCATTTCTATCCTTCCAATTCCTTGATCGTAAAGCTATTAGTTGACCGCGTATTACTGCTTTGAGACCCTCCCACAGCACTGTTGGGGAGACCTCTTCATTGTCATTAAATTGGATATATTCCTTAATATATTGTTCTATTTGAGCTGTATTAGCAGGATCTGTTAACAGGGCGTCATCTAGCTGCCACTGTCGTCGCCCTTTGATGGGGTTAAGTCCCCTGAGTTGAACCAGCACCGGGGAGTGGTCCGACCATGTGCGGGGAAGAATAGAGTGTTCTCCCATTGCCCCTAGTAAAGAGGTATCCCCTAGCCACATATCTATTCGGGAAGATGACTGATGTACTGTGGAAAAATATGTGTAGGCCCGCTGGGTGGGGTTATCCCTGTGCCAATAATCTATAAGTTGCCAGCGTGTCATAAACTCATGGAATTGTTTCCTATCTTGTTTAGCATATTTTGTGTTGCGGATTGTGTTATCCAGTTGTGGGTTTAGCGTAAGGTTAAAGTCCCCTCCCATTATCAATGATCCCTCTATGTGTCTGGTGAGCAACTGGTCTAGTTCTTTGAAAAACTCTCCCTGTCCTGTGTTCGGACCATATACATTTACCATTGTGTATGTCCGCCCCGCTAATGCAAACACTATTAGTAAATATCTGCCACCTTTGCCTTTTATTAATTTTCTTCATCTCCCAGGGCTTATCGCCTCTAAATGCCATCAGGACACCTTTACTTTTTGTGTTATCATTACTAGAGGCAAAATGAATGATGGGGAACTTTTTATGGTTACAAAGATATTCATATCTTGGTTTCAAATGAGTTTCCTGTATCAACCCAATATCCACCCCCAGCCGCTGTAACTCTCGGAATAGCAGTTGCTGCTTCCTGGGTACATTTAATCCCCTAACATTCAACAACAAGCATTTAATATCTCCCATCTCTCCTCTTGGAGTGCGGGGCTGCTTGTGCCTCTCTCCTAATATCCTGGTCATACATCTGTTTCTCAGCCATCATTTGTATCATATAACCATCAATCTCCTCCCCCCCCCCCCCTTTCCTTAAACCCCTTCCCCCCTCCCATTCCACCCCTTTATGATTTAGGCACCACTAAAGAATTCCCGTAGTTGCCTAATCAAAGAGGAAGGAGCAGAGAACCCGCTTCCATGTGCCCCACAACAACAACATAGCTTAAACTACCTTTTATCCAAAACTGGAGAGTAGCTGAACTTCTGTAACTTTACAGTCAACTGTAACAATTAAATTGGTGACAGTTTCCCCCTTTGGATCACACCTCTTCAAGTGACTCGTGAAGCAGATTGTTGCCGCTGTAGTCTTTTTGGGCCCTTTCCCACCCGTTGCCACTTCGGGGGGAGAGGTCGGGCGCTGGGCCCGCTTCCCGCGCCAGTCTCAGGCCGATCTTCTGGTTCCGCTGTTTCCGGGCATATTAATCTTGCTTCTGCAATTGATTGAACTTGGTGCATTTTCCCGTCTTTGTAGAACACTAAGGCAAAGGGGTGTCGCCATCTATACTAGATTTTTAATTCTCTCAGGTGCATCGTGAAAGGCTTCAGTTCTCCTCTCCTTCTTAGGGTCGCTGCCGCTAGATCCTGGTATATTTCGATAGCATATGAGTCCCATTTGAAGTCTGGGGTCTGTCGCGCCATTTTCAACACTTGCTCTTTAAGTTTATAGCTCGAAAAACACGCTATAATATATTTTGGCTTGTTGTTGCGTGTTGGCCCCAGCGTTCGGTGTGCTCTCTCCGGTGATATTTATCCAGGATCTACTGTCTCACCATTCAGTGTTAGGAGCTCACATACGATTTTTTGAACTGTCTGTTCGCTGTCCTGGTAGGTGGGTACCTCGGGTAAACCTCTGAATCTTAGATTGCTTCGTCTGCCCCTATTCTCCAGGTCTTCTATTTTATCAAGCAGCTGTTGTTGCTCGCTTCGCAAGTCCGTGATCTGATGATCCAACGTACCCAAGGCTTCACTGTGAGCTTCTATTTGTACCTCTGTGTTTTCCATGCGTGCGCCCAGCTCTCTGATTTCGCCCCGCAGTTCTGCTCCCATCGTCGCCACCTCTGCTCGCAGCGCTTTAAGATCTGCGCTTATGCCTTGGAGCCAAGCCTGCAGGTTGGGCTGATCTTCCTCTACAGAGTCTGCCCCCATCCGCCGTTCCAGCGAGGTTTCCTGGGGCTTAGCGCGCTCCGCAGTCGCTGGCTCCTTTGTTTCTTTTTCCACCGCCATTTTGTTTTCTCGCGTCGTCGCGGCTCTTGCAAAGGCAAACCGCGAGAGATCCGCTGTAGATCGGGGTAAGCTCATACGCTGTGGTTGCGCTATTTCCCCGGTTAGTGGTTATCGTAAATTTGACTCTCCAGTCAGGTTTTACACCTTATTTAATGCCATTTTCGTTGCGGGGCCACCGGAGCTATCCTCTCAGGCATCCATGCTGCTCGGTGACATCACTTCCTCTGAAGCATCAACTTCTACTAGGAAGGGCTGGGTAGGATCCGGGCTGCGGAGGACCGGAGCCAAAAGGAGCGCCTTCTTCAGAGTAGGAAAAGCAGCCACCGCCTCCGGCGGCCAGTTCTTGACATCCGCTCCCTTTCTAGTGAGGGCCGTAAGGGGAGCTGTGATAAGAGAATAATCCTGGATAAACTGCCGGTAGTACTTGGCGAACCCCAGGAACCTCTGCAAGGCCTGCAGACCCTGGGGTACCGGCCAGTCCTGGAATGCGGTCAATTTCCCGAGATCCATCTGCAACCCAGTGGAGGATACCACATATCCCAGGAACGGAAGACTCTTCTGGTGGAAAGCACACTTCTCCAATTTAGCATATAAGCGATGCTCCCAGAGTCGCTGAAGCACAAGGTGGACATCGGACACATGCTGGGGCAATGAGGCAGAGAAAATCAGGATGTCATCCAAATACACAATGACAGACGTGTACAATAGATCCTGAAAAATGATGTTCATGAAGTTCTGGAACACCGCAGCGGCATTGTAGAGTCCAAACGGCATGACCCGGTATTCGAAGTGCCCCTCACGAGTGTTGAAAGCCGTCTTCCACTCATCCCCCTCACGGATCCGCACCAGATTGTAGGCCCCGCGCAAATCCAGTTTGGTGAAAATCTGGGCTCCTTGCAGGTGGTCAAACAACTCCGGGATGAGTGGAAGCTGATACCGGTTCTTAACGGTGATCTTGTTCAGGCCCTGATAGTCTATGCAGGGACGAAGGGACCCGTCCTTCTTGGACACAAAGAAGAACCCAGCCCCTGCAGGAGAAGTAGAGGGCCGGATAAACCCCTTGATGAGATTTTCCCAAATGTACTCTCTCATAACACGGGACTCCTCCCAGGATAACGTATACAGACGCCCCTGAGGTGGCTCCGTACCTGGCAGGAGATCTATAGCACAGTCAAACGACTGGTGCGGGGGTAATGTATCCACTGCCCGGGCGCTGAACACATCCTGAAAGTCTTGATAATCATGGGGTAGACCAGACAACCCCTGCTGCGGGGTCTGCAGTGACATGGAGCAGAGTGGCATTGGGGCCTTGACGTGCAGGAGGCAATGTTCAAAGCATCGGGAACCCCACTGCCCAATCTCACCGGTGGTCCAGTCAATCACAAGAGCGTGCAGCCGGAGCCAGGGTAGTCCCAGAATCACCGGATGGATGGCTTGGGCGAGCACCGGAAACTGGATCTTCTCCTGATGCAGTGCCCCCACCTGAAGATGGATATCTGTGGTAACCTGAGAAATAGTCCGGGGAAGACTGTCCGTGACCTGGAGCGCCGGCTGACAGGATAACATGGAACTTCCCAGCTGGGACAGGAACTCCGCGTCAATGAAGTTCCCTCCGGCTCCGGAGTCCAACAAGGCTGTAGTCTGAACTCGACGTTCCCCATCTTGGAGCAGAACCGGAACGGAGAGCAGATTGTCTGGAAGGGAGGCCAACCAGCCCAGAGCCGCTCCCTTCATGGGGCTCGGGCCAGAGCATTTCCCGACCCCTTAGGCTTGTTTGGGCAACTGCCTGAGAAATGGTCGGCCTCCCCACAATACAAGCACAGACGATTTCGGAGTCGATGATTTCTTTCTTCCCTGGACAAGCGATGTCGACTCATTACCATGGGTTCCTCCTGGATTCCTTCCAAACCCTCCTTGTGGAGCCCACGCGCCTCTGGATGACGAGATGGACCTCTGGATCTCTGCCCCGGCCACGACACGCCCCTTTCCAGGGCTCGCTCCTGGTACCGGATGTCAATCCTTGTGCAGAGAGCAATAAGGCCATCCAAAGTGGCTGGAATCTCTCGGCTGGCCAGCTCATCCTTGATTCGCTCGTCTAGTCCTTGCCAGAAGATGGCCGTCAATGCCTCCTGGTTCCACCGGAGCTCCATGGCCAGCGTGCGGAACCAGATAGCGTATGCCCTGATTGACCCGGAGCCCTGCTGAATCTGCAGCAGTTCTCCCGAGGCAGAAGATGGTCGGCCAGGTACGTCGAACACCATCCTGAACTGCCGCAAGAACTCCTCCAGGTTAGTCAGTACTAGGCTCCGCTGTTCCCACAACGGAGACGCCCAAGCCAATGCAACACCGGACAACAGGGAAATAATATAAGTGACTTTAATTCTGTCAGATGGAAAAGCCTCCGGCTGTAATTCAAACAAGATCTGACATTGATTAAGGAACCCCCTGCAGGCTGCCGGGGTTCCATCGAAACGCGGTGGCTCTGGGAGACGCAGAAGTGCAGTGGAAGCCTCCGCTCTAGATCCTGGCAGGCCCGCAGCGGCCTTCTGCTGGGCCGCTGGAAATTGATTGCAGATGCTCTGCAGCACACTGGGCAATCGTGTTATTTGTGCTTGCTGCTCCTGTACCACCTGAGCCAGCTGAGAAAGCTCGGAACCGTCTGGCAAGCTCATGGCTTCGGCCTACTGTTATGACCCGGTGGTAGTGAGCCCTTGTGCCCCGACAGAGCATGGCAGAGGTGGAGTGCTACCGCACTCAGTCAGGCAGCCAGAAAACTCCTAGCTTCACCTGGAAAGCGACCACCTTTCACCGGGAGTTGAGCTCCCAGCTGCAGGCAGCCACCAGGACTTCTGGAACCGGCGGGGTTGCACAGCTGCTGACCAGGATGGCAGGAAACAGACACAGTCCAGAACCAGTACTCCAACAGGCAAAGAATAGTCAAAATCAGTCCAGGGTCAAGGCAGGCAGGAAACAAGCGTAATCCGAGAAAACTAGCCAAGGTCCGGTGCACAGGTAAACAGGAACAGAAGACTAGTCCATGAACAGCACTCCCACAGCAACTCCTCAGAACAATTGAGGCCGAAGCAATGAAGGCCTGGAGGCAGTGCTTTAAATAGTGAAGCAATCTGAGCAAACCAAACTCAGGTGAATCAAACATGGCTGCCCCCATAGGAGATCCTCCCAAGACCAAATATGGAGTTCCTTCCTGTTCTCATTTATACAAGATGGCTGCCCCCTCCTGAGCTAGCCAAGATGGCTGCTACCCTTGCTCCAAGCCGGATGACGGCTGCCAGACTTAGGAAACTGAAACAGACCCTCCTAAGACTGAATCTTGTCCCTTTTGGACGGAGCTGAGGAATGGCTTAGACGGGAGGAGCGTCGAACAGGTGAGGGACGTAACATAACCCAAGAAAAAATCTCTGCCTGCTTGTCTGACATTGCTGTCTGGATGTCTCAATGCCATCTCAAATTAAACATGGCTAAAACCGAACTTCTCATTTTCCCCCCCAAACCCACCTCCCCTATTCCCTCTTTCTCTATCTCTATTAATGGCTCTCATATCCTCCCTGTCTCCTTGGCTCGCAACCTTGGAGTCATCTTCGATTCCTCTCTCTCCTTCTCTGATCATATTCAACAAATCTCCAAAACCTGTCGCTTCTTTATCTTCAACATTAGCAAAATTCGCCCCTTCCTTTCTGAACACGCCACCAGAACCCTTGTCCACACCCTTGTTACTTCTTGCTTAGACTATTGTAATCTACTTCTCACTGGTCTTTCACTCAGCCATCTCTCTCCTCTCCAAACTGTCCAGAATTCTGCAGCACGACTTATTTTCTGCCAGAATCGTTATGCCCACACTAGCCCACTCCTCAAATCACTTCCCTGGCTCCCTGTCCGCTTCTGTATACAGTTCAAACTCCTCTTACTGACCTTTAAATGCATCCACTCCATGACCCCTCATTACCTCTCCTCTCTCATTTCTCCCCCACATTCCTCCCCATGAACTCCGCTCTCTGAACAAATCTCTCTTATCGTCCCCCTTCTCCTCCACCCCTAACTCCAGACTTCGTTCCTTTTATCTTGCAGCACCTTATGCCTGGAACCGTCTTCCTGAACCCATACGTCTAGCTCCTTCTCTACCTGTTTTTAAATCTATGCTGAAATCCCACCTTTTCACTTCTGCCTTTGGCTCCTAACCACTACTCATCCTCCTCTCTACCCATTAATTCCCTTGCCTGTTAGTGTCTTGTCTGTCTGTTCTACCTAGATTGTAAACTCTTTGAGCTGGGACTGTCTCTTTATCTCAAATGTTCAGTGCTGCATGCGTCTGGTAGCGCTATACAAATGCTATTAGTAGTAGTAGTAGGTCAGGTGAGATAGACGTGAATCAGACATCCAAACTCCTCTCCACCAGAGGTAAAATCAACGAGGACACTTTCTGGTCTGAGCTAACAGATCCCCTCACTACCGCATCTCCTACACATGGTTAGATCAAATCCTGCTGGGACACCAACGTGAAAGCCATACTAGACAAAATTGCTCCATTTACCACTAAAAAGGTCAAGACATCTAGAAATTCACCATGGTTTACAGAGGAACTATCCATCCTAAAAAAAAAGGAATGTTGATGCCTTGAAAAGCAATGGAGAAAGAACAAAGATACTACTGATAAATCCAAATGGAAGTCAGCCCTCCAATGCTACAAAAAGAAGGTAGCAAACTCAAATTGCCAATACTATAGCAGCCTAATGTTCTTGACAACAAAAAACTTTTATCCTTAGTTAAAACACTAGCTTCCACTAATAAGGATGTACATTCACAGAAAACATGTTCCACTGCCCAAGACCTAGCTGATCATTTTGCCAACAAGATCCTCCAAATTAGGTCTGAACTATCTAAAGCTACACCAGCAGAGGAAAATAGTCCAACCCGTAGCTCAGCCTTAATAGCCAGAGATCCTATAACCAAAGGACTCAAAACTGACCAAAACTGTGAACCTTTTCAACCCCTAACTGTTGAGGATGCAAGATAAATGTTGTTGAAATGCTCCCGAGCCCACTGCTTCCTGGACCAATGCCCAAAACACCTACTGAAGTCCATCCCTATAGAAGAAGTAAACTGGTTACTCGATAATCTTAATGAGCTGTTTAAAAACTGGTGCTCTTCCTCCTGATATGGGCAAAATTGTTCTCATTCCGCTACTGGAGGGATCTGGGTTAGACGCAACATCTCTCTTTATATCTGGAAAAATTCTCTATTTTACACTGGTCACAATTTGGCTTCATATGGTCACATAGTAAGGAAACATTGCTGCTAGTTCTAACTACATATGTCAAATAACACCTATGCAAAGGCAACAAAGTAATTCTTCTCCAATTTGATATATCGGCAGCATTTGATGTGGTTGACCACACATTAACGCCTGGATCAGATAGGAATAGCAGGGACTGTGTTCAAATGGTTAAGCGAATTCCTTTCAAATCGAAGCTATTCTGTCAAGCAAAACAACCAACTTTCCAACTTCTAGTTTCCTAACTGCAGAGTCCCACAGAGATCTCTCTTCTCACCTATCCTGTTCAATCTCTTTATGTCATCCATTGCCTCAATACACTTGAGACTTAATGAACTACTATTGTCCTATGCAGATGACATCCTGCTTCTCTTACCAGTGACAGCATCAAACATAGATCTAACTCAGTATATAGCGAATGGTATGACTTCTGTTAACACCTAGGCCCTGACCAATAAACTGAAATTGAATGCGCAAAAAACCAAGGTCCTGTGGTTTTGAAATCGGGAAGTTGAGCTTCCATCATCAATATCTTTGACCAGTGGTCAAATCTTTACAGTCGAATCTGAAACCAGAGTACTAGGGGTCTTGCTTGATTTTTTCACGCACCTTCTCTTCCCATATTAACCAGTTATGGAAGAAAACACTATTCAAAATGAGTCAGCTACGTCTAGTCAGATCATTCTTTGACCAAAAAGGCTTCACACTACTAGTCCAAATGTTAGGTTTACCTCACTTGTATTACTATAACGTTCTATTTCTTGGTATTGTCAATATCAGAAAAAAATTTCAAATCATATAGAACACAGCTGCTAGACTTATATACAAATTGGATATACCAGTGTTTCAACTCATCTAAACAAACTGCACTGGCTTCCCATAGTGGAAAAACTCAGGTTCAAAGCTGCTTGTTTAGTTTTTCAAATCCTACAGGGCTTCACCTCTGACTAAGACCGCTTTGTTATGTCTGTTCCAGTCTAAAAGACTGAAACAACTGAAGCTAGCATCACCCTTGCAAAAGATTTTCAAATCTCTATTCCCCGTTCTTGGAGTCTATTTATCACAAACTGTCTTTTTCAAGCTACGCCAGTTGCGTCATATTAGACAGTATTGTGATAAACGTCACTTTACCATTTTAATGCAGGCATGTATTTAGAACCATTTAGATTACTCTAATGTTTTGTATGTTTCTCTTATGCTAAAACTTCGACTCAAACTACAACTATTACAGAATACAGCAGTTAAATGTATTTTGGGGCTTAAAAGATCCGACAGTTCAACAGCAGGCCTTGTTGCTTTACATTGGCTTCCTATTCATTCTAGGGTTTTGTTTGAGCTAGCTTGTTTAATTTATAAAATGTTTGATGGTTCTGCATTTGATTTCTTTTCCTTTTGTTTGTGGAATGTCAAAAGTTAGGGATCTATTTAGTCTCTTATTGCCTTCTGTTATTGGCATTAGATTTAAACAGATTCTGGAGATGTCTTTTGTTTTCAGGTACCACAGTTTTGGCTTTCTCTTCCTCAGGATTTACATGGGTCTCCAGGTTATTTTTCTTTTAGGAAGCAGTTAAAGACTTATTTGTTTACTAGTAAAAAAGGCCCGTTTCTTACAGAAATGAAACGGGCGCTAGAATAATGATGATGTACTTGCAATTATTGTTTTAACAGAACCATTACCCAAAATCAGGTGTACAATGAGTAATGTTATTTTGTATATAAATGTGTATGTATATTATTGTGTTTGTGCACAACAATTTTAGAGACTGATGAATTCTAAACTGTATTTTATTTTTAATGCAGAAAAGCAGCGCTACCCTACTTTTCTGAATGAATCAATCAACTGTGACTATTTATTGGAGCTTTAGTTTTCCTAAATGCATAAGGCATTGCATGCCTTAAAGCTTCATTGCTTGGGAGTGATTATGAAGTTGCACTGTTGTCAATTAGAGCAGAAATGGCAGCCAAATTTCATCTTGAAGATGCCTACAATAATCTGCCTCTCTATCTCTTTCTCTTTTTCTCAGGCCAAGCACCAGTTCTATAAACAATTTTTTACACTGTTATGGTCGCCTTCTGCATAGAGAAATTTAGCGCATAAGAAAAATGCAGAAAGAAATGCATAGACATCAGCATGCTATTTACTTAAATTTAGTGATAACTAGTAAAAAAGCCCCGTTTCTCATGCAAATGAAACAGGGGCTAGCAATGTTTTCTTCTGTGTGCATGTGGGAGTGTGTGTGTCCCTGCCCTCTGGCCTCTCTCCCCTCCCCCCTCTGAGTCCTTCACTGTTACAGAGCCAGCGATTTGATTTCGTGCTCTGCTGTTTTCCTTCACTGACTGTGTTACAGAGAGGGCGGGGCAGACACTCATAGGGAAACCGGATATCTCGCCCCCTTCACACTTCCGGCTGGAGGCTTCATAGAACGTTGGTTTTGCCTTTTATATAGAGAGATGTGGGCTGGGGGCCAAGATGGCATCTGAGCAGAACGTGTCGGTGAGGGCTCCTGTTTCTCTGGCTTTTATTATTACTTTATCGCTTTTACCTGTTCTTCTTTGATGTGTAAGAGAAGGGGGAAACAGCGGGTTTTCCCTCCAGCAATTCCTGTTACCTTGTCTCCCCGTCAGACTGTAATTACTTCTCATACCATCTCTACAATTTCGTGTATTTCCGCTGCTGGGCTGGAGGAAGAGCCCTGCTTAGATGGCGAAGTTTTGCTTCCGCTGTTCTTCCACTATGGCTCTCGCTCTTCTTTTTTTCCGGTGCCGTTCTGTGAGTAACGTCTCTGCCCGCTCTTCTTTTTACCGGTCACACGCTTCCCGCGTCTCTCACTGGGATCGTAACCACCTTCTGACTCTAGTTCTGGCCAGTGACATCAGCAGGTGGTTACGATCCCAGTGAGACACATTCGAACGTTCAAGGAGCAAATTATTATATTAGAAATGATTTTGTCATATTTCCTGTTTCTGGGTTATGTTTTTTTTCTTTGTTAAACTGCTTTGAACCTCTGTTCAGAGGGAGTTAGCAGCAGTGTACAAGAAACTATCACATCATACATCACACCACTTTTATCTCACATGTTTCACACCTGTCACATCAGAGGTAGCTTCAAACGTGTCCAGTCTTATATCCAGGGGTGTGCTGGTAAATTTTTAACAACAGGCTCTTTCTCCGGACGTAGCCAGCTCTGCAGTTGGAAGGGCCAGGGGTGGCCGGGGAGGGGGGGAGCAACACTTGCCTACCTCTCCTCCCTCCCTTCGTGCGGGCACGCTAGGCATACCTTTGCTGGCAACCAATAAATGGACTGCCACCACTCCCAACGTCTTGCTCTGAGCAGCATGCTTGGAACTTCTCTCACATGCTCGAGAAGTCCCAGCCTGCTGCCCAGAGCTGGAAACAAGGAGCGGGGAGCAGCAGTAGTCTATTTACTTGGCTGGCAGGGCTCAGCATCCCCACCAGCAAAGTAAAAGAGAATTCAGAAGGGGGCCCAAGCCCACATTTTGGGAGCTAGTTGTTAAAGTAGCCATGGAGGGCCCTACTTTAACAACCGGCTCCCAAAATTCTTAAAAACTTAACAACCGGCTCTTGCGAGCCTGTGAGAGCCTGCTCCAGCACACCACTGCTTATATCTGCTTGTTATACTACTATCATGTTTTATTCACAATCATATTACCCAAGAAAGATCCTCTGTAATACTAAATGTCTATCTTACCATGTATTTCCACTATTCATGATGTATTGTAAGCCACATTGAGCCTGCAAAGAGGTGGGAAAATGTGGGATACAAATGCAATAAATAAATAAAATAAATAAATTTGCAGACCAGACTTTGTGTGATTTAATGCAGAAGCTGGGTAATGTGGTACCAACATTGTGTTTAAAGTAAAATAATGATATGCATGTGGGAAAGATCGGCTTTTCTACTTAACCCATGCAACCCTTGCTTTAGGAAGCCTGCCAAACGGGGAGTTAGTAATTCAGTGTGTGCCTGTTAGCGTCTCCAAGCGGCTAATTTAATACATTTCTTGATTGTTGCAACCTTCGAAAGCTAATCAAGAAATGTATTAAGTTATGTCCAATAAAAAAGGTATCATCTTATTTTCTTTTCCATGCTTTATTTCTAAAAAGGCGGGGGAATCAGTTCTCACTCTGATCTATTTCTTTTCGTGTGGGACCTGCTGTCTCTAGATCTACCTTAAGGAAGTGGGCTACTCCAGGATGACCTCAGCAAGTGGGGAGGAGTGAAGAGTGTGCTCAGCTCAACTACTTTGCTTTCTCTTACTTCCTGTATGGCTGCCGGAGTGCAAAGAGTAGAAAAGACCTAGAAGTGCAGGCTTTTTTTTTTTTTATTGTCTCCTCGGACTGGAAATCCTTGCAAGTCCCAGACCCAGATATTCAAAGGGGGAGAAGAGAGACGTTATCTGAGACCTTCAGGGTTCATCCCAGCCGCCTCTAGTCTTATCTTTCCAGACACAGGCAAATCTCCAGCCTTTATCCATCCCAACACCGGCTCCCAGCACAGAGATAGAATAGAGCAGGGAAATGTCACAGCAGGTAAGAAATTCTTCTCTCTCTTGTTGTACACAGAGTTCCAGCACTAAAAGGAAAATATTTCCCTGGGCTGCACTTCCAGCCTTCCCTTCTTTTTCCTTGGTCTGTTTTGGAGTGAAGCAGTAACTTAGTGGTGTTGGTAGAAGATTTAATCTGCTTGAGGTGGATCATAGTTCCCAGTCTGAAGAATTTATAGGCCCCCTGTGGGACCTGGCCACAGGGGTTTATGACACTAGGAGGAAGGAAGGAGAACTGTTTCTTTTATTTTACCTGTGCTGGTCCCTTTAACAGGTGGAAGGTTCAGGATCAGAGCCCACCATTGTGTATATATGCAGTCGAAATACCTGATGGTCCTGACTGCGTTTAACACACGTAAAACCACTATGGGATTTCCTAACCTGCAGACAGGCAGGGCCAGCTTAAAGGACTGTGGTGCCCTGAGCCAAATTTTGCTTTATTTTCCCCTCACCCCACCCTCTCTCCCACATCAGCTGCCTTCATCTGGTTATTCTGCCGCTTATTTTGATACTTTAGAGTAGGAAGGTATTCTCTCTTCCAACGTTTCCAAAGATGTCTGAGAGGTATTGAACCTGCTTCCACTGATGCTTGTAGATGTTGCTGTCTTTGAAATCTCCAGGTGGATTAGGAATGACATTAATCTTTTGCATCAAAAGCAAAGCTGGTGTCAAAGTCAATGGTGACTCTGGATCTGAAGACACTGGAACTAGGGGTCTGGCGTTGTATGATAGCCGTGACTTCTGCAAGAAAGGTTGTCAGAGCTTTGTTAGTCGAAGGTGATCAGTATCCAAGAGCAAGGGATCAAGGATATGATGAGCTACTCTGATCATTTGCTTTCATGTTTCTCCCGTATGTGAAGAGGATTGAAAATCCAGGTGCACTTCTGGACATGTAAGTATCTTTCAATGGCAAAATTGTCTAATTTGGTAGTGATGTTCAATTCTTTGGAAGCACCTACAAAGTTGGATCTGCAATCGGAACGGATCTGCTTAGCTGAACCTATGATGGAGAGGAATGTTTGCAAGGCATTAATAAAACTTGGTGTCCATTGACTCAATAACTTCAATGTGAACCACTCGAATGCTCAAACATGTGAAAATCACAGCCCAACAAGTACTGTTGGATGCTCCACCTCTTGTACATCGTGTCACAACTGACCAGAGTCTAAAATCATCTAGACCCACATAGGAGAATGGTGGTTCGGTACTGAGCTGGTCTGCCGACAGATCTACCATTCTTTATTCTTGTTGCTTGCCCAGTAATCTACAACACTGGTATATTACAGAGGTGATACTACATTTTTCTCCCATAATCCATTATCCTGAGGCTCTGATAGCTCTCTCTCTGAAATGTCATCCTTGGTGTTTATCTTGCTTGTGGTAATGATGCACAAGCAAGGTTGAAATGTGGTGCCAACCTGAGACAATCTGAGGGTTCTTGTCACCTTTCTCTAATTCTGCTTAGGTGGTCTCCTACTCTCAGCAGGCCTTCCCTGTCAATGAAGGGGTTCAATATTAGAAGTGAGCTACTCTTTTTACAAATGCATTTGAATTCTTCTGCATATGTTTCTGGTTGTATGCAAAGTAGGCTGGTATTCTCTGCTTGAATAATCTCACTCACTGAGAGAGGCTTTGTACAGATGTGCCAGTGATAGTGCTGGGTCTTTCATCAGCTGACTGATGAAATGAAGTTGCAATATGAATAAGGTGTGCTATTACTCTTCTGAGTGTTACCCAACTTGAGAAACGAGAGAAATGATGTGCTCCCAAGTTGCTTTCGGGCACAACATTAGTTGCAAGAACAGTCATCTCTGTACAAATCTCTGCGTCAAAGTCAGGATCTATAAGTTTAAAGGAGTTCTCTTTCACTGGAGATGTGTGGTCCTGACAAACACGTGGTTTCTATTAGATGAGATCCTGGCACAATCTACTGGATTTTTATCAGTGGGCACATAATGCCACTATTCTGGGCGTGTTGATGTTTGTATATGCTCAACTCTGCTGCTGACATACATGTAAAATCTCCTGGTTTAGTTATAAATGTAGCCCAGCACGACTACTGTCGGTTCAGAATTTGAAGTATTTGAATGTCCATTTTATTGAGTATCATTTCTGCTATCTCTACTGTTAACACTGCTCCACACAATTCTAAGTATGGAATGGTATGAAGGGGCTGTGGTGCTAATGTAAGGGGTCCAATGTTTTTGTTTTTTTAAAAAGAAATTTAAAAGAGCCACTTACCTGGGGCTTTTGCAGAGTCCCGGGCTGACAGCAGCTGGCATGGGGGTGGAGTCGCGGGTACCCGCAAACCAGAAGTGCTCCTGTGCCGGTAAAGGGAGACACACCGGGCTTGTGGGAGCTGGGCTCCATCAAAGGGAGTCTGAATCCTGGTGCCCAGAGACAGTGGGAGGTGTCAGGTATGGCTTGTCGTGTTGTGTCAGGTGTGGCTGTCCTCTGAGGCTTTTTTGGACTCGGCGGCAGTCAGGCAGCCAGGAACTGTGTAGCTAGCTGATTGAGATGCTGCAAAACAGAGTGGCTGCTGTGGTGAGAGATGAGGAGTGGCAGTGTTAATGCTGAGGATCAGGAGATTTATCCAGCAGTGATCTGTGTGTTGAGAACTGGTGTGGCTGAACTGGAGAAGTATTCAGGTTTAGCTGCAGGAAAGATATTGTGTATAAGTATGGATGTGTTAGTTGTGTGCATGGATCAGAGCTCTGAAGAATGGTTGTGGTGTGAGAGGTTGGTTATTATTTTCTTTGTTTTAAAAAAGGGCTTAGAAGTCTGTGTCTTTCAAAGAGATAGAGTTTATTTTTGCAATGTTTGAAGATGTGGCAAGTGCAGGGTTTGGAACCTTCATGTGCATGAGCCTGGTAGAATGTGTGATGTCACCCAAAAAATTCAGTTGTAGGAGACAGTTGGAAAATCTGGAGAGAGACAGAGGCAAGTGTGACTGCAGTGTGAATTTTTGACAAAATTTAGGGAAAAAAATGTTATAGGTCTCTAGTTTTTTCAGTAGTCTGGGAGACTAACAGGCTTATTTTCGAAAGAGAAGGGTGCCCATCTTTTGACACAAATCGGGAGATGGGCGTCCTTCTCTCAGGGTCGCCCAAATTTGCCTAATCGAAAGCCGATTTTGGGCATCCCCAACTGCTTCCCGTCGCAGGGACGACCAAAGTTCCCAGGGGCTTGTCGGAGGCGTAGTGAAGGTGGGACTGGGGCGTGCCTAACAGATGGGCGTCCTCGAGCGATAATGGAAAAAATAAGGGCGACCCTGATGAGCACTTGGCCGACTTTACTTGGTCCAATTTTTTGTTATGACCAAGCCTCAAAAAGGTGCCTGAACTGACCAGATGACCACCAGAGGGAATTGGGGATGACCTCCCCTTACTCTCCCAGTGGTCACTAATCCCCTCCCACCCTGAAAAAAACAACTTTAAAAACTTTTTTTTGCCAGCCTGAAATGTCATACTCAGGTCCATCGCAGCAGTAGCAGAGGCATAGCGAAGGCGTGGACGTCCTTCTTTCAAACATTTTGGACGTCCTGAACTGCTCCCCCCCCCCCCCCCCCCACAGGGATGGCCAAATTTCAAGGGAGTGGAGTGGAGGAGTGGCCTAGTGGTTAGAGCACTGGTCTTGCAATCCAGAGGTGGCTGGTTCAAATCCCACTGCTGCTACTTATGATCCAAAATCCAAATAAATAAAGGGGGTGTTGGAGGCAAAGCAAAGACATGGACGTCCTTCTCACAGAAACATCCACATTTTGGATGTCCTCAACTTCCGTCAGAGGGATGGAGGCATAGGAAGGACGTCCTCAACTGCTGAGGTAGGGATGGAGGCATAGGAAGGATGCCCTCAACTGCTATCGCAGGAGACGGAGGCACAGCGAAGGAGGTCCTTCACCAATACTCTTAAAAAAAAAAAAAAAAAAAAAGACGTCCCCGACGAGCACTTGGACATTTTCACCTGGACTTGTGTTTTTCTAAGTACATAAGTACATAAGTAGTGCCATACTGGGAAAGACCAAAGGTCCATCTAGCCCAGCATCCTGTCACCGACAGTGGCCAATCCAGGTCAAGGGCACCTGGCACGCTCCCCAAACGTAAAAACATTCCAGACAAGTTATACCTAAAAATGAGGAATTTTTCCAGTCCATTTAATAGCGGTCTATGGACTTGTCCTTTAGGAATCTATCTAACCCCTTTTTAAACTCCGTCAAGCTAACCGCCCGTACCACGTTCTCCGGCAATGAATTCCAGAGTCTAATTACACGTTGGGTGAAGAAAAATTTTCTCCGATTCGTTTTAAATTTACCACACTGTAGCTTCAACTCATGCCCTCTAGTCCTAGTATTTTTGGATAGCGTGAACAGTCGCTTCACATCCACCCGATCCATTCCACTCATTATTTTATACACTTCTATCATAAGGTTGTAGACAGCTATTATACACGCATCTTGTCTGCATGTATCAAGCCGTCTTTGGCATGCACAGAGCAGCCACGCATAATGCTGGGCTGCTCTGCACTGGCTTCCCCTCCTTAGGAAGGAAACTGTGTGCAAATGAGCTAACAGTGAGCAGCAGTATGGTTGGATGGGTATGGGAGTCTCAGGGGTTCAGAGCAGGCCAAGGATTGTTCTGGAGTTCTTGTGGCATCGGTGTCGCATGACCAGAATGGCTGGGTGGGTACCAGAGCCTCAGTCTTTCTCACTTTCTTTCCTACATCTTTACCTCTCAGCGTTCTTCCATTTAATTTTCACTCTCTATCCACTAGTATTTCACTCCTCCTCCTAATCTCTCTTTTTTTTACTGCATCTGTCTACAATTTTTCTTTTCTTTTCTTCATCCTAGCCTTTTCCCATCTCTCTCAGTAACTTCCCCCTCTCCTGTGTCAGCATCTCTCCCCCTCTCCTCTGTCCAGAATTTCCCCCTCACTCTCCTCTATCAAGTGTCTTCCCTCTCTTGTTCTCTCTCCCTTTGACCATTATTTCCCCCTCTCTCCCTATCCTCAATGCCCCACATCCTTCTCTATCCCCCCCCCCCCAATTTCTAGCATCTCCCTACGTCAATCTTCTCCTTGACCCATCTCTCTCACTATTCCCTCTGTGTCCAGCATCTTCCCTTCTCTCTATCTGTCCAGCATCTCCCGTCTCTCAATTTCTACCTCACACATCCAGCATCTTCATTCTTTTCTTATTATTTATTATTATTTATTGCATTTGTATCCCACATTTTCCCACCTATTTGCAGGCTCAATGTGGCTTACATAGTTTTGTTATGACATTGTCATTTCAGGATATCAGATACAATTAGTAATTTGCAGGGATTAAGTAAGGAAAGAAAGAAGGAAGTGAATATGGTAAGTGTAGAAGGTGGACTTTCATAACTAGGTGGGTTGGTGAGGTGGAGGGTTGGTGAGGTGGATTATTGAGGCTATCTGCTCTCTTTGTAGGTCTTGTTGAAGAAATATGTCTTCAGAGATTTGCGAAAGTTAGTTATTTTGTCGATTGTTTTCAGGTCTGTAGGTAATGCATTCCATAACTGCGTGCTCATGTAGGAGAAGGTAATGGCATGCATCAGCTTGTATTTTAGACCTTTATAGCTGGGGAAGTGCAGATTGAGAAATTTGCGGGATGATCTTGTGGCGTTTCTGGGAGGTAAGTCCACGAGGTTTAGCATGTAGGTTGGGGCATCTACGTGGATGATTTTGTGTACAATCGTGCAGATCTTGAACGCAATGCATTCCTTAAGTGGGAGCCAGTGCAGTTTCTCTCTTAGGGGTTTAGCACTTTCATATTTAGTTTTTCCAAATATGAGTCTGGCGGCAGTATTCTGGGCTGTTTGGAGTTTTTTGATAGTCTGTTCTTTGCAGCCCAGCCCGCGTACAATGCGTTACAGTAGTCCAGATGGCTTATTACCATTGACTGTACCAGGGTGCGGAAGATGTATCTCGGTAAGAAAGGTTTTACTCTTTTGAGTTTCCACATGGAGTGGAACATCTTTTTCGTCGCGTTCTTCACGTGGGCGTCAAGAGTGAGGTTTCGATCAATGGTTAGTCCAAGAATTCTTAGGTTTTGTGAGACGGGACAAGAACTGTATGGTGTGATTATGGTGGTGAAGTGTTTTGTGTTATGTTGTGAGGTGAGTACAAGGCATTGTGTTTTTTTCTGCGTTAAGTTTTAGTTGGAATGCATCCGCCCAGGTGTGCATGATTTGGAGGCTTCGGTTGATCTCGTTGGTGATTTCATTTAAATCATGTTTGAACGGGATGTAAATTGTGACATCGTCTGCATATATGTAGGGGTTGAGGTTTTGATTAGCTAGAAGTTTGGCTAAAGGAATCATCATTAGGTTAAATAAGGATGATGAGAGGGGGGATCCTTGGGGGACTTCACATTCAGGTGTCCATGGGGGTGATCTGTCCGCATTTATTATTACTTGGTATGATCTTGTGGTTAGGAATCCTTTGAACCATTTGAAAACTGTACCTCCTACTCCGAAGTATTCTAGTATATGTAATAGTATTCCATGATTAACCATGTCAAAGGCACTGGACATGCCGAATTGTAGGAGGAGTATGTTGTTGCCATTTGCAATTGCTTGTTTGAATGAGTTCATTGCGGACACTAGAACAGTTTCGGTGCTGTGATTTGACCGAAATCCTGATTGAGACTCGTGCAGAATTGAGTGTTTATTTAGGTATTCAGTAAGTTGCTTCGTCACTATGCCCTCCATGATTTTGTTTATGAGTGGAATGGATGCTACTGGGCGATAGTTGGTTAGGTCTATTGTGCTTTTCCTGGTATCTTTTGGCAGCGGAGTAAGTAGGATGTTTCCTTTCTCCGTGGGAAAGAGCCCATTTTGAAGCCTGTGGTTTACGTGGTTCGTGAGGTCTGTTTTGAATTGTTTGGGTGCAGATCTTATTAGACTAGTAGGGCAAATGTCTAGTTTGCATTGCGATTTGGTATATTTTCCGAGCCAATGTGAGATTTCATTTGATGAGATCGTGTCAAAGTTGGTCCATGATCGATCTGCTGGGCATTCCCCGGGTTTTGGGTCTAGACATTCAAGGATGTATGTGTGGTCCGTTATATTGGTAGGTATCGTGAGTCGGAGCTTTATGATTTTTTTCGTTGAAGTAATTCGCAAGATTAGTTGCTGATGGTGTTTCTGTGTTGTTGGAGGTAACCGTTGTAGTATTTAGGAGGTTGTTTACGAGTGAGAAGAGTTTGTGTGTATCCTTGTAGTTTGGTCCTATTTTGGTTTTATAATACGTCCTTTTAGTTTGTCTGATAGTGTATTTGTATTTTCTTTGTAGTTGTTTCCAGTCTTTGAGTGTGTTCATCTTTTTTTTTTCTCCATTCTCTTTCTCATCTTCTGACCTGTGTTTTTAATTCTTTCAATTCTTTGTTAAACCATGGTATTGAGTTTTTTCTATGTGAGGTTCTAGTTTGAAGTGGTGCTATATTGTCTAGTACTGTTCTGCATCTGTTGTCCCACTCTTGGATAAATTGAGGTGAGTCAGTAGGTGTTGTCCATTCGTCAGTGTAGAATTGTTGCCAGAATATTAGTGGGTCTGTTTTGCCTCTCGTAGTATAGGTTTGTTGTTTTTGTTGTGTCTTTTTTGTTCTCCAGTGGAGGGAAAGGTTTGCACTGTAGTGATCGGACCATGGCATGGCTGTCCATTTTATATCTATTAGTGTGAGATTTGGTTCTGATGAGAATTTGTGGGTAATGATATCTAGTGTATGTCCTTTGTTATGGGTGGGTTGTGTGTTTGGCCAGTGGAGCTCCCATAGTTGGAGGAAGTCTTTGCATTCGCGTACATTGCTCGAGTTAATGTCTTCAAGGTGAAGATTGATGTCCCCTGCTATGAGAAGGTTCTGGGTGGAAACACAATTATTCGATATGAAATCCAAAAAGTGTGTTTGTGAGTCTTGCCAGTTGCCCGGGGGTCTGTAAAATAAGATTAGGTTTAGGTGATCGCGTAGATTGGGGTGGTTGATTCTGACTGAGGCTATTTCAAGTTGGGGAAGAATAGATTCTGCTGCTGTTGTGACTGTGAATTGAAATTTATAGATTATTGCTATGCCTCCTCCTCTTTTCCTTCTCTTGTCCAGTGGGTAATTTTGTATCTCTCCCAATGTCCATCATCTCCTGTCCATTTTCCTATGCCTCATGTCCAACATTTTCCTTCCATCTCTGTGTTTCTCTCCATATCCAGCATCTCCTTCTACTTTATCCCCCTATATCTACCTCCCAGGTTCTCCAGTGTGCAGCATCTTCTCTCCATCTCTCTGTGTGCCCGTGTTCAATATCTCCATATACACCCTCATGTCTAGCATTTCCCCTCCATCTTCATATGCCCAGCTTCATATTCAGTATCTTTATTCCATCTCCCTATATCCTTTGATGTCCAGAATCTCCTCTCTATCTCCCAATACCCATATCCAGCACATACACTCTCTTCTTATCTGTCCCCATGTCCAGTTTCTCTCTATCTCTATGTGTAACATCTTCCAACTGCCTCCTTATGTCCTCATATACCTATACACCCCCCCTACTATCCAGCATCTGTCCTATATGGACCTTTGATTCACCTCCCCCCTCCATTTTCAACATCTCACTTTGATCTCTCTATATTGCCCCAGGTCCATCATCTTCCTTTTCTCCTCCCCTCTGCCCCTGGGGCCAACACCTATCCTTCTCTCTCTTTCCTCCACCCTCCTTCCCTTTGTCCCATGTCCAATATTTCTCCCTCTCTTTTTCCTCCATCCCCCTCCCCTCTGCCCCAGTTCTAACATCTGAAAGAGAGGGGTTGCCCAGACGAGGGGAGAGAGAGATGAGGTATGAAGGTTGGGAGATGCTGCTGTTAGCTGAGAGTAGGGAATGGTTTCTGTAGGGGACCAGGTGAGGCAAACTTGACACCCTGTGTCAGTGCTTATCTGCTGCATGCCTTGAGCCTGCCCTACAGACAGGATACTACAATCCACATCCAACAGGTTAAAGTCTCTTACCAATGCTTCCTCCTTCATTCCCACCTTTTTTTGTCTTCAGCTAGATCTCTGTCCAGTTCCTTCAACTCAATCAAAGGTTTATAGATGGTCCAGTGCACCTACTCCTTTCCTCGAATTTCACCTGCTTTGGTATTATTTTTCTACAGTAGAAATCCCAACAATAGTAATTACCTATCACTAAATATTAAATCATTTACATTTTATTAAATTATGTTTGTTTCATATGTACCAAGAGACTGTTAGTATATCCCATGACACAGGGTCAATAAAAGTCTCATATTATTATAATCATTGCACATGTTTTGTTTTTTCAAAATAAAAAATCAAGTTCCATAAATACATATACAGGGAATTTTATATATGATGCTGAACGTTAGATGCTACTTTCCACCAAATTTTCAGTGTGGAAAAGCATTCCAAAAGCAAGGCGTTGAAACTGGACAGCAATGGTAGATCCACATAAAAACTCAGCGTCCATTTTTAGAATAGTGCCTAAGTGTTTCCATGTGGATCTGAAAAGGTATTATTAGCATTTGTATAGCGCTACCAGACGCACGCAGCGCTGAACACCTGACATAAAGAGACAGTCCCTGCTCAAAAGAGCTTACAATCTAAATAATACAGACAGACAAGACAGTTACGGGTGAGGGAAGTAATGGGTGAGAAGGAAGGAAGGGACAAGGGAAAGGCAATTGAGTATTAGCTAGGAGCTAAAAGCAGCAGTGAAAAGGTGGGTTTTCAGCATAGGTTTGAAAACAGGTAGAGATGGAGCTAGACGTATAGGTTCAGGAAGTTTATTCCAGGCATAAGGTGCCGCGAGAGAAAAGGAACGAAGCCTGGAGTTAGCAGTGGAGGAGAAGGGGGACGACAAGAGAGATTTGTCCAGTGAATGGATTTCACGGGGAGGAATGTAGGGAGAGATGAGAGTGGAGAGGTAATGGGGGGCTGCAGAGTGGATGCATTTAAAGGTCAGTACAAGAAGTTTAAACTGTATGTGGAATCGGACAGGGAGCCAGTGAAGTGGCCTGAGGAGTGGGTTAGTGTGGGTAAAACAATTCTGGTGGAAAATAAGTCATGCCGCAGAATTTTGGACAGATTGGAGAGGAGAGAGATGGCTGAGTGGAAGACCAGTGAGAAGTAAATTGCAATAGTCCAAGCGAGAGGTGACAAGGGTTCTGGTAGCATATTCAGAAAGGAAGGGGCAAATTTTGCTAATGTTGTAGATAAAGAAACGACAGGTTTTGGCGATCTGTTGAATATATATATATATATATATATATATATATATATGGCCATGGGATGGGCATGGATGGGTCAGGGGCATTCCCTTAAAATGCACACAGTGTTTTTCTAGAATAATTCAGATCTGCGCCAAACTTGCGCATTCGGATATACACCTGGTTTCAGTTGGTGTAATGCTTTGCCCCCAAAGGTGAGCGGATATCCCAGTGCTGTGCGTTTTTCTATAAAGGACATCAATCCCGGAATGCTCATTATAGAATACCTTTCAGCACTGATTTTCTTCTTTTAATGCTGAATTTTGAGTACCATTTATTGAATTCAGCCCATAGTGAATACCAAATCCCATTAATCAAACTTTTCAAAAATGTTTAAAGCAACAAAGCTGCAGTTGAACTCTCTGGGTTACAATCAAACACTTATCTCAGAAGAAGCTGCAGTCAAATTCTCCGGGTCTCAGCAATGATTATGAAACTTTATTGATCCTATACTAACAGTCTCTTGATATACACAAGCACAACAAAAATGTAATGACATTTAATTGATTTAATATTTAATGATATATAATTATTTTGTTGGCATTTATATAATGGATTTTGGGGGGGGGTTTCCTTAATTATATTGGGTGGATCCCTCTTTTTTTGTGGTGATATCATTTTTTACATAAATAACTACTCCTCTGTCACTCCTTTTCTGGTGAACATGTGCTGATTCCTGTTGCTCCTCTTTCCAAACATTTCCTTTGTATCACTAGGAACCAGGAAACCTGTCCAAAACAGTAGATAGCTAGAGAACAGAGCTCGTCTATTATCTCACCGATAGAGGTCTATGACTCAAACATGATCATGAAAAATTGACTGAGGTTGTCCTGTTTGGGGTTCCAGGCATCAGTCGTATTCAAAGATGTTGCTGCTTATTTCTTGGATACGGAGTGGAATATTCTGGGAGAATGGCAAAAGGAGCTTTACAAGAAGGTCATCAAGGAGATTCATGACATCCTCAAGTCACGAGGTAAATATGTATTTTCTATCATCTACCACACTGGTATATTATGAAATCACTGTTGGAAAATTCACAGGTACTAGATACCATGGGCACCTGGCATCTGATGCCATCCTATATACAACAGCAGCTGGTGAAAGACACCACTGCTACAGGATCTGCAAAAGGTGCTACTTTATGCTGTAAGATAAAATGTGTACCTTAAACTAGAGGCGTCACTCAAGACCAGCTGGTCTCCTTTTTCTATACAAAATAATTTGACAGAGAAGACCAGAGAGAGGATTTACCTCTCAGACTTCTTGCTGAGAACTACAACTTCTGTGTAAGGGCATGACATGTCAGCTCCACTCTAGTCAACTATACTGTGCAATGTGTAACTAGATGTCAGAGAAGATTATAATTTAAATATAATTTTCCTATTTATTAACAGGTTATTCAATTGCTAATCCTGATGTTATATTCAAGGTTATAAAGGAAGATGAGAAATATTTCACTCATCACTTTGAGTGGGAAGGAAACCAAAACCCAAATGACCCCACAAAGAGTAAGTAAATGTTTTGGATTTCAAAGGCTCTGCATTTTCAGTTCACAGGAGATGGGTCATTCACATCAAACATTTGGTGCTTCCTTTACTAAGCTGCACTAGTGATTCCACATGGCAACTGAGAGGAAACCCACAGTAACTGAATGGCCCTTGGAGATTTAAAATCCATTTCTTAATTTAATATTATCTGATACTTGGTAAATCCTTCTTGACATGTTTTCTAATAACAGGCCTTCCGATTGTAACATCTGTGTTCTCTCTGAATGTTAAACAAGAGGATGATCTCCCCTTCTTGGATCATCCTGAATCAGCGATGTCTGAAGAGACTCACCCTTCTGTAACAAGTAAGTATAAAATTCCTACTTCACATCTTTAGTAAAGTCAGCCAGGACCATTTAAGGAAATCAGTACTGGTGGGATAAGAGGCCATCATCCCCCTCTCTTTCTCCTACTGTCTGTTTCCTAACTTTGGCTGGAGTAGGCTGCCTGTGGAGATAGAGGAAGCACATGATGGAGGTGAGTGTCTTGGAGGGGACTTAGGCCTGCAAAATCCTTCATCCCAGAGTGTCATGGGGTTCAGAAATCTATATTGTTGAATGGACTGGTGGAAATGAAGAGGCTTCCTCCTATTGGCAGGGGAACATGACTGATGAGATGGTGTAATAAAATAAGTTGGAATGCAGAAGATAAGACACAGCTCCAATTAATTTGGTATGTGGATGGTGCTTGTTTTCAGAGTTCAGCCTGGCCACCTGGACTTAGAAATCATGTGACCACATTCCCACAGTATGGCTTGTTTACCTAAACAGAGAAGCATTCTGTAATTTTCCTTATCTCTGAACAAGAGTTCTGAGCTTAATAAAAAGGGGGCCTTGTTGCAGCAGAGTTTTGGGGCTCATCTGTGAGTGGACGCACTGCGCAGAGGACTTGTTCCTGGTCATAAGGAGACTTCGAGCTTTCGCTGCAAAGGGGCTTCTAGCAGATGAGATAAGGGCCTGAAATTTCTGACCAGTGATGTTGTATGTATTGCTTCTTTTCCTGGTCTAAGAACTCTTAGCATTGCTTAGATGTAGAGACCAGTGATGTAATGATTGTTTATATAGCTAATCATTGTATGTATATAGCTAATCATTGTATATATCTTAATCATTGTAGATTTTAGCACCTCTAATAAAGGTCTCATTTACCTAATACGAATCCAAAAGAATCCATGGTAATTATTGAGTAGTCTGTGTTAGTGAGACAGGCTGTAAATCCATAGCAGTACCAGATGGTAAAGCTTGACTTAGCCAAGGAGTTTTGTAATGCGGCGGGGTTATTGAATCTCTCCCTCCCCTCCCCTCCCAGACCTGCCCCTCAGATCCCTTTTAAGGACTTCCCTGCCCGGTGTACCTTTTGACAAGCAAACAAGTCTTCTGCCCCGCAGTGCCAGCGACAGCCATATTCAAAGGCTGCCTGTAGCCTGCACCGAGCCTTCCCATCTGACCCGTACTGCCCATCTAAAAACAGCAAGTTGTGTCAGAAGGGGTAGGATGGGAAAAGTGCAGTTCAGGCCACAGGTAGTCTTGAGTATAGCTGATGCTGGTGCTGCAGGCCCAAAAACTTGCCTGATTTTCAAAAGTACACTTGGCGGGGGACGAGAGGGAGTCGCTGACAGGTCGGGGAGGGCGAGATGTCGGACGATGCATGGAGGGAGGGAAGAGAAGGTGGGCAGCACACAATTATTAATTGTGATTTATAATTAATGCATTAATTGCATTGATAATCGTGATTAACGTGCAGCCCTAGAAAAAAATGGCTTTCAAGCAAAGACCCTTTGGACTAGGAAATTTTAATAGCAATGGCTTCCTAGCTTTAGCTGATCTGACTGATGATGGTAAACCAATCAATAAGAAGGAGCATTATCATATAAAATATTAAAAATCATAATGCACAATTTAAACTGAATGTGAGCTTCCACTGGGAGCAAATGCAGTGTTTGCAAGATGGATGTAGTTGGCATTTTTATGAGCCCAGAAAATGAATCGAGCAGCTGTATTCTGAATGCTTGAGACTTTTTTCAATAAAATTAGAAAAAGTACAGAGAAGGGCGACGAAAATGGTAAAAGGGAGAAGAGCCAGCTGAGGGGAGATGTGATAGAAGTTTATAAAAATACTGAGTGGAGTGGAACAGGTAGATGTGAATCACTTCTTTTCTGTTTCTAAAAATACTAGGACTATGGGGCATGCAAAGAAGCTACTAAGTAGTAAATTTAAAACAAGTCGGCGAAAATATCTCTTCACTCAACGAGTAATTAAACTCTGGAATTTGTTGTCAGAGAATGTGGTAAAAGCAGTTAGCTTAGCAGAGTTTAAAAAAGGTTAGGATAATTTTCTAAAAGAGAAGTCCATAAGCCATTATTAAGATGGACTTGGGAAAATCCACTGCATGTTCTAGGATAAGCTGCATAAAATCCGTTTTGTTGTTCTGGGATCTTGCCCGGTACTTGTGTCCTGTATTGACCACTGTTGGAAACAGGATACTGAGAGAGAGAGAGAGAGAAGATTGTTGCAAGTCATTATACGCTGATCAGTGGTGTAGCCACAGGTGGGCCTGGGCCCACTCACTTAGGGCTCAGGCCCACCCAACAGTAGTACATGTTTAGCGGTAGCTGGTGGAGATCCCAAGCTCTGTCAGCTGAAGACTTCCCCCTGATAGTAACAAAATTCTATTCTCCACAATACTGGCACCTGCGCATGCTCAGATTGTAAGCTCTTCTGAGCAGGGACTGTCCTCATTTGTTAATTTGTACAGCGCTGCGTAACCCTAGTAGCGCTCTAGAAATGTTAAGTAGTAGTAGTTTTCAGCGCATGCCTGCTGCAGACTGCCAAGGTGGAAAGAAGCATTTTCCTGCCAGCTGAGATATTTTTTTGGTGGTGGTGTGGGGGGGAGAACATTTGATGCCCACCCACTTCTTACCTAGGCCCACCCAATTTCTGTTGTCTGGCTACGCCCCTGACGCTGATATGTACTCTAAGCTTTTAAAAAGATTACAAATTGTCCAAAATATGTCTGTTAGACTTCTGGCACATGCAAACCACTTTGATCATGTAACCCCTCTCCTTTCCAAATATCTGCCCGCCTCCCATCTCACTTAATGGCCAGGTAGGTCGGTAGGGCCTCCAGCTTATCAAGATTCAGTTTAAATGCAGAGAAACATCCATAGTCTTGAAACTTCCCATGAGAGAGCCCTCTGGATTTGTGATGTGCACTGACATCTCATTTGTGAATGCAGCAGACTTGAGCTCTATGCTACCCATCTTTACCCCACTGATTCCCCCTCCCCCTGAAAGTGACACCAGAAAGGGAAACCAGGCTCCCTGACAACATCAGGTATTACGGGCATTCTGAACACAGAGCTGGGACAGGACTGGACTGCCGTGCATGTGCATGCTTGCCCCCACCTGTGCCACCATGCCACACCCCAGCCCCACCCCACTTGCCCCCTTACATTTCTGTCTCTGACTTATGCTCCCTCGGTCTGTCCTCTCCTGCTCCTGTGTGCTGGGAGTCGGAACACGGATGTTTGCATTAACACAATATCACGTTAATAAAATCATCCAGGTCCTGGGCGTTACGTTGGAGAGGACAGATTCCCTGCCCTCTCTTCTCAGCAGTCCTGTTCATATCCCATTTCAGTTCTCCTTTTTTTTTTTAACCTTTAAATTGTGAGCCCTCCAGAAACAGATATATCTTCTGTACCTAAATATTAAAGATGCTTGTGAACCTGAGGGCTATTGAGGTGCAGATTCAGGGACGTCTGTGTGGCCATTTTCATATAAATGCTGCTAGACGATTGACCATTTCCTGTTTGAAAATGGCTGCAAGCTAAGTTTATTCATGCTAAGCTTGGAATGTTTAATTTTTCCTTTTTGGTTATGTTTTTCAGATCATTAGTTTTGTTGTGAATAGTTTTGTTTGAAAACAGGTGGGATATTATACCTTATGAATGAGACAAGATCACAGGCACAAAAAATCTCATGTAGATATCAGTGTTCAGACCTTGGCTTCTGAGGGTATTTCCCACTAGTCAGCTATTGCTGTACAATCTCTTTTCATATGACCCTTTGAGATTGTGTTTGGCTGTTTTTCAGCCTCTTTTAGAAAGCCACACTAGCGATTCCTGCATGGTAAATGAGAGGAAACCCATTCAGTTCCTATAGGCGTCCTCTCATTTACTGCACAGGAATCACTAGCGTGGCTTTGTAAAATACCCTCATGGTGTCTTGTTGCATCTGAGGTCTTTTTTTCCTCCATTTTTAATATTGAGGTTAAGCAGGCTGCTTGTTCTCACATGTGGATCGACGTCCGTGTCGGCCAAGGCATCGACATTTTGCAAGCAAAATATTTAAAAAGTTTTGCCAGAGTCTTCTGACGCACGTGCAGCGCGGACTGATTTCCTGCCTGTTGCGTGAGCACTTCTCTTCAGTTTTTCTTTCTCCGCGTTGAGGTGCGGCAGCGTTCGCTTCTGCTCCTCTTCAGGCCCAGGAAAAGTCTACCAGCAGAGGGAGACTGAGAACACTAAAACTTAAACCAGTATAAGCTAGCAGCCAACCCCCAAGCAGCCAGTAAATCCTTAACAAAGCAGAAAACAAATGAAACCAATAACAATAACAACCCCGAAAGGTCAAAGAACCCTGTACTCAGAAACAAAAAACATGAAACACGTGCGTCAACTGACCGAACGCCACAGTGCTACGGTCCCTCTCTGAAATGCAGAGGAAATATAAGTATAGCAGTTCATGTGACTCCCATGGCACGCCTACACATGAGATCGGCTCAATCGACCCTAGCTTCCCAGTGGTACTAAGCTAGTACCAAGGATGTAATCCAAATGTCCACTGACTTTCGGAATGCTCTGCAGTGATGGACGATTCGATCCAATTTGACCTTGGGACGTCCATTCCAAATTCCTCAGCCACAAAAAGTACTGACGACGGATGCATCCCTCCTGGGGTAGGGAGCTCATGTAGATGGGCTTCACACTCAAGGAGCCTGGTCCTTTCAGGAAAAAGGTCTTCAGATCAATCTCCTGGAATTACGAGCGATCTGGAACGCTCTAAAGGCTTTCAGAGACCAGCTGTCCAACCAAATCATATTGATTCAGACAGACAATCAGGTTGCCATGTATTACACCAAGAAGCAGGGGGGCACTGGTTCTCGCCCTTGGTGTCAGGAAGCCATCCAGATGTGGCTGTGAGCACCGTCATGGCATGTTTCTCCAAGCCACGTATCTGGCAGGCGTAAACAACAGTCTGGCCGACAGGTTGAGCAGGATAACGCAACCTCATGAGTGGTCACTGAATGTGGGTGGAGTCCACAAGATCTTCCGAGCGTGGGGAACCCCCTCAGTGGATCCTTTTGCCACTCAATCCAATCACAAGGTCCCTCAGTTCTATTCCAGTTTTCAGGCTCACGACAGACTAGCATCGGATACCTTTCTCCTACATTGGGGGACAGGCCTTCTGTATGCATATCCTCCCATACCTCTTGTAGGGAAGACTTTGCTGAAACTCAAGCAAGACTGCTGAAACCATGATTCTGATTGCTCCCTTCTGGCCGTGTCAGATTTAGTTCCCTCTTCTTCTGGAGTTGTCCTCCGAGGAACAGTGGAGATTGGAGTGTTTTCCAACCCAGAATGAGGGGTCGCTTCTGCATCCCAACCTCCAGTCTCTGGCTCTCACGGCCTGGATGTTGAGAGCTTAGAATTCACCTGCTTGGGTCTTTCAGAGGGTGTCTCCCGAGTCTTGCTTGCTTCCAGGAAAGATTCCACTAAGAGGTGTTACTCTTTCAAATGGAGGAGGTTTGCCATCTGGTGTGACAGCAAGGACTTAGATCCTCTTTCTTGTCCTACACAGACCCTGCTTGAATACCTTCTACATTTATCAGAGACTGGTCTCAAAACCAACTCCATAAGAGTTCACATTAGTGCGATTAGTGCTTATCATCGCCATGTAGAGGGTAAGCCTATCTCTGGACAGCCTTTAGTTGTTCGCTTCATGAGAGTACATAAGTAATGCCACACTGGGAAAAGACCATGGGTCTATCGAGCCCAGCATCCTGTCCACGACAGCAGCCAATCCAGGCCAAGGGCACCTGGCAAGCTTCCCAAACGTACAAACATTCTATACATGTTATTCCTGGAATTGTGGATTTTTCCCAAGTCCATTTAGTAGTGGTTTATGGATTTGTCCTTTAGGAAACCGTCTAACCCCTTTTTAAACTCTGCCAAGCTAACCACCTTCGCCACGTTCTCCGGCAACGAATTCCAGAGTTTAATTACGTGTTGGGTGAAGAAATATTTTCTCCGATTTGTTTTAAATTTACTACACTGTAGTTTCATCGCATGCCCCCTAGTCCTAGTATTTTTGGAAAGTGTGAACAGACGCTTCACATCCACCTGTTCCACTCCACTCATTATTTTATATACCTCTATCATGTCTCCCCTCAGCCGTCTCTTCTCCAAGCTGAAAAGCCCTAGCCTCCTTAGTCTTTCTTCATAGGGAAGTCGTCCCATCCCCGCTATCATTTTAGTTGCCCTTTGCTGCACCTTTTGCAATTCCACTATATCTTTCTTGAGATGCGGCGACCAGAATTGAACACAGTACTCAAGGTGCGGTCGCACAATGGAGCGATACAACGGCATTATAACATCCTCACACCTGTTTTCCATACCTTTCCTAATAATACCCAACATTCTATTTGCTTTCCGAGCCACAGGAGCACACTGAGCACAGAAGGTTTCAGTGTATTATCGACGACGACACCCAGATCCCTTTCTTGGTCCGTAACTCCTAACGTGGAACCTTGCATGACGTAGCTATAATTCGGGTTCTTTTTTCCCACATGCATCACCTTGCACTTGCTCACATTAAACGTCATCTGCCATTTAGCTGCCCAGTCTCCCAGTCTCGTAAGTTCCTTCTGTAATTTTTCACAATCCTGTCGCGAGTTAACGACTTTGAATAACTTTGTGTCATCAGCAAATTTAATTACTTCGCTAGTTACTCCCATCTCTAAATCATTTATAAATATATTAAAAAGCAGCAGTCCTAGCACAGACCCCTGAGGAACCCCAGTAACTACCCTTCTCCATTGTGAATACTGCCCATTTAACCCCACTCTCTGTTTCTATCCTTCGACCAGTTTTAATCCACAATAGGACTTTTCCTCCTATCCCATGACCCTCCAATTTCCTCTGTAGCCTTTCATGAGGTACCTTTTGAAAATCCAGATACGCAATGAGGCATATTTTCAAAGCACTTAGACTTACAAAGTTACATTTTAACCTATGGAACTTTGTAAGTCTAAGTGCTTTGAAAATGAGCCCCAATATCAACCGGCTCCCCTTTGTCCACATGTTTGTTTACTCCTTCAAAGAATTGAAGTAAATTAGTCAGGCAAGATTTCCCCCCACAAAAGCCGTGCTGACTTGGTCTCAGTAATCCATGTCCTTGGATGTACTCTGTAATTTTGTTTTTAATAATAGCCTCTACCATTTTCCCTGGCACCGACGTCAGACTCACCGGTCTATAATTTCCCGGATCTCCCCTGGAACCTTTTTTAAAAATGGGCGTTACATTGGCCACCCTCCAATCTTCCGGTACCACGCTCGATTTTAAGGATAAATTGCATATCACTAGCAGTAGGTCTGCAAGCTCATTTTTCAGTTCTATCAGTACTCTAGGATGAATACCATCCGGTCCAGGTGATTTGCTACTCTTCAGTTTGATGAACTGCCCCATTTCATCCTCCAGGTTTACCGTGAAGTCACTAAGTTTCTCCAACTCGTCCGCTTGAAATATCATTTCCGACACCGGTATCCCACCCAAGTCTTCCTCGGTGAAGACCGAAGCAAAGAGTTCATTCAATCTCTCCGCTACGTCTTTGTCTTCCTTGATCGCCCCTTTTACCCCTCGGTCATCCAGCGGCCCAACCGATTCTTTTGCCGGCTTTCTGCTTTTAATATACCCCCTGTCAAACTTCCACCAGTGTCATCGGATCTCAACGTCGTTCTCACCCAAATGATGAAAGCTCCTTTTTGAGCCACTGAATTCCTGCCATCTGAAGTGCTTGACCCAGTGTATCGTCTTGCCGAACTTTTTTCCCCGTCTTCATATCCGCCCTGGCGAAAGCAGTTTACATACCTTGGACTGTAAGAGAGCATTGGCCTTTTACATGAAGCGGACAAAGCCCTTCATACAGTCCACCCAGTTGTTTGTTTCTTTTAATCCCAACAGGAGGGGAGTCGCCATCAGGAAACGCACAATCTCCAGTTGGCTAGTAGATTGCATTTCCTTCACATGCCCAAGCTGGGCTGACTCTAGAGGGTCATGTCACGGCTCATAATGTTAGAGCCATGGTTATGTCAGTGGCTCACTTAAAGTCAGCCTCCATTGAGGGGATTTGCAAGGCTGCAATGTGGTCATCAGTCCACACATTCACATCTCACTACTGCCTTCAGCAGGATACCCGACACGACAGTCGGTTTGGGCAGTTGGTGCTGCAGAATCTGTTTGGGGTTTAGGATCCAACTCTATCCCCGTAGACCCATTTTAGTTCTGTTCTTGGCTGCACTCTCAGTTGTTTATGGTTTCAGGTCAATCTGTGTCATGTCCTCGCCGTTGCGAGACCCCATTGACCAATGTTCATTGTTTTGAGTGAGCCTGGGTGCTAGGGATACCCCACATGTGAGAACAAGCAGCCTGCTTGTCCTCAGAGAAAGCGAAGATACTTACCTGTAGCAGGTATTCTCCGAGGACAGCAGGCTGTTTGTTCTCACAAACCCGCCCACCTCCCCTTTGGAGTTGTTTTTTATTTCTCTATATGCTCTTTGTTTTAACTGAAGAGAAGTGCTCACGCGACGGGCCAGAAGACTCTGGCAAAACTATTTTGCTTGCAAAATGCTGCTTCCTGGGCCAACGCGGGCGTCGACCCACATGTGAGAACAATCAGCCTGCTGTCCTCGGAGAATACCTGCTACAGTTAAGTATCTTCGCTTTATCAGTACAAGTGTCTTTCCTTGTACAGTTTTGGGAGCTTTTAGAAATGCACATCTCTGATGCCTTGTAGCGCTATAGAAATGCTAAATAGTAGTAGTAGTAGTAATCTTGCATTCCAGTGTCTATTTCTTTACTATTGCTGTCCATGCAAAACCTGACTTCTTGAGGTTTCCAGTTTACTGTTTTGCCATCATGTCTCTATTACTGGTCTGTGGTCCCTTGTTTCATGAGGGTCTGTCTCTGTTTTGTGCTAGTTTGGAGATCTTGCAGCAGTCCTGTTTGGTCTGTTTTCTCACTAGGTGTGGCATTGGCGTTTTAGGGCCTGGTGTAATATTTACTGCGCTGCCTTTTCATGAATAAGGTCTTTAGAAGTTAGTGGTGGTGTGGTACAGTAATGTTTTGAGTGTGTTTTTGCACAAGTTTGTGTATAGTGTTTTGCAGTGGAGGGACTGACTGGATAGGGGAGGGAGAGGGTATGTTGGATATAAGAGGGAAGAAAGAATACATGCTGGCTGGAAAAGAAGAGATACTGGTTGGAAGGGGGGAGAGAGGGGGAAGACACTAACTGGAAAATATGGAGAGTAAGAGAGTAAGAAGGGGACACGCTGCATGGAAAGGGGGTGTAGAAGGCAGATGCTGGATAGAGAGGAGAAATGCTGAATAGTAGGGGGAGAAAGAGAAGGCAGATGTTGGATAGAAGAGGTGAAGATAGAGAAGGGAGATGCTGAATGAAGGGAGAGAGATAATCTGTACTTCCTTCATGAGTGTTTACAAGCCTGCTGCTGTTGACCTTTTTCATTTTATTATTGTTAGAACATTTACTGGCTGTAACACAAGTATACCTCCTTCAGGAAGACATTTATTTTGCTCATACTGCTTATAGTTGAAATAGTATATATATTCTTTTATACATACTTTTTTGTTTTTTGTACCTGTTTCACCCATTTTGAATCTTGTCTTTATGAAATTGAATGTTTAAATTTATCTTCAGCACTTTTCTTGGTTTAGCCGCTTATTTGTTACATGAGTTTATCCTTCTAGAGCTTATTTCAGCTCCCCAGGCATAGATAGGTTTAGTTTGGATTCTTTCCTTTTCCAACTGTTCCAGGCGTGCGGACGTTCTATACGTTATCCACAATTCCGGGAGTAGCATGTGTGGAATGTTTGTGCGTTTGGGGAGCTTGCCAGGTGCCCTTGGCCTGGATTGGCCGCTGTCGTGGACAGGATGCTGGGCTCGATGGACCCTTGGTCTTTTCCCAGTGTGGCATTACTTATGTACTTATCGATGGACATTGAATGAGCAGCACCCTGCGGATTATTATCTGTACAGGTGATGCTTTCACAATACTCAAGAGGGGAATGAATTGATTTGCACTTTTCTGACTCACTGACAGGTCAGTTATGACCCATGAACTGCATAAGCTAAAGGCTCTAAAATGCCTGAAAGCTGCATCTTTACTTTCTGCTGAGAACTGTGAATTCAAGGTCATGCTGATCCAGCAAGGAGTGCGCATCCCCTCCCTGACAGAGTTGGTGCCACTGACTCAGACATCACAAGGACACTAAGAATATGTACACAGTTTGAAAGCGAAGATGTGTAGAGGTTACTAGACAAAAACTATGATAAGACCTGGGTCCAGGAGAGATTCCTGTAGCAAAACAGCGACTACAATCTCCTGTAAGAGAAACCTTGGACTTGTTATAAGATGCTGTGTTCCATAAACATTTAGATATTGTGTTCTATATTCCATAACACTTAGATAGTGTGTTCCGTTCTATGTAAACAATGCAGTAAGACAGAAATTAGCTGAAGTTGCAAGGCTGTATGATTTGAGAGGGAATTGATGTCCAATGCATTGTACAAAAGGGTATATAAGGCACTGTTATATTGTATTTAGTCAGAGGCTGAGGTGATCAACAGTGTGTAACTCTTTACAGCGGTGGTCTCTCTCTCTCCCTCTCATAACAAATTGCTATTTGTTATTGCCTGATTGCTTTGTTATTGTCTAAATTGGTAAGGAATAAAGACTTTCTCTTTGGAAGGATCATAGCGTCTGTCTTCTCTGTCACCCCATATTTTGGGGGTGGCTGGTCCACTATATCTTGGGGAGGGGTGTAAGGAGGCAGGAACCCTATTGCCCCACGTGTATATTTCTTATGGTAAGTAGAAGGATCAGAGAAAGAATTTTCACATATTAGAGCCTTCTCTGAGACTGGGTGGTTATCAGAGGGGACCATATAACCACAGACTCCACTATAAACAGAAGGGAGAGAGGGATCCTGGGTGAGAGGTAAGAGAGGAGAAATGTTTTAAAACAAAAAAGCTATACACTGCTTTCATACATGCAGCTTGAATGCGTGTATAAAAGACGTCTGTAGCATGCTCGTGTCTCTGATTAAAAAAAAAAAAGTTTGGAAAAAAAAAAGCTACTTACTGCTTTCATACACAAAGCTAATGCGTTTATGAAAGACATCTGTAACATGCACAGAGCAACCACGCTTAGCGATTGGCTGTTCTGTACATGCTCAGGTGACCGATTGGCTTCCCCACTGCTAAGCTTTCTGTTTTTGCGAGCAGCTCATTTGCATGCCGATTCTTTTGAGCTTCCCTTGCTATTTCCAACTTGGTAATTTTTACCAAGGTGGAAATAGAGATCAGTGTTTTCTCTGAGGAAAAGCAGGCTCCAGTATTCTCACAAATGGGTAAACGCTGATCCACGTCGCCCGGTCCAGCATCCAAGCCATAGAAAAAACAAGATCTTTGAAGAGCGCGCACCACTCCCCACTGCACATGCGCAAGTGCCTTCCCACCTGCTGCGCAAATGCGATTCCCTCAGTAGCTGCTTTTTTGCTCTTCACATGTCTGGTGGAGCTGTTTTTTTAGTGCCTTTCGGCGGTGTTTGCTACCCACTCCTCTTTTTTCTTTTGTTTTGTTCCAAAAAAAAAAAAGTCCTTAATTTCTTTAGACTTTTGTCCGTGTCTGTTTTTCTTTTTCAATGCAGGCCGTTCTTAGGTCTACGCAGTCGGGTCTCTTTTTTTTTTTGTGTGCCCTTTTCCCCTTTTTAGGCATCATTGCGACTTTTAATTTAGCCTAAGCCATTTTTCCTTCCATGTCCACGAAGACTCCCATTGGCTCCAAGCATTGTACCCGATGCAGCTGGACCGTCTCGGGGAAGTACACCCATTCTTGATGGCTTCAGTGCCTTGAGCCCGACCATAGCCCTGCCAACTGTGTCCTTTGTCTTCGTATGAAGAAAAGGACTAAGGTTTCCTGGAAGGCTGAACGCGAGAAGATTTTTGGAGACCGGTCCGGTTCTTCGGCATCGAGGCCAGAGGCGTTGGCATCGACATAAAGTGCTGCACCGTCATCGGGAGTCATGGTAGGCATAGTTGCTTCAAGACCCTGAGACACTGGGAGCAGTGAGGTGTCAAGTGGGTCTTCACCTGTCTCAAGGCCTCCTGCTATGCAGGTTCCCCGGGACCGTCCATCGTCGTACCCGACCCCGCAGCAACGTGAGGATTCGACATCGTCCTCATCGGCACCGAGGAGCCTAGATGATGTGCATCAGGTAAAGGCCAAGAAGCACCGTCACTAATCTCTATCGATGCATGTTGCTCGGAGCTCCGGGGCGCTGAGGGATTCGTCACCCGAGAAGCATCAGCGCTGGGAGGACTGCTCCACCTCTATTCAGGAGGTGCTGATGCGTACACTTCCAAGCAACCAAGATCCTGCTCCTGCACTGGCCCTGGCAATTCTGCAGCCTGCACCCCAGCCGGCCTCGCAGTCTTTCCTGATGGTAGCCCTTGATGAGCACATCCGGACCTTGCTCCCTGAACTTTTGGACAGCCTTATGCAGTGATTTGCATTGGTATTCAGGGTGCATTGGTGTCAACTCTGTTCACTGGGTAAATCTCTCTTATCTTCACCCTTCTCCTAAACCACTAACTGAAGACTCTGTTCCTTTTATCTTGCTGCACCATATGCCTGGAATAAACTTCCTGAGCTGGTCCGTCAAGCTCCATCTCTGGCAGTCTTCAAATCTAGGCTAAAAGCCCACCTTTTTGATGCTGCTTTTAACTCCTAACCCTTACTCACTTGTTCAATACCCTTATTTTATCATCCCACCGTAGTAATTCCTTGATCTCTTCTTTGTCCTGTTTGTCTGTCCAGTTAGATTGTAAGCTCTGTCGAGCAGGGACTGTCTCTTCATGTTCAAGTGTACAGCGCTGCGTACATCTAGTAGCGCTATAGAAATGATTAGTAGTAGTTGCTTGCACCTACCATACCTTCCATTGCGGCCTTGCCTGGCCCTCAGCCTGCAGTACTGCCTCCGATGCCAGCGCTGCTTGCGGGGCCCGGTGTCGACTGCCACCGAGGCTAGCACCCCTTCGACGTTGGTGGAGGAAGTTTCGCTGGTGTTGCGACGGGAGTCAGTTTCTCGACACCACTCTTGAGGACATGGATCCTCAGCATTGAGGCAGGCCCGGTGTCAGACATCCCTTAGGGAGGTGCTATCCGATACTGAGCTCTCCCCGCACCTGAGAGGAGACTGTCTCCACCTGAGAGCCTCCCTTTTCATCTCTTTTGAACGGGGAATGGCTGAGGCCATTCCATAACCAGTAGAAGTGGAGGATGAGCCCAGGGCCAAAATGCTTGAGGTTCTGGACTACACCTCCCCTCCTAAGGAGGCAGTGATTGCTCCTCTCCACGAGGTACTCAAGGAAGTCCTCGTTAGGAACTGGGAGTACCCTCAGTCTTTCCCTGTGGTTCCCCAAAAAATAGACACCCAGTATAGGATCCATGGTGAACCTGGGTTTGTGAGGTCCCAGTTAGCTCATGATTCCGTGGTGGTGGACTCCGATCTCAAGAGAGCCAGGAGTACTAGGGTCTATGCCTCAGCTCCCCCGGGCAGAGAAGCTAGAACCCTGGACTCTTTTGGGAGAAAGATGTATCAGGCCTCTATACTCATAACCTGTGTCCAGTCATAACAACTGTTCACGATTGTGCACTTGCGGGAAGTGAGGCAGCTGTTGGACTTGGTTGATGGGCTCCCTTTGGTGCATGCTGAGCCTTTTCGCCAGTTGGTCAAGCAGCAGAAGGCATGTCGTAAGTTCAATATGATGTCCAAACCTCCAAATTGTCCACCAAGAGCTCATTCTTTCAGTTCTCGGCACAGGCAGGTACTTGCAGAGGAACTCTCCGCCCTTCTAAAGGCCCATGTGGTCGAACCTGTTCCACCAGGGGAAGAAGGGCAGGGATTATATTCCAGGTACGTCCTTATGCAGAGAAAGACAAGGGCATGCGTCCCATCTTAGACCTAAAAGCCTAGTCTGCAAAAAGTTCAGGGTGATTTTTCTAGGCACCCTTCTTCTCATGATTCAGGAAAACGATTTGCTATGCTCTCTGGACTTGAAGGATGTACACATCACCTTTCAGACCGAGTGTTGCCCTTTGGCCTCGCATCAGCTCCCAAGTTCTTTACAAAATGTCTAATGGTAGTCGCAACGTCGCTATGCGGAGTGGGAGTTCATGTGTTCCCTTATCTTGACGATTGTCTGGTAAAGAGCACCTTGGAGGACAGTGCTTTGGAGTCCATGCAGATGACTATTCGGGTGCTGGAACTACTAGGATTCGTTATCAACTACCCCAAGTCCCATCGCTACCCTGTTCAACAATTGGAGTTCATAGGAGCCCAGCATGATACGAGGACTGTCCGATCCTACCTCCTGGAGGCGTGTATGGTTGATCTTCTTTCCCTAGTGTCATTGCAGCAAGTCAAAACTCGGCAGATATTGAGATTGTTGGGCCACATGGCTTCCACAGTGTTTGTTACACCCATGGTATACCTGCACATGATATGTGCTCAATGGACCCTAGCTTCTCAGTGGTACCTAGCCACAGGAAGTCTAGAGGATGTCATCCAAGTGGCTCCGGAGCTTGTATGCTCTCTTCAATAGTGGACAATTTGGTCCAATTTGGGCCAATTTGACCTTGAGACTTCCATTCCAAATTCTTCAGCCGCAAAAGGTACTGACGATGGATGAATCTCTTCTGGGATGGGGAGCTCATGTAGATGGGCTTCACACTCAAGGAGCTTGATCCTTCCAGGAAATGTATCCTCAGATCAATCTCCTGGAGCTCCGAGCGATCTGGAACGCTCTAAAGGCTTTCAGAGGTTGACTGTCCCATCAAATTATTCTCATTCAAATAGACAATGAGGTTGCAATGTACTACACCAACAAGCAGGGGGGCACCAGATCTCACCCTCTGTCAGGAAGCCATCCAGATGTGGCATTGGGCTCGCCAGCACGGCATGTTTCTCCAAGCCACTTATCTGGCGGGCGTAAACAACGACCTGGCTGACAGGCTCAGCAGGATAATGCAACCGCACGAGTGGTCTTTAAATATGGGTGTAGCCCACCTGGACTTGGAAAACATGCGACCATGTTCCCACAGTATGGCTTGTTTGCCTAAATAGAGAAGCATTCCGTAATTTTCCTTAGCTCTGAACAACAGTTCTGAGCTTAATAAAAAGGGGGCCTTGTTGCAGCAGAGCTTTGGGGGCTCATCCGTGAGTGGACACACTGCGCAGAGGACTTGTTCCTGGTCAAAGAAGCTCCTGGCTTTCGCTGTGAACCAGGCCCCCCCAGCTGATGTTAAGAGCCTGGAGGATATAAGGACCAGTGATGTTGTATGTATAGTGTATTATTGCTTCTTTTCCTGGTCTAAGAACTCTTAGCATTGCTTAGATGTAGAGACCAGTGATGTAATGATTGTTTATATAGCTAATCAGTGTGTGTGTATAGCTAATCATTGTATATATCTTAATCATTGTAGATTTTAGCACCTCTAATAAAGGTCTCATTTACCTAATAAGAATCCAAAAGAATCCACGGTAATTATTGCGTTGTCTGTGTTAGTGAGACAGGCTGTAAATCCATAGCAGTACAGGCTCGGTGGATCCTTTTGACACTCAGATCAACCACAAGGTCCCTCAGTTCTGTTCCAGGCTTCGGCCCACAACAGACTAGTGTCAGATGCCTTCCTTTTCCATTGTGTATTCTCCGATACCTCTAGTGGGAAAGACTTTGTTGAAACTCAAGCAAGACCGCGGAACCATGATTCTGATCATGCCCTACTGGCTGTGACAGATTTGGTTCCCTCTTTTTCTGGAATTGTCCTCTGAAGAACCATGGAGATTGGAGTGTTTTCCGACCCTCATTGCACAGGACAAGGGGCTGCTTCTACATTCCAACCTCCAGTCTCTGGCTCTCACAGCCTGGATGTTGAGAGCCTTGTATTTGCTTACTTGGGTCTTTCAGATGGTGTCTCCCAGGTCTTGCTTGCTTCCAGGAAAAATTCCACTAAGAGGTGGTGTTCTTTTAAATGGAGGAGGTTTGCTGTCTGGTGTGACAGCAAGGTCATAGATTCCCTTTCTTGTCTTACACAGACCCTGCTTGAGTGCCTTCTACACTTATCAGAGTCTGGTCTCAAGGGTTCACATTAATGCAATCAGTGCTTATCATCAGCGTGTAGAAGGTAAGCCTGTCTCTAGACAGCCTTTAGTTGTTCACTTCATGAGAGGTTTGCTTTGTCAAAGCCCCCGTCAGACCTCCACCAGTGTCATGGGATCTCAATGTCGTTCTCACCCAGCTGATGAAAGCTCCTTTTGAGCCACTAAATTCCTGCCATCTGAAGTACTTGACTTGGAAAGTTGTTTTCTTGGTGGCTGTTACTTCAGTTCATAGGGTCAGTGAGCTTCAGGCCTTAGTAGTGGATGCACCTTATACTAAGTTTCATCACAACAGAGTAGTCCTCTGCACGCACCCTAAGTTCCTGCCGAAGGTGGTGTTGGAGTTCCATCTGAACCAGTCGATTGTCTTGCCAACATTTTTTCCCTGAGCTCATGCTCATCCTGGCGAAAGCAGCTTGCACACCTTGGACTACAAGAGAGCATTGGTCTTTTACATGGAGCAGACGAAGCCCTTCAGACACTCTGCCCAGCTTTTTGTTTTTTTATATCCCAACAAGATAGGGGTCGCCATCAGGTAATGCACTATATCCAGTTGGGTAGCAGATTACATCTCCTTCGCTTATGCCTAGGCTGAGCTGACTTTGGAGGGTCATGTCACACAGTGGCGTAGCAAGGGCGGCTGCCACCCGGGGCGGTTCGCCGCTGCGCACCCCCCCTCGGCGCATCGATACCCCCTCCCCAGATACCCCCCTCTTACCTAGTGGCGTAGGAAGGGTGGGCGGGAGGGCCGGTCTGCCCCAACTGCACGCCGCTGGGAGCTGCGTTGGCTCCGCTGATTCCCTGCTCTCTCTGCCCCAGAACAGGAAGTAACCTGTTCCGGGGCAGAGGGAGCAGGGAACCAGCGGAGCCGACACCCCCCTAGCAGCATGCACCTGGGGCGGACCGCCCCTCCCCCCCCTCACCACTGATGTCACGGCTCATATTGTCAGAGCCATGGCTGCATCGGTAGCCCACTTAAAGTCAGCCTCCATTGAAGAGATTTGCAAGGCTGCAACACATTCACATCTCACTACTGCCTTGAGCAGGACACCTGACACGACAGTCGGTTTGAGCAGTCAATGCTGCAGAATCTCTTTGACGTCTAGAATCCAACTCCACCCTCCTAGGCCCGTTTTCTTCTGTTCCAGGCTGCACTCTCATCAAGTTTGTATATAGCTTCAGGTTAATATTCGTTAAGTCCTTGCCGTTGCGAGGCCCAATTGACCAAAGTTTGTTGTTTTGGGAGAGCCTGGACGCTACGGATTCCCCACTTGTGAGAATATTGGAGCGTGCTTGTCCTCAGAGAAAGCAAAGATACTTACCTGTAGCAGGTACTCTCCGAGGACAGCAGGCTTCATATTCTCACAATCATGCCCACCTCCCCTTGGATTTGTCTCCTTTCTTGTTTTTATTTGTTTTTTTTTGCTTTAGTATTAAACTGAGGGAATTGTGTTCACGCGGCGGGCGGGATGGCACTTGCATATCCACAGTGGGTGCGGCGAGCGCTCCTCAAACGCTTTTTTTTTTTTTTTTTTGCATGGCATGGATGCCGGACTGGGCGACGCGGATCGGCGTCTACCCACTTGTGAGAATCTAAACCCTGCTGCCCTCAGAGAATACCTGCTACAGGTAAGTATATTCGCTTTAGCCTTTCTTATCTGCCCAGCATGCACTCGGTTGTGTGGGTTTGGAAATAGTAGGGTAATCCTTGGAAGGCTAGTTATCCTAGCTATGTGATTAGAAATCTAAAGGAACAATTGTGTTTTGCACCATATTGCTTAAAGGTACGTTCTGAGGCCCCTTTTACTGCTACAGGTGAATTCCCGAGCTTAATTATACATTCAGCAAAGAAGTATTTTCTCTGATTTATTATTTTTGAAAATTTTAATTATAATAAATTTAAAACAGTAGATCAGGAAAATGCACCATATCTCATCATTTTCAAAATAGTAAAATGTCTCAAAAACAGCATTAGGTGGCATGTGGACCTTTCTCTCCAAAAGATTCCAAATCGCTATTTTCAGAACTCAAATTTGAGACATTTTTCTCCACAGTGTGTGAAAATCATAAAGGGGCATGTTGGGGGACAGAGTTTTGGCATTCCCAGAACTTGGATGTTCTTGTGCCACAATGGAACAAAGCAAAAACATCCAGGTCAAAAAGTTAAAAGTTATAGTCTAGACCTGTTTCAATCATGCCTAAGTCACAAAAAGGTTCCCTAAATGATGATATGACCACTGGAGAGATTAAGGCATGACACCCCTCTCATCCCCTCAAAATATGAAAGAAACAGTACTTACCAGCTTTTAGGACAGCTTCAGATGTTATAGCCAGTCCAATTAGAGCAGTAATCAGGGCCCTGGAGTAGGTGATGGTTGGTGCAGTGCACTATAGAGGAGGAGACTCGGGCCCATATCTCATGCTGTTAAACATTTGTGCTAGAATGTGTGAGCCCTCAAAAACTCACCACCTACTGTATCTACATAAAGGTGACACTTGCAGTCATAAGGGCTATTGTAGTGGTGTAAGTTGGGTACAGTAGATTTCTGGTGGGTTTTGGAAGGCTCACCATATAATATAAGGGGCAACGGTGAGGTGTGTACCTGGGACCTTTTATGTGAAGTCCACTGTAGTGCCTCCTAGGGTGCCCCACTGCTCTGCTGGAATGTCTTTGTGGCCAATCTACTAAGAATGCTGCAACCCCACACCCCCATATATCCCAATGTTTTTGTGCATTTTTCCCTTGGAGAGGTTTGTTGTTTTTTTTTAATGGTCCTAAAAGGCCCACTGAGCACAAAAACAGCTGGCAAATGGCCATTTTCAAAACAAAATGTTGGACCTTTTTCTGGTTTGAAAATAGCATGTTCACTACTGGATTTTTGAATGTTTTTCCTAAAACATCCAAAATAGGATTTAGACATCTAAAATTCTCCTCCGCACATACTACCAAAGAAAGACAATAGAAAAGTAAAAAGGTGACACAGCTCACATTAGATGGAGGATAACTAAGCAAGACAACCCAAGTTCTTGTAATCTTATGGTTTATACTTCATGGAATCTGTCTCTCAGTTTTAAATAATTGAACAATTTATTTATTATTCATTTATATATTTATTTATTTGTTGCATTTGAATACCACATTTTCCCACCTATTTGCAGGCTCAATGTGGCTTACATAGTACCGTGTTGGCGATCGCCAATTCCGGTTTAAGAAATACAGAGTGGTATTGCATTAAAGTTACGTTAGTGACAGAGTGAATTAGATAGTCAAGGAGAGAGAGTTAATTTTTGTCCAGATCTGGTGTAAGTTTCGTTGTGTTGTAGGGTTCAAATAATTTAGGTTGGATCGTTATGGTGTGCCTTTTTGAACCAATTGGTTTTTAATGATTTCCGGAAGATTGTTAGGTCTTGCATTGTTTTCATGACGTTTGGTAGTGCATTCCATAGTTGTGTGCTTATGTAGGAGAAGCTGGATTCATATGTTGATTTATATATTTTATCCTGAAGAAGTCTCTCCAAATGTGGTAGGTCACAAAACACATTATGCTTCCTTTGCCAAGTTATTAAACATTTATATGGGAACTTCAAAAAAAGAAAAAAGGTACACTCTACTGCCAAAACTCAGACCTTCTCAGCTCCCTCATTCACATTCACCACACAAGAGCGATTAGATACATAATAACTAGAGGAAATTTGTATGTTCTCAGAATTAGAAATAACAAAAACCTCCTTAGAATATCTAGATAGCAGTATATCTGTAGAAAGCAACCTTGTATGTGGGAAATTTAATAATCTTAGATTTCTGGATCATACAGGATTTTTCAGCCTCTCAATCCACTATTGGATAGAAAGGCTACTCTTAATTCCCAGAGATTCAGTAGTTTGCAGTGTTGTAATCTGAGGTTCCAATACCTGGAGGCTCTTATCAATAGAGGAAACTTTATTATTATCCATCTCTTGTAATGTAGATATAGTAATCTAGGAAAAAAGGTACAACTGCCCCACAGGTCCCTTAATCATGGCTTTAGTCCATATGTCTTATCTAGTAAACTATGTCTTATCTAGTAAACAATCTGCTATTAAACTTAAGGCTCCTTTTAATAATGAGCTCTAACGGATTTAGTGTGCACTAAATGATAAGATGCCCCTAGGAATATAATGGGTATCTTACTTAGCGTGTGGTAATCGTTAGCGTACTCTAAATGTGTTACCACACCTTAGTAAAAGGACCCTTTAGTGCGTCCAAAGAAGGACACACAACCAGCTCGAGCCCCTGACCAAGAAGATGTATTTGCAGTAATCACTCTATTCACCTTTCCAACTATACCTGCAGTACTAGAGGAAGAGGGGGAGTTCTTAAGATGCAGCTGCTACCAAAGTTCCCACTGGACTTCTTCCCATTATCAGATGTTTATCCAGAGGGCCCTGAAGACGGGCACTTGAGGGAACCACAGCTTTAGATTTAACTTTCCTATTCCCCATTTTAATCATCAGAGAAAAGAACTACTACAACTTAATGTTCAAAAAAGAGTTCCACACACCTCCAGCAAGTCAACACCACAGACAAGATCCATTATTGCTCCTCAGTGCTCCAAGACCGCAAACATCAGTCATGGTGTTCACTAAAAGGTTCCCTCACTGATGGAGGGGCAGGTAAGCCTGGCTCAGCACTTCTCTGGCCACCAACAGTCTCTTCCTCCTTCCATGTGGAAAGTGTAAACAAGCAATTCATATCTACCCGTTCCACTCCACTCATATTTTATAGATTTCTATCATCTCCCCTCTGCCATCTCTTCTCTAAGCTGAAGAGCCCTAACTTCTTTACCTTTTCCTCCTAGGGGAGTTATTCCATCCCCTTTTATTATTTTGGTAGCCCTGCTCAGTATCATTCGGCTATAACATTTTTTGAGATGTAGTGAACAGAATTGTACACAATATTTGAGGTGCAGTCACACTGTGGAGCTATATAGAGGCATTATGTTATTCTTTGTTTTATTCTCCATTCCTTTCCTAATAATTCATAATCATTCTATTTGTTTTCTTGGCCACCTCTGCACATTGAACTGAGGGTTTCTTTTTTTTTTCAATTCTCTTTATTGTCATCAGTACAATACATGCTCATAAATCGTACGATCTAATACAAGCCATCAACACTTGGAACATCGTGACCTTCATCACAGAAATATACACAAATAACATTCATGAAGCATAATTGCACTAACATTTTCTTCTATTCCCTTCCCCCCTCCCTCCCCTGAACCCCCCCTTGCCTGCCCCCCACCCCCCTTATATGATCTCCATTGGTGATAGGAAACCTTACTATCTTATCAGTTCCTCTAACTTCTGCCAAAGTAATGCATACTGTCTATTGTCTGTGTTTGGAGATTTCTTATACACTGTGTTCTCATACTTTGCCATTTCTTTAACCTTCGCCACCCAACAATTATAGGGTACTGGTTCTACCTTTGTCCAACACTGCAGGATAGTTTTTTTAGCTGCCAGGGTAGCCATATACAAGAATCTCCGTTGTGGTTGAGATAACCCCTGTTCTAGGAGATCTGTCTGGTCCCCCAACAGCAACGAATGGTAGGACCATTCTACCTCAGTGATGACGCCTAGATCCTTTTCCTGGACGGTGACTCCTAAGGTGGCATCATGTAATTATAGTTTGGATTTCTCTTTCCTAAGTGTATCGCTTTGCAAGTGCTCACATTTTAAATGTGAAACAGGACTATATTTCAGCAGTTTTGAGATCTTTACACTATTACATTCAAAGCTTTATGTTTAGTTTGTAGGGCTCTGTATAATGAGGCGCCGTGTTATTTGGTAGCACATCTGAAGACATACCTTCCCTGTACATTTTTACATTCAGCCCAACAGTCTTTGAATTGGTTTCCTTGCATTTATGCTTGCAATATACTCCTCCTGAGTGAGCATTTAACTACATCAGACCTCATTTGGGAACTCGTTATCCTTAAATATTTAGAAAATAATTTTTTGAAAGTTTGTAAAAAAGCACCAGCCGATATTCAGACCAGTGTCTGGTTAAATGTAACTTTTTGCTGTCCTAAATTTATGTGGTTACTTAACCAGTTATTATGTAAGTGCCCTGCCTCCGGTCTGCCCCTACTCTAATGAGTTAGGAAATGGCTGGTTATTTAGCGGCAGTAACTGGTTAAGTGCCACTGACTATCGTGTGCTGGGTCACTCAGTGGGGTTTATCTGGGCAGGAAACCCATTTGAATATCAGGGGTTTGTTTTTAGTTCTCTCAAAGGCAGGCTGAAGATCTCTCCCATTCTTCTCCGATTTTCAGTTGGTGGTGTCAAACTGAATCTGATTTCTTCTCTGTAATAACTAGATGAAGAACAGTCTTTATCAAAGACACTCCTGATAGCAGAGATTTCCTTTATGTTTATAGAGTTGCAGTATCCTCAATAGAGCTGTTTGTATCTCTTGAGGAAAAGAGTTTCCCCACCACAGTGTTAAAATGATCAGGGTATTTGTTAGAATATATTGTTGATGATGATTATTACAGCAGTACCCCTCCCTATTTTTTGGTTCTGTACCTGTGAAAATAGCATAATTCTAAGCACTTACAGACTCTGTTCTAATTTAAAACAACAACAACGTATTTTACTATCTTTTTCCTATAACAGGCATACACAGTGTGAAGCCTGACATTTTAATCCGATTTGGGCAAGATGGATTTGGTCCCGAGGAAAAAGGAAATCCGACCATCACAGGCACATATGAGGAACTGCATCAAACAGGTGATGTAGCTTGAATGGAAGTTAGAAAGGAATTGATCCAAACATGTCCTACAACAAAGACAGTGCCTCTGGACCTGGACTCTGGACCTCTGGACCAGTGCCTCAGGACCAGGCGCAGTGAGAATGAGGTGTTTTAATCATGGTCCCTGCTTCCAACCTTTGTTGTGTGGATAATGTGTTTTTTTCTGTTTTCCGTATTTCTACTTTTCTCCTTCCATTATCTGATTTTCCTTTCTTTCTCTTACTCTCTCACCATTTTCCCGTATCTGTCTGGCTTTTCTCTTCATTTTCTTTCAACATCTACTGTCTCTCATCCTTTATCAGTCTTTGTAATCCTTCTTGTATATGTCAGTATTTCTGGCCTCTCTCAGGGCTGCTTCAAGATGCTAAACCTTCCTCTCACCTACTCAGCAGCTATGTGCTATTGGGTATTTCAAAATTTTCACATAGAATTTTGGATAGTGGATGTAATCAGAGTGTAGAGAAACACTGCAGAGACTGGAGGGGAGGATGAGATGTCCAGAAGCAGCTGTCTACAAACAAAATGTCTTTAAAGACTCCTATGGAGTGTAAGGGCTCCACCACTGGGAGACTCTTGGAAAAGTCTCCTGCACCGGGAGACTACTACTACTACTACTACTACTAACATTTCTAAAGCGCTACTAGGGTTACGCAGCGCTGTATAATTTAAACATAGAAGGACAGTCCCTGCTCAAAGAGCTTACAATCTAAAAGACAAGAGAACAATCTAAAGACAAGTGTACAATCTAGAGGACAAGTGAACAGTTAATCTAATAGGGTGGATAGATTGGGGCATTCTATATTTCTCAAGCGGTTAGGCGCCGAAAGCAGCATTGAAGAGGTGAGTTTTAAGCAGAGATTTGAAGATGGGTAGGGAGGGGGCATGGCGTAGGGGTAAAGGAAGATTGTTCCAGGCATAGGGTGAGGCAAGGCAGAATGAGCGGAGCCTGGAGTTGGCAGTGGTGGAGAAGGGTACAGAGAGAAGGGCTTTGTCCTGTGAGCGGAGGTTACGGGCGGGAACATAGGGGGAGATGAGGGTGGAGAGGTAATGAGGAGCCGCAGACTGAGTGCATTTGTAGGTAAGGAGGAGGAGCTTGAATTGTATGTGATATCTGATCGGAAGCCAATGAAGTGATTTGAGGAGAGGGGTGATATGAGTATATCGGTTCTGGCGGAATATAAGACGTGCGGCAGCGTTCTGAACGGATTGAAGGGGGGATAGATGGATGAGTGGGAGGCCGGTGAGGAGTAAGTTGCAGTAATCGAGGCGAGAGGTAATGAGAGCGTGGGCGAGAGTTCTGGTGGTGTTCTTAGAGAGGAAAGGGCGAATTTTGCTGATGAGGAAGAAGCGACAGGTCTTGGCAGTCTGTTGGATATGCGCAGAGAAGGAGAGGGAGGAGTCGAAGATGACTCCGAGGTTGCGGGCAGATGGGACGGGGAGGATGAGGGTGTTATCAACTGAGATAGAGAGTGGAGGAAGAGGAGAAGTGGGTTTAGGAGGAAAGACGAGGAGCTCGGTCTTGGACATGTTCAGTTTAAGGTGACGGTTGGACATCCATGCCGCATTGTCGGATAAACAGGCCGATACCTTGGCCTGTGTCTCCGCGGTGATGTCAGGTGTGGAGAGGTATAGCTGGGTGTCATCAGCATAAAGATGATACTGAAAACCATGAGACGAGATCAGCAAGCCCAGGGAGGAGGTGTAGATTGAGAAAAGAAGGGGTCCAAGGACCAGATCCCTGGGGAACTCCAACAGATAGTGGGATGGGAGTGGAGGAAGATCCATGGGAGTGTACCCTGAAGGTGCAATGGGAGAGATAAGAGGAGAACCAGGAGAGGACAGAGCCTTGGAACCCAAAAGAGGACAGCGTGGCAGGAAGTAAATCATGATTGACAGTGTCAAACGCAGTGGAAAGGTCGAGGAGGATGAGGATGGAGTAGTGACCTCTGGATTTGGCCAGGAGCAGGTCATTGCAAACTTTAGAGAGTGCCGTTTCTGTCGAGTGCAGAGGGCGAAAACCGGATTGAAGTGGATCGAGGATGGCATGAGAGGAGAGAAAATCAAGGCAGCGGCTGTGAACGGCGCGCTCAAGTATTTTGGAGAGGAAGGGTAAAAGAGAGATGGGGCAGTAGCTGGAGGGGCAGGTAGGGTCAAGTGAAGGTTTTTTTGAGGAGAGGTGTGACAACGGCGTGCTTGAAGGTGTCAGGGACAGTTGCAGTGGAGAGAGAGAGGTTAAGGATGCGACAGATGGAGGGGGTGACAGTATGGGAGATGGTGTTGAGTAGGTTGGTGGGGATGGGATCAGAGGAACAGGTGGTGCATTTCGAGGAGGAAAGAAGGCGGGAAGTTTCATCCTCGGTGATCTCAGGAAAGGAGGAGAAAGAGGCCTGGGTAGGTTGGAGGAGGGAGAGGGTTAAAGGGTGAAGAGGAGGTGGTGGCTTGGTCGTGAACTCAAGGTTGATGTTTTGCACTTTGTCGCGGAAGTAGTCGGCCAGTGATTGAGGAGAGAGAGAAGGGGGAGTAGGAGCAGGTGGCACTTTTAGGAGGGAGTTAAGGGTGGTGAAGAGACGACGAGGGTTGGAGCTGAGAGAATTGGTCAATTGGGTGTAATAGTCCTGTTTTGCACGGAATAGGGAGGAGTAGAAGGAGGATAGCATGAATTTGTAGTGGAGGAAGTCTGAAAGGGTACGAGATTTCCTCCAGAGGCGCTCAGCGGATCGGGTGCAGGAGCGAAGGTAACGGATGCAAGGAGTCAGCCAGGGCTGGGGATTGGTGCGCTTTGTGGGACGGGAGATGGATGGTGCAAGGGTGTCCAAAGCAGTGGAGAGAGCAGTATTGTAAGCGGAGACCACTTTGTCGACAGTTTCGGAGGACGTGATGGCGGGGAGGAGATTAGAGATAGTAGATGATAAGGTGGAGGGGTCAATAGCCTGGAGGTTCCTGGAGGTGGTGGTTAAAATTGGACGGGGTGGAGGGGGGGGTGAAGAAGTGTGAATGTGATCAGGTGATGATCGGAGAGAGGAAGAGCTGAGGCTTGGAAATTGGAGGGTGAGCCGGAGAAGGAGAGGACGAGGTCAAGACAATGGCCGTCACGGTGAGTAGGGGTGGTGGAGCACAGCTGGAGGTTGAAGGAGGATGTTAGGGTGAGGAACTTAGAAGCGTGGGGGTCGGATAGGTCATCAGCGTGTATGTTAAAGTCTCCAAGAATGAGGGACGGAGATGAAGGGTCAAGAAAGACGGAGAGCCAAGCATCAAAGTCGGTGAGGAAGGAAGGGAAGGATTTATCAGGGGGGCGGTAAATGACTGCCACTCTGAGTGGTAGCGGGTAGAATAGCCGGATGGAATGGGCTTCAAAGGATGAGAAGCAGTGAGACTGCGGTAGGTGGAGGGGTTGGAAACTACAGGAGGGTGAGAGTAGTAGCCCAACGCCTCCGCCGTGGCCAACTGGGCGGGGCGTGTGGGAGAAGAGGTAGCCTCCATGGCAGAGGGCTGCAACTGAGGCAGAGTCTTCCGGGGAGATCCAGGTTTCGGTTAGGGCGAGCAGTTGAAGGGAGCGAGAGATAAAGAGATCGTGGGTGAGAGACAGTTTGTTGCAGACTGAGTGGGCATTCCACAAGGTGCATGAGAAGGGGAGGGAGGAGGGGGGAAGGAGGGGAATAGAGACGAGATTGGAGACATCCCGGAATCGTTTGCAAGGATAGGACGGGGACAGTTGAGGGGGACCTGGATTAGGGTTAATGTCTCCCGCGGATAGCAGGAGGAGGAGCAAGAGAGTGCGGAGGAGGGTGGGGGAGGTCGGGCGACGAAGACGGGGTGTACTTAGGAGGCATGGGGATGGGTTAATGGCAGGAAGGAAGTGCTGAAGGTTGAGAGCCAGGAAGGAGGAGGGGGACAAGAGGGATGGTGAGGTGAGGGATGGAGGTGAATAGGGTATTGCGGTGGCGGGCAGGGTGGGAGGGCAGCGGGTTCTAATGGTAGACAGTGGGAGTGGGGGGGAAAGAAGATTAGGAAGGGACAGGGCAAGGAAGAGAACATGGACAGGGGCCATAGGTGGTGACTGAGGTGTAATAGGTGACTATGTAAAGACTCCTTAGCCCTTTGGCCCTTTAGCTGAGCTGTGTGCTGTAATCCACTGCTAAAGAGCACACGGCAATCCACAAGGTCAGATCATTATACTTTATTGTACTCCCTTTGTGTCAACTGCTCCTCCAAAGGTAGTTCCCACCACAGCATTTCTCAAGAAGCATCGCAATTCAACAGCATAATGTTCAAAACAAAACAAAAAAAAAGTCAAAAGGTTCCAAAATCTCAGCAGTTCATATAAAGCAGTTATTGTGCAGGCCTCTAAGACTTGTTGCTATAAATCCTATATCTGGCCGTACAACCTTGGCACACCAGTTCACACCTGGAGACTATCTCTCTGAAAAGTCCTTTATTGAATAACAATGTTTACTCACAGTCAACTGCAGATCAGAGGTTCTGCCCCACTGGCACAGAGTCTCCGTGGTACTGAGATTAGCAGTAGCTCAGAGCTGGCAGAATGGTGTACAATGCCCTTTTTCAGCAACTTTCAAGATAAAAACTAAGTGCACTAACCAAGGGTAACACAAGAAAGGGTTCTGAACTGTCTTACAAGATGGCAACTACCTTATGACTAGAGGGAATAAAACAGGGGATGCTCTGACCCAGTAAGCAGGGGGGAAACCCACCAATGGGAACAGAGCTTACCAACTGGCAACAGCTTAACCAATCATTTAGCAGTTCTAAACGGACAGGCAAGTGGAATCACATTGCCCTATAACTGCACCTACCATAATCCATTGTTGATGTGACTTTGCAGTGAGCATAACAGAAAAAGTGTCATACTCATCCCAGAGCCACATCACAACCAAGGAAAGGCTGTCAGAGGATAGAACAGTTATGCAAAGCAATTCTTCAAACAAAGTCGCTCAAAAAGGGCTCAAAATCCCAGCAGTTCATGTATATATAGCAGGTATGCAAAGTAATTCTCCAAACACGGTAGCTCCAGAAAGAGTTCAAACCCTCCTCAGCAGTTCATGTCATCATTTAGGCAAAACAATTCCCGAAACACAGCAGTTCAGAAAGGGTTCAAACTCCCAGCAGTTCATATATAGCAGTTATGCCCAAAACCACCACTCCTCCTCTATCCCTTTCAAAAGAAATCTACCTAGAGAGAGTGGCAAGGGTCCCTCCCCAACTAGGCCAGCATTATACCCTGACCACCACTCGCATGACCCTTCCATGGTAAACCTGTTCTCTCAGCTCCCCTCGTGGGATAGCCACCTTTTCTCTTCTTCTACCAGGCTCTCCTCAGCTGTTTCACCTCCTTTCCTTCCAGTTTAGTCAGAGCAGCAATCTCCATCGGCTCCCGTTGCTCTAGTTCTTCCTCCTTTTCTTCCCCTTGCCCATCCATAGGTTCCTCCCCAAACCCATTGCTCAGCTGCTCTCCATTTGCTTGATTGGGCAGGTTCAGAACTCCTTCCCTCTACCTGGCTCTCTGGGACAGGTTTTTCCAACTCCCTTCTCTTGCGCTCCTCTGGGGGCTGTTGGGGATTGAAGTCCCTGTTTCTACCATGGGACCTACTCAGGGGTTGCTGGGAATCATAATCTTTTCCTTTTCTCCAATCCCCCAGGGGAAAGACTCCTTCCTTTCTCTACCCAGTCTCCCTCCCTCTTGAGCTGCCTCATTCCTCCATGTGCCTTCATTCTCCCTCTCACCCTCATATTCCTCACAGGAGATATTTGCCTATATATGTTTACTCAGTAGTTGTATGATTTATGTATATACTTTAATTTTTATCCAACAGATGGCGGATTTGGAAATAAGAGAATGAGTGTGTGTGATGGGTCGCAGAGGGAGGAATGGAAATGCAAAGACCAATTCAGAGACAACCTGGATCCTTCAGCTGATAATGTGGGAGCTATTAGTCACGTAAGACCACCTAGCACGAAAGAAAATACCCTAAAAGGAGAGAAATCGAATGTATGTACTAAGCAAGAGAGAAATTCCACCAACTACCCAAATCTCAGACAAAATCAGAGAATCAGCAGAGAGAGACTTTGTCAGAGGACTACATGTAAGGAAATGTTCACTGGGAAGTCAAACCTGACAGGACAAAATTTTCAAAGACGAGACAAGCTGTTCAAGTGTACGGAGTCTGAAAAATCATTTGCATATAAATCACAAATTACAATCAGTCAAAAAACTGCCAAAGAAAAAGAACCATCAAAATGTTCTGTACATGATAAAAAATTCAGTCAAGTATATGACTTGGGAAGACTTGAATTAATCAGCATTAGCAAGAAACAAGTGAATCAAATGGACCTCAAGGGAGCGAAGCAATTTCAGTGTTTAGTATGTGATAAAAGCTTCACTCAAAAAAATAATCTGAGAATTCATGAAAGAATCCATACCGGAGAAAAACCATATAATTGTTCTGAATGTGGTAAGAGCTTCAATCAAAAAGGTAATCTTAGAATTCATGAAAGAATCCACACTGGAGAAAAAACATATATATGTTCTGAATGTGGTAAAAGCTTCAATCGAAAAGATCATTTCAGAATTCATGAAAGAAGCCACACTGGAGAAAAACTATATAAATGTTCTGATTGTGGTAAAAGCTTCAATCAAAAAGGTCATCTCAGAAATCATGAAAGAATCCACACTGGAGAAAAACCATATCAATGTTCTGAATGTGGTAAAAGTTTCAATCAAAACAGTAACCTCAAAATTCATGAAAAATTCCACACTGGAGAAAAACCATATAAATGTTCTGAATGTGGTAAAAGTTTCATTCAGAAAAGTGACCTCATAATTCATGATGAAAGAATCCATACTGGAGAAAAACCATATAATTGTTCTGAATGTGGTAAAAACTTCAGTCGAAAAAGTAACCTCAGAATTCATGAAAGAATCCACACTAGAGAAAAACCATATAAAAGTTCTGAACGTAGTAAAAGCTTCAATCAACAATATCAACTTGGAATTCAAGAAAGAGTCCACACTGGAGAAAAAAACCCCATAAGTGTTCTCAATGTGATAAATGTTTCCACAGAAAATCTGTTCTAAGAAAGCATAAAAGAAACCGCACTGGAGAAAAATGTACACAAATATGCTAAGGTGACTTTCCGCATGGGAAAGTTGAACAAAATTGAGCAAAATTGAAAACATCTTTCTGAATGATGACTGTGAAATAATAAAGTAACTTGAACCAGGAGGGTATGTATAAATATCTGGGAGAGTTGGAAGGAACAACTATCAATTAGGAATCACTGTGATGAAAAAATTGGTAGAGAATATTTATAGGAAACTAAAACTGATATTGAAGAGTGCATTAATATCGTGGAATAATCAACTGGCACTTCCTGCACTCTTCTATAACTTTGGTATTGTAGGCTGGCCTCTTAAAAACCTTGAAAAACTAGATGTACAAATGAGAAAACTCCATGCCTACGAGGTCATCTATAAGAATCTGTGTATGCCTAGACTGTACATTCCTAGAGTTAAAGGAAGAATGGGTCTCATAGAAATAGATTACATCTATCGAGCTACAGTTAGACGTCTAGGTTTACTTAATAGCATCATCAGATCCCAATGAACAGAATGTGTTGAAATATGAAAGAAAATTTCCAGAATCCAGTTTCATTATTAAACTTGGACAATCGTTCCAATGAGTAGAAAGACAGGGTGAAAATCCTTTGGTACCAAAAGGGAAGGAAGCAACAGAATTTGCAAAGGAAGAGAAAAAGCTCTATGAGAAATTGGATCAACAGGGGCAAAACAACATGTGGCAACTGCATAAGTACAGCAGGAAATACAAAGTGTTACTCCAGAAACCATTTGTTGATCAAAACCAAACACATGAATAGTTAAGGATGAGTGATTGATAGTTGCAGCTGAATTGATTTGCTCTTTTCTGACACTGACAAATCAGATTATGACCCATGAACTGCATGTCTAAAGGCTCAAACTTAAGAAGCCTGACAGCTGCATCTTAAAGCTCTGCTTCAGCATTCTGTGTAGCCAGAGCTCTTACAGCAGTAAATTCTATACTTTCTGCTGGAACTGTGAATTCTAGGTCATGCTCTCTCTTAACAGCACTCTTCCTACCTCCCTGACAGAGTCGGTGCCACTGAGAATACTTCATAAGGTTTGAAAGCGAAGAAGTGTTGAGCATTTAGATAACACTATGATAAACATGGGTGCTAGGGAAATTCCTGTAACGAAATGGCAACTACAATTTTAAGTAAGAGAAACCTTGGAAATGCTGTGTTCTATAAACAAATGTTCTGTGTGCTATAACATTTAGATAGTGTGTTCCATTTTATGTAAACAAAATAAAGTAAGATAGAAAGTGGCTGATGTAACAAAGAAATTGGCTGAAATTGCAAGTTGTGGACTGAATGGGAGGGGGATTGATGCCTAATGTACTGTATATAAGGCACTGTTGTGTTGTATCTAGTCAGAGGGGTGAGATGATCAACTGAGTGACTCTTTATCACAGTGGTCTCTCTCTCTCTCTCCCTCTCGTAACAAATTGCTATTGCCTGATTTCTTTGTTATTTGTTACTTTACCTACTTTGATTACTGTACCTAATTACTTAGCCTGATTACTTTGTCTAATTACCCTGCCTGATTACTTTGCTTAAATTGCTTTATTGCCTAATTGCTTTATTGCCTGATTGCTTTGTTATTATCTATATTAGAATAAAGACTATCCCTTTGGAAGGAACATAGCTTCTGTCCTTTCTGTCTTTTCTATCACGGTATCTTGGGGTGGATGTCAGGAGATAGAAACCCTGTTGCCTAGCCTGTCCAAATGGTATATTTCTTATGGTAAGTAGAAATACCAAAGAAATAATTCCCACATAATTACAGCTCTCTCTGAGACTAGGTTGTCAGAGGGAGCCATGTAAGAAGAGACTCCACTATAAACACAGCCCAAGAAACTGGATTACAGATGAGATGGTTTACTGCAAGCATTCAAAAACTTGGTGCAACAGACATCTGTAGATTCTGTAAGAAAGAGGTAGAAACAGTTTATACAAAAAAGCCCGACAAGGTGGCATGTCTCATTCATTGAAAACTCTATAAGTATACATCATTGTTGTACCAGAAAATCATTGGGATCAAGACCCTAAGAGAATTGTTTAAAATGAAGAGGTTATGATCACCTGGGACAACCCTATCCTGACTGATAAGTAGCTAGATGCAAGAAAACTGGATACAGTGGTAAAAGAGAAAAATACCAGAACAGCATTGATTGTCAGTCCCAAGACAATTCTCGGTGAATCGCATGGAGAGAGGGAAGAGCCTCAAGAACCAAGTGACATAGTCCGAGACCAAGAAAATATAGCAGACAGATGCAGAAGTACTTCCGTTCATGAAAAAAATCCACACTGGCAGGAAGAAAGCATTGCCCTGGTGAAGTTGGAAGTACTCCTGTAGCCAGGACCTGCCCACCCGGGCATGCACTATCCTTTCACACTGAGGATATGTCACCAATAACCTTTTCAATTCCATGTGGATAAAATAGTGAAAAGAGAACCAGAGCAATCATCTGTGAATTTACAAAAGCTAAAAACAACACCCCAAATATAATCATTTTACATATTTTATTTTTATTTTTTTTATATTTCATTTATTAAAGTTTCAAAAATTATATAAGTTAAATACACGTGTCAGGAAATACAGAGAGAAACATATATTAGAAGAAAAAAACTTTTTCCAGAGTTACAATCACTCCAGGACCAAATAATAACACTCTTCCTTAGACCTCTATAAAGAAGCCAGGAAGGGCGTTACAAACAAAAAGGAGATAATTTTTACCACAATATTTGAATAAATCGACAGCCTGAAAACCACATAAATTTCTTTTAACTGTCTACTGCTGTTTCTTTATAACGGGTGTTTAGCTTTTTCATGTCCAGAAAGACCTGAAGTTGAGCTGGGTCAAAGAAGATATATTTGTTCCCTTGATATAAGTTATTCTACATTTGCAGGGATAAGACAACATAAAGGTAGCTCCAATACTTTTGTTTCATTTCGCAAATTTAAAATTTTTTTTCCTCCGTTCCTGTGTTGATTTAGCAATTTCTCCGAGGACAAGCAGGCTGCTTGTTCTCACGACTGGGTGACGTCCGCGGCAGCCCCCACCAACCGGAAATAAGCTTCGCGGGACGGTCGACACGCAGGGCACGCCCACCGCGCATGCGCGGCCGTCTTCCCGCCCGTGCGCGACCGCTCCCGCCAGTTACTTTTTTTCCGCGACTGAGAGAGTTGTGTTTTCCCCTCTCTCTCGTTTCAGCCGCCGGATTTTTTCGACCGCGTTTACGCGGATCGTCGCTTTTGGCCTGTTCGGCCTCTTCTTCTTCTTCTTTCTCTTTTATTAAAAAAAAAAAAAAAAAAAAAAAAGAGAGAATTTTGCGCGTGTGGAGCACGCGCTCCTTCTTTTCCCTCGCTTTCTAGCGGGGACGCCTCGTTGCGGCCTAGTGGCCGCTCGGTCGGTTTCAGTTTTCGTGGTGTGATTTTAGCCACCATTGCCGACTTTGACTTCGCCGACGCGATTTTTCCGTCGATGTCCTCGAAGGTCCCGAGTGGATTTAAAAAGTGTGGTCGCTGCGGCCGGCCGATCTCGCAGACCGACACCCACGCTTGGTGCCTCCAGTGCCTCGGGCCGGAGCACAATCTCAAGTCGTGCGTTTTGTGTCTCGGTCTCCGGAAACGGACTCAGGTTGCGAGGCAAGTTCTGCGGGACCGTCTTTTTGGAACTTGCGCCGGCCCCTCGACGTCGACCTCGACGGCATCGGTATCGAAGACCGGTTCTTCGGTACCGGTATCGATGCCCGAGACATCGGCACCGATGGCAGCGACCCCAGGAGAACAGGTCCCGTCGGCCCGCCGGTCCGCCGGCGAGAGTGGGGTAGAGAGACCGCGTGGGCAGTCGGCCCCGGTCACTCCCTCAACTCGTGAGCCACGGGACCGAACCCTGTCGGACCCGGTACCCCGAGACCGAGGGGGATCGACCTCCTCCTCCTCCATGCCCTCCGGCACCGGTGACGTGCACCGGAAAAAAGACAAGAAGCGCCGTCACCGGGAGCCCTCGGTGCACCCTGAAGAGGAGTCGACGCCGAAGCGTCATCGCAGAGAGGAGAGATCTCCGTCGGTGGTGGAGGTACCGACGCGTCGGGGTTCCGGCACCTCGGTGCCGTCTCCTGGCCCCCAGCAGCTTCCGGCACCGACACCCTTACCGGCCCCACCGCCTTTCCCGGCAGCGGGCCTGGACGAGTGCCTCAGAGCCATCCTTCCGGGGATCCTGGAAGGGCTGATGCGCCAGGCTGTGCCGGCGCCGGGGGTGCTTGCGCCCTCGGCGCCGATGACTGTGGCGCCGGCGAGCTCTAGCCCGGCGCCGGGGCAGTCGACACCGCCGCCGCTTGCGGTGCCGGTCTCGACAGCCACGCAGGTGGAGTCCCCGTCGACGTCGATGGAGGGAGCTCCGTCCCCGCCGGCGCGGGAGTCCACCGCTCGACGACACCGAGACCTCGGTGCCTCGACGTCGAGCCGGGCCCGGTACCGGACGCAGCTACATGAGCTAATGCCCGATACCGAGGATGAGGACTCGTGGGGGGAAGAGGAGGACCCGAGATATTTCTCCTCAGAGGAGTCTACGGGCCTTCCCTCGGACCCCACGCCGTCACCGGAGAGGAAGCTCTCACCTCCTGAGAGTCTCTCCTTTGCCTCCTTTGTGCGGGATATGTCTATAAGCATTCCCTTTCCCGTGGTCTCTGTGGAAGAGCCGAGGGCCGAGATGCTCGAGGTCCTCGACTATCCATCACCACCTAGAGAGTCCTCCACGGTACCGCTGCACAATGTCCTGAAGGAGACGCTGCTCCGGAACTGGGTGCGACCACTAACTAATCCCACCATTCCCAAGAAAGCAGAGTCCCAGTACAGGATCCACTCTGACCCAGAGCTCATGCGGCCCCAGTTGCCCCATGACTCAGCGGTCGTGGATTCTGCTCTCAAGAGGGCACGGAGTTCGAGGGATACCGCCTCGGCGCCCCCGGGGCGGGAGTCTCGCACTCTGGACTCATTTGGGAGGAAGGCCTACCAATCCTCCATGCTCGTGACCCGCATCCAATCTTACCTGCTCTATATGAGCATCCACATGCGGACCAATGTGCAACAGCTGGCGGACCTGGTCGATAAGCTCCCGCCGGAGCAGTCCAGGCCTTATCAGGAGGTGGTCAGGCAGCTGAAGGCGTGCAGAAAGTTCCTGTCCAGGGGGATTTTTGACACCTGTGACGTGGCATCTCGTGCTGCGGCCCAAGGTATAGTGATGCGCAGGCTCTCATGGCTGCGTGCCTCTGACCTGGACAACCGCACCCAGCAGAGACTGGCTGACGTCCCTTGCCGGGGGGATAACATTTTCGGTGAGAAGGTCGAGCAGATGGTGGACCAACTGCATCAGCGGGAAACCGCTCTCGACAAGCTCTCCCACCGGGCGCCTTCAGCACCCGCCCCCACGGGTGGGCGTTTTTCCCGGGCACGGCAGGCTGCACCCTATTCTTTTGCGAAGCGTAGGTACAACCAGCCGGCCCGAAGGCCTCGTCAGGCACAGGGACAGCCCCAGCGCGCTCGTTCTCGTCAACAGCGTGCGCCTAAGCAGCCCCCTGCGCCTCCACAGCAAAAGCCGGGGACGGGCTTTTGACTGGATCCACGGGAACATAGCCGCCCTACAAGTGTCCGTACCGGACGATCTGCCGGTCGGAGGGAGGTTAAAATTTTTTCACCAAAGGTGGCCTCTCATAACCTCCGACCAGTGGGTTCTCCAAATAGTGCGGTGCGGATACGCCCTGAATTTGGCCTCCCTGCCTCCAAATTGTCCTTCGGGAGCTCAGTCTTTCAGCTCCCTTCACAAGCAGGTACTTGCAGAGGAACTCTCCGCCCTTCTCAGCGCCAATGCGGTCGAGCCCGTACCACCCGGGCAGGAAGGGCAGGGATTCTATTCCAGGTACTTCCTTGTGGAAAAGAAAACAGGGGGGATGCGTCCCATCCTAGACCTGAGAGGCCTGAACAAATTCCTGGTCAAAGAAAAGTTCAGGATGCTTTCCTTGGGCACCCTTCTGCCAATGATTCAGAAAAACGATTGGCTATGTTCCCTGGATTTAAAGGACGCATACACTCACATCCCGATACTGCCAGCTCACAGACAGTATCTCAGATTCCGCCTGGGCGCACGGCACTTTCAGTATTGTGTGCTGCCCTTTGGGCTCGCCTCTGCCCCACGAGTGTTCACAAAGTGCCTCGTGGTGGTGGCGGCGTATCTCCGCAAGCTGGGAGTGCACGTGTTCCCATATCTCGACGATTGGCTGGTCAAGAGCACCTCGGAGGCAGGAGCCCTCCGGTCCATGCAGTGCACTATTCAACTTCTGGAGCTGCTGGGGTTTGTGATAAATTACCCAAAGTCCCATCTCCAGCCTACTCAGTCTCTGGAATTCATAGGAGCGCTGCTGAATACCCAGACGGCTCAGGCCTACCTTCCCGAAGCGAGGGCTACCAATCTCTTGGCCCTGGCTTCGCAGACCAGAGCGTCTCAGCAGATCACAGCTCGGCAGATGTTGAGACTTCTGGGTCATATGGCCTCCACAGTTCATGTGACTCCCATGGCTCGTCTTCACATGAGATCTGCTCAATGGACCCTAGCTTCCCAGTGGTTTCAAGCCACCGGGAATCTAGAAGATGTCATCCGCCTCTCCACCAGTTGCCGCACTTCACTGCTCTGGTGGACCATCCGGACCAATTTGACCCTGGGACGTCCATTCCAAATTCCGCAGCCCACGAAAGTGCTGACGACGGATGCATCTCGCCTGGGGTGGGGAGCCCATGTCGATGGGCTCCACACTCAGGGTCTGTGGTCCCTCCAGGAAAAGGATCTGCAGATCAACCTCCTGGAGCTCCGAGCGATCTGGAACGCACTGAAGGCTTTCAGAGATCGGCTGTCCTGTCAAATTATCCAAATTCGGACAGACAATCAGGTTGCAATGTATTACGTCAACAAGCAGGGGGGCACCGGATCTCGCCCCCTGTGCCAGGAGGCCGTCGGGATGTGGCGTTGGGCGTGTCGGTTCGGCATGCTCCTCCAAGCCACGTACCTGGCAGGCGTAAACAACAGTCTGGCCGACAGACTGAGCAGAGTCATGCAACCGCACGAGTGGTCGCTCCATGCCAGAGTGGTACGCAAGATCTTCCGAGCGTGGGGCACCCCCTCGGTGGACCTTTTCGCCTCTCAGACCAACCACAAGCTGCCTCTGTTCTGTTCCAGACTTCAGGCACACGGCAGGCTAGCGTCGGATGCCTTTCTCCTCCATTGGGGGACCGGCCTCCTGTATGCTTATCCTCCCATACCTTTGGTGGGGAAGACCTTACTGAAGCTCAAGCAAGACCGCGGCACCATGATTCTGATCGCGCCCTTTTGGCCCCGTCAGATCTGGTTCCCTCTTCTTCTGGAGTTGTCCTCCGAAGAACCGTGGAGATTGGAGTGTTTTCCGACTCTCATTTCGCAGAACGACGGAGCGTTGCTGCACCCCAACCTCCAGTCTCTGGCTCTCACGGCCTGGATGTTGAGGGCGTAGACTTCACTGCGTTGGGTCTGTCTGAGGGTGTCTCCCGGGTCTTGCTTGCCTCTAGGAAGGATTCCACTAAAAAGAGTTACTTTTTCAAGTGGAGGAGGTTTGTCGTGTGGTGTGAGAGCATGGCCCTAGAACCTCGTTCTTGCCCTGCACAGAACCTGCTTGAATACCTTCTGCACTTATCAGAGTCTGGCCTCAAGACCAACTCAGTAAGGAATCACCTTAGTGCGATTAGTGCTTACCATTATCGTGTGGAAGGAAAAGCCATCTCTGGAGAGCCTTTAGTCGTTCGATTCATGAGAGGCTTGCTTTTGTCAAAGCCCCCTGTCAAGCCTCCTACTGTGTCATGGGATCTCAACGTCGTCCTCACCCAGCTGATGAAACCTCCTTTTGAGCCACTGAATACCTGCCATCTGAAGTACTTGACCTGGAAGGTCATTTTCTTGGTGGCAGTTACTTCAGCTCGTAGGGTCAGTGAGCTTCAAGCCCTAGTAGCTCATGCTCCATATACCAAATTTCATCACAACAGAGTAGTGCTCCGCACCCACCCAAAGTTCCTGCCGAAGGTGGTGTCGGAGTTCCATCTTAACCAGTCAATTGTCTTGCCAACATTCTTCCCCAGGCCGCATACCCGCCCTGCTGAACGTCAGTTGCACACATTGGACTGCAAGAGAGCATTGGCCTTCTACTTGGAGCGGACACAGCCCCACAGACAGTCCGCCCAATTGTTTGTTTCTTTCGACCCTAACAGGCTAGGGGTCGCTGTCGGGAAACGCACCATCTCCAATTGGCTAGCAGATTGCATTCCTTCACTTACGCCCAGGCTGGGCTGACTCTTGAGGGTCATGTCACGGCTCATAGTGTTAGAGCCATGGCAGCGTCAGTGGCCCACTTGAAGTCAGCCACTATTGAAGAGATTTGCAAGGCTGCGACGTGGTCATCTGTCCACACATTCACATCACATTACTGCCTCCAGCAGGATACCCGACGCGACAGTCGGTTCGGGCAGTCGGTGCTGCAGAATCTGTTTGGGGTGTAAATCCAACTCCACCCTCCAGGACCCGAATTTATTCTGGTCAGGCTGCACTCTCAGTTAGTTGTTCTTCGTAGGTCAATTTCTGTTGTTTCCTCGCCGTTGCGAGGTTCAATTGACCTGGGTTCTTGTTTTGAGTGAGCCTGAGAGCTAGGGATACCCCAGTCGTGAGAACAAGCAGCCTGCTTGTCCTCGGAGAAAGGGTATGATACATACCTGTAGCAGTTGTTCTCCGAGGACAGCAGGCTGATTGTTCTCACCTTCCCTCCCTCCTCCCCTTTGGAGTTGTGTATTTCATATTTTTTGCTAGTCATTCAACTGGCGGGAGCGGTCGCGCACGGGCGGGAAGACGGCCGCGCATGCGCGGTGGGCGTGCCCTGCGTGTCGACCGTCCCGCGAAGCTTATTTCCGGTTGGTGGGGGCTGCCGCGGACGTCACCCAGTCGTGAGAACAATCAGCCTGCTGTCCTCGGAGAACAACTGCTACAGGTATGTATCATACCCTATCAGGGTAGATCCATATTTTCTGACCGTGAAATAATTTTGAAGAATTTTTAAAATACAGTTTCAAAACTTGACTCAAATCTTGTTCAAAAACAAATTGAACAATCCAAAGTTCTACGATAAGTTATTTCAAAGTTGGATTCTTCTAGGAAAGCAGTCAAATTTTGAGGTTCCTGAGTCTCTCTTTGACCATTTGCTGTAGTCACTGTATCCAGATCCCTTTTTTGAGGCAAATAGTAAACCTTGTTACAAGGAGGTATATGAGAGGACGGGATCTGTAGAATCTCTTGCAAATACATTTTAAGTTGGTCATTTGCATTAATTAAAGAAGATATTGGAAAGTTCAGGAGTCTCAGATTTAGGTGTCTATTATAGTTCTTCATTTGTTCTATTTTACGATAAATTTTAAATTTGTCTTCTATCAAAACTCCAACAGAAGTCTTAATACCATATTTCTGTTTTAGTTTGTTGAGTCTGATTAACAAGATCTGTTTTAACTTTTTCCAACGAGTTATCTATGTTATCTATTTTGCTCATTATTTCATGAAACTCACTTGTAGATGTTTTAACCGCCTCAGTCAGGTCCTGGACAACTTTCTAAACAGCCGTTAAAGTTACTTCTCCTTGAGATTTCCCGGACAATAAGTCTTCCTTGGCATTTCCAGGGGTTGATTTGCTGAACGAGAACTGGCCTGCAGCGCCTTCCACATCAGGCAGGTTCCCCTCCCCCCTGGATTTGGTGGGGCAAGGAGGAGGATTCAGTTCCGGCGGCATGAGAGAAGCCTCTGGTCCAGAGAGCCCTGACGCTCCTTCGTCAATTCTCTGCAGCGGACTTGCCAAACCGGGCTCCAGTGGTAAGCTCTGCATGAAGCAGTCCAGGGTTTGCTGTATCGGGGAGGACGTTATTGCCAACGGCATTTGGCTTTTAGTCGTCCCCTTTCTCTTAGTATGCGGCATGTTTAACGAGGAATTAGGTAACAGCGTTCCTGAGTGCTTCGCAGCAGAGTTCAGGCCGCCATCTTGACACGCCCCTCAAGAGCCTCCTATTTTACATATTTTAAAAATAAAACCATCTTTAGCTGTTTACGGAAAGACCATAAATGAGTTAGAGAACAGACAGCAGAATGAAAAGAATTATATATTGCAACTTGATATGGAATTGAAGCTGAAGGTTATTTAAGATATTTAACCGACTTAACTGTGGGAAATAACAAAGATATTTGTCCCCTCAAAAACTGTCTTTTCAATACAGAGAAGAATCCCACCCAATAAACAGGAATATTTCCTTGTAGGGTCTGATGAACCAGGGTACACAACTTACAATGGCATCTTGCTTTAACTGGGAGTCAATGTAACTCATAATAATAATGAGTAATAGATACATCTAATCTTAAAGAAAATAACACTCTTAAAGCTAAATTCTGCATTGTTTGCAATGTCTTCAATAAATTATTGGTGCATGTAATGTACACCACATTACAATAATCTAATTTCGATAGTAAAACAGATTGTACTATAAGTCTAAAAGATCGTTGTTCAAAGTTTTTACGAATTGATGTTAATTTTCTTAATAATAAATGAGAATGTTTTACTACCTTATTAATTTGATTGATCATCATCAGTTTACTATCCACTTCAATTCCTAAAATCCTGGAAGAAAATCCAAATTTAAATTGCATCTTATTGATAGAAAAATTTCTTTACCCTCAATCTCTTTTTGAGTGCCCAGCCAAAGGAATTTTTTCTACCCTGATTAATAATATTGACACATTTTTGAATTTCACTCAAAATATCCATATATGCTTTAGGAGCTGGCAAACACCGTAACGGTATTATGTAAGCCACATTGAGCCTGCAAATAGGTGGGAAAGTGTGGGATACAAATGTAACAAATAAATAAATAGTGCTATCGTCACCATATATGTAAAAAAAATCATTTCAACTGCTCCAAACATCTTCCTAATGCCTGTAGCAGGATATTAAATGCCATGGGGAAAGAGGCGAGCCCTGTGATAACCCACAAGCAGATATCCAACTGTCTGATAGAGCAACCTTCATTTTAACTGTATAATTCCTATCCATCAGAAATCCCCTGAACCATTGCATTACTGCCCCAGATACACCAAAACTATCCAACATTGCTAAAAGAATAGAATGATCTACTAGGTCAAACATGCTAGATAGATCAAACTGGACAACTACCGCATTTTAACCTACTGATAAGATGTAATACAGCCAGAGACCCCCACTGGAATGGTGGAGGGCCCAGTGATAGAGCTCAGGCTATTACAGACCTTGGCCAAGTCAGAAATCTGATGGCTGACATAACTGGGAGCTTACTGGAAAAGTATGGCCTAGTTTGTAGTCCGGATTGAGGCCTAAATAAGCTAAATTAGGAAAAGTTAGATAAAGAGATATGGAAACAAAATGGAGGATTTCAGCACAAGATGGAAGCTGTATCTGTTACAAAGTGGATTTTTCTCTAATCTAAGTTAGAAAAACAAGTTGAGAAATGAGTGAGTCATGCCAGGTGCAAAGAAAATAGGGAACTAGCTATTCAAGAGGGGAGGGAGACTTTACTGTGAGCATGATTGTGGTCAGCCAGTTTGGAATTTACATTAGAGTCAATGGAATGCATTGGTTTTCTATGTACTGGAAATTGTATATAAGAGAAGAGAATTTGGGGTGTGGCCGGAGACCAATCCAGCTGTCATCCTGAAGTGCTGCTCGTTATGTCTGAAATCTGATTGATGGACTTGACTTTTGGTAAGAATAAATCTTTTATTACAGGACTTTATTCTCTGTCTTGCTTATTCTATACCTAGAGGTTTATTTCTTTCATAGGGACTATACGATACAATAATGCCACACATATATACACTTAAAATACTAGACTTTAATCTATATAGACATGATGTGGGGCAGCCTTCTGAGAGGAGACCGATATATGAGCTTCGTTGGGGATTCCCTCAGGGATAATATATCGGTAACATAAAAACATTTGGTGTCCCTCCGTTTGCTGATCTCGAACACTTTCCTCTCGTTTTTTTTCACGCAGTCTCTGGCCACAGAGGGGATATATTTCCATATCATGCGGCGTCCAGATCCTGCGCTTTCTCCATCTTTCCTTCTGATCTCTCCTTATTTAATCTCCTCCCTATCCATCTCCCAGTTTTCCATCTACACTTTTGTCCTTTCTGTGTCCTTTTTCATCCTAACCTTTGACTTCTCTATACTTCTTTTGGTTTGTATTCCTTTTTTTTTATCTAGTTAGGGTATTTCCCTTTCTTCCTCTCTGCCTGTTCTTGGACACTGTTCGCTATATTTTCTGTCTAACCATGCTCTTGTCTTTTTTCTCTTTAATTCTATTTTTCCCTAATAAGCTAATCTATTCACTTGCTTTCTATTAACCCTCTCCTACCCACGCTGTACATCTAGCGCTAACCTGCTGAAATCGTTCGGTTTCTTTCTGTCCTCCAAACTTTTTATTCGGTTTTGTTATTTGTTTTCTGAACTCACCTGTCTGTGTCAATTGTGTCTTCATGCCTATATGTATATAACCTCTTGGCCAGCGTTGACCCAGGGATTCGCCTAGTGTGTCGAAACTGGCAGCTGGCTATCTATTCTCGTTACCTCCTCAATCTATCCTCCATTCTTCACCTCTGATAATTTCTGATTCGTTTGATCTCTGCCTGCGGTCTTTATGCTGCAGCGCTCTTGCTGCTAACGCTAGGCTAAGATCTGGATCTTGTCATTTCTGTGGTCTGTAACAAATTATGATGATGTGTGTTATCCCAACAGCATTTGGTATAAAAAGTGAAACAGTCCCATACACCCTTTCCTGTGATAATCCTGATATACTATCCACTTTTCATTCTTTCTATATAATTGGTTGTTAGTGTGGGGAAGCTTGCGCTCAACCGGCTGGGACGTGGATTCACTGCACCCAGTTCTTTTTCTGCCACTGTCTTCAACCTTTAACGTTTCTAAAGCTGCTTTTCGAATAGGTCTTCATGCGCCCCCCCCCCCCCCCCCCCCCTTGGGGGTAACTATCGGCTAGCAGCTGTTCAACTATCATTCTGAGTCTGTTCTCTCCACAAAGAACAGCATTCTGAGTCTGTTCTCTCCATAAAGAACAGCTTTTCTGCTTACACAACGCCCCTTACCAATTCATGCTGTTTCTGGGTGTCTTGGTCTATGTAAGTGTGTGCACTACAGCAGGCACCTGTCCTGTCCTCTTTGTGCTGTTTCTGATTCCTTCTCCTGTCTGCTGCCTGCTAGCACCTTGCTTTTCTGGCTTTCTGCCCTCTTTCTCTCTCTCTCTCCTTAAACTTGCAGCGGGTGTGGCACCTTTCCTTCAATCTGTATCACTAATGCCTATTCTCTGCTTTGCTATTAGAGGGAGCTCAGTTCCACTTCCTCTGTACACCTGACTGGTGTCAGCTATCTTTTAAAACTATTATATTAACCTCCTTTACTTTTGCTCCTGCACAATAGAAGCTGGCATGTTCAGCTTTTTGAGCTGCCTTAAAGCACTTCCTGGTTTTAAACCCATTTTCTGTACCTTTACGTCTCTTCCTGGTTTTAGCTAGCTTTCTCCAAGCTGGGCTACCCCTAGTCTATTAATTGCCTTTTTGCTGTCATTGCCTTAGACTGCGATGCCCTGTGTTGCTATTTGTCTTCTAACACAATAAGTTTTTACACTTTTTCTGCTGCTTTATAATGTTTCTCCTGACGATCAGGTTACTTCCAAGCTTTTCAGGCTGCACTCTCTCCCTCTCTCTCTCACCTCTCTTCTCTCCGTTTCTATGCTCGGTAGTAGCTATGGTTATCTATCTAGCTCAGGAACTTGATCGTTTATGCTCATACTTGCTATCTTTCTGTCTTACTTTAAAACTTTTTACCATTCTTTCCCTGTGGCGTACGTTTGGGCGTTACCACTTCCTCTTCCTGATAACGACCCCCCCCCCCCCCCCCCCCCCATCTTCGCTAAGTATTTTCCTGTTTTCTGACTGTTGGCATTCTCGGTTCTCAGTAGCCAGCACTCTGAATTTTTTTTTTATTACAAAACTAGTAAAAAAGCCCCGTTTCTGATGCAAATGAAACGGGGGCTAGCAAGGTTTTCTTCAGAGTGTGCATGTGGGAGTGTGTGTGTCCCTGCCCCCTCTCCTTCCCCCTCAGAGTTCAGTCCTTCAGTGTTAAGTTTCCTGCTGTTCTGTGTTTGTGTTACAGAGAGAGTGAGGGCATCTCTCTCCACCCCTCCCCCCTCTGATTTTCCTTCACTCATGGGGAAACCGGATATCTCTGGCGCTTCACACTTCCGGCTGGAGGCTTCAGTGGTGCCTTTTATCTTTGTGTCTTTACTGTAATTCATAATCTTGCGGTGTCTCTCTCATATCTCTTTCTTGTCGTACTATTTGCTTCTTATAACAACTGAATTCCACTTCCTGGTTTAAATTACTACTGCGCAGTTAGATGTCTCTGCTCCGGACAGTGGCGTAGCAGGGGGGGCTGCCACCCGGGGCGGGGCGGTTCGCCGTTGCACCCCCGCCCCCGGGTGCAGCACGATGACACCCCCTCCCCCCGACCAGCTCCCGCACCCTACCTTTAAAAAGAATATCGGGAGGCGAGGCGCAGCGCCTCACGCCTGCCCTGCACGTAAAAGAAATGTGGACCGTCGGGCCTTCTCTTGCTCCGTCTGTCCCGCCCGTGCGGAAATAGGAAGTTGCGTCAGCGGAGGGCGGGACTGATAGAGCGAGGGAAGACCCGACGCTCCACATTTCTTTTACGTGCAGGGCAGGCGTGAGGCGCTGCGCCTCGCCTCCCGATATTATTTTTAAAGGTAGGGTGCGGGAGCTGGTCGGGGGGGGGGGTGTCGATTCGCCGAGGGGGGGAGCTGGCAGGGAGCACCCCCCTGAGCTGACACCCGGGGCGGACCGCCCCTCCCACCCCCCCTTGCTACGCCACTGGCTCCGGACCTGGCTAATGGCCCCTTCAAACCACTTTACTTCCTCTCAGCCGCTCAGATTGCATTTCCAAACTGGAATGGTACTTTTCTCCTGGCTCTTATTTCTGCTTTAAGACTTTCAGAACTGAAATGGCCTGCTACACGATATAGGCCATTGCCTGTAGCAATATATGCTTTTTACCTCTGTGCACTGTGATTGAGGCATTTCTAATTCATCTTTCCCTATTTTTATGCTTCTGCCTGCAATCTTTGTCTCTGTCTCTGTGACTTGAACTGAGCTGACAGCCCATGCAGTCTCTGTATTCAGGCTGAAATGCTTACAGATTGATTCACTTCTAACTCTTCTCTTTCTCTTTATTATTGAAAGGAGATGTACTGTTTAGCAATCAAGAAGGTTTAGTTTAAAATAGACGTGAGCTGTTTTTGGCTAAGATTGTAAGTTTTTTTTTTGAGAAGGGGCTGTCCATTTTGTGTATGGTGTACAGCGCTGCGTGTGCTTTCTGACATTATGCTTATCTACCAGTCAAGCACTGATAACTTTAGTTTTTGGCTTATTGGGAGCTTTGAGTTTTGTAATCTCTAGGAAACAGATGTGATTCCCTGTGTCTACCCAGTACACTCCGCTAGTAGAAAATGAGCTTAACTTTTTTTTCTTTCTCTTCAGTTTTTAACTGTATTTGATGTTTTATTTGCCGATATAGCATTCCAGGATTTTTGTTTTCAAGCTCCGTGACGCAGTTACATTTTATTACCGAATTCTATAATGCTATAGTGTCTGTCCTTTTAATGCATTTTTCTTCTAAAATAGGGTTTTGCTTCTATAAAAGAGGGAAGCTCTAGAAAGTGCCAAAACAAAATATTTCTTAGCACATAAATTCAGTTGTAAGCGTCCAGGAAGCCTTGTCCGGAAACTAAAATTAACCCTTACATAACAGAATCAAGTGATATACTGGTAGTAAAGAAATTTAGATTGCCGTTATTTTAAAGACACAGTAGAAGAAAATAAAACTTTTTGCTTTGAAGGAGCTGCAGTATCAAGTGTAGAATTGGCAGATTCTCTCACATATAGCTTTCATATGAACACAGAATGACTACAGAGGTCTATCTGAGCAAGTAAAGTAACTACGCAGTTAGAATTGTCATACTTCCTCAAACATTAACTCCCTGGTTCTTTACACAATAGTTTCTAAGGACTTCAATACATTTGATCTGACAAGAATATTAATCCTATACAGACTAATTACACCAGCATAAAGTCTTAATAAGAATTTTAACTTGCGTATTTATTTGATATATAATTATTTTTCAAACAAGTCAATGCTTGCAGTGGGGAATAGAACACAGGAAACACGATTATTTCATGATTTCCTCAGGGAACGTGACGGAGATTAACCCTTGTGGTTCTTATTTTCTTTGCAGTTCATTTCTACGAAAGCTTAATGGATGGACTTTTAAATTGTTAAGGTTTTTTTTTTTGCCCTGCATGCTACCCCGCCCCTCACAGTCCCCTTTACTCCAGAAGACAACTCCCAGGAGAGACAGTGAGATCTTTTGGATGTGACCTCAATGACAGAATGAATCGTATTCTAGCCAGGAAGCCCACCGCAATCACGGATGTTGAAGAAGTCTTAAAACAACAGCTGGTCATGGGTTTAGCAAATGAGAGCTTACACAGGGAGGTAAAGCGTAAGGATAAAGAATGTCCAGATTTGTCATTTCAACAGTTGTTGGCATTGGCCATAGATTGGTCCGAGGAAGATGAAAAAGTGAATTATGATAGAGAAAGAGAAAAAGGAATACGAGTTCTTCCCAGGAGGGAAGAGGGTGTTGTAAGAGCAACAGTGGGAGACTGTGATGTTACCCTGCAGGCGATTCAACAACTAACCCAGGCTGTTGAGAAACTTGGGATAGGTATGGATCAAAGACAGCAAGAACTATTTCAAGTGATTCAAGGACAAAGAGAAGAAAGGTTTCCCCGAGCACTTCAGTCTCGCAGAACTGAAAATCCAGGATTTTGGGAAGAATCTGGCGAATATCAACACAGACAGAAATCACGGAATATGGACAGAAGAAGATCACCAGTAAGAAATGAACGTGGTCTGCTCATTTGCTACAGATGCAATGAACCAGGGCATATTAGTAAATTTTGTAGAAGTGAAAAGGTTCCGGAAGAGTTTGACAAAAGTGAGCATTATCGGAATGGCAGAGGTAGCGAAGAACAAACACGTGCAAAAGGGAAGAAGGAACAGAGGGAAAGTAATTCGGAGGACGAGTCTCCTACTAAATGTAAAAGTAAAACGGATATACCGCTAAATCCAGCAACTCCTTCTACATCCAGAAATGAAATTAGGTCAGTGAGAGTAATCAGCCAAAGTCAAACTGACACTGAAAATTCAAATGCAATAGGACCCAGACCAGTTTCCAGAATTCTGATAGGTGGAGTGCCAGTTCGTTGCCTAATAGATACCGGGTCAGAAGTCAGCACTATCTCGGCCAGATACTTTTACCAAAATCTGGCGGAGGGTAGGCACTTGACAGATGCCAACTGGATTAAATTGACCGCAGCAAATGGTCTGGAAATACCTGTGATAGGTTGCTTAGAAGCAGACATTGAGTTTTCCGGTCAAAAGATCCCAAGGAGATGCATCTTTGTAGTAAGGGATGAAGTATGGACAGGACAAGAAGGAGAAGAAGGGAAACCGGGATTAATTGGAACCAACGTACTGAAAGAGCTGCCAGGTTTATTTAAAGATTTTGTACTGATCAATTCCAAGGCACCTTCAAAATCTGTGTCAGGAATCCAAGCCCAAGTTGCAGAGCTACAGGAGGATCTGGAATCAGAGAGAGTCTCGCGCAGTAAAGCTGAAAAGCAGAAGAGAGACCAGAGTGAGGAGCTGGAGGCACTGAAGATAGAGCTAGAAGACACTTTGGACATCATGGCAGCCCGGCGGGAACTAAGAATAAAGCGTGAACAGGAGATGGCTGAGCTGAAGAAGACAATTGAGGAAGAAACTAAAAATCTTGAAACCCAAATCCAGGAAATGAGGCAGTGGCAGGCCAATGCTTTGGAGGAGTTGTCTGAACAACTTGAGCAAGCTAAGAGGTTTAAAATAAATCTTGAAAAGAACAAGCAGAACTTGGAGGAACAGATTGCCACTTTGCAAGCACAACTGCTTGATTCCAGGAAGAAGATTGAAGATGATGAAAGGACCATTGAAGGATGGAAAGAGGCCAAGAAGAAGATATTAAAGGACATGGAGGTGATGAACCAGAAACTAGAGGAGAAGGCCCTGGCCAATGATAAGCTTGAAAAGACAAAGAAACGCTTACAGCAATATCTGGATGACCAGATGGTGGATCCAGATTACCAACGCCAGATTGTCTCGGACCTGGAGAAGAAACAGAAGAAATTTGATCAGATGCTGGCAGAAGAGAAGAAGATTTTGGCACGACGAGACCATGTAGAAACAGAGGCTAGGAAAAAGGAGATCAAAAGTTTGTCCCTGGCTCGTGCTCTGGGAGAATCATTGGTGACTAGAGTTGAATTTGAAAGGCTGAATAAACAGCTGCATGCAGAAATAGAGAACCTGATGAGCTCCAAAAATGACGTTGGCAAAAATGTCCATGAACTTGAGAAATCAAAGCGAACATTGGGACAATAGTTGGAAAATGAGCTTCAAGAGACAAAGGATGACAAGCTTCGCCTGGGGGTAGACATGGAGGCCTGAATTGAGCTATGACCATTTCCTATTTGTTCCACGAAAATTTAGTAGGGAAAACAGAGGAATCCCTCCTAAATTCCTAAGAGAAAATTACTATTTGTCTTAAATGGAAAATTTCCTGAAAGTCAGAAAGGTTGAAAATGTGTTAATAATTTCTCATAAGGAGGAATCAGGATTAATAACTTAGTGATAGGAATATTGCAATACGTTGTTAATATGAGAGTAACATTTGGGAATATGAGAAAAAGAAGTGTGTAGTGTTATCATTAAAATTTGAACAGGCACTAGCTTTCGGAATGTGGCGCTTACAACTGTACTACTACGGTAATACAGTATTGAATACTTGGCAACATAGCTATTTGAATGGGTGTTGGGTGGTGATTGGTATGATGTTAAGATGAAATGTCGGAACGACATTTTCAGAAGGCCGGGTGATAATGTAAATGGGGTATTAAAAAATAAAATGATTTGTGTCCCTTTTAAAAGGGGCTTACCGGTGCACTCTCCCAACGTTTTATTATTTTTTTGTGGAACGGCCCGCGTTGGTGTAAGCGCTGCACAGGAAATAAAGAGGGTTTTCAGGCTTTAGGGGTGAAAGGTACCAAAGTTTACATCAATTAGACATGTTGCCTGTTTGTATATGTTTGAAAAATGTTTATTTTGTTTTAAAATGCTGTAATTGTGCCCTGGGGGGAATTTGGAATGTTGGGCTTGTGCTGGTGGAACTCTCAGGAGAAAAAAAAACAGCTCAGGCTGGCAGTTGGGTGGTGATTGTAGTGCTAAGCAGATGTGTGACAGTGAGCAGCAACTGGTTGTCACTGGAAATTGAAATATAAATGGAATTGTAAGCTTAAAATACTTTGGTTGTGCTTAGAAAGAGTGGTTTGGATGTCTGGCATTTAATTTTGAAAGCCCGACGCGTATTTAAGGGCTGGTAGGAGATGTTTGATGTCTGTTTGACTAGTTTTGGGATGGTAAATCATTTCAGCATCATCTGTTTCCTAAGGGAGTAAAGTTTGGAAGTGCTGGAAAATAAGCTGTCCCTGATAGAAAGTTTTAAATGTAAGCAAAGCAGTGCGGCTCTGAGGCCATTTCTGTAAAGAGCTACTCTGAACTTTAAAAGTACATTCTTTGGAGAGATTGTCTATGGCAGCTCAGATGTAAAACTTTAAATCTGAGTTTCATTATTGAATGGGTCTGTGAAACCATCTGAAGGTTTCTTTTCCTTCTGTGTAACAAGGAGGTTCTTGAAGAATACTGGTGGTTGTGGAAGTTGTGACACCAAACACAGAATTAAAGAATCTTTGTACATTAGGGGATTAAAAAATTCCAACATTTTGTGGGAGGGTATAGAATAGGGAAAAATAATTATTTGTTTATTTAATTGGGATAGCTAGCTAGGGAAAATATTTAGGTGAATGTGTCAGATGTTAGGTACTTTAGTTAGGGTTTAGGGTTTTTGTTGTTGATTTTTTATTAGCTTAGTGTAGTAGGTATTCTTCAGTTCCTGGTTCCTGCTCCCTGGCCAGGGATCATCACAACTGAGAATTAAATGGTACCCAACGTTTAAAAGAGAGAAAAGAAGGAAGAAGAGGAAAACTGCAATTAAAGTATCCTTTTGGGCATCACTAAAATAAAGAATCAACTCTTAATAAAGGACATATATTAAACAGTACATTCTATTGCAGTATACACTAGTTAAGTTTAAAAACTGATATTTATCTGATTGGTTTAGTTGAGGAAAACTGATATGTAAAATGTATTGATTGTTTGCTGACATTTATAATTTCTAAGGGTATAAAGAAAAGAATTGTCACGTCATTAATGTACATTGATACAGCTGTTTATTGAATCTATTACACTTGTTTATTGAATCTTAAAAAACATCTTGCATAATAAATTATTTTAATTTCACTATTAAGGTGCAACATTGTCATCACTTTGAAAATTTGAATTAACATTAAGGGAAATACATTTATAAAAATACTGAGTTGCACCCTATACAAAATACAGAATATAAGATTTCCCTACTTTTCTCTGTATTTCCCCGATTGGTGAGTGTTGAGTGCGGGGCCTTTTCACCGTGATCACAACCCTTAACTATCTGCTGTAAACCTCACCCATAGGGGATCTACATATTTCTTGCGCAAGTCTCTTGTTCAGATATTTAAGTATGTTTTCCCCTGCCATTTATTTTCTGAGTTTCTATGCTATGTTCATATAGTCAACCTCCCCTCTTTCCTATAGCTCCAACTTACTGTTAGGTCTGGGCGCGTTGCCAACTACCTGTTTCCTGCCTGAGTGCTGCATTAACTTAATAAATTGGCAATACACCGCCACCTAGTGATGGAGAATGAGTTCACATATTTTTAATTTTTGTTTAAACCTTTCACAGCAGAAAGAGGAAGTTGAACTAAAGATATCTTTAATTTAAAGGGAAAAATGGAGCTAGAAGGTTTCATATATTTTTTATCACTAACTGTTTTCCGGACTTATATGTATGAACATATAACTATTGAACTAACAGAGCAATGATTTTTCATATTCCTTTTTCCTGTAGCATTTACATCTACATAAAGTCTTTATAACAGTTTTCTGTTTTCACTCTACAGCATTTGCATACTTGGATCAAACACAGGAAATCATATGAAATTACATTGGTTCATTGTTTCCTCAAGAGATATATCACCCCTTGTGTAGTTTATACGATACAAGGAGTGATATGTAAGGGAATTTCTTTTATTTTGTCATAAAATATAAGCGGATAAGAATATAAAATAAGTTTTTTTACCTTTCCTGTTGAGGAGATAATGTCAGCGTGCCATGAGAATACAGCATTGCCTAACTTCTTCATTTTATTTCCTGATGGTTCTTTTTAACCCCTCTCATCTTTTCTTTCCTTCTAATGGTGAAGCTGTCCTGCTTGTCATCATTAAAACATGTTATTTAAATTACTGATTATTAGGTACTAGTAAAAAAGGCCCATTTCTGACACAAATGAAACGGGCGCTAGCAAGAGTGTGTATGTTTGGGAGAGTGTATGTAAGAGTGACTGTGTGAGAGACAGAGTGAAAGTGTGTGTGTGTGAGAGAGAGAGTGAGTCTGGGTGTGAGTGTGTTTGTGAGAGAGTGTGTGTGTGAGAATGAGAGTGTGTGCAAGTGTGTATGTGAGACACAGTGTGAGAGAGAGTGTGTGTGTGTGTGCGAGAGAGAGAGTGTGTGTGTGAGACACAGATTCTCTGTGAGAGTGAGTGTATGAGACCAAGCGAGTGTGTGAGTGACTGTGTGGCACATAGAGAGTGAATGTGATACAGTGTGAGACAGAGTGTGTGAGAGTGTGAGTCAGAAAGACATTGTATATGAGAGAGAGAGTGTGAGCCCTGCCCTCCCAATCCATGCCCATCTGTCCCCTGCCCCCTCCATTCATCCTTTTCCAGCAATTCCCCTCTCTCCCTGAGCCCTGCCCTCCCAATCCATGCCCATCCATGCTCCTCTGTCACCTGCCCCCTCCATCCCTATCCAGCAATTCCCCTCTCTCCCTGAGCCCTGCCCTGCAATCCATATCCATCCATGCCCATCTGTCCCCTCCATTCATCCCTATCCAGCAATTCCCCTCTCTCCCTGAGCCCTGCCCTCCCAATCCATGCCCATCCATGCTCCTCTGTCCCCTGCCCCCTCCATTCATCCCTTTCCAGCAATTCCCCTCTCTCCCTGAGCCCTGCCCTCCCAATCCATGCCCATCCATGCTCCTCTGTCACCTGCCCCCTCCATTCATCCCTATCCAGCAATTCCCCTCTCTCCCTGAGCCCTGCCCTGCATTCCATATCCATCCATGCCCATCTGTCCCCTCCATTCATCCCTATCCAGCAATTCCCCTCTCTCCCTGAGCCCTGCCCTCCCAATCCATGCCCATCCATGCTCCTCTGTCACCTGCCCCCTCATTCATCCCTATCCAGCAATTCCCCTCTCTCCCTGAGCCCTGCCCTGCAATCCATATCCATCCATGCCCATCTGTCCCCTCCATTCATTCCTATCCAGCAATTTCCCTCTCTCCCTGAGCCCTGCCCTCCCAATCCATGCCCATCCATGCTCCTCTGTTCCCTGCCCCCTCCATTCATCCCTTTCCAGCAATTCCCCTCTCTCCCTGAGCTCTGCCCTCCCAATCCATGCCCATCCATGCTCCTCTGCCCCCTCCATTCATCCCTATCCAGCAATTCTCCTCTCTCCCTGAGCCCTGCCCTGCAATCCATATCCATCCATGCCCATCTGTCCCCTCCATTCATCCCTATCCAGCAATTCCCCTCTCTCCCTGAGCCCTGCCCTCCCAATCCATGCCCATCCATGCTCCTCTGTCCCCTGCCCCCTCCATTCATCCCTTTCCAGCAATTCCCCTCTCTCCCTGAGCCCTGCCCTCCTAATCCATGCCCATCCATGCTCCTCTGTCCCCTGCCCCCTCCATTCATCCCTTTCCAGCAATTCCCCTCTCTCCCTGAGCCCTGCCCTCCCAATCCATGCCCATCCATGCTCCTCTGTCCCCTGCCCCCTCCATTCATCCCTTTCCAGCAATTCCCCTCTCTCCCTGAGCCCTGCCCTCCCAATCCATGCCCATCCATGCTCCTCTGTCCCCTGCCCCCTCCATTCATCTTTTTCCAGCAATTCCCCTCTCTCCCTTCCATGACCCCCCCCTCGCATCCATGCTCCTCTCTCTCCCATGTCCCAGCCTGGCCCGCCCTCTTCTCCCCCCCCTTCGCATCCATGCCCCCCCCCCCTTTGCATCCATGCTGTCGTTTCTCCCCTGCCCTCCCGTTCCCATTGTTCAACTTTACTGCCCACCCTCTTCTCTTCCCCCAACATCCTTTTTTTTCTTTTTTAATTTACCTCCGTGGCGGTTCCGGCAGCGCAGCGTCAGGGAAGGAGGCGGCGCTCCCGACATCTAGCCTTCCCTTCGCTGTGTTCCGCATTTTTCTGACGTCATCCTTCCCTGACGCTGCGCTGCCGGAACCGCCACCATGGAGGTAAATCTAATATAATAAAACGCACCGTGCGTGGGTGCGATCCGTTTGTTGTTTTTTTTTCCGCCCTCGACGTCATGACGTTTGACGCGAGGGCGGGGCAGAGACGGCTGGCTGGCTTCACACCATGAATCCACGAACCCTACAGCCAGGGAGTGTTTGAGTGACTTCAGAACGTTGTCTTCAGAACGTTCACGGTGCGTTTTATTATATTAGATGTTTAATACCGTAAGGTTCTTGGTGTAGGAATGACATATTTTAATTTGTTTTGGCACAGACTTCCTGTCCTTGCATTCTGGGTTTTTTTCCCTATGTTCCTTACCTCGGTGTATGGGTATTAACTTATCATATCATTACCACGGTCTAGCTGGTGTCCTACTTAGGAATCTATGAAGTACGTGCTTCTCTTATGCGTTATGTATTGTTTTAAGACTTTTTTCCCTTCCAGGCCTCACCTATTTTCCTGTTTAGGTGTTGTCAAAAGCGTTTAATATGTATTTACTTTTATTTCATTTATTTTAGGGGTATAGTTCTGGACTACACATGTTATAATGCCTTTCTTGCCTTTTGTTGATATTGGGTGTTTCAGTAAAGTATATGGTTCTCCCCTATGACTTCTATTATGGCATGTAGAAGTTTCATGTCTTGTTTAATTTCTATATTTTGTTTCCGTACACAGCTCTCAACATAACCTTACAGCTTATTTTTGCTAATTAGGTAGGCCCAGTTTTTACCATATAATATTTACACTTCATTTTTATTTCGCAGCTGGATCCTTAGAGTCTTCAGGATCAGCCGCCGCCCTTAAGGTGCCCCACAGTTCGTTCCTCATATATGTAAATATACAGACATTATGCCAGGCTCTGCTGCTACAGGCTGAAGATTATTGCCAAGTCCTTGCTTACATTTGGTCATTTAAATTTGGGTGATTTTACTCCAATTCCCTATACTCTATACCTTTTCTATTTCTATATCTTCATCTTAAAATAAGTTAGAACAATTGACAAGTACTGGTACTCGCGGGGATCGCGGTAAAACACCCCATATTGGGACTAATATCTGCCTTAGGCAGGTAACCATGGTTGGGGTGACAGTAACTAAAAATATAGATTTCAGAATATACACCTGTTTTAAGGTGTCCTCTAGTGAGGTGTTTTATCTTGCGTAGCTGGTGTATCTGGCCCCCTTGGATATGCTTGTATCTGGTGTCGATCAGTTGATGAGGTGTAAAGTCTCTGATCTAGAGATTAGTTGGGTGGTGTCTGTCCTAATTCCAGCAGGGTATATCCTGGGTTTCTGAGTCTAAACACTTAGGAATGTTAACAGGGGGTGTATATAATGTGTATAATCCCTACTTTTCAGACTTTTTTCCTTTAATACATTTACTTAATTTAACGCTTATATTGGGTTGTGAGCAAATATTAGTTCTCTGTCTCTCCAAATTATGGGGATTCCTTTACCATCCATTTTCTGAGTAGTTAAATCTTGTACAAGTACTTTGATGGTGGAGTGAGTTCCTTGTGCTTTGGACAGACTGCATAGGGTCTAGACACTGAGAGATATTTGAGTAATAGTAGGTACATAAGAGATATTGGAGTCATAGCAGATACGTAACAGATGTTTGATATAGTATAGATATAGTTAGATAGAGTTCAGGGACTGATGCTCTGCGGGGCTTCCACTCGCTGAGGGGCAAATTCTTCTGTTGTCCCTATGGTAGGTGACAGTGCCTAGTTAGGGATCGTCAGGGGTTTAGATACAGCTAAGGGACTAACACAAACATAGTTTTAGGGACATGTAAATACTTAGATACAGTTTTAGGGACTAACCCAGATTTAGTTAGAAATAGTGTAGGGAATGTAGGGAACATGGCTAGAGTAGTTATGGAATGATGGAATGGACATTTGAGTCCTTTAGCGTACATTTTGCACGGTGCGTGTCCCCCGCTTTACCTATCTGTCTACCCAGCGCAGGGTAACACAGTAGAGGGGGTGTGCCGTGAAGGGTGCCCCGAGATGTTGGCATGCCCTTACGGATTTCCCCATGTACCTGTAGTCCGTTGTCACGTTAGTTGTGGTAACCTACAGAGTTGGTGATTTTTAGTTGTATTCAGGTTTCAATTTCATATTCGGATTTCTTTTTACAATTCTATATTCGGATTTCTTGTTGAGATAATAGTGACAGATAATAGTGACATAGGTGTTTTATAAGACTAGGTTTGTTAGTACAATTTGACACAACCCACATATCGGTGTTTTACCATACCAGAGTTCTGGTACCCAACTCATTATGCTGCCTCTTGAGAGAGTGATAAATCACTTCCCAGGAGACCGCAAAAATCTTACAAAATTTTGCCAAATTTGGCATTCCTGGAATAAGTTCCAGCCTGAACTCTCGTGGCCCCATAATGGCACCTTTAATGCCAAAATTATCAAAAGGTTATTTAACTTTGTTTACACATACGTACCAGATTCCATCCGTCATCTACACTGGCAGATCATCCGTAGATGGATTGACACTGTCACTGATAGCATGATTCCAGACACTGTTGATCTAACCTCATTACAGATATCTGGTAAGGCCGATCTTAAACGGCGGTCTGTTGAGCGGCCCCCTACAAAAGCCACCTCTAATTGTCCAGAGTTTGATCCTCGCTCCCGTTGCCCCAACGGACGTCATCCCAACGTTCACTGTTGGCAATGTGACAAAGGTGGTCATTATACCTATGAATGCAGGGATAGTTACCGGCCCGAGTGTGTTGCCCAGACCCCAAGCCACCATACCCGAGCTTTTGTACGTGGCAACTCTAATCATGATACTGAACCCCATATCCATCAGTCATATGGGTGTAACAATACTGAATGCTTACCCATGCTACACAATCCCAATGCCCCTGGTAATGATAGGCGCCCCAGGGACTATCGCTCTCAGCCTACTCCCAACTGCCGCGCTCATGTACAATGCTACCATTGTCACCTATTGGGACACTATGCCTCAGAATGTTCTCAGCGGTACTTGCCCCATAATCAATACCTTCAACCTCCCCCAGTCCCCCAATCGCTGCGTGTCCCCCGGATGCAGAGACGACAACTCCAGAGAATTTGCAAGCGACCTAGGGACCTCCCCTCACCAGACAACCCGAACCGCCGTGCCAACATCGTATGTTACCGTTGTCGTAATTACGGCCATTTTGCGTCCGAATGCACCCAACCTCCCTTTCCACGAAATGAGAGACGCCAACCTCCCCACCGCTCGTCAGTCGTTCCCCCTTCGCAACTCTGACCAACGCCGCCCGCGGTGACTAGACGTAGTTCACACCAAGGTAGGTTTAGATAACCCCAAGATCACACTGCTCATTTCCAATGTTCCTGTCCCCTTTTTGATTGATGCGGGAGCTTCCCAGCCGCACCCCCGCCATGCGAAACGACTTTCCCCCAACTATTCTGACTGTTGAGCTTCTCACTCTACCCCAAAAACCATTTCTATATATGTGTGTTGGTGTAATGTTTCTGTTTCTATTACAGGTCTGTTAATAACCCTGGTTTTTGTTCTATACTTTTATTAAATTGCAAGTGTATATTCGGTGGTACCATACAAATGGCATAGCTGAGCCAGCAGGTTATTTATTTGCCTTTATTCATAGCCCCCCCCTGGGGTTTCTTATCAACTGCAGGGATGTGTGATCCCCGGAGGGTGTTTCTTTTATGTTTTTTATATATCTTAACTGACTTACCTATGCCATTTAACTCAATACGGGATCCCTTTTAAATAAAGCTGTATATTGCTTATTTTTGAATTGTTTATATGCTATAATGAAATTCTGTGTTGACATTGTTTGCATATGTGGAATTGTTTTATCTGTTGCGCTGTTTAAATTGATGCGACATTCACTTTTACATGAATACAAAGACTTTCTATTTGAAGTCTTTTTATGGTGTGTAAAATCTGAAAGCTTTTCATTACTTCCTTGTCTAAGGAAGCGGAAAATATTTAATAACCATTGGCATATTGCATTTCATGTGTTTTTGATTGTGCCGTTATATAGAATAAATGCGAAAAATATTCCCTTGAACTGGCCATTCAGGGGAGCATTTTGCGCTGCTCATGGGTTTTGTAGTATTCTTGAACAAAGATTCGGTGAGGCTTTCAGACAAAAAGAAGGTAATTTATGCACATATTGCGTTTTATATCTCTCTGCCTTTTAATGCGAGTTAATGTGAGAAAAGCTAGTGTCTGAATATGCTAGAGTGTGCTGCGGTCCTGGAATTTATGCTTTGTGTTTTTGGCTCCCTTCTTCTTTCAACTAACTGTTGTCATGTTGTGGTATTGTCTTCAAGCAATGTGCTATTTCCTGCTTCTTCGACCGGATGCAAAGTGTTTCTTAAACCCTATGTGAAGGTCAGTCAAGGGTGTCTGCTCTTTTGATTATTTTTTTCCTTTTAATGGTGCTTTTTCTTGCACTGCAAACTACTTATGCCCTGTTGCAATGCAAGTGTATGGTATTTTCATACATTTATTGACTCAAGATCATTTTTGACTTTTTTTTTTCTTTCCCCTCTTAGAGAGGCATTGATTTGAAATTTTGGTTATACATTAATTATTTCGGTACATTTTTTTTAGTCTATTTTTATCTTTAAACACTTCAGAGTGGTTTTCTATATTTTTATTTTTGTTCCCCGCCCCCTTCACTGACTCACCTGCGGCCACACCCTCAACCCGCCTCCCTCTGTTACCCCTCCCCTTGCTCCATCTATACTTCACCCTGGTCCACCCCCTTCATACCCCAATTCTGGTCATTTTCCCTCCCCCTGATGCTCTCTCTACCCCACCTCCTATGACTGTGTAGCCACACCCCTTCCGTACCCTTTGCCCCCACATCAGAGAGCCCGACCCTTCCCTACTTTACAAATCCTCTCCCATTTCTGATTCCACTCCCCCTTTTGTGAAACCCCTACCCTTGCCATCATCCTACTTGTTTTAATGAAATCTTTAAACAAATTAACCACATACATTGCACTAATGGTCTGTTTAGGTCTTGCCTTTCCCCAGATGGACACAGAGGGCACGTGTCTCACAGAGGGGACAACTGCCAGCAACGAAGCGCTACCCGATAAAGTATCAGACCTGAAGGCTATGTTGCAGCAAAGGATCGCCAGATTAAAGGACAGATGCACAGACCCCAATGTGACCCAGTGTGAAATACAGGATATCGTTGTGCGAGAATTTGAACAGATGCATCAATTGGTCCATGTGGAAAATAGACAAGCTCTCCACTTACTGGAGTTGCAAGAAGCTTTGGCCTCTACCCTTATGTCTGAATCATCTAATTTGTAAGTCCTGCAGGCCTCCTGCAGCTGAGGGCCCAACCCTTGGTGAACGGTAGTCATCGCAGGTGAAGTTTCCATGTCTCTATCCCACTTGGTTTGTCTTTTCTCAAGTACCTACTGGCGATAGAGTGCAACACAATGCCCGCTCTTTTGACTATTTATATGCACCATGTATTCAACATCATCTTCAATTTTGGTACCCTTTTCATTTGTTCCCTTTACTTAACCTTTACTGTCATTTGACCATATCTTACTAGAAAGCATCCATCTGTCTTGCTTCAATTTGTTTGTTGCTTTTGAAAGATTAACCTGTAAAGAAGTAAGATAGAAAAATTAGTTAAAAATATAGTTATTTATTTAAGAGTTAGCATTGATAGCCTTAAAAGAAGTTGTTTGTTCACAAATAAAAAGAAAACGTGATTGTTTATGAAAATTTAAGTAGTTGGTGTCATTGAATTCTGGGAAGTCCATCTCAATCCTAATTTAGTTAAATTTCCTCACCTAGCCTTTGAGGCTAGGTGACGTGGTTAGTGACTGTAGCTACTCCTTCACTCCTGTATGCAGAGATTCCGATTGCCACGACTACCAACATCTCGCTAATCGGAATCCTGCTCATATCTTACACCACTCGCAGGAGTGAGGGGGTCTCAGCTACATTTCTGACGAACACTTGAACGACTTTACCTGGTCGTGTTTTTCTTACAACCAAGGCACAAAAAGGTGCCCAAATTGACCAGATGACCACCGGATAGAATCGGGAATGACCTCATATTACTCCCCCAGTGGTCACTAACCCCCTCCCACCCTCAAAAAAACATCTTTCAAAATATGTTATGCCAGCCTCTATGCCAGCCTCAGAAGTCATACTCAGGTCAATGACAGCAGTATGCAGGTCCCTGGAGCAGTTTTAGTGGGTGCAGAGAAATTCAGGCAGGCGGACCCACGCCCATACCCCCCCTACCTGTTACGTTTGTGGAGGAAACATTGAGCCCTCCAAAACCCACTGTACCCACATCTAGGTGCCCCCCTTCACCCGTAAGGGCTATGGTAGTGATGTACAGTTATTGGTAGTGGGTTTTGGGGGGCTCAGCACACAAGGTAAGGGGGCTATGTACCTGGGAGCAATTTATGAAGTCCCTAGGGTGCCTGGTTGGTGTCCTGGCATGTCAGGGGGGACCAGGGCACTACAAATGCTGGCTCCTCCCACGACCAAATGGTTTGCATTTGTTCGTTTCTGAGATGAATGCCCTTGGTTTCCATTATCGCCGAAAATCAGAAACAACCAAGTCTAGAGACGACCAAATCTAAGGATTTGGATGTCCCTGACGGTATTTTCAAAACGAAAGATGGACGTCCATCTTGTTTTGAAAATATGGGTTTCCCTGCCCCTGGATCTGGACGTTTTGTGAGGACGTCCATATCAAAACATGGACGTCCCTTTCGAAAATGCACCCCCATATAGGTGAATTAACAAGCATCTCACAGAGTTTGTCTTGGCCGGTCTTAAAACATACGGGTACAGGTTATCCAGTGGGGAGACCTGTCTGAAGGAATCACACTAAACAGTAAAAACAGTGAGAAAATACATTTTTGCAGTTTAAAAGAGCTAGTTATGGATTATGATCCAAAGGTACTAGTGAGTCAACAAACCAAAACCATCCAGCAAAAAGGGATAGTCAGAAACAAGACCCAGTAGCTCATTGCATCTCGTGTACTTCAAAGGGTCCTGTGTCATAAATGAGTTTTGATTCAAAGTTTTAAAACATTGACTTATGGCTACTGTTTATGTCCACACTTCTAGTATAATATGCTCAAAAAACTTCTTTGCATGTGCTTTGGTTAACTATTTTTTTTTAACTTGTATGTTTCCTTGGTTAACACTGCTAAGCAAAGTAAAGCATTATTCTGCCACTATTTTAATTTAAAAAGAAAAAGGTTTGCTTATCTGCAACTTTTTTCTCCAGTTATGTTGAAATTCACTTATGGCTCTGTTTTTTTTTTCATTCAGGGTGTCTGCAGAAAATGGAGGGGATTGATCTCACACAGACCTTTTGCCTGTGTATGCCTTTTTTCTTACCTGGAAGCATGAACTCACACAGATGTCTTGAAAACAGGAGGGCTGTGAGAGGAGGGGTGCTATCTGCTGCTGATCCTACATACAGTTGTCTGTAGAAAAGGAAGGAGTAAGAGAGCCGTTGCAGGGGACCGAGAGATCTTACACAGACAAGAACTGCATGCTTGCAAAGCAAACAGCTCACACAGACAGTGAGGAACTCTTACAATCTCTTGAAAAAGAAGGACTGTGAGAGAAGGTACACAGCACATCACGTTCATGCTAGTTCTTTTGTCTATGCGCCCTTTAAAGCAAAAGAGGATCAGCCTTACATTCTTAAAAGCAGATGGATCTAACTTGATTTAGCTTAAAATAAACACAAGGTGTCCTTTTGAAAGAAAAAGTAAAAAGAAGAGTCCGGGGCTAATCTTTCTTGTGAGAAAAAAGTTAAGCTGCACACATTTCTCCAAGGCTGTAGAGTGCGGTGTTGTGGTTTTATGACATCACTTCCTGTCACATGACCCCATCCAAGATTGCAGCCATTCTCCAAAGACAAGCAGGCCAATATTCTCACATATGGGTGACGTTGAAGGAGTGGAACGCCGGTACTACCTGAATACTACTGAGCAACAGGACAACCTCATGTTTTGTGCCTACTGATGGACTTTTACTTATGCACTCTACCTCTGCCTTTGGCTATTTGGCCTCACCTTATTACTGCACTGGACATTTGTGCCTTATCCAGTTTTACTGTTTACTAACACAAGAAGTTTGCTGTTTACTAACGTACAGACAGAATGCAGGGGCTATTAGACATATAGCTTGTAACAGTAGTTTGCAAGGCCTATACAAGACCAGCTTGCACGTAGCAACGCCATCTGAGTAGGCGACCTTGGAGGGTGCTAACACCCCCCTGCATTCCTGAGCCGCACCTTATCTCCTGTGCTAGAAAGGAGCATTGTGTGTGTACAGAATAAGCTGCTAAGTTTCGTTTTTCTTGCCAGTATCATTTCAGTGTTATGACGTGTGTACGTACTGGGACTACAATTTTGTACTGTAAGAACTACAAATGTTTGCTGCGCATGACAGTTGTGACGTGTAAGGGGCCAAATGCGCAGGCCCAGTAGGGAAGTATAAATGTAAGCGTCAGATGATTTATGACACACAGTGTCCCGAGGCTACTCGGTGCTGTTCACTTGCTAGCAATAAAGTTGCCTTGTTTGGAACCAAAATTTGCCTTTCGTCTCCTGATTTCCCACCTGTTTCATTGGCACCCCAGATGGGACAGAAGTAGAAAGGGGAATCGGATTATATTCTTCCCCTCCCCCACTGCGGTCGGATCGGGTCATCGACCCCCACCTGAGAAGGTGGTGAGTGGCCACCGCTGATTTCAGCGTCCATCTCCCGGAGGAGGGCCGATCCACTCCGCCTGACTGTAGAGGGGGCTGTGTGGTTCCGACAAGGCACCTTTTTCCATTTCAGAGAGAAGCGTACGACGGCGCAGCCTGCGACCCCGGCGGACAGGCGAGTATACTCTACGTAGTGACCGGCCCAGTAAGGACCGAAGAAGAGGCGTGATCACCCTCTTTTAGCCAGTGACTAATACGGACTATTGGTATCCGACTAGGTCCCGAAACTCACTAGGCTCCGGCGACGAAACCGAGCGGCGAACGAACGGGGGGGGTTTCTTGTGGCGTATGAAAGTGTGTGAGTGGGCTTGCAGTTCCAGGCCGGGCGACCGCGTCCTGGTCAGGCCGAGTGTTGACCCTTCTGTGTCTGGTGGAACGAGACCCCTTACTCCTCCACCTCCCCTTTCCCCCTTTGTCCGTCACCTGTCCTTTGGCACTCAGGTTAGGATGGGCGGGGGTGGGTCTTCACCGTTAGATTTAATGACGGAACACTTTAGCGAAGTGTTCGACCTAGATAAATGTAGCAGGGCCGGGATGATACAGAGATGTCAATTTATGTGGCCAGGGCTAGGAATTGCTGGATGGCCCCCGGAAGGGTCATTCGAGTATGAAAAAGTGGCGGCGGTCATGAATATTGTTATAATTGAGGGAAACCCAGGCTGCCCCGAGGACATTCCATACATAGAAGCGTGGTTGGATGTAGTCCGGGATCCGCCGGCTTGGGCCCAACGGAAGGTAGAAAAGGCCGCCCTTATGTTGGTAAAGCAGAGAAAAGGCCGGAAAACCAAACTTAGAACCCTGCCGACCCATGCCTTCGCTCTCCAAAGCTCGGCAACCGCTGCCGTCCCGAAGGCCGCAGGGACCGCCCCCATACGGCCTACCGCCCCTAGCACTGAAGCCACTGAGGCCACGCCCCCTGCTACCAGAGTTAAGGCAGGAACTACGCCCAGTACTACCAACACACTTTCTAGGAAAAAACCCCCAAAGAAAACCGCAGGGAAAGTTCAGGGTTCGGCCGAGAAGAAGCCTCCAAAAGCCCCGATACTTGCTACGGCGGAAGCATACGAAGACGACATTGCGCCGCCGCCCTATGCTCCTATGTACCCTGACCTTACGGGCCTAGCAGAAGGCCCCGCTGACGCCGGGACTTCCGGGTCAGAGTCGGATGCCGGGGAGACGTCCCGCCCAGCCTCACCTGAGTCACCTGGCCTCGCAACCACACGGAAGAGTAAACGGGTTGTGAAGAATATTACTCGGTTCCCCCAATCGAGTCCGCAACAGGCCCTTCCGTCCAGCCGAAAAGGGGGAACCTCTCACTTATTCCCAGTCCGACAGTCCACCACCTATACCCCTAACCCGGCAGAAGGGGGGGGCCAGCCCATCGAATCAACAGTCTATAGCCACGTTCCCTTCTCAAGTGCCGATTTGTATAACTGGAAATTCCATGGGCCGTCCTACGACCAGAAACCCGAGCAGCTGATAGAGCTGGTGGAAGGCATTATATACAGCTACAATCCAACTTGGGCCGACCTTAGGCAGTTGAGCGCCCACATCCTGACCTCTGAAGAACGCCGCCTTTTACAACAAAATATGGAGCAAGCCATCCGGGATGCGAATCCGGCCCATGCCAATTTACAGAACCTACTAGAAACGGAGGCGCCCATCGCTGCCCCCACGTGGGATTACCGAACCGCCGAAGGCCAAACCTTTATCCGCCGATACCAACAGGCGTACCTGGCCGCCTTAAAGAAGGGGAAGCAGAAGGTTACCAACATGGGAAAAATCCACAGTGTGGTCCAACAAAAGGACGAGAGTCCAGGGGACTTCCTTGAACGACTTATGGAAGCATTTAGGAGGCACAGCCCGATAAATCCCGAGGACCCTAAGAACCTCCCAACCGTGGTTATGAGTTTTGTTAGCCAGTCGGCACCGGATATACGAAGAAAGCTACAGAGAACAGAGGGGTTCGAAGGGATGAGCCTCAGCCAACTGAAAGCTATAGCTGATCGCGTGTTCGGATATCGCGACCAGGAGGAAAAGGTGGAGGCCCGGAAGGAATCGACCAGACGGATGCGGGAGAAGGCAGATGTGTTGGCTACGGTGCTGGAAGAACGAATGAGGTCTAGACCAAAGGGGAGGGGCAGGAGAACAAGAGGAACGCGGTCCCCCATAGGGCGTAACCAGTGTGCAAATTGCCGACAAGAAGGACACTGGTGGGCTGATTGTCCAGAGGAGATACGGGACAACCCGAGAGAAGAGGAATCATGGGACCGGCAGAGAGAGGAGGAGACCGGCGACCGTACGGGGGCCCCTAGGCGAGGCCGTGGGAGGGGCCGAAGAGAGAGAGGACGGGATGACCGGAGGGAATGGCAGATGGCTGTGGACGCTACCCGAGACGGCACAGCATGAAGAAACCGGGAGGGCAGAGTCCCCACTGACCCTCTGGTGGAAATTCGGGTGGGGACAGAATCTATGAAGGCCTTACTAGACACAGGGGCCCAGCGATCTGTTATCACCACAGCCATAGCCCCAGCCACGAAAGAAACTATACCAATTGTGGGAGCCTCCGGGAAATCCCTTGCGGCCCCCCTCCTCAAAGAGCGCCAAGTCCAGATCGGAGGGACGATGGTGTCCCATCAGTTCATACACATCCCTGGATGCCCGGTCCCCTTGATTGGTCGAGACCTACTCTGTAAGCTCCAGGCCACCTTGAAGTTCAAGACTACGGGTGAAGTGGAAGCTCGCTTTGAAGATCGGCCAGTAACACTTATCTGTCCAGTAAGAGAAGAATGGAGACTACATGTTCCCCCAACTGTGGGACCCGGCGACTGCCGTTACGACCAGAACACCCCTTTCGCCCAGCAGAGGCGGGCCATAATGGATGAAGTGCCTGATGTATGGGCGGAATTGAACCCCGGCGGACTGGCCGTTAACGCTATCCCCATCTGGATTGAGCTCAAACCAAATGCTCAAGTTGTCAACCAAGGACAATACCACATCCCCTATGCAGCCCGGCATAGTATGCACACACATCTACAGAAACTCCTTCAACAGGGAGTCCTTAAACCAATCAGATCCGCATGGAACACCCCATTGTTGCCCGTTAAGAAGCCAGGAACATCCGAGTACAGACCCGTCCAGGACCTGAGGAAAGTCAACAACCAGGTAGCCGACATAGTTGCCCTCGTACCAAACCCATACTCCATCCTAGCCCAAGTGCCATCTCAGACCAAGTGGTACAGTGTCATTGATTTGAAGGACGCCTTCTTCTCCATCCCCCTCGCCGCCGACAGCCAGAAATTGTTTGCCTTCACATGGGAAGACTTGCAGACGGGAACCAAGCAGCAATATACATGGACCCGTCTTCCTCAGGGGTTCAAGAACTCGCCTACCCTCTTCGGCGACCAACTCGCCCAGGACTTGAGGACGTATCAGGACGAGTATGGGCCGGTTGTCCAATACGTGGATGACCTGTTGGTGGCCCGTGAAACGTACACGGACTGTGCAGAAGCTACCCTTTACCTCTTGAAGACCCTGGAAGCCCAGGGGTACCGGGCCAGTCGCAAGAAGGCACAGATATGCGAGATCGAAGTCGAGTATCTGGGGTTTCGCCTCCGAGAAGGAACCCGAAGGCTCGGTATCCCCCGAACCCAAGCCATCCGCAACCAACCCACTCCTGCAAATAAGAAGGAACTACGGGCACTCCTCGGAGCCGCTGGATATTGCCGCATTTGGATTATCAATTTTGCCATCCTGACCCACAGTTTGTACGCCAAACTGAAAGGACCTGAACTCGAGGGCCAAAATCTCCAGTGGGAGAAACACGAACTGAAAGCCCTTCAGGACCTCAAGGAGGCCCTTGTGGCCCCACCAGCGCTCGGACTGCCAGATGTGACTAAGCCGTTCTACTTGTTCATCGACGAAAAGAAGGGATTGGCACTTGGAGTCCTTACCCAACTGGTCGGTACCTGGCAACGCCCTGTAGCATACCTCTCCAAGAGCATGGACAACGTGGCACGAGGATGGCCGGGCTGCCTACGAAGCATTGCGGCTGCTTGTCTCCTGATACACGAGGCCAATAAACTCACGTTCGGCCAAACACTTTTTGTGACCACACCCCACACCATCCGCGGCCTACTCGAGAGCCACGGACCCAGATGGATGACCAACTCCCGATTGGTCAAATACCAAGCCCTCCTGTGCGAAAATCCGGAGGTGCGAATCCTGGACACGACCAACCTCAATCCTGCCACCCTCCTTCCGGCCCCTGAACCACCACTCCACGACTGTGAAGAGGTAATGGCCACTGTGCACTCGAGCAGACCTGACCTGAAGGATCAACCCTGGCAAGGGGGCATCACCCTTTTTACCGATGGAAGCAGCCAGGTGGTAGAGGGAATTCGAAGAGCTGGCTATGCGGTGGTGTCTGAGGACCATGTGATCGAGGCTATGGCTCTGACACCCGGAACATCAGCCCAGAAGGCGGAGCTGATCGCCCTCACCAGAGCCCTCCTGTGGGCTGAAGGAAAAGTTGTCAACATTTACACCGACTCCAAATACGCTTTCCTCACCCTCCAGGTGCACGGAGCCTTGTACAAGGAGAGGGGATATCTGACAGCTGAAGGGAAAGGACTTGCGAATGCCGCTGAGATCTGCCAATTACTCGAGTCGGTATGGAAGCCGAAGAAGGTGGCTGTGATGCACTGCAGGGCCCACACTGGAAGAACGGACCCTATCGCCCGGGGAAATCAGCGGGCAGACGACGCTGCAAAAAGGGCAAGTCAGCTCCCCTACTCCTCTCACCCTTCTGACCCCGTACTCGTCGTCCAGCTCCCTACGGAGACCCCTATTTACACCCCCCAAGAAACGGAATGGGCCCAACAGGAGGGTCTACAGTCACGCAATGGCTGGTGGATACTACAGGATGGGCGCATATGGATACCCGAAGCCTTGGCCTGGACGGTGGCCAAGGAGGCTCACGACCGCACCCACTTGGGAAGGGACGCCCTGGGGCGCTTACTTGAGAAGACCTACTACATCAACAAACTATCCCTGTGGACCAAAAACGCTTCCAGCCGATGCGCGACTTGTGCCCGGAACAACCCTCGAACGGGGCCCGGCCCTATGCCTGGACATGTTCTCCGAGGCACCAGCCCTTTCCACGTGTGCCAGATTGACTTCACACACATGCCCCCGGCGCGCGGCTACAAAGCTATCCTCGTCGCCGTGTGTACCTATACCGGATGGATTGAAGCCCAGCCCACTAGAACGGAAATGGCTAAAGAAGTTACCTCCCTACTGCTTCATCAAATCCTACCCAGATACGGCCTCCCCAAGCAAATAAACTCTGACAACGGTCCCGCCTTCGCTAGCGAAGTAACACAACAGCTCAGTACCAGACTGGGCCTCGATTGGAAGTTGCATTGTGCCTGGAGACCCCAAAGCAGTGGAGTAGTGGAGAGGGCTAACCGATCCCTGAAGAACCAGCTAGCCAAGCTATGCCAAGAAGCAAAAGCCAAATGGCCCGACCTGCTTCCACTGGCCTTGCTGCATCTTAGGTGTACCCCCAAGGCTACCGGCCTTACTCCCTACGAGATGATGTATGCGAGGCCACCACCACTACCCTCCTTTCCCGACTCCTTGCAGATACAGGGTGAGAGTTCCTTAGTGAAACAGATGAGAGCCTTACACCAGGTAGTGCAAGACATCCAGCAGTACACTGAAAGAGTAGCTCCCTTGGTCCTCACCAATCCGACGCACAGGTTCAGGGTGGGAGACGAGGTATGGGTAAAAGAGTGGGATGAATCTGACTGTCTAAAGCCCAAATGGAAGGGGCCCTCCCTTGTTCTCCTAACGACCTCAACCGCTGTTAAAATTGCAGGAAGCCCAGTGTGGATACATTGGACCCGACTGAAACCTGCTGCTCCTACTAGCAGCACCCTGAAGCGTTGGCGTGCGCACCTACATCCTGACGCCCCATTACGGCTGACTCTAAGAAATACGTGAACCATCATCAGATTCATGCCTGTCCAACAACAGGAACCCAGCTTCTGGACCCACTGCGTCTTTGGCTCTCTGTTTATCGCAGCCTTTATCGTGGGCCTCATTATCTTCTTGCTGCAAAAGCTCGGATACCTCCCACCACATATATAATGCTGATCATCTTCCTTCTCCTGTGTGCAGTTCCGAGCTATCCTGCCACCCTGAGCCTGAATTGCACTGAATGTTTGCGCCTCGTGCGCCACCGTATAGAGGGAGGATATCACCTAGTCACTACCCTCATTCACCAGACGCAGCCCCCGGAAGGCGATTGCCAGCTTCTCCCGACTTGTGCCCTCATCACTCCGAATGGCCTCCAACAGTTCCACAGATGCCTCCAAGGAAATCTCACTATCTGCCACAGCCCTACCAAACCAAGATACTACAATGTCACCCTCAGCGTAGGACTCCCTGCGTATGTGGCCGGACTTCCGGGAGTCGAGGGAGATGGCATTCTGTATTACATTAATTCCACTCGTATCCTTGTCGGTGGCATCCAAACTGTAGCAACCCTCACCTTCGACGTCTGTGCCGCCATGGACAAGCACCCTTGGTCTCGCAAGTGTGGTAGCCAGAGTTGGCGAGAGGCGTACGTTAAGGACCACAAGTATGTCTGCCCCTTCAGTCCAGACATGAGATGCTGCTCCCCGTGGGTGTGGCTCCCATGCGCCGGCGACACTCGAGCCTCGGGCTGGGACCGAGTATGTGCTTATACGGGAGGAGGATATGCCGGGTGCGCCGGCCTGGGCGAATTTCGTCGAGGTTCTGGTAACTATGTGTCCCTAGACTGGCCCATCCGAGGACACGACCTGCCCTGGAGAGGAACGTGGGGCCTCGGCATTGACGGCGGAGGAATGGATCCGTTGACATATATTACCATATATCAGACTCTCGAAACGAAGCCTCCTACGCACTACCAGACTACTGTTGTCGGCTACCAAGACGTATTTGATGAAATTGCTCGTGCTGAGCAGACCGAGACTAAATTCCCCATTTCCCCAGAAGCCCGAAATATGTTCCTCAATTTGGCTGAAAACATCGCCCTCTCCCTCGGAATTGCCAACTGTTTCGTCTGTGGAGGCACCGACATGGGTGAACAATGGCCCTGGGAAGCGAGAGAGATCCGACAACACACATGGGATGCACTCAACACCACTAACATTACCTTTCCCCAACGGCCGAAGCCGTACGAATGGGCCCTGAGAACAAATATCATAGGTACCCTCTGCGCTAGTCGAGCGCCATCGAAGCGTTACTCTGTGCCAGTGGGAGACTCTGCGTGTACGGGGGTTCTTCAGTATAATGGCAGCCGGACGACCTGGTGGCAAACGGACAACCTGCCCGCCCCGGAACCTATCTGGACAGAACCCACCTTGAACACGACATGGACATACGGAGGTAATGCCTCCCTCAAGTGGGTAGCCCCGGCGGGCTACTACTATATCTGCGGCCGCAGGGCCTACGAACAGCTCCCGGCCCGCTGGTACGGTACCTGTCTCTTGGGCACGGTCCGGCCTAGTTTTTTCCTTCTGCCCATACAAGTCGGCGAAACCCTGGGTATTCCCCTATACGTGGAAAAGGGGCCTGATAACCCGGCCAGACGCAAACGGTCTTTCCCACCCGTCAAGCCCAAGGTCCAAATTGGAGACTGGAAAGACAACGAGTGGCCGCCTGAACGCATCATTCATTACTATGGACCGGCCACGTGGGCTGAAGATGGTACATACGGGTACCGTACCCCTATCTATATGCTGAATCGCATTATTCGCCTACAGGCCGTACTCGAAATCCTTACTAACGATTCGGCCCTGGCCCTCAATATCCTAGCCCGACAGAACACTAAGCTCATTACCGCCGTCTACCAAAATCGCTTGGCTCTTGACTACCTCTTAGCCCAGGAGGGCGGGGTGTGTGGCAAGTTTAACCTCAGTAATTGCTGCTTACAGATTGATGACCAGAGCCATGTCATCAGGGAAATAACTGACCGGATGGTCAAACTGGCCCACGTCCCCGTCCAGACCTGGAACAGTGCGTGGGATTGGACTTCCTCCCTCACCAGCTGGCTCCCAACTTCCGGGAGCCTGCAGGGCCTCCTCGTCATGGGTGGCCTGTTTTTGCTGTCCTGCTTATTAATACCTTTGTCTCTCCCCTTAGTTTTCAGGTGTCTCCGCTCCACCATGGAAAGCATCGCTGACCGCCGTGCTGCTGCCCAACTTATGGCTCTCCAGATGTACTCCCCCATTCCCCAGTCTGATGAAGCTGACGATGAAGCACCTTGTGGCTGATGTGCACTTTGGACCCCCTGGGTCACTAAATGGGCCATCACCCTTGTGCCAGCAAAAGACCGGCTACAAAGGGGGGGGGATTCCCCTAGGGGCCCTCCGTCTCAACCCCGGCGAAGCAACCAACGGCTGCGCAAGGGCTTAGGGCTCGCTTGTTGCCTCCCTCGCTAACTATCCTTGTCCTTTCTTTCCTTTTCAGGGGTCATGGAGGTGATACTCTCCACCAGAATGGATGTTCAAGTATCAAAAGGGGGGAATGAAGGAGTGGAACGCCGGTACTACCTGAATACTACTGAGCAACAGGACAACCTCATGTTTTGTGCCTACTGATGGACTTTTACTTATGCACTCTACCTCTGCCTTTGGCTATTTGGCCTCACCTTATTACTGCACTGGACATTTGTGCCTTATCCAGTTTTACTGTTTACTAACACAAGAAGTTTGCTGTTTACTAACGTACAGACAGAATGCAGGGGCTATTAGACATATAGCTTGTAACAGTAGTTTGCAAGGCCTATACAAGACCAGCTTGCACGTAGCAACGCCATCTGAGTAGGCGACCTTGGAGGGTGCTAACACCCCCCTGCATTCCTGAGCCGCACCTTATCTCCTGTGCTAGAAAGGAGCATTGTGTGTGTACAGAATAAGCTGCTAAGTTTCGTTTTTCTTGCCAGTATCATTTCAGTGTTATGACGTGTGTACGTACTGGGACTACAATTTTGTACTGTAAGAACTACAAATGTTTGCTGCGCATGACAGTTGTGACGTGTAAGGGGCCAAATGCGCAGGCCCAGTAGGGAAGTATAAATGTAAGCGTCAGATGATTTATGACACACAGTGTCCCGAGGCTACTCGGTGCTGTTCACTTGCTAGCAATAAAGTTGCCTTGTTTGGAACCAAAATTTGCCTTTCGTCTCCTGATTTCCCACCTGTTTCAACGTCACGTCGGCCCGGAGGACTTTCTAGCAAAGTCCACATCAAAATCAAAAAATGTCCCCCGTCGCGCGGGCGGATGCAGTGCGCATGCACGCGTCCGTTTTCCTGCCCGTCGCGAGGGCACATTCCTCAGTTTTTTCTTCTCCGCGTCTGAGGTGACACGGAGCTCGACTTTCGTCTTCGTGTTGCTGTGCCCGGAGGTGAAGAATTCAGTGAAAAAAGTATCCTTACTAGTGTTTATTAGTATTTTTTCGTTTATTAAGTTTCCTTTCTTTTAGCCTGCGATTTTATTTAAATCGCTCGTTCGGGATTTATTTTTGTTTTTCCCTTTTTTTATTGTGTCCTTTCTTTCAACAACACAATCGCGTCTTTTGATTTGGCAGGGACAGTTTTTCCCGAGATGTCATCGAAGACGCCCAGCGGCTTCAAGCCTTGTGCCCGCTGTCATCGGGCCATCTCCGGCACTGACACACACTCGTGGTGTATTCAGTGCCTTGGGCCGGACCACCGCTCGGTGTCTCACTATGAAAAAGCGGACACTGCTCTCCCGAGATGCCCAAAGGGAGAAGATTTTTGGGCCCTTTTTGGGCCCGGTGCTTCGGCGTCGACGTCGTCTAAGTCGGCGCCGTCCAAATCGGCGCCACTGAAGTCGGTGCCGGTGAAGTCGGTGCCGTCGAGGACGATGTCTTCGAAGCCGGTGTCGTCGAGGTCGACGTCGAAGTCGAAGGAAGCGTCGGCACCGGGAGACCGGGGACAGGCTGCCATTCGACCGATGCACGCTGGGAGCAGTGATGCATCGAGTGGGTCTCCACCCATCTCGGCGCCTCCTGCTTTACAGACCCCCCCGGGACCGTCCTGCATCGGACCCGGCCCCGAAGAGACGTGTGGATTCAACGTCCTCTTCTCCGGTGCCGAGGAGTCTCGACGACGGGCGTCGGGCGAAGGCCAAGAGGCATCGTCGTCGGTCTCCTTCGCGTCACGGCACCGGGAGCACCGGGTCATCGATACATTCGATACCCGAGAAGTGTCGGTGCCGAGAGGACCGCTCCCCCTCTATTACTGAGGTTCCGACGCGTGGGGTCACTGGCAGCCGAGTCCCCACTCCCCAACCTCAGCAGACTTTGCCTCCAATGCCTCAACCGACCCCTCAGCATCTTCCGGCAGCAGCTCTTGATGAGCGTATGCAGGCCATGTTTCCATTTTTTATGGACATGATGCAGCAGTGGCAATCGGCATCGAGGTTGTCGGTGCTGACGGCGTCGGCGGTGCCGGTGTCGATGATTTCAGAGGCACCGGTGCCAACGGCGTCGGAGGTATCGACATTGCCGGTGCCGGATGTTTATGCATCAGGCCTTCAGCCTGTGGTGAGGTCTGTTTCACCGGTGCCGCCTCCGGCGCCGGTGTCTTTGACTTCCCGAGTTGGCTCTCCCGAGACATCGGGGCAGGAAGCTTCTCCGGAGTCTCAGGGACCGTCAACTTCTCTGCATCGTCATAGAGGCCATCAAGCCTCTTCGTCGAGACGGGCTCAGATCCGGGCGGCTCTGTCTAAGCTTTTAGCCCCATCTGACAATACCTCATCAGAGGATGATGATGGAGTGCATGGGGAGTTCTCTGGTGAGGACTCTCAAGGCATTCCATCTGACTCCACTCCCTCGCCACAAAGACAGCTGTCTCCTCCCGAGAGCTTGTCTTTCTCATCTTTTGTTCAGGAGATGTCTGAGGCCATCCCCTTCCCCGTGGAAATTGTGGATGAGCCCAGAGCTAAAATGCTTGAGGTTCTGGACTATCCATCTCCACCTTCATCTTCTGCCACAGTTCCTTTTCATGAGACTCTCAAGGAACTTATGCTGAGGAACTGGGAGAAGCCTTTTTCTTGCCCAACCGTCCCCAAAAAAGTTGAGTCCCAATACCGGATCCACGGGGAACCCAGTCTCATGCGGGCTCAATTGTCTCATGATTCAGCGGTGGTGGATTCCGCTCTCAGAAGAGCCAAGAGTTCCAGGAGCTTCTCCTCGGCGCCCCCGGGGCGGGAGCATGGAACTTTGGACTCTTTTGGGAGAAAGGCGTATCAGGCTGGTCTGCTCGCCGCCAAGATCCAGTCGTACCAACTCTACACGAGTATTCATTTGCGGAACTCTGTGAGGCAACTTGAGAGTTTGGTAGATACACTCCCAGAGGAGAAAGCCGAACCCTTTCGTCAAGTGATCAGGCAGCAGAAGGCGTGTCGCAAGTTCCTGTCCAGGGGCGTTTTTGACACTTGCGATGTGGTATCTCGCTTCTCTGCTCAAGGTATAGCGATGCGCAGGCACTCATGGCTGCGTGCCTCTAACCTGGAGGAACGAACTCAGCGGAAGATAGCAGATATCCCATGCCGGGGGGATCACCTTTTCGGAGAGAAGGTAGAAGAGATGATTGATCATCTCTACCAGCGTGACAACGCTATGGATTCTCTCTCCCGCCGGGCGCCTTCTGCAACCACTTCCACTTCTAGGAAGTTTTTTAAGGGAAGAAGAAGTGCTCCTTTCGTTTCTAGAAACCGCAAGTACACTTCTTATTCCCGTCAGCCGGTTCAGGCTCGACCCCAGCCCGCTCGCTCTCGTCAGCAGCGGGCACCGAAGCAGGCCCCTGCAGCTCCCCAGCAAAAACCAGGGACGAGTTTTTGACTGGCTCCAGCAGAGCATAGCCAGAATCAAAGTACCTGTGCCGAACGATCTGCCGGTCGGAGGGAGGTTAAAATTTTTTCACCAAAGGTGGCCTCTCTTAACCTCCGATCGGTGGGTTCTCCAAATAGTCCGGTCCGGGTACGCTCTCAAATTGATTTCCGAACCTCCAAATTGCCCACCAGGAGCTCAGTCTTTCAGCTCCTACCACAAGCAGGTACTTGCAGAGGAACTCTCCGCCCTTCTCAGCGCCAATGCGGTTGAGCCCGTTCCACCAGGGCAAGAAGGGCTGGGATTCTATTCCAGGTACTTCCTTGTGGAAAAGAAAACAGGGGGGATGCGTCCCATCCTAGACCTAAGGGCCCTGAACAAATTCCTGGTCCGAGAAAAGTTCAGGATGCTTTCCCTGGGCACCCTTCTTCCCATGATTCAGGAAAACGATTGGCTATGCTCTCTGGACTTGAAGGACGCTTACACTCACATATCGATACTTCCAACTCACAGGAAGTATCTTCGATTTCGGCTGGGATCACAGCACTTTCAGTACTGTGTTTTGCCTTTTGGCTTGGCGTCTGTACCCAGGGTATTTACAAAGTGCCTGGCAGTTGTGGCAGCGTCGCTACGCAGACTGGGAGTGCATGTGTTCCTTTATCTGGACAATTGGCTGGTGAAGAACACCTCCCCGCAAGAAACTTTGCAGTCCATGCGGATGACTATTCAGGTGCTAGAGATGCTGGGGTTTGTCATCAATTATCCCAAGTCCCATCTCGTCCCAGCTCAGAAATTGGAATTCATAGGAGCTCTGTTGTGCACAAAGACAGCTTGTGCTTATCTCCCAGGACCCAGAGCGGACAGACTTCTGTCTCTGGTTTCCAAAGTGCAAGCATCTCAGCAGATCACAGCTCGGCAGATGTTGAGATTGCTTGGCCACATGGCCTCCACAGTTCATGTGACACCTATGGCACGTTTACACATGAGATCTGCTCAATGGACCCTAGCTTCTCAGTGGTTTCAAGCCACGGGGAATCTAGAGGATGTTATCCGGCTGTCCATCAATTTTCGCAACTCTCTCAATTGGTGGACCATTCGATCCAATCTGGTCTTGGGGCGCCCATTCCAAATTCCTCAGCCTCAAAAAGTGCTGACAACGGATGCATCCCTCCTCGGGTGGGGAGCGCATGTAGATGGGCTTCACACTCAAGGAGCTTGGTCTCTTCAGGAGAGGCATCTCCAGATCAATCTCCTGGAATTGCGAGCGATCTGGAACGCCCTGAAGGCCTTCAGAGATCAGCTAGCCAACAAAATTGTTCTCATTCAGACAGACAATCAAGTGGCAATGTATTACACCAACAAGCAAGGGGGTACCGGATCTCGTCCTCTGTGTCAGGAGGCCGTGCAGATGTGGCTATGGGCCTGTCAAAACAGAATGTTTCTCCAAGCCACTTATCTAGCCGGTGTAAACAACAGTCTGGCCGACAGGCTGAGCAGAGTTATGCAGCCTCACGAGTGGTCCTTGAACATGACTATTGCCAAAAAGATCTTTCGAGTTTGGGGCACTCCATCGATAGATCTTTTTGCTTCCCAGGACACTCACAAGGTTCCTCAATTCTGTTCCAGACTTCAGGCCCACGGCAGACTAGCGTCGGATGCCTTCCTCCTTTTTTGGGGGACGGGACTCCTATATGCGTATCCTCCCATCCCTTTAGTGGGGAAGACTCTCCTGAAACTCAAGCAAGACCAGGGAACCATGATTCTGATAGCGCCCTTTTGGCCCCGTCAGATATGGTTTCCCCTTCTTCTGGAACTTTCTTCAGAGGAGCCATGGAGATTGGACTGTTTTCCGACCCTCATTACTCAGAACGAGGGGGCGCTTCTGCATCCCAACCTCCGGTCTCTAGCTCTCACGGCCTGGATGTTGCGAGCGTAGAGGTTGCCTCTTTTGGTCTCTCTGAGGGTGTCTCCAGAGTCCTGTTTGCTTCCAGAAAAGATTCCACACATAAGTGTTACTCTTTTAAATGGAGGAGGTTTGCCGTCTGGTGTGACAGCAACGGTCTAGATCCTTTCTCTTGTCCTGCACAGACCTTGCTTGAGTACCTTCTGCATTTATCCGAGTCTGGTCTTAAAACCAACTCGGTCAAGGTTCATCTTAGCGCAATCAGTGCTTATCATTCACATATAGATGGTTTGCCTATCTCTGGACAGCCTTTAGTCATGCGTTTCATGAGAGGTTTGTTTTTGACAAAGCCCCTGTCAAACCTCCCCCAGTGCCATGGGATCTCAATGTCGTTCTCACCCAGCTGATGACAACTCCTTTCGAGCCACTGGATTCCTGTCATCTGAAGTACTTGACCTTGAAGGTCATTTTCTTGGTGGCTGTTACTTCAGCTCCTAGGGTCAGTGAGCTTCAAGCCCTGGTAGTTCATGCACCTTTCCTTGTCTTTCATCATGACAGAGTAGTTCTCCGCACGCACCCAAAGTTTTTACCGAAGGTGGTGTCGGAGTTCCATCTGAACCAGTCAATTGTCTTGCCAACATTTTTTCCCCCTCCTCACATGAGCCCGGGCGAAAGCAAGTTGCACACTTTGGACTGTAAAAGAGCACTGGCCTGTTACGTGGAGCGGACACGCCCCTTCAGACAGTCCGCCCATCTGTTTATTTCTTTTAATCCCAATAAGAGGGGAGTTGCTGTCGGAAAACACACCATTTCTAATTGGCTAGCAGATTGCATTTCCTTCTCTTACGCCCAAGCTGGGCTGACTTTGGATGGCCATGTCACGGCTCATAATGTTAGAGCCATGGCGGCGTCACTGGCTCATCTAAAGTCAGCCACCATAGAAGAGATTTGCAAGGCTGCGACGTGGTCTTCAATCCACACATTCACATCACATTACTGCCCTCAGCAGCATAGCCGACGTGACAGTCGGTTTGGGCAGTCGGTGCTGCAGAGTCTGTTTGGGGTTTAGAATCCAACTCCACCCCCCTAGGCCCATTTTTATTCTGTTCCAGGCTGCACTCTCAGTTAGTTGTGTTTGGTTTCAGGTCAATTTTGTTTTTGTCCTCGCCGTTGCGGGACCCAATTGACCATTCTTTGTTATGTTGAGTGAGCCTGGGGGCTAGGGATACCCATATGTGAGAATATTGGCCTGCTTGTCTTTGGAGAAAGAGTAGTTACTTACCTGTAACAGGTGTTCTCCGAAGACAGCAGGCAATATATTCTCACAACCCTCCCACCTCCCCTTTGGAGTTGTATTCCTCTAATTCTTGAAAATTAACTGAGGAATGTGCCCTTGCGACGGGCGGGAAAACGGACGCGCGCATGCGCACTGCATCCGCCCGCGCGACGGGGGACATTTTTTGATTTTGATGTGGACTTTGCTAGAAAGTCCTCCGGGCCGACGTGACGTCACCCATATGTGAGAATATATTGCCTGCTGTCTTCGGAGAACACCTGTTACAGGTAAGTAACTACTCTGTACTGGAAACAGGAAGTGACATAGTGCATCCAGTGGTAGCTGCCATCTTGGAAAAGGGCATGGCTATGACATCACTTCCCATGATGTCACCGAAATGGGTGGGGCTTTGCCAATAAGGTCCAGTTGGGGCAGGTTAATGCAACAAGGTAGGGGTTAAGCGAGGCTTTGACATCATGTCCAATGGCACCATCCAAGGGGGCCGTGGGTGGGGTATGGGCATGCCTTGAGTGAGACCTGGGCTTGGCCTCACTTCTGATTGGTTGAGAACCCAGAAGTGGGCATGTCACCTGTCAAAATCAATTAGTTGGAGAAAAGCCAGTAAGATACACTACTCCTGTAAAAGAAACGAGACCCAAGAGGTATTCTGCCTCACTACAACTGACAGAGAACTTACCTGCTTATTTAAAAAGTGGACTTGAAAAAGAAGATTGAATTATTTATTCCTTGTTTGACCTACCTTTGCTTTTGTCTTCTGCTGTGTGTGCTTTAATTTTATGGATCTCTTCAAATAATGGTGATTTGGGGAACAGGACAAAATGTTTTTGGAGCAGATTGTGGGTGCTATATGACAGGCAGTGAGAGTTTTACACAGTGGCATTTCTAGACAAATATTTGGGATGGCAACAGGGGGGCAAGCTAGTTGTGTGTGTGAAGAGGACAAGTCAAAGTGACATTTCCATATATAATCCCCCTTTCCTCCTCAACTTTTAAATTAGCAATCTTCTTTACATAAAAGAAACACCACCACCCCTCCAGCCTGTTTAAACTACCTGATAAAACCGTCATTATATAATTGAAAGCATCATTCAATAAATTCTTCTATGTGGGCATGAAATTTTGATTCTCTACAGGACTGGTCAGATTTTCAATATAAACCTTAAACCTCCAGCTTTGTATCACAAACTCATATTCCCCAACAATGAAACTACAACTGGCCACACAAAAAATATTCAAATTATGACAATCAACTCAAGAACAGCACGTGCTCCTTCCACTGCCAGATATGTTTGTTTAAAGCACATAGGTTTTTGTTTGTAGGGTGGCTCTACTGCAGTGCTTCTCAACCCAGTCCTTGGGACACACCTAGCCAGTCGGGTTTTCAGGATATCTACAATGAAGATGCATGAGATAGGTCTGTGTACCAAGGAGGCATTGTATGACAATCTTTCATATATCTTCATTGTGGATATTCCGAAAACCCAACTGGCTGGATGTGCCAAGCACCCCTCTACCAGTAGTGGAGACCCATTAGTCCTGAGCATTTTTATTTTTCAAACAGGCCAGACACTTTGAAAAATAACACAAAACCCTGCAAAAAGGCATCAAAACCTATATAGAAAACTTACCAAAACCATAATAACCCTAACTTTTGAAGACAGGCCCTAGAGCACCAAAATAACCTGCTACTGGGAAACTGGAACAAGATGGACTGTTACATAATACTACATAGACACAACATGCCAGCAGAATCCTTCACCTTAGTTGTAGATGCAGAACATGGCTCTCGCATGACAGAAAATAGGGAACTGCAAAACATACAAACAAACGAACATGCAGACAAAACATGAAAGCAGAGACACCAGATTCTGCATGTCATGCAACACCAGAGAAATAGAAAGAAATGCATGTCCTACTGTTCAGTGCAAAATAAAGCCGACAGATGTAAACACTGACATAATTCAATCACAAAACTGAAAATAAAATAAAGAACAAAGTCTATGTCTCTAAAGAACAGAAGTGCCTGTTAGATAGTAACATAGTAGCATAATAGATGACGGCAGAAAAAGACCTGCACGGTCCATCCAGTCTGCCCAACAAGACAACTCATGTGTGCTACTTTTGTGTATACCCTACTTTGATTTGTACCTGTGCTCTTCAGGGCACAAACCGTATAAGTCTGCCCAGCACTAGCCCCGCCTCCCAACCACCAGCCCCGCCTCCCAACCACCGGCTCTGGCACAGACCGTATAAGTCTGCCCAGCGCTATCCCTGCCTCCCAACCTCCAGTCCCGCCTCCCACCACTGGCTCTGGCACAGACCGTATAAGTCTGCCCCGCACTATCCCCGCCTCCAACCTCCAGCCCCGCCTCCCACTACCGGCTCTGCTATCCAATCTCGGTTAAGCTCCTGAGGATCCTTTCCTTCTGGACAGGATTCCTTTATGTTTATCCCACGCATGTTTGAATTCCGTTACCGTTTTCCTCTCCACCACCTCCCGCGGGAGGGCATTCCAAGCATCCACCACTCTCTCCGTGAAGAAATACTTCCTGACATTTTTCTTGAGTCTGCCCCCCTTCAATCTCATTTCATGTCCTCTCGTTCTACTGCCTTCGTATCTCCGGAAAAGGTTCGTTTGCGGATTAATACCTTTCAAATATTTGAACGTCTGTATCATATCACTCCTGTTTCTCCTTTCCTCCAGGGTATACATGTTCAGGTCAGCAAGTCTCTCCTCATACGTCTTGTTACGCAAATCCCATACCATTCTCGTAGCTTTTCTTTGCACCGCTTCGATTCTTTTTACATCCTTAGCAAGATACGGCCTCCAAAACTGAACACAATACTCTAGATGGGGCCTCACCAACGACTTATACAGGGGCATCAACACTCCCTTTCTTCTGCTGGTCACACCTCTCTCTATACAGCCCAACAACCTTCTAGATACAGCCACCGCCTTGTCACACTGTTTCGTCGCCTTCAAATCCTCAGATACTATCACCCCAAGGTCCCTCTCCCCGTCCGAACCTATCAGACTCTCGCCACCTAACACACACGTCTCCCATGGATTTCTATTCCCTAAGTGCATCACTTTGCATTTCTTCGCATTGAATTTTAATTGCCAGACCTTAGACCATTGTTCTAGCTTCTTCAGATCCTTTTTCATGTTTTCTACTCCCTCCGGGGTGTCCACTCTGTTACAGATCTTAGTATCATCCGCAAATAGGCAAACTTTACCTTCTAACCCTTCGGCAAGGTCACTCACAAATATATTGAACAGAATCGGCCCCAGCACCGATCCTTGAGGCACTCCACTACTCACCTTTCCCTCCTCCGAGCTAACGCCATTCACCACCACCCTATTATTATTATTATTATTATTATTATTATTATTATTATTTATTGCACTTGTATCCCACATTTTCCCACCTATTTGCAGGCTCAATGTGATTTACAAAGATCTGTCATGGCATCACCATAACAGGGTCAATAATACAGTTGGTGTTACAAAGAAATTAGAGAAAGCAAGAGGATCTGGTCAAGGAATTGTTGAATAAGACATTCTGAGTGGAAAGTGTTTAGGTGTTGTGTTGTAGTTAGTTATGGGTTCTCGTAGTAGGCCTTGTTAAAGAGATACGTTTTCAGAGCTTTGCAGAAGCTATTTAGTTCGTTTATCGTTTTTAAGTGAGTTGGTAGTGCATTCCACATCTGCGTACTCATGTAAGAAAAGCTGGTCGTGTGTGTTAGTTTGTATTTTAATCCTTTGCAGCTGGGGAAGTGTAGGTGCAGGAGGATCGTTTAGCATTTCTTGGTGGCAGGTCCAAGAGGTCTAGCATGTAGGTCGGGGCATCTGCATGAATGATTTTATGAACAATCATGCAAATCTTGAACATGGTACGTTCTTTAAGTGGGAGCCAGTGTAAATTTTTTCTTAGGGGTTTTGCACTTTCATATTTTGTTTTTCCAAATATGAGTCTAGCTGTGGTGTTCTGGGCTGTCTGAAGTTTCTTAATGGTCTGTTCTTTACAACCAGCGAAAAGTGCATTGCAGTAGTCCAGGTGGCTTAATACCATTGACTGTACCAGGTTGCGAAAGATGACCCTTGGGAAGAAAGGTTTTACTCTTTTGAGTTTCCACATGGAGTGAAACATTTTCTTCATTGTATTCTTCACGTGATTTTCAAGTGTGAGATATCAGTCGATGGTAACGCCCAGAATTTTCAGATTATTTGAGATGGGGAGGGTGCAGTCTGGGGTGGATATGGTGGTGAATTTATTTGCGTTGCGTTGTGTTGTGAGGTGAGTATAAGACATTGTGTTTTTTCTGCATTGAGTTTTAGCTGAAATGCATCTGCCCAGGAGTGCATGATTTGGAAGCTTTGGTTGATTTCGTTGGTGATTTCCATTAGGTCATGCTTGAACGGGATGTACATCGTGACATCATCTGCATATATGTATGGGTTAAGATTTTGATTGTCTAGTAGCTTGGCTAGTGATATCATCATTAGGTTAAAGAGGGTTGGTGAGAGGGGGGATCCTTGAGGAACTCCGCATTCAGGTAACCATGGTGCTGATATCGCCGCGTTAGTCGTTACTTGGTATGATCTTGTTGTTAGGAATCCTCTAAACCAGTTAAGAACGTTGCCTCCTACTCCAAAGTATTCCAGGATATGTAGCAGTGGCGTAGCCAGACTGCCAATTTTGGGTGGGCCTGAACCCAAAGTGGGTGGGCACAAAATTTTCTCTCACCCCCCCCCCCCCCCCCCCCCCCAGCAAAATGTAGTCACACTCAGATGCATTTGTCACACAGGGTAAAGTGCTGCTTTTCAGTGCATCAGATTTCAGACAATTTATTTAATAGCCTTAACACCCTTTTCAGTGAGCTTTCAGAGGCCAAAACCTCCTGCCTCAGGTCAGTATAATGCTGTTACGGTATCCTCTCCTGACCTAAGGAAGGAAGTATTGGTCTCTGAAACTTTATTAACACCATATTACTTTATCCTAAATTAAAAATAAAATTATTTTCTTTACCTTTGTTGTATGGCCATTTACTTTTTCTCATTGTGTTGCTCCCAGTCTCTAGATTCTGCTTTCCTTCGTTTTTGCTTGACTCTTCTGCCAGGGTTTCCTGGCCATTTGTCATTTTTCTCTCCTTTTTCTTTGCTTTCTTCAATATTTTTCTGCCTCTCTCTGTGTCCAGATTTAATTCATTCTTACTATCCATTCTTTAATTTCCTTCATCTACTTATGGCTTTTCATCTTTTTCTCACCCTTGTTCTCCCCATGCCCCTTCCTCTTATTCTCCAATCTTTCACTACTCCCCCTTTCCATGCAGCAGCTCTCCTCTTTCTCTCCCCATCCTTCCAGTGTCTCCCCTCTCTCTCCCCATCCTTCCAATAGTCTCCCCTCTTTCTTTCTGCATCCTTCCATCGTGTCACCTCTTTCTCCCTACCCTTCCATCCAGCGTCTTCCCTCTTTCTCTCCCCATCCTTCTACCCATCTACCCTCTCTCCTGATCCTTCCATCTAATGTCTCTCTCCCTCCTTCTAACCAGTGTCTATCTCTCTACCCTTTTCTGTTCAGTGTCCCTTCTCTCTCCACATCCTTCCACTCTCCCCTTTTTCTCTGCATCCTTTCATCCATCTCCCCTCTTTCTCTGCCATCCTCCCATCTGTTTTCCCTCTTTCTCTCCCCATCCTCCGTTTTCCCTCTTTCTCTGCCATCCTCCCATGTTTTCCCTCTTTCTCTCCCCATCCTTCGTTTTCCCTCTTTCTCTGCCATCCTCCCATGTTTTCCCTCTTCTCTCCCCATCCTTCCGTTTTCCCTCTTTCTCTGCCATCCTCCCATGTTTTCCCTCTTTCTCTCCCCATCCTCCGTTTTCCCTCTTTCTCTGCCATCCTCCCATGTTTTCCCTCTTTCTCTCCACATCCTTCCATTTTCCCTCTTTCTCTGCCATCCTCCCATGTTTTCCCTCTTTCTCTCCCCATCCTCCGTTTTCCCTCTTTCTCTGCCATCCTCCCATGTTTTCCCTCTTTCTCTCCACATCCTTCCATTTTCCCTCTTTCTCTGCCATCCTCCCATCTGTTTTCCCTCTTTCTCTCCACATCCTTCCATTTTTCCTCTTTCTCTGCCATCCTGCCATCTGTTTTCCCTCTTTCTCTCCCCATCCTGCCATCCATTTTCCCTCTCCCATTCAGGCCCACCAGCCCCAGCTCCCATTGCCGGCCACTGCTGCTTTTCCTGATGAGCAGCAGGGCCGGCGCTACAAAAAGAAGAAGCGCTCAGCTGACTGAGCTGAGCGCCAACGCGTCGCTAACCCGACGAGAAAAAATGTTTTAAAAAAAACGCGGCACTGCAGGCAGCCTCGAAGCATTGGTTGCTGCCTCTGCAGGCTCCTTCCGTCTCTTACGTCACTGCCCCTGCTTCGCTACAGGGGCAGTGATGTAAGAGACGGGAGGAGCCTGCACAGAGCCAGCAGCCAATGCTTCGAGGCTGCCTGCAGTGCCGCATTTTTTTTAAAACATTTTTTCTTGTTCTTAGCGACGCGTTGGCGCTCAGCTCAGTCAGCTGAGCGCTTCTTCTTTTTGTAGCGCCGCGCGCCACGGCAATGGGAGCTGGCGCTGGGCGGGCCTGGGCTGGAATTGGGTGGGCCTGGGCCCACCCAGGCCCACCCGTAGCTACGCCCCTGATATGTAGTAGTATTCCATGGTTGACCGGACTTTAAAACTATTTTACCTTGTTTCAAGCTTTAAAAGTACAAAACATAAATACAAAAAGCAGTTCACAAATTTCCTACTTTAAAGGGACTCAGAAGGAGGGTCACGTGACGTCATGAACAGGAGCGGTTGCTGAATCTCCCGCTCCTGCCAGCTTACCCGCTACACCCTCAAAATCGGGGGAACGAATCGATAGCGAAGCCCCAAAATTCTGCAGATTCCGAATTGGCAGTCAAGGTGAAGCATTTGAGCGACTCACACACTCATTATGGCAGCGAAAAGTGTCCGTAATGCCAAAGACAAGACGCGAGGTGGCGAGGACAAAATGGCGGCCCCGCCGAGCCCGCCCGTGCACACGGTAAGCTCGGCTTGGGTGGCGGAGGTGGTAGCGGAGGTGACAGGCGCCATGGAGCCGCTGCTGGATAGGCGCCTGAGTCCTATCGATAACAAGCTAGATCTGGTCCAGGAAAACTTAGGGCAACTTAATAAAGATTTGGCGGAGTTCCAGCAACGGCAGGGGGCCCTGGAGGACAAAGTTTTGAAAATGGAGGAGGAAAACGTGAAACTGAAAACCCAATTAGAGGCCTATGAAGAGAAGCTAGAGGATCTTGAAAACAGATCCCGTAGGAATAATTGAGGTTCGTGGGGCTGCCGGAGGCATTAGACACTACTAACTTGAGAGTCTTTTTAGAATCCTGGCTATCGGAGCAGCTACAACTACCTACAGACCTGGGAACACTCCGGGTGGAAAGAGCACACCGGGTGGGACCCAGACACTCAGACAGCGCAAGGCCAAGAGTGGTGATATGTCGACTGCTAAATTCTGCATATAAAGAGGCTATACTGCAGGCTCTAAGGAAAGACCAAGAACTGCGCTACGAGAACAAGAAAGTTTTATGTTTTCAGGATTACTCAGCGGCAGTAGCGATGCAAAGGAGGAAGTTCTCCCCGATTTGTACAAAACTATTTGAAAAGAAGATCCGATTTGCCTTGCAATACCCTGCGAAGCTGAGGGTCACTTATCAGGCGGAGACAACAATCTACACCTCTGTGGAAAAAGCGCAGGTCTTTCTGAGATCCATTGAGGAACGCTGACCACCAAAAAGGACAAATGATATGGAATATGGTGGATGTAAAGACATGTGATACGGAATATGGTGGATGTAAGAAAGATGACTTTGTAGCCCAAACAAACATGGATTACAAAATGCAAGTTTAAGACCCGGGATCATTGCTAATTGTCTCAATAGTGAAGTGTGCCTGTTGACTGCGGGAACCGGCAGGGAAACGAGGAAGCTGAGCAGATAAGGTGTCTCCTTGGGGATCCGTGAGGACACCTATTGTTCAAATTGTTTGAGGCGAACTGGAAACAAGTACTTGGCTGGACTACCGGATTTCTAAAGTTTTTGGCAGCTCAGTACAAAAGTGAAGGAAGGGAAGGACTTAATGATGAAATGTTGATGTTCATATGTATAAATCGTTAATGAGTAGAGGTTTTGATGCAATCTGCAATAATTTAATGTTGTGGTTGTAAGGATCAGGGGGGGCTGATTTAAAAGAGGGTGGGGGGTAAGGGACGTTAAACGTGATGGTCCCATGTTGGGGCTGGGGGATTTTTCAAGGGGGGTTAGGGGTAGTTGGGGGGGGGGGGGCGATGGGGCAGAGGGAGGAGGGGCTAAAGGGAAGAGAGATGCAGGAACCTGGAGGACACATCCCATAAAAGGTTGGAAAGGAAATAAATGGAGCACATTGAATAAAGGAGGGGGTGGTGGCTGGGACGCCCCTCTTCAAAACAAGAAAGGTATAAGCTGCAAAGAATGGTATCAAATAGAAGTGAGGTCACCTGAAGGTTGTTACATGGAATGTAGGGGGGATTACATCCCCCATTAAACGCTCCAAAATCTTACAACACTTACAGCGGCACAAAGTAGATATAGCCCTACTGCAAGAAACCCATTTATCAGACATAGAACATGCGAAATTACGCACTTGGTGGGTGGGGGAGTGCGTCTCTGCAGCGGCTCGGGGGAAGAAAGGAGGGGTTGCCATCCTGTTTAGAAAGGGGATTGTAGATAAATTGGATATTAGATACACTGACCCGGGTGGGAGATTTTTGGTCTGTGAGGTTACTATAAACCGTCAGCTAGTGCTGTTTGGGAATGTATACGCCCCAAACCAATATGATAAGAAGTTCTACAAGATGGTTACAATGGAATTGCTTCGTCAGCATCCTCAACCCATAATATTAGGAGGGGATTTCAATACAGTAATGGACCCTCTGATGGATTGCACTGGGCCCCGAAGACAGGTTCCTGGTCAGGGAAATCGGGGGCTGCCTAATCTCTGTCGTCAGATGGGGCTGGTGGATGTTTGGCGGACGCTCGAGCCGCAAGGGAGGGATTACACGCATCTGTCTCGAGCGCATGGTACGCAAGCGCGAATTGACTATCTGTTGGTTTCGGAACAGCTGTTTGGTTCAGTGCCAAGTGCAGTTATAGGTGCCACAGTAATTTCGGATCATGCATGGGTGGAAATGTGTTGGTTGCCTAAAAAGGAACAGGGAGGACATGGCAGATGGACATTCCCTGTGGAGCTATATAGAGACCCAGTTTTTAAGGCCTCTATACTACGCAGTTGGAGTGACTACAAGCTACATAATGGGCCGCATGCTGATCGGTGAAATTATAAGTTATATGACCCATAAACGTAAAGCCCGACTTCAGGAAATATTGCGTTTGAGCCAATTAGTGTGCAAGGCGAGAAAGAGATATGGTCGGCAACCTTCCCTAGAGGGCAAACAGCATTTACTAAACTTGCAGACAGCGTTAAATGAACTCCTTCACCAAAAAGCTGTGAAAGCTCAAATTTATTATAAATATCAGCTTTATAAGTATGGCAATAAAGGGGGGTGTTTGATGGCGAGGCTAATCGCGGCCAGACAGGGGAAAACGAGGATATTAACCATGAAAAATGAGCAAGATAGGCGAATTTCCACAGATCAAGGCATTAGCGAGATTTTCTATAACTATTATAGAAGGCTATATGATAGCCCGCCGGATGAAGGATTGTCGGGAGACTCGTATTTGGAACAGTTAAAGTTACCAAGTTTAACTACGCAAGATGAACAGAGGCTTAATAGCCCAATTTTGGTAGAAGAGGTGTCGTTGGCCATTAATCAGAGTCAATTGTATAAAGCGCCCGGGGTGGACGGTTATAGAGCGGAATTTTACAAACTAATGGGGGAAGAGATAATAGAGCCCTTAACCTTAATGTTTAATACCTTGGTGGAGCAGGAACGAGTGCCCCCCGATTTAAACACAGCATGTATTATTGTAATTCCTAAGAAAGGGAAAGACCCAGAATCGGCAGCATCATATCGGCCGATTTCGCTCTTAAACTTTGAAGTTAAGCTGCTGGCTAAGATCATGGCAAATAGACTAGCAAAAATTTTACCAAAATTAATTCATGATTCCCAAGCAGGGTTTATACAGGGCCGAACAATTACTAAAAACGTCCGTAAAGTCCTGACCTCTTTAGAAACTAGCAATAGAGGGAATAAAAAATCTTTACTAATAAGCTTTGACGCGGAAAAAGCTTTTGATCGGGTTCACTGGGACTTTTTATATGCGGTCCTTCGGAAATATGGATTTTCGGGTAGATTTTTCTCAGGAATAAAAGCGTTATATTCAAATCCGAGGGCTCGTATCTCGGTTAATGGGCTTGTAACGCCAGACTTCGACATAGGCAGGGGAACGCGACAGGGCTGCCCTCTATCACCTTTATTGTTCGTGTTAACGCTTGACCCCTTATTGAGAGATATAATGGAGCAGCCGGCTATAGCGGGCACGAGGATAGGGAAGGAAATGTTTAAGGTGGCTGCATTCGCCGATGATATTCTGGTTCATCTGACGAGTCCGCAGGATTCGTTGGAGGCATTGCTAGAAGTTTTCTCAGAATACGGAGACTACGCGGGGTTTCGATTGAATCGCGAGAAATCGGAAGCCCTGGACTCCTCGGAGGAGATATGGAGAGAATGGAGAGGCGAATTTCCTCTGAGAAAGGCGCAAAGTTCTTTTAAATACTTAGGATTTTTGCTGCCTATGGACACCTCACGTTTATATGATCTTAATACTAAGTGGCTGATGTTGGAGACCCGGAATGTGCTACAAGGCTGGATGGATTTACCGCTATCGTTGTTAGGTAGAATTAATCTGATAAAGATGGTATTGTTCCCTAAATGGCTTTATGTTCTACAGACAATACCAATCTGGTTAAGTCGGAAGGATCTGCAGAGCTTTTATGCATTAGCATCTAAGTTTTGTTGGAAGGGTAGGAAGCCACGAGTTCGTTTCTCTTGCTTGGTTGGTAACTGGAGGCAAGGTGGGGTGGGAATGCCGGACCTAGCGCTATATAATCAGGCATGTCAGATACGTCATTTGGGAGACTGGTTTCTAGAGACTCAACGATACACCCCTACTGAATTGGAAACGGCATATTTGGAACCTTACCGAATTTTTTCACTGCTACATTACAAAATAGGTAATATACCAGAAGGAATACGTAAGAGCGTGTTGGTGCGTCCGTTAAGAGAGGTGTGGAGGAAGCTGGTACGCCAGCTTGGGGGAGACCCAACAGTGTCAGACCAGCTTACAATATGTGGGAACTGTGAGTTCTTACCTGGGATGTCGAGTCGATATTTTGTTGACTGGGCGAGTCGAGGAATTATATGCTTGGCTGATCTGCTGGATGGAGATGGGCGGCCCCTATCAGCTGGAGACCTGTTGAGCAGGGTGGGGGATTCTTGGGGCAACAGATTTGCTATAAGGCAAATACATCATTATGTGGCATCATTGCCGGAAGCCTCTTTGACCAGGCAAGTGGGGGGTAAGTTACGAGATTTTTTTCACTCTTTGGGCGAGGGCGAAATTACTGTCTCCTTGCTTTGTAAGGCTCTAGCTAGATGGCAACCCCCCAGAGACTATGCGCCGCTGAGACGAGCATGGGAGAGAGAACTGGGCTTTGAATTGGTGACATGGGATGTGCCGAGGGTAGTGGCGCGCATACCCCTGTTGGTAACAGATGCGCGTTTGAGAGAATGTGCATATCGATGCATCCACAGAGGGTATGTGGCAGCGACACAACTGGCACGCATGGGAGGGGATCGTAGTCCAACTTGTCTCAAATGCGGAACAAGTCCAGGTACATTATTACATATGTTTTGGAGCTGCCCCATGGTGAAAAGATTCTGGAATCAGATTCGTGACTTTTGGGAAAGGAGATTGGGCATTAGGGACCGGGGATCAGTTGAACAATTAATCCTAGATCTTCCAGATTCCTTTAGAGGGCAGAATCGGTTTGAAATACTGATACTTCGTAAGATGTGCTTGCTGGCTAAGAAATGTATCTTACAGTACTGGACGGTAAAAGACCCCCCAGCATACTGGCATTGGAGAAACCAGTTGCATCAGCTAATTTCCTGGGAGGCTGCCGAGATTAGACACTCGCAAAGAAAGAGAGTCACGTTTCTGGCCATTTGGGGTCCCTATCTACGCATTTTAAACTCTAGAGGCCGGAGCTTACTTCTAAATGCAAGGTGAACTTCCTATATTGAATGGATAAGTTCCTTCAGGTTGGAAAAGAGAGGGGAGGGAGGGAAGATGGGGGGAAGGGGGAAATAGATTAGTCTGGGGGGGGGAGGGGGGAAGAGAAAAGGTGGGTTGGGAGAGGGAGAGAGGGGAATTTATAACGGGGTTTCTTCTGGTTGTTATATAAAATTCAAAAATGCTGCATATTAGTTAGCAAACGGTTGTATAGTTAATCAAGGATGATACATGTTGTATGCAAAGCCCAGTAGGGCGCTGTTTATTTCTGCTGCAGAATCAATAAAAATCGTTTAAACATAAAGGGACTCAGACCCTCATCAAGCACTGTCTGCATAATTAACACTCCACTGTTAATTGCTGCCTAAGACAAACTGGCTTTTTGTTCTACTGAATAGCTAGGGAGCTCTGTAATCTTATCTACTTTAAACAAGAATGTACTTTGACCAAAGATCTTCTTACATCCCAGTAATCTGGGGAAGAAGAAACAATAGACTCCCCCATCCAACTAAAGGACACAGCCTCAACAGGCAAAACTCTTATCTGGCTATACCCATATGAATACCTGCCTACCACCATCGAGTGACCCCTATTACTACAACTACAGATACAATTAACAGAACAGTATTTATTTATTTATTGCATTTGTATCCCACATTTTCCCACCTATTTGCAGGCTCAATGTGGCTTACGTAGTACCGTAATGGCATTCACCATTTCCGGTATGAACAAATACAAGGTGTTGTTATGTATGGTTTTTATATTGGGGAACTTAGGGAGTAAGGGGGAAGTTGGGTGTGTCCATTACAATCTTTGGTTTTGTTGTGTTGCAGGAACTCAGTCTTATGTTGGATCGGTGGGATATGCCTTCCTGAACAGGTTTATTTTTAGTTCTTTCCGGAAATCTAGGTGGTTATACGTTGTTTTTACTATTTTTATTTGGGAACTTGGGCCTAGTAAATGCCAGATTACTCAATTAAAAATTTGCTATGATCCATGATATCATCAGGGAGTAACCCTTAGTCATCTTGGGAATAACTGAGACTTGGCTGGATGAAAACAAAGGAGTACCATTGGCTGAGCTATGCCCCACAGGATTCACTATCCTGCACCAACCAAGACAAAAGAAGTAGGGTGGAGGGGTAGCAGTCCTGATCTGAGAGACAATCAAACTGTGCAGAGTCTCCATCCCCCACCTGTCTGAGCCAGAACGCCTCCTAATCCAGCTAGAAAATAAGGAACCAGTGGCTGCTTGTAGTCTACAGAGCACTTTGCAACAACGCGTCATCTGTTTAAGAACTGCTGAATCTGGTGACTGAGGTAACTCTTACCTACCCTAGGTTACTGATCATGGGAGACTAACGTACACATTGAAACTCTAGATACCACTACTGCTGCCTTCCTTGATACGATGGCAGCTCTAGGATTCATTCAGGTGATCAAATCTCCAACCCATGAAAAAGGCCATATGCTAGACTTGGTGTTCCGCAAAGGGGTCAACATCTTTGAACACAAGGTTGGTGGCATCAAGATAACACCCCTAACATGGACTGACCAATTTCTAATCAATTTTTCTATTAAGGACCACATAACACAGATGGGCCCTGTCAGAGTTTGGAAGGAAATCTGAGACACAAGAAAACTGACTGCTGATAACTTTCAGGTGACCTTGTCCTACCCCTATAAGAATGGAAAGATGATGACAGTGTCAGAGCAGGGTGATATCGGGAATGCATGCTTAGAAATGACATTAGAAAAAACAGCCCCTCTAAAGAAGGCCCTATGCTTTACAAACAGGTTGCTCATGGTTCTCCCCTGAACCAGGGGCATAGCTATTATGGGGCCACGGGGGCCTGGGCCCCCGTAGATTTGGCTCTGGACCCCCCTGTCGACGACCCTCTCAACCCCCCCTCCTGCAGCCAACCCGCCGTCAACCCGCTGTCAACCCACCATCGCCATCTGCTACCTTTGCTGGCGGGGGACCCCAACCCCCACCAGCCAAAGTCTTCTTCCTTCGTTTTGTTTCTGAGTCTGATGTCCTGCACGTACAATGTGCAGGATGTCAGACTCACAGAAACAGAACGAAGCCCTGCAGATTGCAAGGCTTCATACTGTTTCTGTGAGTCTGACGTCCTGCACGTTGTACGTGCAGGATGTCAGACTCAGAAACAGAACAAAGGAAGAAGAGGACCTCGGCTGGCAGGGGTTGGGGTCCCCTGCCAGCAAAGGTAGGCGACGGCGAGCAGGCGGGTAGGCGAGGGGTCGCGAGAGTCATCGGCGGGGGGGGGGGGGGTCAAAGTTCTTGGTGGTGGTGTTGGCGGCGGCGGGGAGTGTCGGCAATGGTGACGGGGGGGGGGGGCTAAAATGTGCCTCCTCACCTCGGGCTCTGGACCCCCCTCCCACCGAAGTCTGGCTATGCCCCTGCCCTAAACTATGGGTCCTTAAGCGTCATGAAAGAAAATGGCAAAAATGTCACTTAGAGGAAGATAGGTTAAACTGTAAGAAACACATGGCAGTGTACCGGCCAGACTTTAACAACAGCCAAAAAAAAAAAAAAATACTTCTCTCAACATATAGAACAAGCTGCAAATTCAACCAAGCAGCTATTTAACACAGTAAACAGCCTACTGCAAACCCCAAAACAGAACCAGCCTTGCCAGTCACAACTAACCTGCAATACTTGCCCTGGGGTTGATAGCGTGGAATGCTGCCATGATTTGGGTTTCTGTCAGGTATTTGTGACCAGGCTTGGCCACTGTTGAGAACAGGGTATTGGGCTAGATGGACCATTGGTCTGACCCAGTATGGCTACTCTTATGTTCTTATGTATGTTCAGTGCTGTTAAATGTGTATATTTTTGATCCTGTTTCATGGTAGAATTAGGTTCCAATTTGCTGTAGTTATTGTGTTTATGATTATACGTGTACATTTTACTATTGTTATGCTAACAAAATTGTAAGTTTGATCTTACACTGTACCTACTGTACACTGCCTTGGGTGAATCTATTCATAAAGGCAGTTAATAAATCAAAATAAATAAAATCATTTTTCCTACCTTTGTTGTCTGGTGATTTTATTATTCTTATCATCTTGTTCTCAATCTCTGGTTCTGTTTTCCTCTATCTGTGCTCTTAACTCTGTTTCCAGGGCCTCCTTTCCATATTATTTGTTATTTATTTTCTCATCTCCTTTCTTCTTCACTTCCTGCCTTATGTCTATTTGGCAATGATCTTTCACATTCAGCTTTCTTCAATTTCTCTGCCTTCTACTCAAATCTATCTAGCTTCCTTTCCCTGTATTTGCAGCATTCTCCCTTCTTCCCTTCATATGTAGCCTTTCATCCTCTCCCTTCCCTTCCATCCATGTGCATTTCCCCTCTCCCAAGTGCAGCCTCCCTTCCTTCCCTTCCATCCATGCACACTTCCCCCTCTATTCATATGCAGCCTTCCTCCCTTCCCTGCCTGCCTATCCAAGTGCAGCCTTTCCCCCTCAGTTCCCTTCCATCCATGTACATTTTCCCCTTTTCTCTAATCCATTCATATAGCCTTTCCCCCTCCCTTCCCTCCTATGCAAATGCAGCCTTTCCTCCTCTCCCTTCCCTCCTAGTGCAGCCTTCCCCTCTCTCCCTTCCCTGCCCTCATATCTAAGTGTAGCCTTTTCCCCTCTTCCCATCATAGAGCACCTCTCTCCCTCGGGCAGCAGCAATCTCCATTTGCTGTAGCCTGTGCCAGCTCCAAGAATCAAAATGGCAGCTGCAACCTCTCGCGGTAGTCTTGCAATAATTCACGGCCTCCATTTAGAACCATGGAGCTGGCACAGGAATCAGCGATTGGGGGATCGTTGTTGCCTGACCATATACCAAAGCTCTGAGTCCCCGGACCTACATGAACTATTTGGGTAGGTCTGGATACTTGGGGTTTTCGCAAGCAGCTTTCATTGGGTGTGCATAGGGGGTGCAATGAAAATTTTGGGGTTTGCATTTGCACCCCCATAGTGACACCTAAGGTTTTATAATAAATCCTTCTGTCCACCAGAACCCTCTTTGTTGAGGTGATGTTCACTAATTTTTGCAGTAACCTCTAATGAGTGGACAGACAGGACAGTAAACACCCCACCCAAGAGATTGGGGAAGGTAATAACAAACCACCCTGCTAATAGTCTGCTAAGAAACCATCACACAAGTGGCAGTCTCCATAAAGCCTTCAGGACTTGGTACTTGTGTTCAGGGGACTACCTCTACCTTTACTAAGGGACCTGGGTTCTGTGATTTGTGCTGGCATAGCTTGCATCCTGGTGTCTTGCAGTGTGTTGTGCCATTTTCTCCTGTTTGGGGTTCTGCTTCATAAAACACACACTTTCAAAGCACCAGGTAGGTCTCAATTTTTTTAACTGTTTCACCATCTCCCACTGCAGTGCACATCTTTCCATCTTTGCAGTGTATGATGATGTTTTGTAAAATACAATAATTTGTGGGGTTACCACATAATTTTATGTTGCAGATCTGGAGGCACTGCTTCAACCTCACTATAACCAGAAGTTAAAAGAAAATCCAGAAGCTGAGACCATTTACCATACAATTCTTACACTCCATTATAAATGCTATCTTTATGCAATTTCATGAAGCAAAACGTTTTGTACAAAAGTATTCCAGTTTAAGTGCCCAATTAAATATTTACAAAGACAAATTTAATTACATAGTCAGAGTGAAGGAATAGATTTTCTACCATTTTCAAAGTAACTGGACTGAAGTTGTGGAATGGCTTATCACTGATTTTGCGAGCAATGAAGAATGTGGAATTATTTAAAAGAGAATTGAAAAACAATATTATTCTGACATTCTTGTGATAAACAGAACATTTTAATTTTTTTTTCTAAGGAGCACTTCAATTTTTGTGAATAACCAGTCTGAGGGACTTAACATGACAATTATTAATTTTATTTTGGAGCATTACTTTTAATTAGTTGATGTTATGTATGCATTAATTATGTGTTCTTATTATGGATGTTTATTTGTGTGCCGCCAAGTACATTAGGATCATGTGGGATATAAATATTTTAAATAAATAAATTGATTCAGGTCACAAGACTTATAAGACCATAGATACAAAGGGGTGCTTTACTAAAGCTTAGCTCCAGTTATCTGCAGCAGGGCCAATAGGAATAAAATGGGTCCTGTTGCACAGTGCAGATAACTGGAGCTAAGCTTTAGTAAAAGACCCCCCAAATGACCAATCAGGTCTCTGATCTGTTTCTTCCTGTGTGGGATGTGCTATCACTACCAAGGAGGTTTAATAAACAGGAGATGAAGTGAGGTCAGAATGCTGAAACCAATTAGGTTAGTCTGAGTTTCCCCTTCCCAGCGCAGCTGTCATCCCCATTCACTCAAAACAAAGCAAGCAAACCTATGAGCTGCTGCATCTAAGTTGTTGTTCTTTATTGTTGGCAGCATTTTTATTTAATCACACTTATATTTTCAAACATGCCAGCTTGTGAAGCATACGGATGTACACAGAGGAAGTATAATAATGGAATAACTTTTTATAGGTAGATTAATAATTTGTTATAAATCTTAATCAGTGGTCAGTTGGAGGGGCTGGTTACAGGGATACCCTAGCATGTTATATTCGTGCAGAGATTTTTTTTTTCTCCTGGTGATGGGCCACTAAAACAGATATCATGTCATGAGAATCAGGTGCTCAACATTCAGAGTTTCTATTTATTTATTTATTACATTCATATCCCACATTTAGCATGTATTAGGTTGAAACCAGGGAGCATTTGAAAGCTGTGTTGTTTTTCCTGTGCCTAGATCAAAAGAGAAAGATGGTTTGTGGGACCTTGCTCCTTCTGTTTTGAAGAATGCAGTGGTATAAAAACGCACTTAATATTGTTTATTACTATTATTTACTACTGGTTGATATACAGCAAAAGTTAACCAAGTCAACTTCATGCTTTGTAATATAATTTTTAATTGCATTTTCTCAGTTATTACCCAAATACAAATAAAATTATAATGTTAATTATACGACCGTGTCTGCCTCTTATGGTAGTTAGGATAACCTGGTCCTGGAGTTACCCAAGGCAGTCAGGTTTGTCAAGATATTGACAATGAATATTCATGAGAGAGATTTGCATACAGTGGAGGCAGTGCTTGTTATGAAATACTTTGAGTCCTACTGATCTGTACATCTGTTGCGTCATTTTGGCGGGTGGAAACAGTCATGTGGGATTATAGGGAGGGAGGGGAAGGGTTCTTGAGGTATGTTCTCTGTAAAAGATTTTATTGTGCCATGTTGGATGGTTTACTGTTTTTTTCTTGTTCTGTATGAAGCTTATCAACCAACATGTTTTGCTTTTAATAAAGATGATTAAAGCATAAAAAATAAGTTTTGGATGTTACTGAATTCTATTATTCTGTCTCACTGTATTTCCAGTATAAGCTATCACAAGAACAAAATATAAGAAAACCAATGGGCTGCATTGGGGGCTTATAGCCCATTTAGTTATGTTTCAACAAATGAGAGATCTGCTTGACAGAAAATATTTTTATTATTTTGACTTATAAACCACTTGTCCCTGAAACTTTCTCAAACAGAATAACCCATTTGTGTATCTAAAAGGTAAACTTCTACAAAACAGGTGAAGATGTGATTCCATGTGCACCAATGAAAGGAGAGTTTAATTCTACTTCCATTTAATTTCATTATATTCCATCATCTTTATAACACCAGGCTTCCCAAGGCAGATTACAACAGTTTAAGATTAATCAATCAGGAAACCGGATATCCTCACTGAAATATGGCCATTTGTATGGTATACTGTGTATTTATTTAGTTTTTAGTGTAGAAAAATGAGCACATAATACAGAGTTTAAAATTGCTGTTTCTACCAGCTCTAATAATTTTTAAAGATGTTTTACTGATATTCAATTAGTAGTAGTATGTTTTGATATTTATATCTACATATAGAAAGCTTTCAAATAAATTAAAAAGCTGTCCAATAAGTAAAAAAACAAAACAACTTTTGTCCTCCACCTTTTAAGGTACTGCCTATCCAATTGAAACAGCTTTAAACTTGTTACAGATGGACCAACAATAAAAAACCGACAATGTTGGTGCAGCAGCTCAATGACGGCTGCGCTGGGAAGGGGAAACTTAGTCTGTCCTAATTGGCTTGCTTCCATTCCTGTTTATTAAACCTCCATGATCCACCTTAAGGAGGTGGGCTATTGCAGTATGACCTCAGCAAAGGGGGAGGAGTGAAGAGCTTCTTTGAGAGGGGTCAGCTGCTTTGTTTTTCTCTTCCTGTGTGTCTGCTGAGGAGCTGCAAAAAGCAGAAAAGATTTGGAAGAGAAGACTTGTCTCCTAGGATTGGAAATCCTTGCAAGCCCCAGTCCTATATAAATAGGGAATTTATCTGAGACCTTCAGGGATCAGCCCAGCCTTCTCTAGTCTTAGTCATCTTTCCAGAAACAGGGAATCTCCAGCCTCAATCCATTCCAACACCCGCTCCAAATTTAGAGGGAAAACAGGAGGGAAATGTCTGTCTTGTTTTCTGATCAGGTAAGAAGGTTTTCTCTCTCCTCTTGTACACGGAGTTCCAGCACTAAAAGAAAAATGTTTCCCAGGGCTTCGCTTTCAGCCTTCACTTCTTTTTCCTTGTAGGGGTCTGATGCACAAAGGGCCCTGTAAAGAATCGCTCTATAACTCCACCTCGGTAAAAATTACCAATTTGGACATACAGAGGGATACCCAAAGAGAATCTCATGCAAATAAGCTAGAAATTTGCATGCAATGGGTGGGGGGGGAAGCCAACTCCCCTGCATCCCCAGACAGCATTCCCTTGTTGTCTGGTGGACCCCGGAAGCCCCCACCTCCAGAGCCCCTCTGACAAAATTTCCTGGTGCCCAGATCCTCCTGACACCTTCTTCCCCCCACCCTGGGTTACCATATGGCTCCAGAAAAAGGAGGACGGATTGAGCCAGCTGGGTTTTACTTCCATTGCTTTCCATTGAAAGCAATGGAAATAAAACCTGGCTGGCTCAATTACTTCCATTGAAAGCAATTGCTTTCCATTGAAAGCAATGGAAGTAAAACCCGGCTGGCTCAATCCGTCCTCCTTTTTCTGGAGCCATATGGTAACCCTACGGCGGGCCCACTAAAATTCCCTGTTGGTCCGATGGACCCCAGAACCTTCTCCCAATCCCCCCTTGACAAAATTCGGTGGTGTGTGGACCCCCCGACCCCACACCCTAGTAAATGATCCTGGTGGTCTAGTGACTCCCTCCCTCCCCTCTCTTGTACCTTAATAAAGTTGGGCAGGAGCGACAGGGCCCCAACACGTTCAAAATGGCAGCACCCAGCCCCTGCCCGGTGTATTCTGAAATGCACTGGGAAGGGCTAAACTCCATACTGAAGTCTCTTATTCAAGAGTAATCAGGGATATGTGCACATCCACATCCATAAATATAATCAGTGTCATAGAAAGGAACACCAAGTGTCACTCACTGGCCATTCCCAAATTCCTGCAATTCTGCACATGCTGCACAGAAAGGGCACTCTGTCCCCATGTCCACCTCAACTAACATATCACCTGTACCTATGTAATGTCCCTCCCCCATCTCCCAATATGAGAGCCATTACACAACTTGGAGGCCACAGAGAAGCAGCAGGCTGTTATGGACCTAGGGGAATGGGAGGTGCCACAAAATCCGGAGGACCCCTGTGAGGGCATGCCTCCTCTTGAGGGAGAATAAGTGGACTGGGAGGGACACTATCAGCACCCCCCACTACCACAACCACCACCGGACAGCACTGCAGCCCTACTGCACCTCCTGCAGGAAGTGGTTGCAAGACAAAACCAGTTGCTGCAGGAGGTGGCTGGACTGCGGCAGGTTTTGGAGCAGCAGATGGGGGCACAGAGGCAGCTCCTGCTGCTGGTGGTAGAGCTGGTGCAGAGGGGCATCCAGGACAAGAGCAACCCCCAATGAGGGAAATGAATATTGGGCCCACTCCCTTTGTAAATTAGTTTATTTTTGTTTACCAAATACAAATGTTTTCCTGTTTTGCACACCAGGGTCTCTACTTTATGCACTACATATGTGGTATTACAGAAAAACATTGGTGGCCGGGCCACCTGCCACAAGTCCAGCTACATGCTGGAAGCTGTAATCTGGGTTGCATGAAAGGTCTGCCGTGACACAGGTATAAGTGTGACTTCAACCTGAAAAAAGATATCTATATAAAATAGTCATAACTATGGTTTAATGTTCTTTTAAGGAGGTATAAGTGTGGCCATGTAGAAGGCCACATGTTTCTTACAACCTGCATCAATAGAACTGCCCCATTACCCCCCTTACCATACAGCCCCACACCTTTTGGACACAAAGCTAAACAATAGGTATGTTGTCTTGCGCTAGCAATCTGCCAGGTACAAACCTGCAGATACGCCTAGGCAGTGCCTAGACTATTGTTTGCTCGTTGTTCAGCAGGCTACCTTACCCACAACCAACATAGCCGAGGGCCAGGAAAGTCCTGCAAACAGCTGTGTCATATTTTCACATTGAGAATGTGTCAGCAATGGTATAAATTGGTGAGCAGGAAAGCAAAAACAACAATGTACAACTATGGAAGATACCGACAGTAGTCAGGAGAAAATGAAACCATTAGATGCATGTATATTTTATCACAATTGCAAAACGTTCAGATACTGAACAGCAGAAGAGGTTCCCCATAGGAATAAATAGCCTCAATCTGGGAGCTGCAGGGCACAGACTAGGGGAATTATATAGGCAGCAGGCTGGAGCCACCTGCAGGGGATTTAGAACAGGAACTGTAACTAGATGCCCTCCCCCTCACTATGACTTATGGGCTTGAGCCTGTGAGAGGCATCCACCTGTGGCCAGATAGAAAATGGTTTGCAGAATTGGATAGAAAAATGTTGCATTTCCCTAACTATGGAGGAATATAGGAGTGTGTTCAGCTCTCTGGAAAATACATTCAGTACATACATGCTTTGCCCCTCCCCCGAACTTTGAGATTGGGCAGTTAAGCAAAGGTGACTGGGGTTCACCACATAAATGGGGATGGAGCCTACTGGGGAGACACATGAGGTGCAAAACGGGAGCACAGCCACCAGATGTGGATATTGTGAAACTGGTGAAAATAGAGGTGAGATTTGAATCCTGAGAAAAGGCACAGAATGGGGAGCCTTTGACCATGAGAGAAGAGGGTGCACATATCCATTCTCAGGGCCTCTCCCTCCCCCCCCTTGCAGGCAGCCACAAATGAGTGTGTCCAATTGAGAACAAGACACCTCTACATAGGGTAGAAACAATTATCACTATCATAGTCCACTGTATCAGAGTCCACTGCTATCCCTTGCAATCCTGCTGACCAGCTGCAGTGCTGTATCCTGCCCTGCAAGACACAAGAAGTGTTTGGTTAGCACCTACATAGTGCAGAGTATGTGTCAGGTCAGCTGCATAGCAGAAGGGGAAGGGGTGGCTGAGAGGTTTGTGCTTGCCTGCAAAAGATGTGAAAAAGGCAGAGTCCATCTGACTGAAAGCTTCCTAGGTGCAGGTGGTTGATCCTGGAGGGGAAAGAATGGAGAGTCAGAGCCAAGTTTGGAAAACGCAGAGTATATGATAAGCCAACACCCAGTCTAAAACATTTTCAAAGCAAGGGTAGACCGCCCCCAAACCAATTCTCCCTCAATATAGTGCAAGGATCCCCAAACTTGTACACATGTGGAACATAAAAGAAAGAGTGTCCAGGTTTGGCCCATAATCTTGGCAGTGTCCGGGTCGCTAGCTCAACTTAAGACGTTTAGAAATGTCACTCATAATTTAAAAGTAAACGTCCAGATTGTCAGCCCAGCTGGAGATGTTTAGAAAGCACACCCATAATGGAAACTAAAACGTCCAGATAGTCAGCACGGCTGTAGCCATAATTTTCACCCATAATCAGAACTAAGAGCTCATTTGTGAAACGTCTAGTGGAACCTCCCTTGGACGTCTTTGGGGAAGTATTTATATTTAAATGATTTTTATTGATGATCAAACATTTGGAACAGAATTATTAAAAGGCAAACATTCTGTAATCATAGTAACACATCATATGCATTTATATACATCTTAACTGTATCATCAATTTTTACTACATTTACTCCCCCTCTACCCACCCCCCCCCCTATAACCTCTGTACCGTGAACTTCTTACTTCATGGTGTCTATTCCTTTCAAAATCTGTCACCAGACTTTACCCGTCTAAAACAAGGAGTATATGTCTACTGGGTTCCCCATACGTTAGGGTTTGCCAAAGTTATTAAGTACAGCACTTCTTGCTTTATAAGAGATATTTTGCAAATATGGGTTCCATATATTGATAGAATTATTTCTTCTCTTTGGGTTGCCATAGGCCGCCCTGGCTTCCCAGAGCATTAGCTCATGGAGCCTATTCCTCCAGAACCAAACGGAGGGTTCCGCCTGCATCCAGTGTCTAAGTATACATTTTTTTCCCCACTGCATATGCCTTACATAAGAATAACTCCAAATTTTTATCTTAGATCCCATATGCATCGCTTTTGTTCAAAAGTACTCCTCTCCAGGAGGGGAGTAGCCCTTGCCCTGATAATTGTTCAAGGTATTTCTGTACCGCTCTCTAAAATAATTTTATTCTGTCACATCTCCAAAATGCATGCAAAAAGGTATTCCTCTCTCTGTGACATTTAGGGCATTGGGCATCAGATATCCAGCCTGCCCTTGCTGCTTGTGATTGTGTGATGTATCCCCCATGGATAATCCTATATTGACTCTCCTGCAACTCCGCCCCACCCACTTGTTTGGGTATATCTTTGATCAATTTAGCAAAATTTATTCCCTTCAACTCATATCCCAAATCTTTACTCCATGTGTCTTTAAGCATCTCATACTGTATGCACGAGGAGGACTGAGCGACATTAAAGCTCTATGTAAGCTCGATATTGACACCTGTCTATGTGCATCCCCCCTCAGGAATTTGCGCAACCTATGGCCCAACCTCGTGCCCAGAAAATACGCCTCTAAATATGTAATAATCCTTATTGGCAAGTGAAAGCCTCTGCTGCAGGTCCTGAAATCCATATAGTCCCCCCTCTTCATTCCTCAAATGTTCAAGCAAAGTAATTCCCAATTCCGACCATCTATCAAGTATCCCTTTCTCTAACCCCGGGGAAAAATCCCCATTCCCTTGCAATGGGAGTTGATCACTAATATTGGGATCTTGTCTCCAGGATCGCATAAGGAATTGCCAAATGCGTCGCAGTGGCTGCAGCAGTATGCTTTTCCTACAAACAAGTGGCAAGCTTTTTGTTTTAGCCTGCAGGAGAAAATTCAAATGCCAAGGTCTAAATAGTGCACGTTCCCAGCTAAGCGGCGTATGTTGATTTGTATTAAGCAGCCAATCCCTAAGATGTCTCAGAAGGCATGCCTGATTGTATCGTTTAATACAAGGGAATCCTAACCCTCCCTGTGCCCATCCATCATACAGATATTCAAATCGTAATTTAGACTTCCGCCCCCTCCCCCCCAATAAGAATTTCTGACTCATCCTGTTCAACTTGCGTAAATCTTTACCAAGTACATGTATTGGCAACACCTGTAAGATATAGAGCCATCTCGGGAATATGATCATTTTAAATAAGTTGATTCTACCCATTAACGATAAAGGTAAATGGCTCCATCTCTCAAGAGAGCATCTGGTGTCCTGTAACAGCTTTTCTATATTAATTTTATAAAGTGTGGTGGTATCCAAAGTCAGCCATATTCCTAGATATCTGAAGGATTCCTCTGCCCATTTCAACGGGAGCTGTTCCCGCCAAGCTCCAACTTGGTCTCCCTCCCTCTGCAAAGCTTCAGACTTCTCCAAATTTAGCTTAAAGCCAGAGAAATCACCAAACTCTGCCATACATTCTAAGAGAGCTGTCAGTGATGTTTCAGGGTGGATCACATGTGCCAGCGAAAGCTGCTATTTTAAACGTTTCTGTGCCGATCCTGACACCTTGTACATCGGGTGTCTGTTGGATATTTCTAATCAGTGGGTCTAGTGTTAATACAAACAATAAAGGCGACAGGGGGGCATCCCTGCCTAGTCCCCCTATGTATAGGAAAGGGAGGTGACAAGATTCCATTAACCCACACGGATCTCCTGAAAAAACCCTTGTATACCATAAGCGTCTAAAGTGCCAAATAAAAAGTCCCAAACCACCCTGTCAAACGCCTTTTTGGCATCAAAGCTGACACCGATGGTATGGCCTGCGTGGACGCCGCTTCCAAGGTTACCAATATCTTTCTCACATTTTTAGTAATAGTCCTGCCCTGTACAAATCCCACCTGTGAATCCTCGATAACGTCTGGCAGTATTCGAGACAGACGGTTTGCTAAGACTTTAGCAAATAGTTTGGCTTCAAAATTAAGTAACGATATTGGCCTATAAGATTCAGGTTTCTGTGCATCCTGCCCTGGTTTGGGGAGCACTATAATCTGCGCTGTTCGTAAAGAAATGGGCATTTGCTTCTCCTGCACTATGACATTAAACATTGAGGTGATGGGTACTACGACTTCATCCCTCAACATTTTGTAAAATTCTCCTCTGTAGCCATCTGGGCCCGGGGCCTTCCCCAATGGTCCTTGTTGTATAGCCCATGATACCTCATCTGCCGTTATGGGAGCATTTAACATGTTTAGACTTTGTGTGTCTATTTGCGGAAGCTCTTACCCAGCCAAATACATCTCACTGTCCATCGGGGGTGGATCTGGGATAGCATATAGCTTCTGATAATATTCTTTCATGATTCTGTTAATAAGGACATCTTTATTTTCTAAAGTTCCATTTGAGGAATACAGGGTGTTTATTTTATAATTGCCCTGCCTAGGATTTGCCAACCTAGCCAGCATCCTTCCACTTTTATTGGCGTATTTTTATAATTGATATCTATAGTACGCATAATTCCGTTGGGCTTTATGGTGGAGTCTCTCATTTAGGGTTTGCTGCAATTCTAGAAGCTTGGCTTTTAATATGACGTCATGTTGGCGTCCGTACTCACGCCATAGCCGTGTTATCTCCTTTTCCAACCTAAGCAGGTCCCTCTCCTGTGTCTTTTTCTGGTGACTTGTGTAAGCGATAATCTCACCCCGAAGTACGGCCTTAGCTGTATCCCAGTAGCGTATTGGAGTTGCCATGTGTGCCTGATTAGTGTCTTGAAACTGCTTGTATTTATTAAGTATGAATTCCCGGAAACCCTGATCTTTATAAAGCCGAATAGGGAATTTCCATTGGAATTGACCAGGACTGCCCTCTGAAGGTTCCCATAGAGCCATCACCATTGCATGATCTGAGATTTTGATGGGATCTATTTCTGCTGCACGAAGCTTTGTAAATAATAAACGAGAGATAAAAATATAATCAATCCGCGACATGGTGGCAAGTGCACGAGACAAATGAGTATAATCACGCTCCAATGGATGCAAAGTGCGCCACACATCCACCAGCTCCAGGAGTTCACTCAACATACCTATTCCTCTGGATTCCGCACCCGATCCCTTTTTGCCCCCCTGAGATCTGTCCAATTTAGGCTCACCAACTTCGTTGAAATCCCCTCCTATCAGCAGGGGAGTTCCTTCAAAGCTTGTTAAATGATACAAAAGTTTTTTGTAAAATGCCTTATTATACGTGTTGGGAGCATACACATTACATATAACTACTGGTTGACGCTCTATTGTTAAGTGTGCCAATACATATCTTCCCGCCTTATCCGCGATAGTCTTATGTGTAGTGACTTGGACCCCTTTCTTAATTAAAATTATAACCCCTGCTTTTTTCGCCTGCGCTAGAGATTCATAATATGAACGCACCCACCAACTACATAATTTCTCATGTTCTTTGGCGGTTAAATGCGTTTCCTGAAGTATTGCTATTGATGCCTGTTGCTTATGAAGTTTTTGAAGTATTTTTTGCCGTTTAATCGGCAAAGAAATACCCCTCGCATTCCACGTCACCACTTTAAGGGCCATCATGTATTGTCAAGTACCACAGAAAATGTTACCTTGATGCCTTCACTGAGTGGGCAGGGGGGGCATCCCAGCCTATACCCCCACCGCCTATGGTTAGACAAAATTCCACAGAAGTATACTCCTCGTGTTTTGGGGCAGTATTTAAACGTCCTCTGTATTTTCACGTGTTCTGATACAACCTTGAGAATGACACCTACGCAGGCACCTACCCATAAGGGCAATTTTACAGAGGCTAAGATTGAATTTCTGGTGCAGTAAATAGGCAGACCCAACACTAATGTGTTTGCCATTCCTCACCGTTTGCTGGATGTTCACATGTAGGGGTACATATTTGAATGCTGCAAAACAGTAGCAGGTTGGTTATTGTTACAAACACACTTTCTCCCCTTTTGCTATGCAGGTGATGAGACAGACTCAGAGGCTGAAGCTGGCTGTAGTGACCACCAGCCCCAGCACACTGAAGGGCAGGTTGAGGAGCCTGCATCAATAAAGGAAAGCAGTGGACCTGGAGGTCTGGCTACAAAGGACACCATCCAGGGCCAGTCACATGTGAAGAAAACACAGGGTACAGCAGCAGAGGACCTCTGTCCACCTTCCCCCCCCCCCCAGCCTTTGCTGATATTGGTGCTAAGGATGAAGAGGCAGAAGGGGAGGGACACCATCAACCCAGGCCATCCAGCCAGAGGAGACAGCGGCTGTGCCTTGCTACACAACTGCTTGACCACATTGTGGAGCTGGAAGAATATTGGCGGCAGAAATTGGAGCTGCTATGGGAAGGGGAAGAGGCCCAAAGAGAAGCTGTCCTTCTCCTTCCACCAGTGGTGATAGTGCACAGCAACCAGCTGCAAAGCACAGGAGGATGGGATCCTCAGCCTTCACCAGCCACTGGTCCACCAGCTCACAGGCCTCTATCAGTCACCACACCAGCTCCCATTCTGGGTCCTGTGCCCAGGTTGCAGGGCAACACCCAGCCAACAAGGTGGCCAGACCTTGTACGCCTTGTAGCGCTATAGAAATGCTAAATAGTAGTAGTTCTAGAGGGCAGCCAAGGCAGCAGGCTGCCTTGTCGAGACTGAGGAGAATGGGAGCTCATCAGGGAAGGACTCTGAACAGAGTTCCCCAGCAACAACAACAACTTGACTGCCACCAGCTGCTCAGGAACAGGTTGGGAGGGGTAGGAGCCAACGGGGCCAGGGAGGGGGAGGAGAAAGTAGGCAATAGTTTCTCTGATGGGATGTGCTGGGGGGTGGGGGAGTGTGCTGGGAGGTGGGAGGAAGAAGTGTGAGGGTTGGAGGGAAGGGAATATGTACAGAGCAGGTGATGGTGGTGGGAAGGTGTGGTGGTGGTGTGTAACTGGTGTGTCATTGAAATAAATGTTCATCACTTACTGCCACTAAAACTTTTTCTCGATGAGTCTGCCTGGCTCGAACCCCAAGCTGGTGAGCACTCTGCTCTGTGGCTTGATGGTGGAGGGGGTTCCTCATCATCTTAGTCTGGGGCCTGCTGCTCTGGTTGCTGTGGATCCTCTGGGAGGGCCTGTCCTCTGCGCAGGACCAGATTATGTAGCATATAGTAGGCCATAAAGATCTTGGCAACCTTTTGGGGGTTGTACAGGAGCTCCACTCCAAAATGATCTAGACCTGTTCTTGAGCTTTCCAAATATGTGCTGTATGATGCCACGTGTCGTCCGATGTCTGCTGTTGTATTCCTCCTTTGCCTTTGTTTGTGGGTGCACTATAGGGGTCATGAGCCAGGGCTCCTGTGGGTAACCTCTGTCACCTTTGGGGAGAAGCAGAATGAGAAACATGGGTGTGTATTGTCTGGAGTGGGTGCCCTGTGTATGTGGGGTGGGAATTGAGGATTATGGAGTGACCTGGAGGAAGACAGTGCTAAGGGTTGCTGGGTGGAGGGGGTATGGGTTTTGCTGATCTATGTTGCAGTTACGTAGGAGCCATCCGCTGGTGATCTCCCCTTGATCAAACCTGCGAAAGATTTCAGAGTGCTGTAATATATAGGTATCATGGGTTGAACCTGGGTGTCGGGCATACATGTCTACAATCTCCCCCTGGGCATCACACACAACTTGCATATTCATGGAGTGGAATGCTTTCTTAGAGGGGCATAATCGAAAGGGGCACCCAAGTTTTCCTGAGGACGTCTTTGCAGGACGTCCCGGCGAAGGGGCGGGGAAACCCGTATTATCGAAACAAGATGGGCGTCCATCTTTCGTTTCGATAATATGATCAGGGATGCCCAAATCTCCGGATTCCCGACCCCCCCCCCCCCCCCCCCCAAGGTTTGATGGGTCCGCCATGGCCTGCTGTGGATTCTTGAACCAATATCTAATGAATTACAAATTGCAACCTGCTTCCTTTCCCTCTGAACGCACCAATGTAACATTATTTCTGTACCATCAGGTCAAGCTTTGGCTTGGGCCTCCCCATTGTGGGAACAACAGGACCCTGGCCTCTCGTACCTTTCTGAATTTGTTTGCCAGTTCAGAATGGTGTTTGATAAGCCTGGGCGACCTTCCGTAGCTTCCATGTAGATGCTACGACTTCGCCAGGAAAACCTCATACAGTGGGATCGTATGCCATTCGGTTCCCTACCCTGGCCACTGAGTTACGGTGGAACCAAGAGGCTTTAACTGCCATTTTTTGTCAGGGCCTTGCCGTAATGATCAAGGACGAGTTGGTGGGTCAAGATGTTCCCACCATATTGGATGAACTAATAAATTTGTGTACCCGGATTGATGTTTGCTTCCAGGAAAGAGCCCAGGAGTGGGCTAATCAGTATTGAGTTCCCCGTACTCCTCCACGATTCCAACGACCAGCACCCCGGACTGACACACCTGGCGTCTCCTCCGAAGGCTCAGAGGAACCCATGATGGTTGGTCATTATTGTCTGTTGGAGAAGGAGAGGGTGCATTGGCGGAAGAATAAGCTGGGCCTTTATTGCGGAGAACCCGGACACTTCCTGGCTCAGTGTTCACAGAAATCGGGGAAACGTCTAGGCCCAGGGTGTTTGGGGAAACTCACCTTGGGCCTGTGCGGTAATTTCCCCAACTCTCTTCTGACAATGCCAGTTACTCTTCACTGGCCTGGCACAGCGAACACTATTTCCCTTATAGACTCCGGAACCACAGGGAATTTCATTGATTCCAATCTATTGCAGCAGCTTGGGGTTCCCATACAACCTATTGGTACCGTCTTGCAGGTCACCTTCATTCAGGGAGAAGTGCTTCCTGACAAGGTTCATCGAATCACAACGCCTGTTAAGCTACAAGTGGGTATTTTTCATTGCGAACAAATTCAGCTTTTAGTTCTACCCCAGTCCATCTATGCTCTTGTTCTGGGGTTTCCCTAGCTCTGTCTGCATTCCCCCTGGATCAATTGGAGCATGAACTCCCATCGAAAGATGAGGAGCATGATGTTTTGCTAAATGCTTAAGCATGTCACTCCCCGGCCCATGGTGGCGGCTACTTCTCTTTTGCCCTGTCTACCTCCAAAATATGCGGACTTCTAGGATGTTTTTGTCAAGAAAGAGGCAGATGTTCTACCTCTGCATAGAAGTTTCAACTGTATGATTGATTTAATTCCCGTTGAGATGACTGCTAAAGGACTAATCTATACCCTCTCCCAGGAGGAATCTCAGGCTATGACAGAATATGTCCAGGAGAACCTGAAGAAAGGTTTTATCCATCTGTCTACCTCTCCGGCAGGGGCAGGTTTCTTCTTTGTTTCCAAGAAGGATGGCACACTCCGCCCCTATATAGACTACCAGGGCCTTAATGCCATTACGACCAAGAAACGCTACCCTTTTCCACTCATATCGGAATTATTTGACCGTCTCTAGGATGCTGTGATGTTCACGAAGCTAGATCTCTGGGGAGCCTATAACCTGATCCGAATTTTCAAGGGGGACGAGTGGAAGACGTCATTTAACATGCTTGAAGGGCATTATGAGTACCGGGTTATGCCCTTCAGCCTGTGTAATGCTCCTGTGGTCTTCCAGGATTTCATGAATTTCATCTTCAGAGGTCTCTCGTATTCATCCATGATAGTCTATCTGGATGATATTCTCATCTTCAAATCACCTCAGAACCATCCCAGACATGTAAGAATGATCCTCCACCGACTTCAAAAGAATCATCTCTTTGCTAAACTGGAGAAGTGTTCTTTCCACCAGACCTCCATTCCTTTCCTCGGATATATTATCTCTTCCAAGGGACTACAAACGGACCCGGACGAACTTCGAGCCATCCAATCTTGGCCCTAACCTCAAGGACTTCAAGCCTTGCAACGCTTCTTGGGGTTTGCAAATTACTCCAGACAGTTTATAGATCATTATTCTATTGTCACAGCTCCCTTGACGGCCCTCACCAGAAAGGGAGTGGACGTAAAAATCTGGTCCCCAGAAGCCTGGTGGGCCTTTGATATTTTGAAGTGTGCCTTCTTGTCAGCCCCCGTCCTGCAGAGTCCAGATATTAATAAACCCTTTATTAAGGAAGTGGACGCATCTTCTTTGGAAGCTGGAGCCATTCTGTCTGAAACCTCTGAGATGGGGACATCCCTGTTTCTTTTTATCCAAAAAGTTCACTCCCATGGAACGTAATTATACCATTGGAGATAGAGGGCTGCTAGCCCTCAAGCTGGCATTACAAGAATGGTGCTATTTACTGGAGGGGGCTATCCACCCCTTTACTGTGATAACCAATCACAAAAACCTGTATTTGCAATACGCCAAACGCCTTAACCTGCGACAGGCCCGATGGTCTTTATTCTTTGCTCGCTTTAACTTTCAAATTATCTTCCGACCTACAGAAAAGAATGTCCAAGCTGATGCATTATCCAGGACTTATGAGTTACCTGAAGAGTCTGAGGAGCCCCAGCCAATGCTAAATCCTGCCTGTGTTGTTACAGCTACAGGGGTTTCACCATCTCTCACAACACCACTGGTGCCTGCTAGACTCCGGCGGCCTGTCCTCAAATGGGGACATTCCTCTCGCCTGGCTGGTCATCCAGGGTTCCTTAAAACCCTACATCTAATCTCCCAACACTACTGATGGCCTCGGATGGTGTAGGATATCTGTCAATTTGTCGCCACTTGTCTGACTTGTGCCCGTAACAAGAGTGTTCATTCTAAGCCTTGGGGTCTTCCATAACCTCTACCTGCTCCTTGAAGCCCTTGGCAGGAGATTTCAATGGATTTCATCACGGACCTCCCTTCTTCCTGAAGCAACATAGTGATCTGGGTGGTAGTGGACTGCCTCTCCAGGATGGAGCATTTTATACCTATGCCTACTCTTCTCTCTGTGGTCACTCTGGCTCAAGTATTCATTCAGCATGTATTTCGTCTCCATGGGCTCCCTCTACATATCATCAGTGATCGAGGTCCACAATTCACTTTACGCTTCTGGAGATCCCTCTACTCGGCACTGGGTGTCACCACCCATTTCTCCTTGGCCTACCATCCTCAGATCAATGGTCAAGTGGAACGAATTAACCAGAACTTCAAAGGCTTTCTCCGGATGTATGTCGACAGCCGTCAGGACGACTGGGTCTCTTTACTTCCCTGGGCAGAGTTTGCTTACAATAATAGTTTCCACGAGACTTCCGGGATGTCACCCTTCTTCATAGTATATGGACAACATCCCCGCCTGTCGCTACCGATTCCTGTAACTCCTCAACCTCCTCTTCAGGAGATTCACAATATATTGAAGAAGATCCAGAAACACCTCCAACAAGCCTCGGACCGATTTAAGCACTTCGCTGATCTGAAGAAAAGAGCTGCTTCTACTTTTCAGATGGGACAGAAAGTCTGGCTCAGTAACACGTATCTGAGATTGAGTCTACCATCTTTTAAATTTGTTACCAGATTTATTGGGCCTTTCTCTATACGCTCCAGGGTGGGAGCTGTCACGTATCGATTACAATTACCTCCTAACCTCAAGATACACAATACCTTCCAAGTGTCTATTCTGAAACCTTTTTTATCCTCCAAGTGGCATCCCGAACCTAAGCAGCCCACTGTTCCTGAAACTTCTCCAGATCTGGAATACGAGCTAACTGAAATCTTGGATTCTAAATGACATGCTGGGAGACTTTATTATTTGCTAGCTTGGAAACACTTCGGCTCCGAGGATAACTCTTGGGAGCCCGCCACCAGTGTTCATGCTCCTGACTTGATTTGGGATTTCCACTCCTGCTACCCATCCAAACTGGGCCCAGCTCAGAGGGGGGCCCGTGAGGAGGAGGTACTTTCACAAACCCGGAATCAGAAATAGGGTGTCAGACATGTGTGACTTCGGCGTTCCTGATTCAGACGCACTGGACGCATGCGTGTAGCTCCATCTAATGTATGCGCATCATATGTCAGCGTGCCTTCTGGCTACAGCGCATCATCCCGGTGTGTGCAGGTAGGGCGCGGTCCTCCTTTGACGTCAAACACCTTCAGCTGTTAAGAAAGGAATCAGTCAGTGTTTCTTTGCCTCAGCTACTTATTTGTTGGATAGTACCAGTGCGTTTATTCTCTTCTGACTTACCTGCCTGGACCTCCGCCTGAACCTGACCTTGTCTTTGGATCGATGCCTGCATGGACCTCTGCCTGAACCTGACCTTGCCCTCTGTTCTCCTCCTACTTGGACCCAGGCCTTCTCCTTTAGTTCTGGGCCTGACCTACTCTCTGTGGCTATCCGTCTTTTCTGCCAACCTTGCTTGCAGTCTCCAGGCCAGGACTGTCACTGCCTTTCTACAGAGAATTCTAATTCCTTTCCTAGTAGTCTCCTCCAGCCCAGTTCCTGCTGAAGTCCTGCTGGCTGCCTGAACCTAGGGGCTCAACATCTGGGGAACGGTGGTCATCGCAATGAAAACCTGGGCCTTTCCGGCTGCCTATTCTAGAATTGATTCCTCGCCTTTGCACCTGGTACCTCGCTCTAGGATTGGCATAAGTGCTCACTTCCATAGGTTGTTCCCAGGAACAAGTTACTGACTGGGACAGACCTTGACACCTATTCCTGTATGTGGCCTCTCGTTCCCAGGGGAGTCAGAGTGTGATGTGTGGGTAGTCAATGATTCCTATGACCGAGGGGAAGCGAGCTATGGCGTACATGTGAGCCATGTTGTTCGGCAGGGCTTTTGGGGTGGTGGGGAAGGTGATGTACTCCAAGGTGTGGGTAAGAAGTCATCAAGGAATTGGGTAAAGCAGTTTGAAATGGCAGGCTGGGTGAGGCTCACGTTGATAGCTAGCACATACTGGAAGCTACCAGTGGTCAAAAAAGAGAGAGAGGCGGTGATCTTGATATGGATAGGGATGGGATTGTTCCTACGGGTCCTGGCCTGCAGAAGGGGTTGGAGCTGGTCACAAAAGTGCTGAACGGCAGCCCTTTCAAAGTGGTAGCTATTGAGACACTGCTGGTCAGTAAGGTATAGGACACGCGTATGGGGCCTGAAAACTCTGGGATGTGAGTATCTCCTGTTGCACCTCCCCTCCAAACTCTCCTCCTCTTCTAATACGTGGGCCACCTGTGCATTCAGTGCATCCATTTCCCAACACAACAGGTGCAACCCAATGACCCCAGTGCTCATCTCTCCCTACCAACCTGGTGAAACCCAGCACCAACAAACACCTTGACACTCCCACCACCCACAAGCAATGCAGTCACACACAGCACAGCCACACAGCACTCACTCTCTCAGCCACTGCAAACACTTGTGCCGCATCATCTACCCACATACTTTCCAAAAGACAACTAACAGTCCTCACAAACACACACATAGCAGCACACAGGACAAAGAGAGGAACACAGACAGACGCCAAACAGTTAAGGGGGTATAATGAATGAAATGTGGGCTTGGGGACAATTAATGGAGGGGGAGGGGATGGAAATACAGAGGAACAAGTAGTTGTGGCTGGGGGAAGGGGGGCTAGCAGGGGTGGACAACCTGAGAAGGTGAGACATAGAGTAGGCAAGTCAGGGAATATAAGGGTGAAAAGGTTCAGACTAGGGCAGACAGACAAACGGTAATGCAACATGAACAACTCTCAACTTTCTCTCATACCAACTATTCCTCCACTGGTTAGGGTGGTGGACTCTGGTCCTGAGGAACTGAGTTTGATTCCCACTTCAGGCACAGCTCCTCGTGACTCTGGGCAAGTCACTTAACCCTCCATCGCCCCAGGTACAAATAAGTACCTGTATATGTAAGCAGCATTGAGCCTGCCATGAGTGGGAAAGCGCGGGGTACAAATGTAACTAAAACTAAAATAAAAAAACTCCACAAAATCGCTATTGGGTCTAAAGACAACTTTGTTCTTATCCCAGAAACTTTTATATCAGGTCTGACTCTCTGTATTTTTGAATTCCAGCCAATGTGAAATCATTTTGCTGTGCGCTGAAGACATTCTGTATGACTGCCAAAGACACGCTTTCAACATGCTCACTATGGAGATGTTCTAAACTGGACGCACTAGCAATTTAGATAGATTTTATTTATTTATTTATTTGATTATAGCATTTGGACGTTTCCCGCTAAGAAACACGTCTATCTCACTTTTAGACCACTTTTTAGATGTCTTTCGAAAATGAGCCTGATAGTTATTTATACTTTTACACATTCATGTTACTCATACTTTTATACAACTTTCAATACCTCTTATTTATTTATTTAATCTTTATTTAATTATGTAGTATTCATTCCTAGGTCATATTTCTATATTTTTCTAAGGGACATCATAACACCTTTCGTATTTTGAACTGCTCTTAGCATCCGTTGCCTACTGTTATGCTAGATCCATTTTTTCACTTCTGTCTTGCTTTCAGTTTGGCTTTATATCACTTGCGATGTACCCCTCTCCCCCACCCCCGGTGTTTTTTAAAGAATGAGCACAGATTGGTTCACAACATAGTCTACTCTTTGATGATGCAAACACTATTACATATTCAACAGTAATTACATCGTAATAATGGTTATTTATATGTTTCCAGTTCATGAGAGATGATGTTGCGTTGTGCAAACAGTGATGGCAATTTTATGATTTCAAGTATGGTTTTTCCCTCTTCTTAGAATTCCCGACAGCATAGTATCCCCTTACAAGCCACTATTGTAGCACTCTGTGGGGTCTGTCATTTTTACACTGTGCCTTTAAACGATCGTCATTCATTTTAAACGTTTGTCATTTGATTACATAGAATTTATGTCAACTTCAATTTTTAGACACTTAAGCCAAATGTCGATTCGTGAAAACTGTAATGTTAATTTGATGCAAGGTGTATATTGTTAGGCTTTAAACAACTACTATAAAGTATTTTTCCAAAGGTTGTTTACTACAATTTATGCCGTTTGTGTTTTGAACACTTTTAAAGACCATATGGACTGTATATCTTATAGTTATATCTTTTGGGTCTCTTGCCACAAGCTTTGTTTTATTTTATTCCATTGTGTGGAGATGTTGGTGTACTTTGGCATTCGTTATACTAGCTACAATGTGTCTTGGTTTACAGTCATAGTTCAGCATAGCCATCTGTACAGTATACGGTTTCTCTTTTTAAGTTTTTTGACAGAGGCATGGTACCTTTAAGACCTTTCTAAATACTAAACTCTTGTTCAATATTGGTTTGTGCTCTACAGGTAGGGTGGTCCTCTATGGATATTTTGGTCCTCACCCCTCCCCCTTTACATTTTGGGAATCTCTTCCTTCACAGTATACTGTTCCCTTACTTCACAATTTAGTGTTTGATTAGCCTGTCTCACTTTTTCTACACTTGTTCATATTCACATGTACACTGTTTCTTTGCAGTAGTGTTTTATGTCACCTATTTTTAAAACTCTTTCTTTACCCTCCTGTACACATTCAGTTTCACTTCCATTGTATATTTTTAATCCTATTCATACACATCTATCTTTTTATATTTATATGAACTTTTAGCTGGTTTAGATTAATTGTTAGGTGATACTTATTATATATATTTTTTTTATATTCATGACTTTTTATCTTTTGTCTTATGCTATGCTCTGCTTTTATATGAGGACCACTGACAAAGGCCTTTGTGCCAAAACACAGCTCATGTTGGGTATCACCTATATGCTGCATATGTGGACTGTTATGCTTGCTACATTTGAAGAATTAAACCTTTTTATTGAACCATTCTCTACTGGTCTAATTGAAACTTTTACTTGGTAACGTCTACTTTTGTTTGGATTCTCATATTTTGTGAAAGGTTTGTTTTCCTTTTTTCTTTCCATTAATATTTTGTTGGCATTTATGTTGCGGATTATTGTTTTTCCTCCCCCATAATTATTATATTGTGTGGTTCCCTCTTTTTGTGGTGTTTGTATTATTTTTGACATAAAGAACTATTCAACTGTCACTTCTTTTCTGGTCCACATGTGCTGATTACTATAGCTCCTTCTTCCAACAGCTGAATTAGCTAACTTGTGAGATTTCCGCTGTATCACTAGGGACCAGGAAACCTATCCAAAACAGTATCTGGATATCTGGAGAACAGAGCTCTCATCCTCTATTACTATAATCTGCAGGAGATTTCATCTCACTGATAGAGGTCTATTACTCAAATATGATAATGAAATTTGACTGAGGGTGTCCTGTTTACTGTTCCAGGCATCAGTTATATTCAAGGATGTTGCTGCTTATTTCTTGGACGTGGAGTGGAACATTCTGGAAGAATGGCAGAAGGAGCTTTACAAGAAGGTCATCAAGGATATTCATGACTTCCTCACATCACAAGGTAAATATGTCTTCTCTATTATCTAGCACACAGGCACATTATGAAATCATTGTTGCGCACCTTAAAACTAAAGGCTTTGTACAAGAACAGCCCGACTCATTCTCCCTTTTCTATGCATAGAGGGGCATTTTCAATATGACGTCTAAGTCCGACTTTGGACATTTTGTTCAAAATGTCCAAAATCCGAATAGCAAACATAGCCATTTTCAAAAAAGCAAAATGTCTATCTTTTTGTTTTTTCTGAAAATACTGTTTGTAACAAGGTTTTGTGCTGTATACATTTATCTTTTTAGGCCATTTTTGAAAAATACTGTCCAAGTGAAGGGCATAGAAAATCAAGCCATTGGGATGTAGGAGAGGCCAGCATTTTTAGTAGCCTGGTCCCCCAGACTTCCTAGGAGAGCAGTGGGACACCTTAGAGGACACTGCAGTGGACCTCATATAAATGCTTCCAGGTACACATCTCACGTGGCTCCCTTATCTTGTCTGCTGAGCCCTCCAAAGCCTACTCCCCCCAACTGTACAGCACCACGATAGCCCTTATGGATGAAGGAGGCACCTATATGTGGGTACAGGAGCGTTTTGGTGAGTTTGGAAGGGCTCAGAGTTTCAACCACAAGTGTAACAGGTAGGGGGAGGTATGGGCCTTGGGACCACCTGTCTACATTGCACTGCACTCACCACTGATAGACCTGGCTATAACATCTATGGCTGTCATAGAGGCTGGTATGTAATATTTTAATTCACATTTTTGGGGAATGAAAGGTGGTCAAATGACTACTTGGAGAGTAAGGGGAGGTCATCCCTGATTGTCTTCAGTGGTCATCTGGTCATTTGGGGCACCTTGTTGTGCTTTATTTGTTCTAAAAACAGGTCCAGAGTTAAACGTTTAGATTTTCGCCCTGGACGTTGTTTTTGTGTTCCATTATGGCTGTAAAACGTCCAAGTGTTAGGCACACCCTGAACCTGCCCTACGTTCACCTTCGAAATGTCTGGATGCATTGCAGATGAATTGCATAGATAGGCGTTTGGAAAATGGGTTTCAAAAATACCGATTTGGACATTTTGAGAAGGAAAATGTCCAAGTGGTGCTTTGACACTTTTTGGACATTTTTCTCTTTCGAAAATGAGCCCCAAAATAATTTGGCAGGGAAGAACAGAGAAAGAATTTATCTCTCAGACTTCTTCCTGAGAACTTCTGTGTAAGAACATGACATGTCAGCTGCGCTCTAGTCAACTGTACTGTGCAATGTGTAACCAGATGTCAGAGAAGATTATAATTTAAATGTCATTTTCCTATTTATTAACAGGTTATTCCATTGTTAATCCTGATGTTATATTCAAGATTAAAACGGAAGATGAGAAATATTTCACTCAACATTTTGAGTGTGAAGGCAACAAAAACCCAAATGACCCCACAAAGAGTAAGTAAATGTTTTGGATTTAAAGCTCTCTGCGTTTTCAGTTCTCATGAGATGGGTCATTCACATCAAATATTTGGAGACTTAAAATCCGTTTCATAATTTATATATTTAACTCTTTTTTTTATTAAAAACAAACATGTTCGCATTTCAAATGACATTAGATAACATCTTCTGGTACATCTTTACAGACCTCTTCTGTGTTATCTACTACAATCAATCTGTGTTACAAACCAAAACACTGTCCTTTTTCTTTTTCTCCCCCCCTTCCCAACCCCCTCCTCCCTCCCCTTCGTTCCCCTTTCCTTTCCCTATCTCCTTAACTTCTTCCTCCCCTCTCCCTCCCACCCCTTTTCCAAACCCAATCCTATCTGCTCTCCACTACTACAACATCTATTATATTCTTTAACCTTAGAAGTTTAAGCTTCGGGCCGCTGGTGTGAGCGTCCTCCAAAATGGGGCCCAACAGAATTGAAATTTCTTCCCCACTATCGAGTCCCAACTTAATACTCCCATCCGTTCTAGGCACATTAAGGACAACATCCTTACTCTCCATTGCTGCTTAACGGGTGGATGAGGCGAGATCCATTCAGCCAGTATGATGTGCTTAGCGATTATGACAGTCTTAGATGCAAATTCTATAAATCCTCTGGGACTGGGCTGACCTAGCTTGGGGTGGCCAAATAATAGTGCTACATCGTAACTCCAAGTTGACTTCCAAATCTTGGATATTTTAGACAATACACCTCCAGAACTTTTCCACCACTCTGCAGCTCCAAAAATGTGGCCCAATGTTGCTTCCTCGTAGCCACATTTTGGACAGGATCCCCAGGGAGACACTCCCATATGAAAGGCTCGTCTGGGGGCTATATATAGACGCAGAGCAAATTTGTATTGCAGTTCCCAATAACACACTGCTTTAGATGAACGTCTAATGGACAATATATGTGCTTTCAATTGTGTGACCTCTGTTCATCAACAAATCAGCGCTCCATTGCTGCACCAACGTAACATAGTCCAGTTCCGCTGCCGTGTCTCATATATGTCTGTGGTGAAAAGTGAGCGGCACCTCCTGCTGTGCCGCCAAAGCAAATGCTTCATAAAGCTCTTCCTGCGCATCTTCCGCCAAGGATTCCCACGCTAAGGAGTTTATGTAATGTTTAAGTTGCAAATAGTAAAATTCTTCCGTCTTCAGCAGCCCATATTCCAGTTGCAGTTCTGGGAAAGTTTTAATCCGGCCCTCTGCATTAAGCACATGGAGTAGGTACACCACCCCTTTACTTTTCCAATTTTGAAACACTGCATAAAGCCGCCCAGGATCAAGGTTCACATTCCCACAGATGGACCAGAAAGGTGTAACCCTTGCTGAGAACTTGTGTAAGCGACATACCCAGCACCACACTACCTTTGCCATAGGCATTATCATGGGGTATTTTAATATTCCGTTTCTTAATTTAATATTATCTGATCCTTGGTAAAACCTTCTTGACATGTTTTCTCATAACAGGCCTTCCGATTGTAACGTCTGTGTTCTCACTGAATGTTAAACAAGAGGATGATCTTCCCTTCTTGGATCATCCTGAATCAGCGATGTCTGAACAGACTCATCCATCTGTAACAAGTAAGTATAAAATTCCCACTGCACATCTTTAGTAAGGTCAGCCAGGACCATTTAGGAAATAGATACTGGTGGGATAAGAGGCATTCATCCCTTTCTTTTTTTTTTTTGTTACATTTGTACCCCGCGCTTTCCCACTCATGGCAGGCTCAATGTGGCTTACATGGGGCAATGGAGGGTTAAGTGACTTGCCCAGAGTCACAAGGAGCTGCCTGTGCCTGAAATGGGAATTGAACTCAGTTCCTTAGTTCCCCAGGACCAAAGTCCACCACCCTAACCACTAGCCACTCCTCCACTCCACTCTTTCTCCTACTGTCTATTTCCTAACTTTGGATGGAGTAGGCTGCCTGTGAAGATGGAGGAGGCACATGACGGAGGTGGGTGTTTTTGGGGGAGGGGGGGGGGGGAGGACGTAGGCCTTGTATTCCTGTCCTTTGGCCCTTAGGAGGGGAAAACACTTCAGCCTTCTTGGCTGGTATAAGAGAGACAATCAGACTTAGATTAGGCACAACCAAGCAAAATCTTTATTGGTATTTCTGTAAGGCAGTACAAAATGATTGTTCCCTCTGGAGCAGTTTGTTACACAGGAAGCAAAACACTGAGACTGAGCTACAAGGCTGCTCATTTTGGCTTTTTCATTCTGCATTTATATCCTGTGATAATTTTCATTTCTTCTAAAACATGTGATTCCTCTTATTCTTACTTATTGTACATAAAAGGGTATTCCCTGTCCCTGTTTTCTTTATTATACATAAAAGGTTGTTTCCTTCATTCTTACCAACCTTTCTCCGAGGACAAGCAGGCTGCTTGTTCTCACTGATGGGTGACGTCCACGGCAGCCCCTCCAATCGGAAACTTCACTAGCAAAGTCCTTTGCTAGTCCTCGCGCGCCTGCGCGCACCGCGCATGCGCGGCCGTCTTCCCGCCCGAAACCGGCTCGAGCCGGCCAGTCTTCTTTTGTCCGCACTCGGTACGGTCGTAATTTCGCCGTGTCGAGCCCCGGAAAGTCGACCTCGCGCGTCCAAATTGTTTTGAGCGTGTTTTTTTCTTTGGAAAAGCTTTTGCTTAAGTCGGGAAGTGCTCCGGAAACCTTCAACCGGGTTTCGTGTCAATCCTCCCCGTACTTCCAGCTTTTTGCCCCGGTAAGTTTTCTTTCGTCGTCGGGGTAGGCCTCTTTTCGGCCTCGGTCGAGATTTTCTCCCTCTAAAGTTTTGGTGCTCTTTTTCCGTCATTTCGGATTTTGATTTCGCCGGCGTGATTTTTCCGCCCATGACATCGAAGCCTTCCAGCGGCTTCAAGAAGTGCACCCAGTGCGCCCGGGTTATCTCGCTCACTGATCGACACTCGTCGTGTCTTCAGTGTCTGGGGGCCGAGCACCGCCCTCAGAACTGCAGTCTGTGTTCTCGCTACCTGAGACTAGCCCAGTGGAACGTGTTGTTCTCGGGCTCTTCGTTGGCATCGGCACCGGGATCTTCGAGTGCATCGACGTCGTCAGCGTCCAGACCATCTTCCTCGGCCGCCCCTGCATCGAGTGCATCGAGGCATCGGGCCTCTGCATCGGCGCCGAGACATCGGATAGCTGCATCGACGTCGGTGGTACCGGGACCTCGTCTGCTGATGTCGTCGGACGGTGGTGCATCGTCAGGAGTGCAGGTGAGGGCTGTCCATTCCCCTGCTGGTGGCGGTGAGCCTTCGGGTGGGTCTCCTCCTACCCTGAGGGCTCCTGCGGTACAGCCCCCCCGAGACCGACCTCCTTCGGCCTCGGCCCCGAGGAAGCGACGGATGGATTCTACGTCCTCCTCGTCGGTGCCGGGGAGCTCCGGTGACATGCTTCGGAAGAAATCGAAGAAGCATCGACACCGGTCTCCTCCCCGTGTCGGCACCGAGAGCTCTGGGTCGCCGAGGGATTCGGCACCCAGCAGGCATCGGCACCGAGAGGACCGCTCACCCTCTGTTCAAGAGGTGTCGATGCGCTCCACTCTGGACAGCCCGGAACAGCCTCCTCGCCCGGAACAGGTTCTGACGTCGACGCCTGCATCGACCTCTCAGCCTTTTCTGCAGCCACTCTGAACGAGAGCCTCCGGGCCGTTCTCCCAGAGATTCTGGGAGAGCTGTTGCGCCCTACCCCTCCGGTACCGGCGGTGCTTGCGCCTCCGGTACCGTCGAGCGTGGCGCCGGCTGGCCCATCGCCCAGGTTGAGGTCCCCGACGTCGGTACCGCGTGCGGTGCCGACCGCGGCCACCTCCCAGGAGGGCTCCCCGACTACGTCGGCGGAGGGAGCTTCGCCGATGCGGGCCAGGGAGTCTACCTCTCGACGCCCCCATCGTGGACGTGGTTCCACGGAGTCGAGCAGGGCGAGGTTGCAGACACAGGTCCGTGAACTTGTGTCTGACACCGAGGGTGAGGCCTCGTGGGAGGAAGAGGAAGATCCCAGATATTTCTCTGACGAGGAGTCTGAGGGTCTTCCGTCTGATCCCACTCCCTCTCCTGAGAGACAGCTTTCTCCTCCCGAGAGTCTGTCTTTTGCCTCCTTTGTCCGGGAGATGTCTACGGCCATCCCCTTCCCGGTGGTTGTGGAGGACGAGCCCAGGGCTGAAATGTTTGAGCTCCTGGACTATCCTTCTCCACCTAAGGAAGCGTCCACTGTTCCCTTGCACCATGTCCTGAAAAAGACATTGCTTGCGAACTGGACCAAGCCATTAACTAATCCCCACATTCCCAAGAAGATTGAGTCCCAGTACCGGATCCATGGGGACCCAGAGCTGATGCGCACTCAGTTGCCTCATGACTCTGGAGTTGTGGATTTGGCCCTAAAGAAGGCTAAGAGTTCTAGGGAACATGCTTCGGCGCCCCCGGGCAAGGACGCTAGAACCTTAGACTCCTTTGGGAGGAAGGCCTACCATTCCTCTATGCTCGTGTCCAAGATCCAGTCTTACCAGCTCTACACGAGCATACACATGCGGAACAATGTGCGGCAGTTGGCGGGCTTGGTTGATGCTCTTCCCCCTGAGCAAGCCAAGCCTTTTCAGGAGGTGGTCAGGCAGCTGAAGGCGTGCAGAAAATTCCTGGCCAGAGGAGTTTATGACACTTTTGATGTTGCGTCCAGGGCCGCTGCTCAAGGTGTGGTGATGCGCAGGCTCTCATGGCTGCGTGCCGCCGACCTGGAGAATAGAATCCAGCAGCGGATTGCGGACTCGCCTTGCCGTGCGGACAATATTTTTGGTGAAAAAGTCGAACAGGTGGTAGAGTCTCTCCACCAGCGGGACACCGCATTCGACAAATTCGCCCGCTGGCAGCCTTCAGCTTCTACCTCTACAGGTAGACGATTTTTCGGGGGAAGGAAGACTGTTCCCTACTCTTCTGGCAAGCGTAGGTACAATCCTCCTTCCCGACAGCCTGCGGCCCAGGCTAAGCCCCAGCGCGCTCGCTCTCGTCAGCAGCGTGCGACTCAGCAAGGCCCCGCGGCTCCCCAGCAAAAGCAAGGGGCGAGCTTTTGACTGGCTCCAGCAGAGCATAGCCGACATCCAAGTGTCCGTGCCGGGCGACCTGCCAGTCGGAGGGAGGTTGAAAGCTTTTCACCAAAGGTGGCCTCTCATAACCTCCGATCAGTGGGTTCTGCAAATAGTCCGGCAGGGGTACACCCTCAATTTGACCTCAAAACCTCCAAATTGTCCACCGGGAGCTCAGTCTTACAGCTTCCAGCACAAGAAGGTACTTGCAGAGGAACTCTCCGCCCTTCTCAGCGCCAATGCGGTCGAGCCCGTGCCATCCGGGCAAGAAGGGCTGGGATTCTATTCCAGGTACTTCCTTGTGGAAAAGAAAACAGGGGGGATGCGTCCCATCCTAGACCTAAGGGCCCTGAACAAATATCTCGAAAAAGAAAAGTTCAGGATGCTTTCCCTGGGCACCCTTCTCCCCATGATTCAGCAAAACGATTGGCTATGCTCTCTGGACTTGAAGGATGCCTACACACACATCCCGATACTGCCAGCTCACAGACAGTATCTGCGATTTCAGTTGGGCACACGCCACTTCCAGTACTGTGTGCTACCCTTTGGGCTCGCCTCTGCGCCCAGGGTGTTCACCAAGTGCCTAGCTGTGGTAGCAGCGGCGCTTCGCAGGCTGGGGGTGCACGTGTTCCCATATCTCGACGATTGGCTGGTGAAGAACACATCCGAGGCAGGAGCCCTGCAGTCCATGCAGATGACTATTTGCCTACTGGAGCTACTGGGGTTTGTGATAAATTATCCAAAGTCCCACCTTCTTCCAGTGCAGAGACTCGAATTCATAGGAGCTCTGCTGGATTCTCGGACGGCTCGCGCCTATCTCCCAGAGACGAGAGCCAACAACTTGTTGTCCCTCGTCTCGCGGGTGCGAGCGTCCCAGCAGATCACAGCTCGGCAGATGTTGAGATTGCTGAGCCACATGGCCTCCACAGTCCACGTGACTCCCATGGCCCGCCTTCACATGAGATCTGCTCAATGGACCCTAGCCTCCCAGTGGTATCAGGCCGCTGGGGGTCTGGAGGACGTGATCCACCTGTCCACAAGTTTTCTCGAATCCCTCTATTGGTGGACCATTTGCTCCAATTTGACTCTGGGACGTCCCTTCCAAATTCCTCAGCCACGGAAAGTGCTGACTATGGATGCGTCCCTCCTGGGATGGGGAGCTCATGTCGATGGGCTCCACACCCAAGGAAGCTGGTCCCTCCAGGAACGCGATCTGCAGATCAATCTCCTGGAGTTACGAGCGATCTGGAACGCTCTGAAGGCTTTCAGAGATCGGCTGTCCCACCAAATTATCCAAATTCAGACAGACAACCAGGTTGCCATGTATTATGTCAACAAGCAGGGGGGCACCGGATCTCGCCCCCTGTGTCAGGAAGCCGTCAGCATGTGGCTCTGGGCTCGCCGTCACGGCATGGTGCTCCAAGCCACATATCTGGCAGGCGTAAACAACAGTCTGGCCGACAGGTTGAGCAGGATTATGCAACCTCACGAGTGGTCGCTCAACTCCCGAGTGGTGCGCCAGATCTTCCAAGCGTGGGGCACCCCCTTGGTGGATCTCTTCGCATCTCGAGTGAACCACAAAGTCCCTCAGTTCTGTTCCAGGCTTCAGGCCCACGGCAGACTGGCTTCGGATGCCTTCCTCCTGGATTGGGGGGAGGGCCTGCTGTATGCTTATCCTCCCATCCCTCTGGTGGGGAAGACTTTGTTGAAACTCAAGCAAGACCGAGGCACCATGATTCTGATTGCTCCTTTTTGGCCACGTCAGATCTGGTTTCCTCTTCTTCTGGAGTTATCCTCCAAAGAACCGTGGAGATTGGAGTGTTTTCCGACCCTCATCACGCAGGACGAAGGGGCTCTTCTGCATCCCAACCTCCAGTCTCTGGCTCTCACGGCCTGGATGTTGAGGGCGTAGACTTTGCCTCTTTGGGTCTGTCAGAGGGTGTCTCCCGCATCTTGCTTGCTTCCAGGAAAGACTCCACTAAGAGAAGTTACTTCTTTCATTGGAGGAGGTTTGCCGTCTGGTGTGACAGCAAGGCCCTAGATCCTCGCTCTTGTCCTACACAGACCCTGCTTGAATACCTTCTGCACTTGTCTGAGTCTGGTCTTAAGACCAACTCCGTAAGGGTTCACCTTAGTGCAATCAGTGCATACCATTACCAAGTGGAAGGTAAGCCGATCTCAGGACAGCCTTTAGTTGTTCGCTTCATGAGAGGTTTGCTTTTGTCAAAGCCCCCTGTCAAACCTCCTACAGTGTCATGGGATCTCAATGTCGTTCTCACCCAGCTGATGAAACCTCCTTTTGAGCCACTGAATTCCTGCCATCCGAAGTACTTGACCTGGAAGGTCATTTTCTTGGTGGCAGTTACTTCGGCTCGTAGAGTCAGTGAGCTTCAGGCCCTGGTAGCCCAGGCCCCTTACACCAAATTTCATCACAACAGAGTAGTCCTCCGCACTCACCCTAAGTTTCTGCCAAAGGTCGTGTCGGAGTTCCATCTGAACCAGTCAATTGTCTTGCCAACATTCTTTCCCCGTCCTCATTCCTGCCCTGCTGAACGTCAGTTGCACACATTGGACTGCAAGAGAGCATTGGCCTTCTACCTGGAGCGGACACAGCCCCACAGACAGTCCGCCCAATTGTTTGTTTCTTTTGATCCCAATAGGAGGAGAGTGGCTGTAGGGAAACGCACCATATCCAATTGGCTAGCAGATTGCATTTCCTTCACTTACGCCCAGGCGGGGCTGGCTCTTGAGGGTCATGTCACGGCTCATAATATTAGAGCCATGGCTGCGTCGGTAGCCCACTTGAAGTCAGCCTCCATTGAAGAAATTTGCAAAGCTGCGACGTGGTCATCTGTCCACACATTCACATCTCATTACTGCCTGCAGCAGGATACCCGACGCGACAGTCGGTTCGGGCAGTCAGTTCTTCAGAACCTGTTTGGGCTTTAGGATCCAACTCCACCCCCCGAGGGCCCTGTTTGTTCTGTTCCAGGCTGCACTCTCAGTTAGTTGGTAAATTTTTAGGTCAATCTCAGTTATGTCCTCGCCGTTGCGAGGCCCAATTGACCATGGTTGTTGTTTTGAGTGAGCCTGGGGGCTAGGGATACCCCATCAGTGAGAACAAGCAGCCTGCTTGTCCTCGGAGAAAGCGAATGCTACATACCTGTAGAAGGTATTCTCCGAGGACAGCAGGCTGATTGTTCTCACAAACCCGCCCGCCTCCCCTTTGGAGTTGTGTCTTCCCTTGAAGTGTATTGTCTTGCTACATACTGGACTGGCCGGCTCGAGCCGGTTTCGGGCGGGAAGACGGCCGCGCATGCGCGGTGCGCGCGGGCGCGCGAGGACTAGCAAAGGACTTTGCTAGTGAAGTTTCCGATTGGAGGGGCTGCCGTGGACGTCACCCATCAGTGAGAACAATCAGCCTGCTGTCCTCGGAGAATACCTTCTACAGGTATGTAGCATTCGCTTTCCTGTCCCAATACACGTGCACAGTGTGTGCTCATTGGCCATTCCTTTATCCCCTACACGTGATCCCTTCATGCAGCAATAGCAAACAAATTGCATGAAACACCCGGCTCCTTCTTCCCTAAACAAATATTTGTGAAGAAAGCATCTCCTTATTTGGAAGGTCCTCAGCCTCACTCACCATCAAGGTTATATCAATTTTTATCTGCCATATAAGGGTTGTATAACTTCAGTTCCTCATGAGTTTTTCCTTGTCATGTGATTTACTAGAAGTGCACAACAACACTTGCTATTTCCAAAGAAATGAAACTTATATACTCTATGTACAAGCAAAAATAGGGAGAAACGAAACTTACTTATGCCCATGACAGCAGAGCTGAGTGCTTGCAAACCAAGCAGAGGAAGGAATATACATTTCCCCCTTTGGAAGACTTCGGAGAACCGTGGCCTTCCACTCAAGAAGGTGAAGGACTGGGTTCTTCAGAGAGTTATGTACTAAGTGCCAGGGAATAAAGAAGCTAGGTAATAAAACGATATAAAAATATGGGAGAAGAAAAAAAGAATTGTGGCTAAGAGAGGGAGGTATTACACAGACGTAGTGTCAAACAGAGGAAGCGTTTCATGGGGAATGGAGGGACCATTAACAATTAGGACCTTTTGTAGTATATGTTTTGCAACATGAATCAAGGCCAAACAAAAGAACGAAAAAAGGGTAGAAAGGAGCGATGCCAGGAGAATGAGAGTCAACATCAGGAGCATGAAAAAACAGGATGGTCTAGTCAGTGGCACTAAAAAAAATAGTGTTGCAGTTATAGGCAGACAATCCTGGTGACAGATGAGTCTGCAGTGGTCAGTCTTGGTTCTGGTATTGTGAAGCAGCAGGCTTTGCACAATTGCAGTGGAGACTAGCACTGGCATTGTTCACACTGTCAAGATTCAAATGATTTGATGTCTTTCTTCCTTTGGAAGGCTTCAACAGATGTGAAATGACAGTTCTGTGAACCTGAAACATGACTCAAAACAGTTAATCAGTTAAACAGATCATGGCAATGAGGGCCTCGTAGTTGTTTAGGTCTCAGGTCTTAAATGTCAGCATAGTTTCCAGCAATCAAAACAATCCGCTTAATGTCTGCCCAATTCCTTAACAAAATTCTATTAGCGCAATAATTTTATTCTCAGATCTATACAATCCTTTTGCATAGTTATATTCAATTCACATGAAAACACCTACTCAAACACTTCCATTTATTTACTTTCCCCAGGCCTTCCAGGCAACTTGCAATTTCCTTTCTATACATGCTGCTTATTCTACTAGCATGCACTCCTGCCATGTGACTATTCCCAATATGCACTGTTAAACAGTTCACACAACTTGCACATTGGCAGCGAATAACTTTACAGTGTCTCATTACAAATACACGTTCTCATTCACTTTAACATTTCTGCAACCTTCCTCATAAAATTTCCCAAGAATGACTGGGAGATTTCTTCCAAATTCTTCACAATTTGAATCCATACAGTTCAAAGCATAAATTTAAATCTTTATCATGGTAGTTTTTTGGATAACCAGGTCTGCTACAAACAAGAATGTGCCTATCTGATAGGCACATTTCACTTATGGAAAAACAAATTAGGGAAAAATAAAATCACATCAGCATCCTATTTTCAAGAATGCAAATTAGTGAAAAGAAAGTTCTACACTTTACTAGACAAACATTTCCTGTTACTAAGAACACTGTTACTATAATTTGCAGGGAGAAACAGTTGCCGTCCAGTCATGTTACTGCAAGAGTCCAGCAGAACTTCGTAAAATCCTGTTTTTTATGACCTTATTGTCAAGCTATAGCTGATAATATGGTCCCTCGGGTTTATCAGGGAGGAATGCATCCATCTAGAAAGAATAAAACTACATCACAAAGATTAGCGTTCCCTCAGAAATACAAGAGTGTAAAAGTGTGCAACATGTAGACAAAACAGGAAAAAAGCTGGTATGAGCCTGTCAGTAAATCTCACAATTAATGTGAAAGTTATCTAGCTATGAAACATACTATATAGAATCAGAACAATTAATGACTAGATTTGAACCCAATCTAATCCACTCTGAAAACTGAGCTGTAAAAAAAAGTACAAATCCTAATGGGGCAGGCAAGGGTGTATCCTTGGCTGGCCTTTACAAGATTAGCAATACTGTTTCATATAGACCAGGCAAGAAATAGCACATAATCCTCTGCAATTCTTCTGAGCAAATTTGGAAATTGGAGATCGTATTGTGTCTTAAATATAAGTACATAAGTATTGCCATACTGGGACAGACCAAAGGTCCATCAAGGCCAGCATCCTGTTTTCAACAGTGGCCAATCCAGGTCACAAATACCTGGCAAGATCCCAAAAAAGTACAAAACATTTTATGCAGCTTATCCCAGAAATAAACAGTGGATTTTCCCCAAGTCCATTTTAATAATGGTCTATGGACATTTCCTTTAGGAAGCCATCCAAACTTTTTTTTTTTAACTCTGCTAAGCTAACCGCCTTTACCACATTCGTTGGCAATGAATTCCATAGTTTAATTACACATTGAGTGAAGAAAATTTTTCTCCGATTCGTTTTAAACTTACTACTTTGTAGCTTCATTGAATACCCCCTGGTCCTAGTATTTTTGGAAAGAGTAAACAGATGCTTCACGTCTACCCTTTCCACTCCATTATTTTATAGATCTCTGTCATATCTCCCCTGAGCTGTCTTTTCTCCAAGCTGAAGAGCCCTAGCTGCTTTAGCCTTTCCTCATAGGGAAGTCGTCCCATCCCCTTAACATTTTTGTCGCCCTTCTCTGCACCTTTTCTATTTCCACTATATTTTTTTTGATATGCCAGAATTGAACGCAATATTCGAGGTGCGGTCACATCATGGAGCGATGCAAAGGCATTATAACATTCCACGTCTGCTATCATGCATCGGGCCCTGAAACATGAAATCAGCAGGCAGGAATGAGGAAAAAATGTAAAAAGCATAAATAAGGCAAATCCAAAATGCAATTAAACCATCCGTGATAGGGACAGCCTAACACTCCCATGAGACTCGAGTGAGAAAAAAAATCATAACGGGGACAAGGGCACTGACCCAGAGGAAGTTCACTGCAGGACATAATTAATGGGCAAACAGATTTGCACAGCTCAAAGTGGGTAGCAAAAGGCAATATAGGAAAAACATTTTATTTCAAAGAAAAAGTCTCATCAATGAAGTTCAGGATTCTTTTATAACACTAAAAGTTTAGTACTCTCAATCAAAGTGAGATTTCTATCATGTATCTTAATACAGGGCAATTAACAAAGGAACGTGGCTAAACATACTGGCTGCTGATATCCATCTGGAAAAAAAAAACAGCAGAAGCTGTACTTCATTTGTGCCAAGGCATTCTTGTGAAAGGAGAGCAAAGGAAAGAACTGATCTTTGCTCTCAATCCAAACAACCCCTGCTGGGGAGCAAGAAAAAGAATGTTCAAAAAGAACTGGCTTTTTTCTATCCCCGGATAAACTACAAAAATAAATGTTTAATACACAAAAGGGTTCTCTCTTATTCTCACAAAAAAATGTATAAATTCTGTAAAAACCACACCCTTATCAAGTGACACAGACTGTCTGCAACTAAAAAAAATATATCCCTCCTTCGTCTACTAAGTGATGCCACAAGAAACCTGGACAAATGGTCTCCCTCTCCGTACAATAAACCCTCCAGCACTTTTTCTCACTTTATTCTAAAGTTCAAACAGTAATAAATGCTGTGTCAAGCTGTTAGCTCTCTCACAGTTCTCCAAGGCTCTCAACAAGCCTACACCGTTTTTTTCTTTGTGGACTTCACCACACCACACCTTGTGGTCTTCTCAGTGCAGCACGCAAGAGACACTGCTCAGCCACTCATGCTGGACTCTACACCATATCTCGTGGTCTTCTCTGGAGGCTCCTCTCCACAGACCTGCTGCAGGAATAGCCCAGGCTTCTGTATTGGGGCAATTCAAGTCCCTGTTTGGCAAGCGCCAATTGTATTTCCGTCCTTTGCCCTTAGGAAGGGAAAACACTTCAGCCTTCTTGGCTGGTATAAGAGAGACAATCGGACTTTGATTAGGCGCAACCAAGCAAAATCTTTATTGGTATTTCTCTAAGTCAGTAGAAAAATGATTGTTACCTCTGAAACAGTTTGTTACACAGGAAGCAAAACACTTAGGATGAACTACAAGGCTGCTCAGTTTGACTTTCTCATTCTGCACTTGTATACTGTAATAAGTTTCATTTCTTCTAAAACATGTGATTCCTCTTATTCTTATTGTACATAAAAGGGTATTTCCCGTTCTTGTTTTCTTCATTGTACATAAAAGGTTATTTCCTTCATTCTTACCAACCTCTCCAGTCCCAATACACATGCACAGTGTGTGCTCATTGGTCATTCCCTTATCCCCTACACGTGATTCATTCCCTTATCCCCTAAACGTGATCCCTTCATGCAGCAACGGCAAACAAATTGCATGAAACACCTGGCTCCTTCTTCTCTAAACACATATTTGTGGAGAAAAAGTCTCCTTATTTGGAGGGTCTTCAGCCTCACTCACCATCAAGGTTATATCAGTTTTTATCTGCCATATCAGGGTCATAGAGCTTCAGTTCCTATGAGTTGCTCCTTGTCATGTGATTTACTAGAAGTGCATACAAATACTATTTCTAGAGAAATGAAACTTATTTACTCTGTACAAGCAACAATAAGGAGAAACAAAACTTAAGACCATGACAGCAGATCTGAGTGCTTGCAAACCAAGCAGAGGAAGGAATATACAGCCTGCAAAATACTTCATCCTAGAGTGTCATGGGTTTGAGAAATCTATATTATTTAATGGACTGGTGTGAATGGAGAGGCTTCCTCATAGTGGTAGAGGAACATGACTGATGATAGTGGTAAAGTTTGGCTTAGCCATGGAGTTTTTGTATTGCTGGTGGGTTATTGCATGTCTTTCCCTGACCTGCCCATGGCTCCCTCTCAAGCCCCCCTCCTCTCCTGTGTACCTTTGGCCCTGTACTACCAGCGGCAGCTGTACTCAAAGGATGCCTGTGACCTGCACCAGACGTTTCCCTCTGACCTGCCCACCCTTCTAACAATAGGAAGTTGTGTAAGAAGAGACATGATGAGAAAATTTGCAGTTCAGGCTGCAGGCAGCCTTTGAGTTCACCTGCTGTTGGTGCTGCATTGCTGAAGACTTGCTTGCTTTTCAAAAAGTACACTGGGCCGGATCGGTGGGGCGGTTGGGGGATTTCAGTGGGAGCCGTGGGCAGGTCCAGGAGGAGAGGGAGAGAGGGAAGAGAAAGCGGGCAGCACACAATTAATTCGTAATTGTGATTAAACTAGTAAAAAAGCCCCGTTTCTGATGCAAATGAAACGGGGGCTATCAAGGTTTTCTTCTGTGTGCCTGTGGGAGTGTGTGTGTCCCTGCCCTCTGCCCTCTCTCCCTTCCCCTGTGCTGTGTGTCTCCTCAGCTCTCTGTCCCCTCCCCCCTTGGAGTCGAGTCCTTCAGTGTTAAGTTTCCTGCTGTGCTGTTACAGAGATAGTGAGGGCTTCTGCCCTCTCTCCCCTCCCCCCTCTGAGTCCTTCACTGTTACAGAGAGAGCGATTTGATTTCGTGCTTTGCTGTGTTTTCCTTCACTGTTTGTGTTACAGAGAGAGCGAGGGCGGGGCAGACACTCATGGGGAAACCGGATATCTCGCCCCCTTCACACTTCTGGCTGGAGGCTTCATTTAGTACGTTGATGGTGCCTTTTATATATAGAGATATTGAAATTGCAATTAATAATTATTTGCAGTGATATTCGGAATAATATGCAGCCCTAGAAAAATGGCTTTTCAGCAAAGGCCCTTTGGACTTGGAAATTTTAACAGCAATGGCTTCCTAGCTGTAGTTGATCTGACTGGTTTACCATCATCAATCTAAGAAGGAGCATTACCATATAAAATATTAAAAATTATAATGCACAACTTAAACTGAATGCAATGTTTGCAAGATGGTGTAATTCTCTCATTTTTATGAGCCCATAAAATTAATCATGCCTCCTATTTTGAATTCAGTACAATCTCAAGTTATCTTCATTGATCTGACCATCCAGCATATCTGACAGACACCCCGGTAATGTCACACACCTTCTCTTTCTGTTTTCCGAACCTGGGACCTTACTTTTGCTACTGTTGTAAGCCAGGACGCTGCTTTTACTGCCTTTGTTCTGCATTGTACCATTGTACCATTATTTTTCGTGTTATCTGACTTTTCATTTACCTGACAATGGATCGGCTCTGTTTAGGTCGGGTAATTGAGACTTTACTGTACTTTGGACTTTTTCAATAAAAATTTAGAGCAGCCTAAATATATACTGTTAAAATAATCCAACTGACCTAGAATGAAACTCTGCATAACAATTCCAAAAGCTTTTGGATCTAAACAGTTTCTAATCCTCAATTTTCTCATCATAAGTCTTTTTCACCAAAGCATTTATCTGCTGTTCTGGGCTTAAAGTGCTTGTGAAAATTACTTCCAGTATTTTCAGACTAGGCTCGTATCTTTAATCTAAATTGACTAACCTGTAGTTTGTCCTGTGTTAAGAAACTTAGGGGCCCTTTTACAAAGGTGTGGTAGGGCTATTGCGTGGGTAGTTTTTGCCGAAACAGTCCTACCACTGGGCACTGCCCGGGACCTGGCAAGCTTATAGATTAGATAGATAGATGTGGAGGGGCATTTTCGAAAGGGGCGTCCATGTTTTGATTTTGACGTCCTCGCAAAACGTCCCGATCCAGGGGGAAACTCGTATTTTCAAAACAAGATGGACGTCCATCTTTTGTTTCGAAAATACCGTCAGGGACGTCCATATCCTTAAATTTGATCATCCGTAGACGTCTCTGATTTTCAACGATTTTCAAAACCAAGGACATCCATCTCAGAAATGACCAAATGCAAGCCATTTGGTCGTGGGAGGAGCCAGCAATTTGTAGTGCACTGGTCCCCCTGACATGCCAGGACACCAACCAGGCACTGCAGTGGGCTTCATAGATTGCTCCCAGGAACATAGCTCCCTTACCTTGTGTGCTGAGCCCCTCAAATCCCCCCCCCCCCCAAAACCCACTACCCACAACTGTACATCACTACCATAGCCCTTATGGGTGAAAGGGGGGCACCTAGATGTGGTTACAGTGAGTTTGTGATGGGTTTTGGAGGGCTTTCTGTTTCCTTCACAAACGTAACAGGTAGAGGGGGGGTGGGCCTGGGTCCGCCTGTCTGAAGTGCACTGCACGCACTAAAACTGCTCAAGGGACCTTCATACTGCTGTCACGGACCTGAGTTTGAGATCTGAAGCTGGCACAAAATATTTTCATTGATGTGTTTTCAGGGTGGGAGGGGGTTGGTGACCACTGGGGGAGTAACGGGAGGTCATCCCCGATTCCCTCCAGTGGTCATCTGGTCATTTCGGGCACCTTTTTGTGCCTTAGTCGTAATAAACATAGGTCCGGGTGAAAACGTCCAAGTGCTGGTCAGGGACATCCTTCTTTTTTTCCATTATGGATCAAGAACGTCCAAGTGTTAGGCACGCCCAAGTCCTGCCTTTACTACACCTCCGAAACGCCCCCTTGAACTTTGGCTGTCCCTGCGACGGAGTGCAGTTGGGGATGTCCAAAATCAGCTTTCGATCATACCAATTTGGATGACCCTGACAGAAGGATGTCCATCTTCCGATTTATGTTGAAAGATGGGCGTCCTTCTCTTTCGAAAATGAGCCCAATAGATATATAGATAATATCAAAGGAAAGATATATTAGGGTGGCAAAGCAATAAGCAAAACTTAGCAGCAAGACTTAACAGTACATGGTACAACAGCAATTCAACAGTATCTGTGCAACTAATAATTATTCCTGAGACATAACTACCGGTGATGACCTAAGACCACATGCCAAAAGGTTCTGACTCACTTAGAACATGGAAATGTTTTCTATCTCACCTGACTATAAGAAAGACAATTAACCTTACCCTGTAGGCTGCCTGGAAATGCCCTTTGGCTTCTTCTGTGTGGCAGGTGTCTCCTTTTCCTCTTGGACTCCAAGCTGAAGTGCCAGTCTGTGTTGGTTCTGGAAGTCTATCTCTGGAGCTATCTTAGTTGAAGCTAAGGTGCTACCCATTACTGGTTGTTATTCAGTACGGCACATATTCTTAGTTCAGTTCCTTTATGAACATGGAGGGCTTTAGCTCCTCAGCAGTACTCAGAGAGACTACATATTGGCTAGTAAAATAACAACTATCAGAGAAAGGTGTCTGTCTCTCAGTGTAACAGGCTTAACTGCCTGTGTAGCTCTTGTTTATCTCCTTCAGTAGACTCCCTTGCGTGCATGATACAGAGGACATTGTGTGACGTGTAGAACAGTTCTCTGATTGATTGAGTTGGGCAGATAAAGACTGCATGCATAAGGTGTGCACATGGATAGTATGGTAAAGCTTTGTTCCACTAGGATCACTGAGCTAATCAGATGGTAATTGTCATAAGATGGGCATAAGAAAGCCTGTGTAGATAATATGAGGATCTGGCCTTAGTGATGATCCTCCTTATCAGAGCTGGTACTGCTGGTGCCTTACAAGAGATGGTCAGCAAAGATTACCACATACCAGTGTCAGTGAACATCACATTCCTGCAGCTTCACGCCAGAGAGAGAGAAAACAGAGATGTCCCTTTGAATGTCAGTGTCCAGTGCTGCAGGAAGTCTTGTAACAACCATGACAGTATTGTCCTAAAAAGATGGTTCCTGTCCTAGTCAGTTTGGTTCATAGGCCTCAGTTTCGCAATGCAGGCCATATACATAAAAATAGGTATGGGCAATATATCCCACTATAGGGACTTAGATGTTTATGCAATATAAATGTCTAAATGCAGGTTTATATATATGTTTAGACCAAAATATCATTTTATCCACCCAGCCAGCTCTCTTAATGGCCAGATAGGTCGGTAGGGCCTTCAACTTAACAAGATTCAGTTTAAAGGCAGAGAAACAACCATAGACTTGAAACTTCCCATGAGAGAGCCCTCTGGATTTCTGATGTGCACTAACAGGTCATCTGTGAATGCAGCAAGCTTGAGCTCTATGCTAACCATCTTCAGCCCACTGATGCCTTAAGCTCCCCAACTCTGTGCAACTGGGATGCTAACATCAAGACAAAGAACAGAAGAGATAGTGGGCAAACCTGTCATGTTCCCTGCTGAAGGTTAAAGCCCTCTATAGTCACCCCATTAATTAATACTGCTCCCAGGGATTATAATATAAGAATCATAATGTGTTTGGAAAGCTCCCTCATTGCCCAAAATGTAGCATCACTAAAAACGTGTACTACCAGTTAATTCTGTCAAATGTCTTTTCAGCATCAAAACTTATAAGTAGGATGGGAAAGTTCTCCTATGATCAGTGGACCAGAGAAGCTAGAAGTTTGCTAACAATAACCACTATGGTGCTCATTTTCAAAGCAGGTGGACATCTGAAATTGCCCAAAAAAAGGTCCATTTCCCCACAACGTCCAAATTGCAATTTTGTAACGGCAGAATTTGAACATCCTGTACTGCAAGGGCCCAAAATTAGGACATCCACAGCAATTACCGAATAAGAACATTTTTATTTAGACCTGTTTGAATCATAGTAGAGTATATAAAGGTGCTCTGATTGAGCCACTGACCACTGGAGGAATTAAGGCATTACCCCTCATTAATCCCCCAGTGGTTAATGTCCCCCTCCCTCACCCCTGAAAGTGACACCAGAAAGGGAAATAGGCTCCCTGACAACATCAGGTATTTTGGGCGTTATGAACACAGAAGCAAGCAGGTCTGAAGGGTCAGTGCAGTGGACTGTAACCCAGGGGACCCAGATTCAAATTCCACTTCCGCTTTCTTTTTTTCAACCTTTAAATTGTGAGCACTCCAGAAACAGATTTATCTACTGTACCTAAATATTAAATAGACCTGGAAGCCAGAGGTCTATTGAGGTATCTAAGTGGCATCTTATCTAATAAACCCATAAAAATCTAATGTGCATCTTGTCATTTAGTGTGTGGTAATACTTGGCGTGTGCTAAATCTGTTAGCACACCTTAGAAAAGGACTCCTTACTGCATCCAAAGAAGGACACCCAACCAGCTTGGGCTGTGACAAGATGTAGTTGTAGTAATCACTCTATTCACCTTTCCAACTGTATCTGTGGTACTCGAGGGGGACACAAAAGAGATACTTTTATTTATTTATTTATTTAGTTATTTATTTGCTGCACTTGTATCCCACATTTTCCCACCTATTTGCAGGCTCAATGTGGCTTACAAAAATGTTACAATGACATATACACACTATAGAATAAGATTTTCAGAATAAAGATACAGATAGGTGCATAAGAATATCATAGGAATCATATTAATGGACTAATGTTACTCAGATGCAGCTGCTACCAAAGTTCCCACTGGACTTCCTCCCATTATCAGATGTTTGTCCAGTGGGACCTGAAGACGGGTACTTGAGGGAACCACATCTTTACATTTAACTTTCCTATTCCCCACTTTAATCACCAGAGAAAAGAATAACAACTTACTGTTCAAAAACTAATTCCACACACCTTCAGCAAATCAAAACCAAAGAAGACCCGTCATTGCTCCTCAGTGCTGGGTGTTCACCACGAGGCTCCCCCACTAACCCTGTCCTCCTCCTTCAATTTGGAAACTGTAAACAAGTAATTCACATCTACCCATTCTACTCCACTCATATTTTATAAACCTCTATCATCTCCCCTCAGTCATTTCTTCTCTTACCTGAAGAGCCCTAACTTTTTTATCCTTTCTTCCTAAGCGAGTCATTCCACCCCTTTTATCGTTTTGGTTACCCTACTCTGTACCTTTTCTAATTCAGCTATATCTTTTTTTGAGATGTAGTGATCAGAATTGTACACAATATTCGAGGTGCAGTCACACTATGGCGCTATATAGAAGCATTATTTTATTCTTTGTTTTATTCTCCATTCCTTTCCTAATAATTCATAATAATTCTATTTGTTTTCTTGGCCACCTCTGCACATAGAACTGAGGGTTTCAGTGTATCAGTGATGACAACTAGATCCTTTTCCTGGGTGGTGACTCCTAAGGTGGCATCATGTAGTTATAGTTTTGGATTTCTCTTTCCGATGTGTGTCATTTTGGAAATGCTCGCATTAAATTTTAGATGTCATACAGGATTATATTCAGCAGTATTGAGATCTTTACACTTATTATATTCAAGGCTTTATGCTTAGTTTATAGGGGCAATGCGTTATTCAGTAGCACATCTGAAGGATTGAAGGATAGGAAACGGAGAGTGGGGTTAAATGGGCAGTTTTCACAGTGGAGAAGGGTAGTTAATGGGGTTCCTCAGGGGTCTGTGCTAGGACCACTGCTTTTTAATATATTTATAAATGATTTAGAGATGGAAGTAACTAGCGAGGTAATTAAATTTGCTGATGACACAAAGTTATTCAAAGTCGTTAACTCGCAACAGGATTGTGAAAAATTACAGAAGGACCTTACGAGACTGGGAGACTGGACGGCTAAATGGCAGATGACGTTTATTGTGAGCAAGTGCAAGGTGATGCATGTGGGGAAAAAAGAATCTGAATTATAGCTACGTCATATACGGTTCCACGTTAGGAGCTACGGACCGAGAAAGGGATCTGGGTGTCGTCGTCAATAATACACTGAAACCTTCTGCTCAGTGTGCTGCTGCGGCTCGGAAAGCGAATAGAATGTTGGGTATTATTAGGAAAGGTATGGAAAACTGGTGTGAGGATGTTATAATGCCGTTATATCGCTCCATGGTGCGACCGCACCTTGAGTATTGTGTTCAATTCTGGTCGCCGCATCTCAAGAAAGATATAGTGGAATTGGAAAAGGTGCAGCGAAGGGTGACTAAAATGATAGTGGGGATGGGACGACTTCCCTATGAAGAAAGTCTAAGGAGGCTAGGGCATTTCAGCTTGGAGAAGAGACGGCTGAGGGGAGACATGATAGTGGTATATAAAATAATGAGTGGAGTGGAACACGTGAATGTGAAGCGTCTGTTCACACTTTCCAAAAATACTAGGACGAGGGGGCATGCGATGAAACTACAGTGTAGTAAATTTAAAACAAATAGGAGAAAATCTTTCTTCACCCAACACGTAATTAAACTCTGGAATTCGTTGCTGAAGAACGTGGTGAAGGCGGTTAGCTTGGCAGAGTTTTAAAAGGGGTTAGACGGTTTCCTAAAGGACAAGTCCATAAACCGCTACTAAATGGACTTGGGAAAAATCCACAATTCCAGGAATAACATGTATAGAATGTTTGTACGTTTGGGAAGCTTGCCAGGTGCCCTTGACCTAGATTGGCCGCTCTCGTGGACAGGATGCTGGGCTCGTTGGACCCTTGGTCTTTTCCCAGTGTGACATTATTTATGTACTTATATGTTCCCTGTATGTCGTTGCATTCAGCTCACCAGTCTTTCAGTTGATTTCCTCGCATTTATGCTTGCTGTATACTCGTCATCAAGCATTTGCCTTCATCAGGCCTCATTTGGGGAAATTGTTAGCTTTAGATATCCATTTAGAAAGCAATTATTTGAAATTTTGTAAAAGGGCACCAGCTGATATTCAGAACAGTGTCTGGTTAAATTTAGCTTTTTGCTGTCCTGAATTTATGTGGTTACTTAACCAGTTAGTGGACTGAAAAGAGCTGCTAACTGGCTATGTAAGTGCCCTGCCCCCGGTCTGCCCCTGATCTAACCAGTTAGGAAATGACTGGTTAAGTGACACCGAATATTGTGTGCTGGGTCACTCAGTGGGGTTTATCCAGGCTGGAAACACTTTTCAATATCGGGGGTTTGTTTTCAATGCCCTCCATTGCGGGCTGAAGATCTCTCTCCTTCTCATAGAATCAGTATGATTTACCAGATTTCCAGTTGGTGGTGTCAGACAGAATCTGATTTCTGATCTATAGCAACTAGATGAAGAACAGTCTGTATAAGTAATAATAATTAAAAAAAAAAAAAAAAGAGCTCCTGATAGCAGAGATTTCCATTATGTTTCTGGAGTAGCAGTATCCACAACAGAGCTGTTTGTAGCTCTTGAGGAAAGGAGTTGCCCACCTCAATTTTAAAATGATCAGAGTATCGTTAGAATACATTTCTGATGATGATTAATACAGAACTACCCCTCTTTTTTTTTTTTGGTGCCTATGAAAACAGCATAATTCTAAGCATTTATAGGCCCTGTGGTAACCTTTTTTTCAAAGCATATTTTACTATCTTTTTCCTATAACAGGCTCCCACAATATCAAGCCTGACATTTTATTCCGATTTGGGCAAGAGGGATTCGGTTCTGAGCCTCAGGGGTCTGAGAGAAGAGGAAGTCTGACCACCACAGGCACATGTGAGAAACTGCAAGAAACAGGTGATGTAGCTTGAATTAAAGCTAGAAACAAACTGATCCAAACATTGTTCTGTCCTTTGACAGCCTTGCCTGGTTGGGATAGATTCCTGTAATGTGTTTAATGTAGTCACTATAATGTTAAATAAGCAAGGCATTATGTGAAATGAAGTTAACAGGTAGTGCAGACACACTTGTTTAGAAAACTGTTATTAGTGGTGTACTGTTGCCTAGGCCTTTTTGCTCAGCCTAACTTGGCTCTGTCTTCATTGGTCCTTTTGGCCTCTTGTTCTGTGGGCTTGAGGAAGCCCCCCCTCTCCTGTCCAGTGCTCTCGCTGACTGACTTGGTGGCTGTCTCCATTTTATTTCTGTCAGCACTTGTCCTCATAGACTCTGTGGAGAGAACTCGGTTTTTTTACCTCATATATATCTCATACATATCTTGCCTTGCATCTTCAGTCTCCCATCTGTGAGCTGCTCTACCTGTGTAACTGTTTTCTACCTAAGCAGTAGAACTGCCCGCTTCCTCAGATCTCTGTTTCCATCTGAGGCAGCTTTCAGAACATGAAGGCTCTGTGCTAAGAAGCACCTCTTATGATTTGTGAGTAAACTGTTTATTATTCATTAAAGGACATTTCAGAAATATAAAGAGACTTCAGGATGTGTTGATGTGCTGAGGTTATAATCTTACAGTGACAGATCTTGGGAGGCTTGAACAAACATGTCCTACAAGAAAGACAGTTCCTCTGGACCAGGCACAGTGAAAATGAGGTGTTTTAATCATGGTCCCTGCTTCTAACCTTTGTCGTGTGTGGATAATATGTTTATTCTGTTTTCCTTATTTCTACTTTTCTCCTTCTATTATCTGATTTGCCTTTCTATCGTTTCTTACTAGCCGTTAAGCCCGTAACAACGGGCTAGTTTTTTGTTTTCCTATAGCCTCCCCCCGTCCACCAACCCTGCTCTCTCCCCTGCCCTCCCCCCACCGTCTGTTTCCCTCAGTTCCGCCCCCTCCTTCCCTCCCTGCTCCCTCCTCCTCTGATTTCCACGCCCATGTCCAAGCCCTCCTCTCTATTGGGCTGTACTGCTGGTGGAGGCGGGGCTTGGACTTCTACACTCTCAGCGTTCCGACTCTACTGCGCATTTGCAGGTGAGTCGGTCACTTGCCGTTTATATGTTTGATTCTCCCTCACAATTTTCCCATATCTGTCCGGTTTCTCCATAAATGTTCATTCAACATCTACTGTCTCTCATCCTTTATCAGTTTTTGTAGTGCTTCTTGTATCTCTCACTATTTCTGGCCTCTCTCAGTGCTGCTTGCGGAGCTTTTGTTAGAAATATGTAATTTATCCTTTAAATCGAGCGTGGTACCGGAAGATTGGAGGCTGGCCAATGTAACGCCGATTTTTTAAAAAGGTTCCAGAGGAGATACGGGAAATTATAGACCGGTGAGTCTGATGTTGATGCCAGGCAAAATGGTAGAGACTATTATTAAGAACAAAATTACAGAGCATATTCAAAAGGATGGATTTAGTGAAGGGAAATCTTGCCTCACCAAATCTACTACATTTCTTTGAAGGGGTGAACAAACGTGGATAAAGGGGAGCCGGTTGATATTGTGTATATGGATTTTCAGAAGTCGTTTGACAAAGTACCTCATGAAAGACTCCAGAGGAAATTGGAGAGCCATGGGTTAGGAGGTAGTGTTCTATTGTGGATTAAAAACTGGTTAAAAGCAGAAAACAGAGAGTAGAGTTAAATGGACAGTATTTTCAATGGAGAAGGGTAGTTAGTGGGGTTCCCCAGGGCTCTGTACTGGGACCGCTGCTTTTTAACATATTGATAAATGACCTAGAGATGGGAGTAACTAGTGAGGTAATTAAATTTGCTGATAACACAAAGTTATTCAAAGTCGTTAAGTTGCGGGAGGATTGTGAAAAATTACAAGAGGACCTTACGAGACTGGGCGTCTAAATGGCAGATGATGTTTAATGTGAGCAAGTGTAAAGTGATGCATATGGAAAAGAGGAACCCAAATTATAGCTACGTCATGCAAGGTTCCACGTTAGGAGTCACCGACCAAGAAAGGGATCTAGGTGTCGTCGTTGATGATACGTTGAAACCTTCTGTTCAGTGTGCTGCTGCGGCTAAGAAAGCAAATAGAATGTTAGGTATTATTAGGAAAGGAATGGAAAACAAAAATGAGGATGTTATAATGCCTTTGTATCGCTCCAAGGTGCGACCGCACCTCGAATATTGTGTTCAATTCTGGTCGCCGCATCTCAAAAAAGATATAGTGGAATTAGAAAAGGTGCAGAGAAGGGCGACGAAAATGATAAAGTGGATGGGACGACTTCCCTATGAGGAAAGGCTAAAGCGGCTAGGGCTCTTCAGCTTGGAGAAAAGGCGGCTGAGGGGAGATATGATAGAGGTCTATAAAATAATGAGTGGAGTTGAATGGGTAGATGTGAAGCGTCTGTTCACGATTTCCAAAAATACTAGGACTAAGGGGCATGCGATGAAGCTACAATGTAGTAAATTTAAAACGAATCGGAGAAAGTTTTTCTTCACTCAACGTGTAATTAAACTCTGGAATTCGTTGCCAGAGAATGTGGTAAAGGCGGTTAGCTTGGCGGAGTTTTAAAAAGGTTTGGACGGCTTCCTAAAGGAAAAGTCCATAGACCATTATTAAATGTGGGATATAAGCAACAAATAAATAAATAAATAAATAAATGAACTTGGGGAAAATCCACTATTTCTGGGATAAGCAGTATAAAATGTTTTGTACATTTTTGGGATCTTGCCAGGTATTTGTGACCTGGATTGGCCACTGTTGGAAACAGGATGCTGGGCTCGATGGACCTTTGATCTTTCCCAGTATGGCAATACTTATGTACTTATGCTCCAAGATGCTGAACGTTCCTCCCACCTATTCAGCAGGTTGTGGGTTTAAAGAGACAGGCAAGTTGGGTCTTAGTGTAAGAGGTTAGAGGAAAGACCCCACTGGGATCAATAGGAAGAATGAGGAAAGATGGCCATATTGGTGACTCCAGAAGGAAAGGATGTAGGAAGGACCACACTGATAACTTTAGAAGGCGAGAGTGAGGAAGAATGATTAAACATGAAATTAGCGGAATGGATGGAGGCAGAATGGGGATATAAGATGGGGTGGGGGGTAAGTAAAAGGATGGAGTTAAATAGTCTCCAAAAGGAAGCAGCAGGGGGAGGAAAGAGAGGGTGACCACTAGTATCCATGTTGGGAGTCAGGAAGAATGAGTAATCTACCACATGGCAGTAGCATGAAGAAGGGAGAGAGGAAGACCCACATTGAGAGCACCAGGTTGGAGAGGTGGGATTCTAAGCAAAGGGTATATTCTGCACCAGTTTTCATTAACTTAGTATTGTAGGACATGGTTCATTTTCAAAACTTCTCAGGATCCTTAACTCCTTCCACCAGGATCATAAAATTCCCATCATCTCCATTTTAGCCATGTTTTGTTTTTATGTCTTAAGCTTTCCTATAAAATCTGAAGTTATTTTTCCATTCTTCTTACAGGAAGGCAAAGTTATACTGCTGAGTACACAATAGAGATCCTGAAAATGGAAGAGGCTCCTGTCTGTGACCAGCTGGAGAGAGGAGAGGAGGATATGGATACCAAGAGCAGTGAGCCAACAATTCCTTTATAATAAAATCCTTGCTATGTACTGTGAAGTATTTCAAACTTTTCACGTAGAATTTTGGTTAGTGAATATAATCAGAAGAAACAAATGAGATCAGGATGGTCTAGTTGTCTTTTCATGTACCATTATTATGTTACACCTGTCGAAAAACAAATAACTTTAAAGACTCCTGTAGGGATATTTGCCTATGTATGTTTTGCTCAATAGCTGTATAATTTATGTACATACTTTTATTTTTTTCCAACAGATGATAGATTCTGCAATAAGAGAATGAGCATGTGTGATGGGCAGCACACGGAGGAATGGAAACACAAAGACCCCTTCAGAGACAGCTCACATCCTTCAGCTGATAGTGTGGGAGGTATTAGTAGCGTAAGACCACCTAGAGTGAAAGAAAATACGCTAAAAGTAGAGAAATCGTTTGTATGTACTGAAGAAGAGAAAAATTCCACCAACTGCCCAAATCTCAGACAAAATCAGAGAATCAGCAGAGAGGGACTATGTCAGAGCACTACATGTAAGGAAATATTCACTGGGAAGTCAAACCTGACAAGACAAAATAAATTTCAAAGACGAGTCAAGCTGGTCCAGTGTATAGAGTGTGACAAATCGTTTGCATATAAATCACAACTTAAAATTTATCAAAAATTTCCCAAAGAAAGAGAACCATCTTCGTTACATGATAAAAAAGTCTGTCAGGTTAATGACTTGGGAAGACATAAATTAATCAGCTTTTGCAAGACACAAGTGCATCAAATGCACCACAAGGGAGAGAAGCTATTTCAGTGTTCACTATGTGATAAAAGCTTCACTCAAAAAAATAACCTCAGAAATCATGAAAGAATCCACACTGGAGAAAAACCACATAAATGTTCTGAGTGTGGTAAAAGTTTCAATCGAAAATGTGATCTTATAATTCATGAAAGAATCCACACTGGAGAAAAACCATATAAATGTTCTGAATGTGGTAAAAACTTTAATCGAAAATGTGACCTTGTAATTCATGAAAGAATCCATACTGGAGAAAAACCATATAAATGTTCTGAATGCGGTAAAAGCTTTAATATAAAATATCAGCTCAGAATTCATGGAAGAATCCATACTGGAGAAAAACCATATAAATGTTCTGAATGTGGTAAAAGCTTCAATGAAAAATTTGGCTTTAGAAACCATGAAAGAATTCACACTGGAGAAAAACCATATAAATGTTCTGAATGTGGTAAAAGCTTCAGTCGAAAGCATCAGGTCAAAATGCATGAAAGAATCCATACTGGAGAAAAACCATACAAATGTTCTGAATGTGGTAAAAGCTGCAATCAAAAATGTGAACTCAGGATTCATGAAAGAACCCACACTGGAGAAAAACCATATAAATGTTCTGAATGTGGTAAAAGCTTCAATCAAAAAGGTAATCTCAGAATTCATGAAAGTATCCACACCGGAGAAAAGCCATATAAATGTTCAGAGTGTGGTAAAAGCTTCACTCAAAAATATTATTTCAGAGATCATGAAAGAATCCACACCGGAGAAAAGCCATATAAATGTTCTGAGTGTGATAAAACCTTCAATCAAAAATATCAGCTCAGAATTCATGGAAGAATCCACACTGGAGGGAAACCATATAAATGTTCTGAGTGTGATAAAATCTTCAATCAAAAATATCAGCTCAAAATTCATGAAAGAATTCACACTGGAGAAAAACCATATAAATGTTCTGAATGTGGTAAAAGCTTCAATGCAAAATGTGACCTTATAATTCATGAAAGAAGCCATACCGGAGAAAAACCATTTAAATGTTCTAAGTGTGATAAATTTTTCTGCAGCAAATCTAATCTAAGAAAGCATGAAAGAATCCACCCTAGAGAAAAATGTGAACAAAAGTTGAGCATCCACCGTAGAGAAAAATGTGAACAAAAGTTGAGCAAAACTGAAAACATTTTTCTGACTGATGACTGTGAAATAAAGAAATTTGAACAGGAAGATGTGTATAAATATCTAGAAGTGGAGGAAGGACTGACTATCAAACAGGAATAGCTGAGAAGAAAAAAAAATCAGTAAAGACTATTATAGGAGACTAATACTGATGGAATAAGGTATTGGTTATAAATCAACTGGCACTTTCTGCACACTAATTTAGCTTTGGAATTATGCACTGGCCCTTAAAGATCTTGAAAAACTAGATATACAAATAACTCCTCCATGCCCACCAGGTCATGAAGTGTGTACCTAGACTGTACATTCTTCTCTTCCTCTCTATGTTGGCTAGTCGAATGGGGAGTGTTGAGAGATTTGTGGGATGGGGGAAGGGGTGCTTGGGGGGGGGGGGGTGGACAATTAAGTACAGTATGTTCCTGAGATTTGTGTGAAATTTTGATTTTTTAAAAAAAGTAATAGGTGGTTAACAAACTGTAAGATTATAATTATGAATGTTAAAAGCCTGAATACCCTTTATAAGACACAATGTTTGTTTATATCAAGAAGCATCTAGGATAGAGACAAGTATTTGTTTAGCTCAAGAGAGTGTACCCACAACAATAGTCCAGAAATGAGCCTATTAACAATATAGGTTTAGGAAATAAATGGAAAAACGGGGGGAAAGACCTCAGAAAAACGTGACACACAGCAAACTTGCTGGAATTCTTCCAAACTTGGACGTCACGATACAAATTCTTTAATCATTGGTTTGAAAACCCCCCGATCCAACCTATGTGTGAATTTAACAGCGTTACTACTTTTTATTTGTTTTTAAATTTGCTTAAGTGTGCTTAAATACCATAGTTGCAAGCTCAAAACACGAAATCGCAGTATTAAAAAAAGAAAAAAGCAACTTAGCTGGCTAGGCAAAACTGCATGCAGCGTCTTAGGCAGGCATCCGCACCGAATGGACCTGTTTCACTGTGGGGCTTCTTCAAGGGATAAGGACGCCAAAAACCTGGCTGACGATCGCTGCTCCAGTAGTTCTGTGGAAGAACTCAAAAAATACACCTCTCTAAAGGCTCAGGGTTCTGCTGCTGCACCCTGAGCCTTTAGAGAGGATTTGGATTTTGCTCACACCTTTTTCAGTAGTAGCTCAATACAAATATTGCATTGAAATCAAATATCTCTTTTAGCTTATCCCAATCATCTGACCAAAAAATAATAAGATTTGGGGATTCCACCAAGAGATGTATAAGAGTTTCTTTGTTTTTTTTACATGACCAGCAGAGATCACATTTTGAAGTCCCAGATGCTTTACCTTTTCTTGGGGTCCAAAGAGCTCTATGATACATGAAAAAAAAGAGATTGCGTGCATTAAAGCAGCTGATAAAGAGGCTCTTGGACTAGTTGACCATACCTGAGACCATTGTATATCTGATAGCGAGTCATTAAGATCTAGTTCCCATACTTGTTGAGCTGATCTGATCTACAATTAGTAGTAGTAAAGGATTGTATTAATCTATAAAACAATGAGGCCCTATGATTGTCACGATTGTGACTGTATTCCATGTTCCATGCCTATACTCACCTCGCCTCCGCTGTGGACTGTTTTCTTCCTGTTTCCCAGACATGTTCCAGAGTTCATTCCAGTCCTGATGTTCCAGCACTCCAGACTTGCCCAGGTGTTTCTGCTGCCAAGCCTCACCTGTGACCTCATCTGTAATTGCCTTTATTAAGCACCTGGGAACTTTCAGACTTGCCTTTGCAACAGAGGTCTTCAGATGAGTTTTTTTCGTCTGTGAGTGTTTGTTGCAGTTCCAGCCCTGCTAGTTCTTGTCTTGTTTGTCTTTAGCTTCAGTTCCCTTCCTGCTTGTGGCTGCCCTGTTTGCTTTCAGCTTTCATTCCCGCCGAACGTGTTCCAGTATCCTGAATCCTGTTCCAGCCAAGCTAAGTCCGTTCCAGCATCCGGTTCCAGCCAAGCTAAGCCATGTCCGTTCCTGCATCCGCTTCCAGCCAAGCCAAGTCCGTTCCAGCATCTGGTTCCAGCTAAGCCCCAAGCCAAGTCCATTCCTGCATCCGCTTCCAGCCAAGTTTGTTCCAGCATCTGGTTCCAGCTAAGCCCCAAGCCAAATCCGTTCCAGCATCCGGGTCCAGCGAAGCCTGTTTGAGAGTCCTGAATCTTGTACCAGCCTCTCTGTGTCTAGTCTCGCTTCCTGTTGGGTGGTTCACCTGCTGCTGCTGGTCCCCGGCAGCAGCCCAAGGGCTCACTATTCTGGACCATTCCTCACAGTTGTGACAATGATTTAGCCTACAGTGATCTGTTATAAAGCTAGTAAGATCTGAGGTCTGATTAATATACTTAAAATTCCATTTTTTGGATTTAAGTATGCTATGTAGTTGGTACCACTGTAACATTTGAGAATTGGGGATATCAAAATCATCTTGTAATTGAGCAAAATTTTTCAAACTACCATCAGATATCAATTGACTCAAAAACCAAACATTACATTTCTGCCATATAGACCATTTTAAGGTCTTTTCTCTCATCATCAATTTCTTATTATTCCACAAGACAATATCAGAGAGACAATTTGTAGAATTTGGAATAAAATTTGACAAAAATTGAAAAAGCTGATATAGTGGTAGTTATGATGGATCTATTAACAAGGAATGGAAATTTACAGCTTTTAGGATCTTATTTCGCTAAAACATCCAGAGGAATAGGGTATGATAAACACCTTTCCAATTTTAACCAAGAAGGAGAACAAAAAGATGAATCATCAGTAAACCAGATATACCCCTTACAGAGAGTAAAAGAAGTATGATATGAGAAAAAGTCAGGAAAATTTACCCCACCCTTTTGTTTAGGTAATTTGAGAGTGTGAATAGATATCCTGTGAGTTTTGGAGCTCCACAGAAACTGTGAAAGAATTCTATCAATTTTCTTAAAGAAATTAGCTGGTAATTGTACCAGAAGCATACTTAGTAAATAATTTCTGTGAGCCAGAGTCATTTTGATAGAGTTCAATCTACCCCACCAACTTTAAAAAAGTGGGGACCATTTTGAAATGGAATTCTTTAATGAGTTTATAATTAACTCAATATTCTTATTGATAGTGTCATGAAGAGATCTACCCAGATATATTCCAAGGTATTTTATAAAAGTATGCTGTACAGCAAATGGAAAAGAACCCAATTCTTGAGCTATTATGTCATCATGTAATGGAAGACATTCAGTTTTTCCTCAATTAATTTTATGTATTATTTATTTATTTATTGCACTTGTGTCCCACATTTTCCCACCTATTTGCAGGCTCAATGTGGCTTACAAAGATCTGTTATGGCATCACCAATACAGGTTAAAAGATACAAATTGGTGTTATAACAAATTGGTGTTATAAAGAGATCAAGGATGACAGAGAAGAACTAAGTAAACATTTTAAAGAAAGATGTCGTTTATGTTGGGGTGGGTTGGTTAAGTGTTATGGTTAAGCTATGGGTTCTCGTGGTAGGCCTTGTTGAAGAGGTAGGTTTTCAGAGATTTGCGAAAGATAGTTATTTCGTTAATTGTTTTCAGTTTTGATGGTAGTGCGTTCCATAGTTGAGTGCTCATGTATGAGAAGCTAATCGCATGTGTTAGTTTGTATTTTAGTCCTTTACAGCTGGGGACGTGTAGATTCAGAAATGTGCAGGCAGATCTTTTAGCATTTCTAGGAGGTAGGTCGACGAGGTCTAGCATGTGGTCGGGGCATCTCCGTAAATGATTTTATGAACAATCGTGCATATCTTGAACGTGCTTCGTTCTTCAAGTGGGAGCCAGTGCAGTTTCTTTCTTAGGGGTTTTGCACTTTCATATTTTGTTTTTCCGAATATGATTCTGGCTGCGGTGTTCTAGGCTGTTTGAAGTTTCTTGATAGTCTGTTCTTTGCAACCAACGTATAGTGTGTTGCAATAGTCCAGGTGGCTTAGCACCATTGACTTTACCAGGTTGCAAAAGATGGATCTTGGGAAGTAAGGCTTTACTCTTTTAAGTTTCCACAAGGCATGGAACATCTTCTTAATTGTATTCTTCATGTGGTTTTCAAGTGTGAGGTTTCGGTCTATGGTGACTCCGAGAATTTTCAGTGTGTTTGAGACGGGAAGGGAAACATTTGGTGTGGTTATTGTGGTGAATTTACTTGTGTTATGTTGTGAGGTGAGTATGAGACATTGTGTTTTTTCTGCGTTGAGTTTTAACTGAAATGCATCCGCCCAGGAGTGCATTATTTGGAAGCTTTGGTTGATCTCGTTGGAGATTTCCTTTAGATCGTGTTTGAACGGGATGTAGATTGTGACATCATCTGCATAAATATATGGGTTAAGGTTTTGATTGGCTAGTAACTTGGCTAGGGGTATCATCATTATATTGAAGAGGGTTGGTGAAAGGGGGGATCCTTGGGGAACTCCGCATTCTGGTGTCCATGGGGTGGATGTATTCTCGTTAGATGTTATATGATATGATCTTGAGGTCAGGAATCCTCTAAACCAGTTAAGAACATTGCCTCCCACTCCAAAGTATTCTAGGATATATAGTAATATTCCATGGTTGACCATGTCGAAGGCGCTGGACATGTCGAATTGTAAGAGGAGTATATTGTTGCCCTTTGCAATTGTTTGTTTAAATTTGTTCATTAAAGTCACTAGTACTGTTTCGGTGCTGTGGTTCAACCGGAATCCTGATTGAGACTCATGAAGAATTGAGTATTTATTTAAATAGCTTGTGATTTGTTTCGTCACCACGCCTTCCATAAGTTTAGTTATCAGCGGGATAGATGCTACTGGCCAATAATTGGTTAAGTCATTAGCACTTTTCTTTGCGTCTTTAGGTAGAGGGGTGAGTAGTATGTTTCCTTTGTCCTTTGGGAAGAGGCCGTTTTGTAGCATGTAGTTCATGTGGCTCGTGAGGTCTGTTATGAATTGTTGAGGGGCGGATCTTATCAGACTGCTAGAGCAGATGTCTAATTTGCATTGCAACTTGGCGTATCTACTAAGCAGTTGGGAGATGATGTCAGTTGAGAGTGTGTTAAAGTTGGTCCATGATCGGTCTGCTGGGTGCTCCCCAGGTATTGGATCTAGGCAATCAAGGAGGTTTGCATATTCAGTTGTATTGATAGGTATCATGAGTCGTAGCTTTATAATTTTCTCTTTGAAGTAATTCACAAGAGTATTTACTGATGGGGTGTCCATGTTGTTAGTAGTAACTGGTGTGGTATTTAGTAGTTTGTTTACAAGTTGGAAGAGTTTGTGTGTATCCTTGTAGTCTATTCCTGTGGATGAATTAGACCAGCCTGGAAGCAAGATGCATCTCAACGCTAGCAAGATTCCTAGTTCTGTAGCAATAAACGATTCCTTTTATACCTTTTTTTCTAACTATATGTACGTGACAATTCCCAGTCTGCTGTTTCAGCTCCTTGCTGTCTCAGTTGGTGGCCCCCTTATCTAAAAGCATTTGATTTACTTGTTCCAGCAAAACCAGTCTCACGACCTCCAACTATAAATCTTTGCACAGAATAGTCCTAGGGCTTAACCTCCTTCTTCACCCCTCCCTGTTGCTGTGCTTCCAAGTGGAGTATTAAGATAAGATTATATGTCTGACCTTACCTTGCTGTTTTACAGAATTGGGCAAACTCTGCTCCACAGAAAAAAAAGGCAGGCATCTTAAGAGTTACACAGTGGTCCACCATCTTATTGACCACAGATTTATACAGTATTGTATATGCAATAAGATGAAATTAACAAGCATATACTGTTCATCTAACAAATGCAGTAAGGAAGATGAGTACCGTACATGCTATAAGATAATAAAATTTATCAAGCATGTCTTGTTCGGAGAACAGATACAATACGGAAGATATAGTAAAATACGTGCAGTACGTTAGACAACTTTAACAAGTGGAGGAGTGGGTAACAAGTGGAGGAGTGGCCTAGTGGTTAGAGCACCGGTCTTGCAATCCAGAGGTGGCCAGTTCAAATCCCACTGCTGCTCCTTGTGATCTTGGGCAAGTCACTTAACCTTCATTGCCTCAGGTACAAACTTAGATTGTGAGCCCTCCTGGGAGAGACAAATATCCAGAGAACCTGAATGTAACTCACCTTGAGCTACTACTGAAAAAAGGTGTGAGCAAAATGCAAATAAATAAACTTGTATCTGAACAGGTACAGTAAGAGAGATGTAGAGGGGCATTTTCAATTTGACATTTAAGTCAAACATATTCAAGTGGGGAATATAGCTGTTTTCAAAACAGAAAATTGTCTCTTTTTTCCCAAAAATGGCTATTTGCTAGATGTTTTGTGGTATATGCATTTATCTTTTTGGTCTATTTTCGAATTTTTAAAAAATGCCCACATGAAAAATGTAAAAAATCAAGCTATTGGGATGTAGGAGGAGCCAGCATTCTTAGTAGATTGGCCACACAGACATCCCAGGAGAGCAATGAGGCACCCTAGGGGGCACTGCTTTAGACTTCAAATAAATGCTCCCAGGTATACTTCTCACCGTTGCTCCCTTATCTTGTCTGCTGAGACCCCAAAACACACTACCCCCAACTGTACACCACTACAGTTGCCCTTATTGGTGTAGGGGGCACCTATATATATATGGTGCAAAATCTTCTCGAATGTTTCTCAACTTGCATCTTCCTAATCGCAAAGGACATAAGTACAAGACATACGACGCATCCAACTTTTCCGTTATAGGAAGTCAACTTTGGAATGCCTTACCAAGATCCATTCAATAAATCAAAGACCTTCTACCTTTCCGAAAACTGCTAAAAACATACTTCTTCAAGCAAGCCTATACAAATAACCTAACTTAAATTTACAAGACCTATTTACTACCGGACTAGACTATAAAACAGAATCTGGAATATGTTCCCCATTTTTTCCTCTATAATATCCCTCTCCTTACCCCTCCCTACACTATCTAATACATCCCCCTTCCTATCTCTCCCTAACATTTTTCACATACTGTACTATATGTTAGTCCCTATACTCCCCCTCCTGTCATTCCCTAACTCTTCCTTCCTCCTTTATGCCCATCTTACCTATCCTCACATAAATGATTACCTCTTCACTTACAATATTATAGCTGCATCCATTTTATCACTTTGTTAACATAATTTACTATGTAAGCCGCATTGAACCTGCTAATGAGTGGGACAGTGCGGGGTATAAATGTTATAAATAAATAATATATGTGGGTACAGTGGGTTTCTGGTGAGTTTTGGAGGACTGACAGTTTCCACCACAAGTGTAACGGGTAGGGGGGAGGTATGAGCCTGGGTCCACCTGACTGCAGTACACTGCACCCAACACTAGAATACTCCAGGGACCTGCAAGCTGTTCTATTGGACCTGAGTATTACATCTGAGGCTGGCATAGAGACTGGTGTTTTAAATCACATTTTTTGGGGTAGGAGGGGGGTCAGTGACCACTGGAGGAGTAAGGGGAGGTCAACTCTGATTCCCTCCAGTGATCATCTGGTCATTTAGGGCACCTTTTTGTGTCTTATTCATAATAAATCCACTAAAAATCTGTCTGGGAGGAAGAACACCAAAATCCCATGAAGGATACTGAGCAGCAGAAAAACAGTGGGAAGTGGACCACAGACTGAAGAGACTAAGGGACATGTTTACTAAGCCGTGCTGTACGTGTGCAAACTTTTTAGCGCGCACTAACAATAGAGACACCCATATACTCATTAGTGTGGCTTAGTAACAGAGATCTAGGACAGCAGTGTTGGATCTTAAAAATTTTTTATTGATGAGACGACACAGTACTGTGTTTCGGCCACAGGCCGGCCCAGGAGTCTAAAATCAAATAATAATCGTTAATCTATAATGATGTAAGAACGTGTAAGTTGATGGTAAACGAAATGTACAGAAAAAACCAAAACCCAGACAACAGTATACATTATAATAATAAAATACTTGAAAATTTTTGTGAAAGATAAATGCATATAAGAACAACCATTTGCTCGAAAACACATGTAATAGAATACATATGATATGCATTAAGAGCATGTGCAATACAAATATATCTGAAGGCAATAGGGAAAGGGAATAGGACTTGGTATACCTCCTTTCTGTGGTTTCTGTAACTACATTGAAAGCAGTTTAGATGATATATACAGGTACTTATTTGTACCTGGGGCATGGAGGTTTAAGTGATTTGCCCAGAGTCATAAGGAGCTGTAGTGGGAATCAAACCCAGTTCCCCAGGATCAAAGTGTGTTGCACTGACCACTAGACTACTCCTCCACTCATAGGGTACTAATTCAGGAAAACAAACATAGCACTACATGTGTTGTAATAAAAAATGTAAAAGATACGGAGAAAATATACATTCAACTGATTATAGTTGATAAAGTATCATCATATGTAATACATGATATATTACCCAGTGGATCTATGCTGGCACTTGAGATGTTATGATACAGAAGCTGAACTGGCCAAAATGACAATCTTAGAACCCAAATGTATGGAGTAGGATGTTGAAACTGTAGTGATCAAACAATTAATAATGAATCTTAAGCAACAAGGCATGAACTAACCATAAATATATGTATGAGCACATATGAGAACAATTCAATGAAATGTATCCCTCAAGCACTTGTGCAAAAGGTTGGTCAACAAAAAACATACATAAAACTTCCTTCTTAAACTGATATGGTAAGAAAATAATCTATTCTTGTGCACAAATGATTTAAGAGTTTTGTTATGAATGGATGGATAACTTAAAAAGAATGAAAGTCTAGTATTAGACCTATCGACTATTGGCAAGTATGGACGCATATACTGTTATTCTCTGCCAAAGACATATTCTTGATTGAAATGCAGTGGAGTGGAATGTTAAACAAATAACGGGAAATGGTAAAAAAAAAAAAGTGCTGCAACCAACATCGAGAAAAGTGAAACTACAAATACACTTGACGAATCAGTGAAATGGCAGATTGGTAAGATGGTAACCTCGTAGTGCATATCAAGACTGTTGAGGCTAGATAACTAGAGGCCCCAATATCTTGGAGTATAACCTTGGCACACCAATCACCCGAAGTCTCTATTATTTTTATGAAGTCTCTTTTATTGAATAAATCACAGATAATTTACTCACAGATAGATGTTCAGAGGTGCTGCTCCAGGACACAGAGACTCCTTAATCTGAGAGCTGTTGGGGGTGGAGATCTGAAGAGAAGTAGATATATTGCAGGGGGAAGGATAGTTGAACAGGTAGAAATGGTCCAAAGCTGGGTGACTGGAATGTGCAATATCTCATTAGAGAGGAGATATTTTCAAGGTAAAAAAAAACAGGTTCATTACAGGGAGTTTCAGCAGGACAGAGCTGTCTGGAATGAGATGGTACATGCTCCATGTCTCTGGCTAGGTGGTCGGAAAGCCTCATGGCTGAAGGGACAAAGAGGTGTTGAGGCTTCACATGGGTTCAGGGAGGAGCAGATAGAGACCAATGAGGACAGAGCCTGCCATCGGGTAGCAAGGGGTGGTCCTAGAGGACGGCTCTCGATTGGAGGGAAAGGTCATACCTGGCTGACCTCCCAGGACAGAGATAGTGAGAATGACCAGGAAATGATAGCAGAGCCAAGCTTGGCAGAGAGAGAAGAGGTCTAGGCAGCCTCACAACCAGTGGTATCAGTTCTTACACAGCCAAGCAAGTGTGGTTGCACTGCCTGTGAACTACATTACCCACAGTGCATTGCTCATGTATCTTTGCAGTGCGAAACTGCAGCAATGATAGTCCTTAGAACTGAGAATAGCAGTAAAAGTATTACACACATTTTAGGATCACGTTATAAACTAGTGCGAGGCTGTCGAAGGACAGAACAGTGCATACCTAATAGGTGTTAAAATGTAGCGGAATGGATGATTGTAAAGGTTCAAGTGAGGAGTCTGATCGCAAGCTTATAATAGGTCTGCACGAAGTGCCTCAATAGTAGTACTTTGCAAAGAATACATTCCACGTATAGATGGCGCTACAAATAAAAACATGGAAGATAATCCGAAGAGTACTTCTTAATAAATCTGACCTCTACCCCAAATGTATAAAATCAAAGGAAAAACCTTGAAAAAGACCTTTGTCGAAAGTTAGCATAAGCTCTGGATCTGTGCGTCAGTGGATGTGCGGTTAAACGCCAAGTAAAAGTGAAAGTAAATGGTGATAAAGTTTTAAAGTCTAAAAATGTATTTATTTATTTATGTTAATTTATATACCGTGTCTTATTGCAGCTGCAAAACGGTTTACATATGTATAAAAACAATTAGTGTATACAAATAAACAAACATAGGAATTCCATTCATGACAGGAAAGCACAGCAACCAGAATAAACTACATAATAAAATCAGTACAAATTAAAAATCTAATATACTGTTAAGCTACCCCTTTTTTCTTTTCTTTTTGACCTTATCTCATTATGCTAAGTTCTGTTCTACGTAGCTTATAAAGAGAAAGGCCAGAGTGCCAAGTAATGATGTATCAGGTGACGTAATTCCTGCACAGACACTGCTGTAAGACAGCGCATATCCAAAGTAACAGTGGATTCCTAATATTGACAATATCAAGCATTAGAGAATTTTTTAAAAATTGTTTTAAAAAGGGGGGGGGGGGGGGGTAGGGAAGACATCAGCTGCATAACAGTCAGAGACTGGTCTTTGAATAATGGTGCAAGTTAAAATACTGCCGTCATTGTGTTGAGTGATATCAGGAGAAACTAAGGACCCTGTTTACTAAGTTGGGCTATAGGTGTGCTAGCATTTTTAGCATGCAATAATGCTACAGACACCCATAGGAATATTACACATGTTAGTCACAAGTGCATGGGACCTATTCCTGGATAAACTATTGTTTCAGAGAGTGCACTCTTTGTGTTCTGGAGAGCACTGTCTTCTTCTGTCTCGATACATACTTGGTCTGACCATACCCCCATGTTAATCAGTTTAGAAATGGCACCAGTAAAAGTGGAACTAACACTGGCAACTTAATGATGCCATCCTTAGAAACCCAGAGTATGTACAGCAAATAGAGAAAACAAGAGTGGAATATTTACAGTTTAATGATATGGGCGAGGTGACCCCAGATATATTGTGGGAAGGGATGAAAACTGTCTTTAGAGGTGAACTCATCCCAGTACAGTCTCATATTAATAAGACTACAGAGCAAAAGGAGACTGACTTGCTCACTCGTTTAAGCAGGCTGGAACAATGAGCTAAGCAACGGGGGTCTGCCCCAGATTTTCAGGATTTTATACATAAGCTACAACTGCAGCTCCAGAAGCTGCATTTGGCAGAAATATGAGAAAATCTCCAAAGAGTGTGTCAGTCACATTTTGAGTTTGGGAATAGAGCCAGCCATTTATTGGCTTTGAAATTGCAACAGCAAAAGACTAGGAATTTTATTCCTACTATACAAGGTGAGAACAGAATATTATGTACAGAGGATGCATCTATTCATGCAGTGTTTTTACGATTCTATTCCCAGTTCAATATGCCTGACATACATCCTATAGAATTAGATATCAGACATTATCTAGCTAGAACACCACTGCCTAGATTTTCTTTGGCTGAGGTGCAGTCCTCGTCTGCTCCAGTTACTTTGACAAGGCTGCAGGGGGCCATCAAGGACCTCCCGTTGGGTAAGACTCCAGGTTGTGATGAGTTTTCTAATAGATTTTACAAATGTTTGGTAATTTTCTCGCTCCAGTGTTGCTTCGGATGTTTAATCATCTGATGAACCTGTCCGATATCCTGCAATCTTGGCAATTAACCTTGATCTCAGTGTTACCTAAGCCAGGGAGAGACCCACTATTTAGCACTTCTCTTTGAAATACTGATTGCAAATTCTTTACGAAAATCTTGGCCAGTCGCCTTCAGAGATATCTCCCCAGGCTTGTGCATGAGGATCTGGCCTGTATTCATGCAGGGTTGCCAGACGTTTGACAACATTCGTACAACATTTCACTTAATACATCAAGCTCAGCTGGACCATACTCTGATGCTCTTGCTTTCTCTTGATGCAGAGAAGGCCTTTTACCATGTTCACTGGCCTTTTCTATTTCAGGTGTTGCGTCATCTGGGGCTGAGGGAACAATATCTACATTGGTTGCATCTTATCTATAGGAATCCGCTGGGTAGTCTTAAGATCACTGGGACTTGTACAACTGTATTTGCTCTTCTTAGGGGCACTAGACAAGGCTGTGCCCTGTTGCCCTTGCCTTAGTTATAGAGCTGCCGACAGGTTTGATACGAGAACATCTGAGGATTAGAGGGGTTGGTCAGGGACCCAAGGTAATGTAAGGTCTTACTACTTGCGGATGATATTTTGCTCATACTGACTATAGCTCTGGGGAATCTTTGGATTCTCTGGTAGAAGTGCTGCAGTCTCTGGCTTTAAAATTAATATACTTAGATCTGAGATTTTTAACATTACTGTAGATGGGGCAGTGGCTGCCGTTTTGCAGCACCAGTTTTCATTTTGGTGTGTTGCTAGGTGAATCCGTTACTTGGGGATTAACATCACTTCGACTATTGAATTATACGAAGCTAATTTTCCCTTCAAATTGTGTGAATTATTTGCAGATTTGGAGGGGTTAAACTTCTCTTGGATTGGGCGGATCCACGCTATCAAGAAGATGGTTTTGCCAAAGTTACCGTAGTTATTCATGCTTCTCCCCCTCCCTATTCCTGGAGCGTTCTTTCCCTATTCTTGGAGCGTTCTTTACTAAACTTACATTTGGAGGAGGTTTCCTCTGAGGTTCCGCAGGTCCATTTTATATCAGCCTAAAGTTCATGGGGGCATGACAGTTCCTAACTTTAAGTTGTATTTCCAGGCTGCTCAACTCTTCATCTTGTCAGAGTGGCTTTCCTATTCTTCTAAGGTCTGGGTGTGCCTTGAGCAGTCTTGGATGGGGATACTCCGCTTTGGGAGGTAATTTGGCTTCCAAGAAAAGATCTTGCAGCTTTACTGAAAACAATCCCGACAGGCCTCTGTTTTCCTCTTTGTATGTGGTGTGGAATACAGGACCGTTTTTTCCCTGGGCGGAAGTATTTCTTTCAGATGGCGATTTGTCATGCTCCGGGGTTCTTGCCTGGCCACCTAGACTTAACATGTAAGAAGTTGGAGCGCCAGGGACTCCGCACCTTTGGCCAGTTTTGGGAGGAGGGGGACTTTATCCCTTTTTCAGTTACAGGAAGAATATGGGCTCTTTGATGTTCAGTATTGGCAGTTGCGTGATTTTATTGTCTGCAGAGCCCGTGGATAACTGGGGTTGGTAGAGACTCTTCTGGAGTGGGCACTGATGAGGAGGCGGTGCTAGGGGTAGATAACACGAATATATAAGGCCTGCTAGGGATAGATAACACGAATATATAAGGCCTTGCTCCTTTTGCCCATTTCCATACAGCATTATTTATATAAGTGGGAAGTGAATATGGAGAATTAACGGGAACCTCGGCAATGTGGAATTACGTTTAAGCATTTGGTCAAGGTCTCAATTGCTAGTAGTTTGGTTGAAAATAGTTATAAAAAATTTTTAGCAATGGTACTATAACAGGCCTGTCTTTTTCCTGTTTAAACTTAACCGGGCAGTGCTGAATATCAGCTTGGCTGGTTAAGTTTAAACTGGCCAAAAATAAAACGGATATTCAATGCCGGTCACGGGAAATGGCCCGAGATTGAATTTCCAGTCTCGATGCTGACTGCCGGAGATTGAAGGGGGGCAGACTCAAGAAAAATGTCAGGAAGTATTTTTTCATGGAGAGAGTAGTGGATGCTTGGAATGCCCTCCCGCGGGAGGTGGTGGAAATGAAAACGGTAACGGAATTCAAACATGCGTGGGATAAGCATAAAGGAATCCTGTGCCGAAGGAATGGATCCTCAGGAGCTTAGTCAAGATCGGGAGGCGGGGCTGGAGGTTGGGAGGCGGGGATAGGGCTGGGCAGACTTATACGGTCTGTGCCAGAGCCGGTGGTGGGAAGCGGGACTGGTGGTTGGGAGGCGGGGATAGTGCTGGACAGACTTGTACGGTCTGAGCCAGAGCCGGGGTTGGGAGGCAGGGCTGGGGAGGTGAGGATAGTGCTGGGCAGACTTATACGGTCTGTGCCTGTGCCAGAGCTGGTGGTTGGGAGGTGGGGCTGGTGGTTGGGAGGCAGGGATAGTGCGGGGCAGACTTATACGGTCTGTGCCCTGAAGAGCATAGGTACAAATCAAAGTAGGGTATACACAAAAAGCAGCAAATATGAGTTATCTTGTTGGGCAGACTGGATGGACCGTGCAGGTCTTTTTCTGCCGTCATCTACTATGTAGCCGAGCTGCCTCCTGCTGTCTGAATATCAGCCCCCGTGTTTCTTTTGCCCATGAGCCATGCGACCCACAGCCTGCTAGTTATATGACATGGAGCATATTTTCAAAACACTAAAGGCCCTGTTTACTAAGCAGTGTTATAGCCATGTTAACGATTTTAGCGCGCATTAACCGTGTACATGCCTACAATATCTGTATAGGCACTGAATTTTTCTGGGTGTATTTATCCCTCCCAATATAGTGGTCCACCCACTAATATCTAGGAATAAATAAATAAATCACCCAAGGCTGCATTTTGGTTAGAAAGCAATTAGATATTTTTATTTTCTACTCACCAGTTACAATTGACAATTGCTTTTGGGAGACTAGCTGCTCATACAAAAGTACTGACAGTCCAAATTCTCCTTTAAAGCAGAAAATACACTCCTTTTTATTTGCTTATACAGGATACAGGTAAATTGACGTATTCACACCTTATTGGATATATGTTTACTACCTCAGTGACCATATATGGTAACATTTACCGTACATGCTTGTTTTTTCCAGCATTGATCGGAAAGCTCAGTCATCTTCTTGCGAGACCACTCAGCTGACCATATCTTCCTGAGTGTAACTGATTTTGCCCTGTTGGTAAACCGCACCATCCTGTTTATGAGGTTTTTGCACCCTAGCCCTTCCTTATTTTGCTGCATGGTATGTCCCAACAGCTCAGGAGTCTTACTGGAACTTCAAAGTTCAGATTACAGTTAAAGGCCTGTATTTTTCTTGTCATTTTTAGATCCTGACCCAAAGTCTCAGACCTTGAACCAAGGTTCAACTATAATAATAATAGACATATCCCCCTTGAAGGTCTTTGAAGGCCTTCACCAAATATGGGAATGGCTAGTGCTCCTTGCAAGTAACCTAGTCCTGCACCTAGGCGTTTGCTTTCACCTCAAAATCAAATCTGAGTTAGTTCTGTATTACCATAAACTCAAAAAGGATATGGTTAGTACTCGGATTGTAGGCTGTCTTAGGTTGCAGGCATCCTGAAATCCCTAAACAGGTTGGGATTCCCGGGCCTTACTTTACCCGTCATGGCCACCCAATCATGAGTACTAAGAGGTGGATATAACAAAAGACACTAGTTGGGGTGGAAATCTATGTGAGCAAGGTATTCCAAAGATATAATCCAAAAAGAGGGCAAAAGGATGGCATGGTATCAAAGTAGCAAGCTAATATTATGGTCACTAACTGAGTGATTCCAAAGAAGAATGAAAAATATTTACAGGGTACAAAATAAAACATTCTCTAAAAAGAGTCTTCTGTATCTACAACATGGGAGTCAGTGAGAGAGGAATGCGTGTTAACATATAGGGTACCATCTACTGGGATAGGTTGCATGTGCGCATACATGGTATCATAAGCATTATGTACATCAGCTTGTAATGGGTCATATAGTGCATAGGCAGCCACTGTAGGATTTCTTTCAGTTAAAGCAGTTTCAATCAAACTTTGAACCAATCCTCTAACGCAGGGGATTATGCAGCATCCCACAAGCACAAATACAGCAATTACTATAATTACTATAGTAGTTGCTGTAGAGACAAAGAAATGTTTCCATTTTCCAAAGGCACTATCTAACCATCCTGTCCAGGAGGTATCAACTCCAGAATTTTCTGCAAGTTCATCAGCTAAAGTTTAAAGGCCTTTTAAACCTTTAGTAATGGTACCGTCTGGGGCGATGTTGTTAGGAATGAATGTACAGCATTGTGTTCCCAACAACACACAGACTCCGCCTTCTTTTGCAAGAATTCGGTCAAGAGTCATGCGGTTTTTCCAAGCCATCCGGCTTGTGGCGTCTAATTGTTCAGCAATACCTACAACAGCATCTCTAGTCTAATTTATGAATCACTGTTGATTGTAATAAATGTAATTAATCCAGTCAACATTCTTGTTGATGGTAGACCACCAAAAGATTGTGGACTCCTCAAAGCCAGCAGCAATCTGATTGCGAGCTTTAAACTCATCTGGCACCCCCCTAGGAACTCCAATAGAGTCAATATAGATTCTGTCATCAAAAGAGCCTTGAACTTTCCGCTTCTTCCAGGAGGGATCTGGAGAGTTGGCATGCTGGACAGCTATGGTGATGGGAATAACTAATTGGACTAAGGCACATTGTCCTTGCCAGTATGAAGGCAGGGTTGGATAAAAGGTCTCAGTGCCACAATCAGTGGCGTAGCTACATGGGGCCTGGGCCCCTGTAGATTGGGCCATGGACCCCCTGCCAACGGCCCACTCGACTCCCCCTCCCGCCGCCAACCCGCCTACCTTTGCTGGCGGGGGACCTCATAGATTGCAAGGCTTCATTCTGTGAGTCTGACGTCCTGCATGTACTACGTGCAGGACGTCAGAAACAGAAGGACTAGGAAGCCGTTTGCGAGGAGGACCTCGGCTGGCGGGGGGTTGGGGTCCCTGCCAGCAAAAGTAGGCGAGTTGGCGGCGGGAGGGGGGGGGTCGAGCAGGTCGTCGGCAGGGGGGATCAGCAATGGCTGGCGGGTGGTGTCGGCGGCAATGGGAGAGGGGCGGCAATGGCGGGGGGAGTCAGCGGTGCCGGGGGGTGCTAAAATGTGCCCCCTCACCTCGGGCTCTGGACCCCCCTCCTGGCAAAGTCTGGCTATGCCCCTGGCCACAATACCACCAAACATCAGCACGAGCTCGTGAAAAATCAGAAAAGTCAATATCTTTTACTACGGACTGACTTGAGGTGCATTGGGACAAGTCTCCTACATTCTTTATGTGATTCTTTACATTGATTCTGAACAGGCATGTGGTGAATACTGTATCTCGTGATGGAAGCCTGAACCTTAATGGTGGTTTCAATCCAAAAGGTTTTTCAGGAAATAGCAACTCAAGTGACCTGCAAGAATTGTCAGTGTTCCTTTTCCCTTGAAGTAGCTTCACCACACATAGAGGGGCATAATCGAAAAGGGGGCGCCCATCTCCGGAAACGTCTACGAGAAGGGGCGGTCCGAACCGTATTTTTGAAAAAGATGGGCAGCTATCTTTTTTTTTTGAAAATACGTTTAGAACCGGCCAAATGCCTAGGATTTGGGATGGGCGCCCTCGGTTTTCGGCAATAACACTGGTCTACAAAAAAACTTTTTTTTCTGTAACAAGAACAAAACATACATTTTCTGGAAGATAATTCTTCCCTGAATCCAGATCTCATTTCAGAATTTCTGTATCAGCCTCAGTTTTCATGTGATAATGGTTTTTGTAAATGCTTGTGTCGGTGTATGTAGCTATTATATGTATCTGGCAAAATGACACGCTTCTGCTACAAGAGTTCAAAAAAAAACTGTGTCAGTTCACAAAGAAATCAAAGATATAAGCAACATAAGAGTAAAGAGAAGTGAAGAAACATACCTAAAAAGATTTCCTTCCTGATTTCCTGTGGTACTTTGCCTCGGGAACGTCTCTCCATAAGGTCCAGCAGTAGTCGGACAACATGGCGGCATTCCATTTGCCTTGATAATGCTTTTCCATTTGAGAAATGTCCTGGTGGAACTGTTCTAACGGATTTGATATCATTACAAAAGACCATGGCTATCATTGCCGCCACGTCCAGGGTAATGGGCTCCTCCTTTCCTTCCCCTGAAGTTCCCTCGGGTAGGCCCCCTACCTCTATTATTCAAATAAAAAGTATCTGCTGGAATTGAAAGGGGATCCCGCCAAAAAGGATCATCATTGTGTGTAAGTTTTGCATAATATTTGGCTTCTTGTTTATCAAGGGTTTTCTGATCTTCAATTTGTTTTATTTGCAAGGACATTAAGTGAGTCTGCAATTTTTGCAACTGATTGTTCTGATTCTGGGCATTTTCCAGGAATGTCCTGCAGTGATGTAAGATGTGCTCTTTCATCTCGGGCCATTGCTTCTGAGCAATGCCAACAGTGTTATCAAGACCTTCCTTAACCTTGGCAGGTAAGGTGTCTTTAAACAGGTGGTAAAATACAGGAAGACTGTTAGGTGCATCAAAGCGCTCCTCAGTCTCATCCTTGTATAGCTGTTGTAATTTAATCATGTATTTCTCTGTAGGCTCAGTAGGTTCCCATCACTGGGAAGTGAGAACTGAAAAGTCTTTAATAGTAGGGAAATGGTAACGTATGGCATTGAAAACTCTAATTTTTATAGTTTCAAAATCATCACCATCTCATGTGTTCTCAGAGGCAGCATTAGCAAGACATGCATAGTTGAAAAGGTCTAGGACATTAGCCTGGGGGATACGCCCTAACAGTGCTTTTATATCCCCAATGGCAAGTGTTGTGCCCATGGTTAATTCTGAGAACTTTCGTATCCATTTATTTCCTCCCTCAGTGAGGTCAGGTAATTGTTGACCTAAGCTTGTCAAATCAACATTGGAGTATGGGACATACTCAGTGTATGCTATTTCATTAGACGATTTGTTAAACAGAGGTAACAGTTTGATTTGCGGACTTACAGGAAATTTATTTTCATATTTTTTCCAAACTTTGAGACCTTCTTGCATATAAGTTATAATCCTAGGACCCCAGCCGGGATCGGGGTATGAGTATATAAGGTCTCTGGCAGTGTTAATTGCGGACGTTTGTGATGATTCCTCTCTGGGATAAATGTTAGACTGTGGGTACAGGGATTCTGACCAAGATGCTAAGTTGTCAGTCCAGGGCTGAACCCAATACGAGGAGCTCTCTTGCTGAGCAACATATTCATTTGGAGTAGTAGGGACCTCACAATTATATCCTAAGAATTTAGGGCGGGCCCCCTCTTTATGCCATCTCTCTGCTGCAATCTGAGCACCAGATGGGTATGAGGGCTTAGGAGTAGAGTCCACGAGCATAATGCTCTGATGTGCTTTGGACTCAGCAGGTAAAGAGTGGGCACTTTGAAGGGCTGCTTGAGCAGCAGCTCAGGCAGCCACCTGAGCTCGGGTACGGTGGGCTATAACAGACCTGGGAGTTTGCTGAGCATGGTGAGTACTGGCACCTTGCTTCAACCTGTCAAGATCGTGTCCTATCTCTTTAAGGGTTGCATCAAGAAGGGCATCAAGGCAAGCCCCTCGTGCTCTGCCATCTGGGCTTTCATCGGTTATATGTACAAGGACTTCGTCCTCTGTACTGGGCAAAACAGTATGATTGATAGGGGCAATGGGACCTGGGTCCCAGTTAGGTAAAGAAATTAAATCTGCTGTATGTGGTCTAGGCAATGGAACCAAGTTCACAGTGCCTGATATCGGTCCAGGCACTGAGATCAAATCTGCAGTGCCTGGTTTGGGCATGGGGACCAGGTCCACAACACCAGTAATTTGAACAGTAAAAGGGTAAGCCATAGGGGCTCTGACTACAGGGGCACTGGGGTCAATAGAAATGAGATGAGATCAGGATATAATTTTTCATAACCAACAGCAGTACCACAGGCAAGTACCTTTGTGGTGTCTGAATGTACAGACTTTTCATACGGTGGTGGGAATGCCGGTGCCGTAGGAGTAGGTGTTGGAGGAGGAAAGGCAGAAGAATCAGGCAGAGATTTTGCTTCCTTTTCTCCTGCTACCCTAATCCATCTATTTATTGCCTCTCGGTGCTTAGTGCGAGACTTCCCTTTTTTAAAGGACTCATTGTATTGCACTAGTTTATTTGAGGTTTTGGAATCAAAAGTTCCCTTCTGTGGCCAGCATAGATCTAGTTGTTTCATACCCCATTTATGCCATTTACCACATATCTGAGTAAGCGCTTTCTTTTCTCCCGGAAAATGTCTCACGACTATATCTAATGGCATGGACATAATTAAGCTTAATTCTATTCAGCAAGTATCTGACACAATTTTAAAACTAAAAGAGGAAGTGCAGTATTTCATATAAATAAACCTAGTCTTCCTTTTTTTTTTTTAACTCCCAGTCTAACAGTCGAGACTTAGGACCAACTAGGAATATGTAATGTACCCTGGCCTTCTAAAACACCTATGGGTGATCAGACCATAGGACCAACCATGGGTAACTGTTATTCTGCTCTTTTAAAACACCTATGCTAAGAATATAGACCTAGGACCAAGCATAAATAACTTATAAAATTGTTTTTTTCTCACCAATCTTCGTCCTCACCAGGACATGTAGGCGTGTCAGGAATCCAGCTGCTTGAAACACGACACATCTTTACTCTGGTCTTCAGGTGCCTCAGGGATCCCACGGCGTGAAACCTGGGCTTTGTTTACTGCACCAAGTGTATCCTGGATCTTGCAACTTGAAACAGGACACTTGGTAACTGGGACCCCCAAAAATGGGTCAACCAGATACTCCCTCTAATATGTCGGGGGTTACCAATGAATTTTTCTGGGTGTATTTATCCCTCCCAATATAGTGGTCCACCCACTAATATCTAGGAATAAATAAATCACCCAAGGCTGCGTTTTGGTTAGAAAGCAATTAGATATTTTTATTTTCTACTCACTAGTTACAATTGACAATTGCTTTTCGGAGACTAGCTGCTCATTCAAAAGTACTGGCAGTCCAAATTCTCCTTTAAAGCAGAAAATACACTCCTTTTTATATTCAATCATTTTTATTGATTACACACAAAAGTAGTCCACACCAACAGGTAAGTAGCAGTCTTAACAATAACATAATTACTTCACGGTTATACTATCACCAAACATCATCACCAATTTTTAGTTTTCTCCCTTCCCTCCCTTCCCTCCCTTGAGAATCCAAATTTAATGCTGAAAAGCAAAGTTCCGAATGAGGTAGTCCCTAGGAGACTGGACTCAGATGTCCCCCCAGGACCCCCCAAATCGGTACATCATTATCAACTCAATCCCACCCTCCCCTCCCTGTGTCTCAGTAAGCAATCTGGGAATGAATGTCCAGAGCTCCATGAGCCAGTCAAATGTTCAAGAGGGTACTCTTAGCTATTGGGGGCATTGAGTCCAAAAATGGGCCCCATCTCAAACAGAATTTATCCAACTCCATTGGGTTTCCATCTTTTATCATCATTCTCTCAAAACGTAATAGTTGCACCATCCGCATTCGCCAATTCTGGAGTGAGGGGCCTCTTGGGGATAACCAGTCCACTAAAATAGTCTTTTTTGCAATCAGTATGGCTCGCTGTACAAACAAAATAAGCCCTCTTGGCCGGGGAGCCTGTAGACAAGGCTTCCCGAATAACAGTATCGGAGAACGTGACCATCTAGTTCTCCACAAGGTTGAAACCTGTTTTAGTAAAGCCATCCAGAAATTCTTCACTACCGGGCAAGTCCAATACATATGCCCCAAAGTCGCTCCCACAAAATGACACTTGTGGCACGCCACATCTGGGGAAACCCCCACATGAAACGCCCGTCGAGGCGGCATATGCATCCGAAACACAAAACGGTATTGTAATTCCCAGTGATCTGTTAAAGGTGACACTCTGTTAAGGGCCAACACATGTTCTTTAAGCAGCCCGGCTGAAATGACTACCTCCAGGTCTCTGCTCCAGGCCTCAGCATATTTGCTAAAATCTGGCTCTGCAGCAGTGTCTTTGATATGTCGGAGGTGGAACCTCAATGGAACTTTTTGTTGTGATCCTAACGAGAATGCCATTGGTAATTCCTCCTGCACGTCCTCCGCCAAGGCCTCCCAAGACAAACTCTTCGTATAGTGCAATAATTGCCAATAATGAAAGTAGTCTTTGGGGAGGAGCAGACCACGATCCTGCAACTTCTGAAACGATTGCAGCTTTCCTTCTCGCGTTAGAATCTGAAGAATATAGATTATACCTCGTGTTTTCCATTGTTCAAAAATTCTATATATCAAGCCAGGTTGAAACTCAGGATTCCCACAGATTGGCAGCAGTGGAGTAACTTTTGGGGAAAATTGATGTAATCTACAAATCCAGTTCCATGCCTTTTGTGCTTGCGGTAGAATGTTTGAAATGTTTAGTATTGGAGAGGCCCCTCCACTCCCATGCAGGCAACTGCTAAAGTTTGTGGGTGTAAACAGCCGTAATTCCATTGCGGTGGCTGAGAAGTCCGCAGAGTTGCGGAACCAATCTGTAACGTGTCTCATTGCACAAGCAATCCCTAAATGTCTCACACTCTGCAAGCCCATTCCACCATATTCCTTCGGTACATACATACTTTCCAGTGGGAATCTCGGCTTTTTTCCCCTCCACAAAAATTTTCTCAACATTCCGTTCACTCGTTTCTCATCCCTATTAGTGAGGTGTAGGGGTAAAGTTTGAAACATATATGACCAGCAGGGAATAATCATCATATTGTACAGTGCTATACGCCCTGACAGAGAGATAGGAAGGCCCCGCCATTGCTCAAGTTTCCTCGCTGTGTCTTTCATTAATTTTTGAATATTTATCTCATACAAACCACTTAATGTGCTAGGGATTAAGACACCCAAGTATTTCATCTCTGTCTTTGCTCTCTGCAGAGAGAAATCGTCTGGGCCGGGGCCATCCAGTCGCTCGGGTAACCTCATTATGCGTGATTTTTCCCGGTTAATTTTAAACCCTGACAGTGTACTAAAACATTCTATCTCCTCGAGTAGCGCTGGCAATGCCACCCTCGGGGACTCTGATATTATCAATAGATCGTCCGCAAAGGCTAACACCTTTACTTTCTCTCCACCAACTGTCACCCCTGGCACCCCCTCTCCCTGTTGAATAGATTTAATCAGGGGTTCAATAGATAACACAAAAAGGAGCGGGGAGAGGGGGCATCCTTGCCTAGTCCCCCTCGCAATAGGAAACTGTTGTGTTCTTGACCCATTAACCAGCACGGCCGCTCGAGGATTTGAGTATAGTGACTGGATAGCCCCATAAACCCAACCCCCCACACCCACATACCTCAACACCGCAAACATATAATCCCATCCTACTTTATCAAAAGCTTTTTCAGCGTCCAGGCTAACCAGCATCGCCTCACCGCCTGAACGCTGAATTTGAGCCTGAGCCAACAGTAGTCGTCTCACATTGATTCCTGAATGCCTATTGCGAATAAAACCCACTTGCTCCTGACCGATAAGACTAGGTAAACACTCCTGTATTCTGTTTGCTAGTAGTTTGGCTAGGATTTTTGTATCAACATTGATTAAGGAAATGGGCCGGAAAGAACCAGCCTGATTCTCCGGCTTTCCTGGCTTCAGCAACAAGGTTATCAGTGCCTCATTTGCATAAGCCGGGAACTGTCCCTGAGCTACCACCTCCTCAAAGTATGAGTGCACGGGGCCTACTATGTGTGGATTCAAGATTTTATAAAATTCACTCGAGAAGCCATCTGGGCCTGGAGCTGAATTCGCAGGGAGAGACTTAATTATATCCTGTAGTTCCTTTCTGTGATAGGCCTATTCAGGACCTTCACCTCCTCTGCCTTCAGAGTCATCATTCTGGCCCTCCGCAAATATTCTGTCACCGACTCCAATGATGGCGGGGATATATTTTTATATAGGTCGCTATAGAATTGCTGGAATACCTTTTTTACTCCTTCCCTCCCATTCTGAATATGTCCATACTTATCTTTCACCGCCACTATCGCTCTAGGGCCACCCCAGGCTTTAACTACTCTTGCTAACGTGGCGCCTGATTTATTCCCATATCTCTGGAAGCGGAATTTCCCAACCGCCAGGGCTCTCAAGGCTCTCTCATGTAGTAGTGAGTTTAGCGTTACTTGAGCTATTTTCATCTGTTCTTTATTATAGCTCGATGGAACCGCCACAAATCGGCGTCTGGCTTTCCCAAGTCTACGTTCTAGATGTATAATTGCCCCGTTAATTTTTCGTTCCCGTTGTGCAGTGAACGCAATCACCGCCCCCCTCAGAACTGCCTTCGCCGCTTGCCAGAACAGCTGGGGAGAATCCCTATGTTCTTTGTTAAATTGTGAATATTCCCCCCAACTCTTCTGCAAATGTAGTTTAAATTTTTGGTCTGATGCTAAGTACGAGGGAAATCTCCACCCTCTTCCCCCAACCCCCAGGTCCCCATCCTCTAAGTCTAACCACACCAGGGAGTGATCCGAAATCTCCTCCAGGCCTATCTCTACCTTGTTCACATAGGGGAACGCCCTCTGATCTACCAAAATGTAATCCAGACGCGAGAGAGTCCCATGGGCCCTGGACAGGTGGGTATACTCTCGCACCTCTGGATGTAACGTGCGCCAAGAATCCACCACTCCAAGTGTCTGGATAAACTGTGTCAGTGCCCTCACCTCCGGGCCTCCCCTGACCGCCCTCCTAGGGGATGAGCAATCCAAACTAGGGTCAGCCACTAAATTGAAATCTCCCATCACAAGCAGCGGCAGAGACCCATGAGGTAGGCATACTTGAATTAGATGATCATAAAAGGATCTGTCATATAAATTTGGACCATATAGCGCCACTACTAAATACTCCACATGTTGTAACCAAAGACGCACCACCACATATCTCCCCCCTGGGTCACTACCCACCAGATGAGTTCTCGCCACTACCCCCTTTCGGATTAAGATTGCAACCCCTCCTTTCCTTCCCTCGGCCGCTGCACCGTGTACTTCACCCACCCAAGTTCTCTTCAACTTTTGTAACTCCTCTTGAGATAGTCTCGTCTCCTGAATACAAGCCACGTCTGCATGGTGTCTCTTTAAGGCTTGTAAAATCTTTGCCCTCTTAACTGGAGATGTAATGCCCCCTACATTCCATGTTATAAATCTAGTCCGGGCACCCCCCTTTCCTGAGTAAAGTTATTTCCATTGTTATCAAACTGCGTTAAAGGATTGGGAGACTCCAGTGCCCAGCTCCACCCGAGCCTCCCCACTCCATCCCCAAATATCTCAAGGACTTTCCCCGTGCATCCAATCCCCTTCTTTTCTATAACTTCCCCTTCCCTCTTCTCCTCCACCCTGCCTCCTCCCAAACTTCCCCCCCTACCCTTTATTCCTCCCCCCCTTATCACCTTTGACCTCTCCTTTCGCAACATCTACTAGGAGAGCTCCGGTCAGTTAATGGTAGGGGCCCCCCTCCCCCATCCCCTTTTCCTCTTTACAATCTTCTCAGCCTAGCTGAGTTAGAATTACATTAATATACTTCAGATCAACAAATCTGCAAACATACAGATCCAAATTAACTCCATAACATTTAACCATGTTACAACTTTACGCAAGCTTTGCTCTAGCTGCGTTGCAGCTGCAGCGCGCCTGCATCCTGATACCAGCACAACCTGCTACCTGTTCATGTATGCCCCTTTCAGCCATTATGGCCAGGGGAGGATGCAGAATTGTCCCGTAGGAGGGTCTGGGCCTCTTCTGGAGATTGATACATCTTCCAGCCCCCCTGTTCCAATACTTTAAGCTGAGCTGGGTACAATAGCATGAATCTTTGGTTTTTCGCTGCCAAGTGGCGGCACAGAGGCCCAAATGCTTTCCTGCACTCCTGTAGGGCGGCAGAATAATCCTGGAAGATTTTTACTGTTGATCCATCAAATGTGAGTCCCATTTGGATCTAGCACCTCTCAGAATTTCTTCTTTGTGTAGAAAATTGTGGACTTTTATGATGACTACTCTCGGTCTGTTTCCCCCTTCAATTCTCCTGCCCAGACGGTGTGCTCTCTTCAAACACAGTGGCCCATTGCTATCAGACAGGGCAAACTCAGATTTAAGCCAACTCTCCAATTGTATGGGCAGAGCTCGATCTGATATTGATTCGGGGATTCCAATCAGGCGCAGGTTAGACCTGCGAGACCTGTTTTCTAAGTCATCTAAATGCTTTGCCTGGGCTCGCAGCAAATTTTGTAAATCCTGCAGCTGTGTTCCTCTGCCCGTGCTTGAATCTTCCAGCTCTGACACCCGTACTTCAAGCTCCCCCGTCCTCCTCGTTGTGTCCCCCAGTAGCGATTCTACTTCCGCTATCTGGTTGAATAACTTTGCCAGCTCCGGTTTCAAAGCCTCTCTTACCGCTTCTGTAATCTGTTGGAGCTGTAGCGGGTGAAATTGTGGAGGGCGCTCAGAGATTGGGCTAGGCGCCATCTTGGATTCTTCCGTCCCTCGATGCTTCTCGGCCGTTTTTTTTCGCCGATTTCGCCGTTGAAGCCCGGGTTTCTTTTGTTACAAAGAGATCCATGTATGTGCGCTAGGTAAGCTTACGTTTTGCAGCTTTTTCGTTCGGTTTTTTGCTCGTTTTACGGGGAATGTAGAAGGGGGAGCCCCGGAGAGAAGTCAAACGTGACTTCCTCTCTCAGACCATCACGTGACCTCTCAATACACTCCTTTTTATATGCTTATATAGGATACAGGTAAATTGACGTATTCACACCTTATTGGATATATGTTTACTACCTCAGTGACCATATATGGTAACATTTACCGTACATGCTTGTTTTTTCCAGCATTGATCGGAAAGCTCAGTCATCTTCTTGCGAGACCACCCAGCTGACCATATCTTCCTGGATGTAACTGATTTTGCCCTGTTGGTAAACCGCACCATCCTGTTTATGAGGTTTTTGCACCCTAGCCCTTCCTTATTTTGCTGCATGGTATGTCCCAACAGCTCAGGAGTCGTACTGGAACTTCAACGTTCTGATTAAAATGCCTGTACTTTTCTTGTCATTTTTAGATCCTGACCCAAAGTCTCAGACCTTGAACCAAGGCTCAGCTATAATAATAATAGCGCCTGCATGGTTAGCACACACGCTGGGTGTGGGCACGCGGAAAGCACTGGCGCACCTTAGTGAACACGGCCCTTGGACTTACAGAGCTACATAAAAAACTACGTATTTTGAAAGTGCGTAGTTTTTTATGTAGCTTTGTGGTTCTGGGGGCCTTGTTTGCTGGGGTGCGTTGATGTTTTTGGTGTGTCTACATTTGGCGTGTGTGCTAACCATGCAGGCGCTATTATTATTATAGCTGAGCCTTTAAAGATTCCCTTGAGTTGTCAATAAAGAATGAGGTAGTTACCTGATGGTTGAAATTTTATATTTAAAGATTCCGTAAGGATATTTGCCAATATATATCTTACTTGATAGCTATATAATTTATGTACATACTCATTTTTATCCAACAGATGATCAATTTGGGAGGAACAGTAAGAGAATGAAAGAGTGCAATGAGCAGCAGATGGAGGAGTTAAAACATAAAGACCCCTCTAGAGACAGCACAGATCCTTCAGCTGATTGTGTGGGAGGTATGAGTAAAGTTACACCACCCAGCATGAAAGAAAAACTTCAGAAAGGAGACAGACCCAACGCATATAATGAAGAAGAGAGAAATTCCAACCATTTCTCAAATCTTGCACAAGATCAGAGACTCAGTGGAGAGAGATTGTTTCAGAGTACTGCATGTGAGGAAAGGTTCTCTGAGAATTCAAACCTGACCAGAGAAAAAATAAATCACAGACACAAGTCATTCCAATGTACTGAATATGACAAATACTTTGCATATAAATCACAGCTTATAATTCATCAGAAAGTTCACAAAGAGCAAAAACCATCAAAATATTCTGTACTTGATGATAGCTTCAGTCAAACAAGTAACCTTAGAACCCATAAAATAATCCATACTGGGGAAAAACATATAAATGTTCAGACTGTGATAAAAGCATCAATCGTACAAGTAGCTTCAGAGTTCATGAGCGAAGCCACACTGGAGAAAAACCATATAAATATTCTGAATGTGATAAAAGATTCAAGCATGCTCATAACCTCAGAATTCATGAAAGAATCCATTCTGGAGAAAAACCACATAAATGTTCTGAATGTGATAAAAGATTCAAGCATGTTCATAACCTCAGAATTCATGAAAGAAACCACACTGGAGAAAACCCATATAAATGTTCTGAATGTGATAAAAGCTTCAATCGAACAAGTATTCTCAGGATTCATAAAATAATCCACACTGGAGAAAAACCATATAAATGTTCTCAATGTGATAAAAGCTTCAATCATACAAGTAGCCTCAGAGTTCATGAGCGAAGCCACACTGGAGAAAAACCATATAAATGTTCTGAATGAGATAAAAGATTCAAGCATGCTCATAACCTCAGAATTCATGAAAGAATCCACACTGGAGAAAAACCATATAAATGTTCTGAATGTGATAAAAGCTTCAATCGAACAAGTATTCTCAAGATTCATAAAATAATCTACACTGGAGAAAAACCATATAAATGTTCTCAATGTGATAAAAGCTTCAATCATACAAGTAGCCTCAGAGTTCATGAGTGAAACCACACTGGAGAAAAACCATATAAATGTTCTGAATGTGATAAAAGCTTCAAGCATGCTCGTAACCTCAAAATTCATGAAAGAATCCACACTGGAGAAAAAACATATAAATGTTCTGAATGTGATAAAAGCTTCAATCAAACAGGTAACCTCAGAGCTCATGAAAGAATCCACATGGGAGAAAAACCATATAAATGTTCTCAATGTGATAAAAGCTTCAATTGTACAAGTAACCTCAGAGTTCATGAAAGAATTCACAGTGGGGAAAGCTATATAAATGTGCTCAATGTGGTAAAGCTTCAATCAAAAAGGTCACCTCAGAACTCATGAAAGAATCCACACTGTGTAGAATCCATGATGGCTATGTCTCAGACAAGTAGAAAGCTCAGTGTAACATGGGTTAATTATAATAAATTGCCTTAAAATATGCAAAATTAAATGCTAAATTGATCAAGTGTGTTAACTTCATCATGAAATTATAGCAAACCACATGAACAGTATGCTTTTCCTATTCTCAGGATACCAACAATGAATATTTCAAAAATGAAGTAAGTATGAGGCATAGCAATTTCTGTCAGCTTCACCAAACATTGTGTGGGTATCAAATGTGGTCTAAGAGTTTCTGTAAAGCCTCCCTAACCACGTGCAAAGCCTCATCTTGAGGGATACAGGTGTACAGGGAGCGGACATCCAAAGAGGCCAACAGAGCAGGGGTTCAGAACTGTCCCAAAGACTCCAAAAAATGTAAAAAAAATGAGTAGCCTCCTGTGCATTCTAATATAGAATTTCTAGCCAATTCTGTAGGATGCTGTGGTGGTTTTAACAAATCTTTATGAATTTTGGGCAGAACAGAAAAAATAGGAACCTTAAAATTCCTATACGTCATAAACTGGTATTCTGCTTTCATTTAAAAAAAAACAGCTTGCAGGTACTTGGGATTTAGATTTGTGTCTTCAGGTGTGCTACTTCTTAAATGATTTTTTAAATTACTCTTTTCTATGGTGATTCTGTAAGGTTCTTCCTTTATGTGGACTGGAATGTAATGATGTGGGTATGCTTTGTTTTGTACATTTTTCTTTAGTGTTCATTGTTAATACATTCATCAAAGTTTAATAAAAAAAAATAAAAAAAAAAGCTTGTAAACCCTCCCGGGTGTGGTTCACCACCAGGAAAGCTACATAGTCAGAGGGATCTTCTTGTAATAATAAATAAGCAAAATAATCTGCTGACTGCCAATTCACCTCTGACATAATATTCCCTATCCAGGACCACTGTAGGCAGACCCTAATACACCAATATACAAAGATGCACATAAACTCTACCAACTCGTGAACAAGTTAATAGACACCACACCGGTGACCACGGCCGGCACAGACATCCCATCGGCAGACAACCTTGCCAAATACTTCAATGAGAAAATTATAAAACTATGATCCACTTTACCACTCAATACCACTGATCACAAAAAATTATGGAATGCTTGGACCCAACTCCCGGTGAATACCCAGGAGATCGAACCTGGACTAACTTCGATCTGTTAACCGAAGAAACCATCACTCAAGCAAACAAATTCTGTAAAACCCACTCCAAATTGGATATTTGTCCCATCAACCTAATAAGGTTCGACCCCCCCCCCCCCCAATGCTTCATAACAGACCTCACATCACATATGAACTACATGTTGCAACATAGACTGTTCCCCAAGGACAAAGGAAATATACTTCTTACCCCTATGCCCAAAAACTTAAAGAAAAAATTAAACGACACAACCAACTATCGACCAGTAGCATCAATCCCCCTGGTAGTCAAACTAATAGAAAGTATGGTAACCAAACAACTTACCAACTACCTAAACAAATTCACTATACTACATGAATCACAGTCAGGATTTCGATCCAACCATAGCACTGAAACATAAGTACATAAGTAATACCACACTGGGAAAAGACCAAGGGTCCATCGAGCCCAGCATCCTGTCCACGACAGCGGCCAATCCAGGTCAAGGGCACCTGGCAAGCTTCCCAAACATACAAACATTCTATACATATTATTCCTGGAATTGTGGATTTTCCCAAGTCCATTTAGTAGTGGTTTATGGACTTGTCCTTTAGGAAACCGTCTAACCCCTTTTCAAACTCTGCCAAGCTAACCACCTTCACCACGTTCTCCGGCAACGAATTCCAGAGTTTAATTACGCGTTGGGTGAAGAAAAATTTTCTCCGATTTGTTTTAAATTTACTACACTGTAGTTTCATCACATGACCCCTAGTCCTAGTATTTTTGGAAAGTGTGAACAGACGCTTCACATCCACCTGTTCCACTCCACTCATTATTTTATATACCTCTATCATGTCTCCCCTCAGCCGTCTCTAACCACTCTCATAACCAAATTTAAACAATGAATTGCAACTGGAAACAATGTGCTTCTCCTACAATTTGGCATGTCCAGCGCATTCGACATGGTCAGCCACCAAATACTCTTGAACATCCTGGACTACTTCGGGATTGGAGGAAACGTACTTAGATGGTTTGAAGGCTTCTTAACAGCAAGAACCTATCAAGTGATATCAAAATCAAAAACATCAACACCATGGAAACCTGAATGCAGAGTACCACAAGGATCACCGCTCTCACCAACTCTTTTTAACTTAATGATGACACCATTAGCCAAATCGCTATCCAACCAAGGACTCAACCCGTACATCTATGCAGACGATGTCACGATATACATCCCATTCAAACAAGATATAACTGAAATCCAGTGGCGTAGCCAGACAACCAATTTTGGGTGGGCCTGAGCACAAAGTGGGTGGGCACAAAATTTTCTCTCTCCCCCCTCTCCCCCAGCACTTCCCAACTCAAAATATAAATACTTTAGCTGATGAGGATCCCCAATCTCCGTCAGCTGGGGACTTCCACCAGAGATGGCCAGAACTCCTCCCTGCCAAGCCCAGCAGGCAGTAGCAACTCCTCGAGCCACTGATGCCAGCACCCCATACATGCTTAGTTGTCAGTGGCTCCAGATGCTGCCCCCATCTGCCAAGCTTGGCGGAAGGCAGCTCCGGCCAGCCCCGGAAGAGATCCCCAGCTGGCAAGGCTTGGGGATCCCCACTAGCCACAGCAAGGTTCAGGACTGCTGTTAACCATGCTGGTGACCAGGGCAGAAAATAAAGAAGCCCTTTCCCCAATTCCCTCTCCTATCTCTTCACCTGCCATTACAGTCACACTGACAGACCCTCACAAATTACAGAACAAGGGATCACAAATTAGAAATAAAAATATGTAGACAAAATTGAACTGGGAGCCCTCAGCATGCACTGCAACACTGTAGAAAAAAAAAACAAAAGTGCATCTCCTTTTCTACTTAACACAATAAAAAGACATCCACTATGCACATTTCCCAAAGCTAACATATTCCATTTAAAACATTCAAAATAAAATGATTTTTCTACCTTTATTGTCTGGACATTTTATTTTTCCATCATGTTGGTTCCAATTTCTCTTTGCTGCTTTCCTGCCTTCCAGCAAAATATCAGTCACCCTCCCCCCCCCCCCCCCCCCCCCCCCCCCCGAAACAGACCTTTCCTATGGATCAGAGCTATTTACTAGGTCATATGAAGTTATAAACTGTAATAAAGATAGTAAGAACAAAAAGAGGATCCACTACTCCTTCAAGGGAACACAAAGGCCTAGGAAGCAGCCCAACTTTAAATCAGAGAGCAATGTCAACTCCGTCCATCCCCCACCCCAGCAGACACCAGACTAAAATCCCCAAGTTTAGTGAGCAACGGGAACTCTCTGATCGTCTGAAGGCACAAACGGGAACACTGACACTTCTAGAAAAGGGTCATCCACCCGAAGAGAATTCCCTGGCCAAACCCCCCCCCAAAAAGCTATATCATCTAATAAGGTGAAGTGGAAGGGGTCCGAGGTGCAAGAACTAGATATCTGCTTTGGGGAATGGCAAGAAAACACAAGTGGAGAGACAGATTTACTAACCAGCTTCATGAAAGGAGCAAGCCAAAGAGCAGCTCTCGACCGCTACATAACGGAGAATCATACTTGGCCCGTGTGTTAAAAAAGACCAAGCTCTCTCTCTCGCCGTTGCTACATCTGAGAGAGCTAAAACTTCACTGCCTCTTCTTAAAATGAGAAAGCCAGCTAGGTCAGAGCTGCTAGACAGGCCCCCCCAGGCCCACAACCCCTACAATCACTGAGCGGTGACCAACTACAGCGAAGAAGCAGACCTCACACCTCCGATCTGTTACCCCGCCACGAGTCGACGCCGAAGGAAGCAGTTGTGTAGCGGTGGCAGCATGCGGCTCCGCTGCAGACGTCCAGCGGGGATGGAAGGGGAGGGAGCAGGCCGGGAGGAAACAAAACCTGCGCGGTGCGCCGGCGGGTGGCTGGGAGGAGGGAGCTGAACTCGCGCTTTTTCGTTGGCTGAGTTGCACCGTTGCTGGGTGGGCCCGAGCCCAAAGTGGGTGGGCCCAGGCCCACCCGTGGCTACGCCCCTGCCGAAATCACAAATGAAATCACTCACAGTCTCCAAATAATCAACTCATGGGCGGACGCATTCCAACTAAAGCTAAACGCAGAAAAAACACAATGTCTCATCCTGTCCTCACAATACAACACAAACAAGCCCAATACCACAAATACCCCAGACTACACCCTTCTGGTCTCAGACAGCTTGAAAATTCTGGGAGTCACAATTGACCGAAATCTCACACTCGAAGATCATGCGAAAAATACAGCAAAGAAAATGTTCTACTCAATGTGGAAACTTAAAGGGATCAAACCTTTCTTCCCAAGGGAAGAATTCCGCAGCCTAGTACAATCAATGGTGCTAAGCCATCTAGACTACTGCAATACCATTTATGCTGGATGCAAAGAACAAATCATTAAGAAGCTTCAAACCCCTCAAAACACAGCAGCCAGACTCATATTTGGGAAAGCGAAATACGAAAGCGCCAAACCCCTAAGAGAAAAACTACACTGGCTCCCACTAAAAGAACGAATTGCGTTCAAAGTTTGTACCCTGGTCCACAAAATCGTTCATGGGGAAGCCCCGACCTATATGTCAGACCTTATAGACTTGCCTACTAGGAACGCAAAAAGATCAGCACGCACATTCCTCAATCTCCACTACCCTAACTGCAAAGGGCTAAAATATAAATCCACATACGCGACCAGTTTCTCATACATTTGCACCCAGCTATGGAACGCACTACCGAAGGCCATAAAAACAACGCAACACCTAACTATCTTCCGAAGGCTACTGAAAACAGATCTGTTCAAGAAGGCATACCATAAACATCCATCTTAAATACTATATAATAAGACTATACACGACTAGACACAACCGAAATCTTAACACTTGACTGATTAACCTCTTTGCTATTAGTGAACAAGCACTACCACTTCAATCCTTATGTCGAATATGGTCTCTCCATAGTCGATGACCTAATGTATGTTATAATCCAATTATTACTCAGGAACCTTCATGCAATACCATAATGTATTCTTCTTTACCATGTATGTATGCACATGGTATATATATATACCATGATCTGTTCCATGTATGTTATGTTCCATGTATGTTACCATGCATGTATGCACCTTACGCAACAACATTTGTAATTCTGTTACCTGGAAATGGCAACCGCCATTACGGCAAATGTAAGCCACATTGAGCCTGCAAATTGGTGGGAAAATGTGGGATACAAATGCTACAAATAAATAAATACCACCCATACGGTAAACACAGACCATCAACAATATTTTTATTTATTTATTACATTTGTATCCCACATTTTCCCACATAGCAGTAGGTTCAATGTGGCTTACAATATGAAACAATATTTCAATATGAAACAAGGGATCATAATATCACAATTCCTCATGTACAGCCACAAAACAACCTATTAGGGTGGATAGTGTTCACAGTGAACTCCTTCTACTAATGACTAGATAGAGATAAGAGTTTTCAACTTTGGTACAGTATAAGTCATCACAAGAACAAAATATAAGAAAACCAATGGACTGCATTAGAGGCTTATAGCCCATTTAGTTATGTTTAAAAGAGATCTGCATGAAACAAAATATTTATTTTTATTTTTATTTATAAAGCCTCTCTCTCTCTGCCCCAATCCAGTATTGCACCACTGTCTTGCCCTTCACCACCATTCAACATTGCCCCTATGCCTCCCCATCTCTCTCTCCTCCCTTCAACATCTAGCATCATCACCCCGTCCCCTCACCAGTTGTTCAACAAAGCAATAAGAGACTGCATTACTATGATGTTCTCTATGTAGTATTATGTGGGCCCAGAATTAACTTGGATGGGCCCTTCCACCCCCCACCCTGTAGATACAATATATTTTTTACCTTCCCCTCCCCCAACATTTCTCCTTCCCTGAGGAGAATCTACTACTACTACTACTACTACTTAGCATTTCTATAGCGCTGCTAGGGTTACACAGCGCTGTACATAAGTACATAAGTAATGCCATACTGGGAAAAGACCAAGGGTCCATCGAGCCCAGCATCCTGTCCACGACAGCGGCCAATCCAGGCCAAGGGCACCTGGCAAGCTTCCCAAACGTACAAACATTCTATACATGTTATTCCTGGAATTTTGGAGTTTTCCAAGTCCGTTTAGTAGCGGTTTATGGACTTGTCCTTTAGGAAACCGTCCAACCCCTTTTTAAACTCTGCTAAGCTAACCGCCTTCACCACCAAACAAGGGGAAGGACAGTCCCTGCTCAAGAGAGCTTACAATCTAAAGGTAGTAAACTATGTAGTCAGTGTAGGTATCATGAATGGGGAAGGTGGTTAGGCGCCAAAAGCAAGGGAGAAGAGATGGGCTTTGAGTAAGGACTTGAAAATGGGCAGGGAGGGCGCATGGCGTATTGGTTCGGGAAGTCTGTTCCAGGCATAAGGTGATGCAAGGCAGAAGGGGCGTTGTCTGGAGTTAGCGGTGGTGGAGAAGGGTACAGATAGGAGTGATTTGTCCTGAGAGCGGAGGTTACGGGTGGGGACATAAGGAGAAAGGAGGGTGGAGAGGTAATGGGGGGCTGCAGATTGAGTGCACTTGAAGGTCAATAGGAGAAGCTTGAACTGTATACGGTAGCGGATCAGGAGCCAGTGAAGCGACTTGAGGAGAGGGGTGATATAAGAGTATCGGTTCACGCGGTAGATAAGACGTGCGGCGGAATTTTGGACAGATTGGAGGGGGGATAGGTGGCTAAGTGGGAGACCAGCGAGGAGAAGGTTGCAATAGTCAAGACGAGAGGTAACGAGTGAGTGGACAAGGGTTCGGGTGGTCTGTTCAGAGAGGAATGGGCGAATTTTGCTAATATTATAGAGGAAGAAGTGACAGGTCTTAGCTGTCTGCTGGATATGGGCAGAGAAGGAGAGGGAGGAGTCGAAAATGACTCCGAGATTGCGGGCTGAGAAGACAGGGAGGATGAGGGCGTTGTCAACAGAGACAGAAAGTGGGGGAAGAGGAGAGGAGGGTTTGGGTGGAAAGACAAGGAGCTCAGTCTTTGCCATGTTCAGTTTCAGATGCCGGTTGGCATCCAGGCAGCGAATCTCTTGCACGTAGATACATAAAATATTTTTTAACTTTCCACTCAGCTTCTGCTTCTCTCACCCCACCAACATTTCGCCCTCTCTCCCCAACTCCCCGCCCGTAGATATATAAAATACATGTTATACCTTCCCTCCCAATCCCCATTTCTTCCCCAATACCCCCTCCCCGGCCCCAGCAACTCCCTCACTCTCTCTGAAGTTGACCCCACCCCTTCCCGAAGTATTGGTCTGCACCAAAGTTCCCTTTCTTCTTCTTCTCCTCCACCGGCGGCCTGGTATCTGCCCCCCCCCCCGTCTCAATGTACCGCAGAGGCGCTGCCTGCAGCAATTCATTTTCGCTGTTTGCACCAGTCCAGCCAGAAGGCTTCGCTTTGCTGCGTTGCGCAAGACTGGCTGCGGCCTCTGGGTGGGATGTTAATTCCGGCAGAGCCGGAACCGCTGGGGAAGGAGCCTATCGAGTCAGGCAGGCAGCTGCAGCCAGTAACAAAAGAAATGAGCCTGGGGGGGGGGGGGGGGGGGGCACACACCAGCAGGGAGAGGAAAGTACAATTTTGTTGTTCCTGGCTGCCCTGCTGAATTCAAGGAGAAGGCAGGGAAAGCAGGTCACAGTTGGGGAGGCTAAGCCTCCCCAGCCCAAGCCTCTTATACGGGGCGCCTATGCAGGAAACCCATTTGTCAGACACAAAACACCAAAAACTGCAGAGGGACTGGGTAGGCCAATGTGCGTTTTCTTCCTACACTAATAGGAGGTGTGGGGTGGCCACCCTTATTCATAAACAAGTGCCCTTCGAATTAGCAGCTAAGGTGGGAGATCAGGAAGGATTGTATGGGAAGAAGATACTCTTAGTAAATGAATATGCTCCCAATTACTCAGAAGGGTTCTTTCAAACTGATTTCTACAATGCTCAAATTTCCCTAATTATCAGTTTATTTTAGGGGGGGGCGACTTTAATTTAGTCGCTGATATAAGCAAATGGATTGCAGTCCCTTAAAATATGTAAAATGAAGGGATGATGGTAAGGGAGTGAACCTGTTGGACAGCTGTTGAATTCTCCATCCAGGGGATCATGATATTATGTTCTACTCCCACCCACACCAGTATGTGGCAAGGCAGAGGGATGCAGAGATTCTTAGGTTAACAAAGCTTTTAGTTTAGTTTATTGGCATTTGGTTTACCGCCTTTACTAACTTAACAGATTAAAGCAGTTTACATAAAATTAAAACCAGCAGAAATGGAAAAGAGCTACAGTATTCAAATAGGAAAGAATAAAAACATCATTCATACAAGAGAAATTAGAATTAGAAACAAGATCAACAGCATGGGGAAAGGGGCAGACGAGGGAAAGAAGCAAGGAGGGGGGATAAGGTAGTCCTGAAATCTGGAAGGTCCAGAAGGTCCCATCTGTATGCAATCTTCTCTTTGATTAAGATCTCCAGCACTGGCTTCATAGCGCGTCTCTGAGCTAACGTAAACAAGGAATGGTCCTGATAGACTGACACTTTAGCTTCATTATAATCCACAGATGATAGTTGACGAGCACGCACCAACAAGCTCTCCTTAAAAGCAAATGAAGAAAATCTCACTATAATGCCCCTGGGTCTATTATCCAGTGTCTTCCCCAAGGCTCTATGCGCCCGGTCTATTTCCACTCCACCTGAATCCAGAGTGTCGCCCATGATGTTTACACATAGTAAACGCACTATGGCAGGAACATCTTCCACGTTACCATAAATGGGACTGAGTGCTAATGTGAAGAGCCAGGTTTTTAGAGTTGTTTTAAATTTGTCAAAGGATATTTCACCCCGAATCTCCTTCAGAAGCGAATTCCAATTAGAAGGGGCTACAAAAAAGAAGGCACAGCGACATGAGGATTCCATATTGGCCTTTTCTGGACCGGGTAGAACCAGCCAATGGTTATTTATTGAATGCAGGGTACATGCAGGAGAGTAGGGAATGGTTTACGTGGAAAGATAGCCGGGAAGACCAAACTGAAAAGCCCTAAAGGTAAGTGTAAGGTGCAGTGGCGTTCCTATGTAAGCTGCCACTCGGGGCAGATCACTGCTGCCCACCCCCTGGCGCATCACCCCCCCCCCCCCCCCCCAGTGCATCACCTCCTTGTGGTGTAGGAAGCAGTCCCATTATGGCTGTCAGCTCCGCCAGTTCCCTGGAACAGGAAGTAACGTCAGAGGGAGCAGGGAACCGGCGGAGCTGACATTCTCCGAGGACAAGCAGGCTGCTTGTTCTCACATGTGGGTCGATGTCCGCATCGACCCAGGAATCAGCAAATTTTTGCAAGCAAAAAAGTAAAGTTTTGCCAGAGTCTTCTGGTGCGTGTGCAGCGTGGACTGATTTCCCGCCCGTCGCATGAGCACTTCTCAGTTTTTCTTTCTCCGCATTGAGATGCGACAGCTTTCGCTTTCTGCTCCTCTCAGGCCCAGGAAGAGTCTTCTTCGTTTGCGATTTTGTTCACTTCTGTTTTTTTGTTTTTTCTTCACAAGATAAAAAAAAATAAAATAAAAAAATAAGGTTCCCGTAGTTTTCCCTTTAGTTTTTTTTCCCTATTTCAAGTTTTCTTTCTTTTTCGTCGGTCGGGTTCTCCCCTTTTCTCTTTTCTGCCTTTTTCTGATTTTTAGGCACAATCACGTCTTTTGATTTTGCCGAAGCCGTTTTTCCTTCCATATCCTTGAAGACGCCCAGCGACTTCAAGCATTGTACTGGGTGCAATCGGACTATATCAGGTACCGATACCCACACCTGGTGTATTCAGTGCCTTGGGCCCGACCATAGCCCAGATGCTTGTAGTCTGTCCTTGTATGAAGGAACGGACCCAAGCATCTTGATTGAGAGGCCCAACATGAAAAACTTTATGGGGCAGTCAGGTCCTTCGACGTTGACATCGGTACAGAGGTCGGTGGCGTCGGCATCGAAGGGAACATCGGCATCGGGGAGAGAGGTAATGGCTGCTATGAGACCAACTTGTGCTGGAAGCAGTGAGGCATTGAGTGGGTCTCCACCTGCCTCGAGGCCTCCTGTTATGCAGGCCCCCCAGGACCGGCCTTTGTCGGACCCGGCCCCGAGGAGGCATGAGGATTCCACGTCCTCATCGTTACCAAGGAGTCTCGATGATGGGCGTCGAGCAAAGGCAAAGAAGCACCATCATCATTCTCCTTCAATGCACGGTACTGGGAGCTCTGGGATGTTGAGAGAGTCGACACCCGAGAAGCGTTGGCACCGAGAGGATCGCTCACCCTCGATACAGGAGGTGCCGATGCGTCGGTCTCCTAGCAGCCCGATGCCTGCTCCCGAGCCTCCACGGATTCTGACACCGCCTGTCCCACCCACCCCGCAGCCTTCTCCGATGGCGGCTCTCAACAAGCACATCCGGGCCTTGTTTCTAGAACTTCTGGAGGGACTGCTACGTCAGTCAGCTTCAGTGTCACGGGTGCTTGCGCCTTCTGTACCATCTGCTGCAGTGGTGTCTGGCCCTTTACCTGTGGTGAGGTCCCCGACCATGATGCCGCCTGCGGCATCGGCGTCGGCTGCCACCCAGGTCGACTCCCCTTCGACATCGGTGGAGGGAGCTTCAACGCAGTCAGACAGGGCATCGACCTCTCGACATCGCCATAGAGGACATCGTTCCTCGGCGTCGAGGCAGGTCCAGTGTCGAAGCACCTTAACTCAGGTTTTATCCGACACTGAGCAGGAGCATTCATGGGAGTCAGATGAGGATCCCAGGTACTTCTCTTCTGATGAGTCCTTTGGAATTCCCTCTGATCCTTCCCCTCCACTAGAAAGGAGGCTGTCTCCACCGGAGAGTCTGTCCTTTTCCTCTTTGTCCGGAGAATGGCTACGGCTATTCTCTTCCCTTTGGAGGTTGAGGATGAGCCCAGGACTGAAATGCTCAAAGTCTTGGATTATTTGTCTCCACCTAAAGAGGCTGTGACAGTTCCTCTGCATAAGGTACTGAAGGAAGACCTTATTCAAAACTGGTCAGCCCCTCTGTCTGGCCCCGTGGTCCCGAAAAAAGCTGAATCCCAGTATCAGATCCACGGTGAACCTGGGTTGATGAGGTCTCAGTTACCCCACAATTCCATGGTGGTGGACTCCGCCCTCAAGACAGCCAAGAGTACTAGAGACTATGCTTCAGTGCCCCAAGGCAGAGAAGCTAGGACTCTTGATTCTTTTGGGAGGAAGACGTATCAGGTCGCTATGCTCGCTGCCAAGATCCAGTCATACCAGCTCTTCACGAGCGTACACTTGCAGGACTTGATAAGTCAACTGTCCAGCTTGGTTGAGACACTCCCTACGAAGCTGGCCGAGCCTTTTTGAGAGGTGGTCAGGCAGCAGAAGGCGTGTCGCAAGTTCCTGGCCAGGGGTACTTTTGACGTGACATCCAGAATCGCTGCTCAAGGTATAGTGATGCGCAGACTCTCATTGTCTGGCTTCTTCCTTGGAAGTACTGGGTTTGTGAGCCCTTGGACCACTACCGTGGAGCGGCAGTGGCAGGCAAGGTCACCTTCAAAGCAGAGACGAGGCAAGGCTGGACTGGAACCCTGGACTGGAGTTCTGCACTGAAATACACAGGACTGGAACGCACCGGATGGGTGTGCACTGGACTGGAACCCACTGGACTGGTACACACTGGAGTGGAGCCCACTGGACTAGAACACACGGGACCGGAACCCGCTGGACAGGAACACACTGGACCTAGGCTTCACCTACGCTTAGCCACCGTTCCCTGAGGGTTGAGCCCTCAGGTTCGGGCAGCTGGCAGGGCTTACAGGAAAACCGGAACTGGAACTAGCAAGCAGGAAAAACAAGAATCGGGATACAGAAGTGCCCCCAGACACCTAGGCAAAAGCAAGGCAGACAGGCAGGGAATGTCCAGGTTCCGGCAATAGTCAGGTCTGGCCACAGGCAGAGAATCTCCAGGTTCAGGCAGTAGTCGGGTCAGGCAGCAGGCAGCAAGTATTGGGGTTCAGGTAGAGAGTAGTCAGATTCAGGCAATGGTCAGGTCAAGCAGCAAAACTATGGCTGGAGCTCCAGTAGCAAGGAGTACTGGCAGCGGACAGGACTAGGGCTGAAGCTCCAGAAGCAAAGGAAAACACACACGGGAAAACCAGAAAGCTAAACACAAGAAAACTAGTAAAGCTGTACACAAGCTAACAAGAAAGCTATGCCCAAGCTAACTAGTCACAAGCTAGAAACCCACACTAAGCAAAACACAGGAGAACTAGTAAAGCTGTACACAAGCTAACAAGCAAAGCTATGCCCAAGCTAACTAGTCACACGCTAGGAACTCACACAACACAACACACAGGAGAACTAGTAAAGCTGTACACAAGCCAACAAGAAAAGCTATGCCCAAGCTACTAGTAACAAGCTAGAAACTCACACTGAACTGGACAAGGTAGCAGTGCACAGAGCACTCCAATATACCAGGGACCTTAGACGATGCAAAGGCAAAGGCTGCAGTCTCTAAGTGATTAATAAAGCCCTTCAACACCTGAGGAGCAGCTGCAGCCATCAGTAAGCAACTACGGAGGCTGTCCAGGCACAAACAAGAGAGACAAGTCCAGCAGCATGGAAGAACCAGACTGGACTAGGCTAAAGTCTGGAATGGGTAGGAACAGTAAGACAAACTATGGCAGCCACTAGCTCTGGCCACCAGCGGGTGAGAGGAGCACAAACCAAGGAGCAGGCAGAGCACACACAGAACATAGAGAGACTTAGCATACCTAGGTGCAGCACAGAGGAGCAAACAGAGCCAGGCTGGAGACAGAGGTAGAGCTAACTCAGGCAGCACCCCCAGGTGCAGTAGAGTGGAGTAATTAGAGCCATGCTGGAAGCAGCCAGCACACAGAAGGAAAACTACTCCAGAAAGGATAGGCAGAAGCCAGCTTAGAAGCTGACCCCCAGAAATAAGGTAAGTCTGAGGGTGGTCATGGCCACAGACGTGACAGCCATGGCTGCGTGTCTCTGACTTGGATCATTCTGTCCAGCAGTGGATGGCGGATGTTCCTTGCTGGGGGGAAAATCTTTTTGGAGAAAAAGTAGAGGATCTAGTGGATCAAATCAAGAAGCATACTGATGCTATGGATTCTCTCTCCCACCGGGCGCCTTCTGCTACTGCCTCCTCATCTAGGAGGTTTTTTGGAGGGAGGAGGAGTGCCCCCTATACCTACTCTAGGCGTAGGTACACTCCTGCTTTTTGACAGCCTGCCCAGGCTCAACCCCAGCGCGCTCGTTCTTGTCAACAGCGTGCGCCTAAGGCCCATTCTGCTCCCCAGCAAAAGCAAGGGACGGGCTTTTGACTGGCTCCAGTTCAGCATAGCCTCATTAAAAGTGTCCATTCCAGACGATTCACCAGTAGGGGGGAGGTTGATGTTTTTCACCGAAGGTGGCCTCTCATAACCTCCAACCGGTGGGTTCTGCAAATAGTCCGGTTAGGATACATTCTCATTCTGGAATCCGAACCTCCAAATTGCCCACTGGGAGCTCAATCTTACAGTTCCCAGCACAAACAGGTACTGGCAGAGGAACTCTCCGCCCTTCTACAGGCCCAAGCGGTCAAACCCGTTCCACCAGGGGAAGAAGGGCTGAGATTCTATTCCAGTGTTATGACTTGGGGAAGTGAGCCCTTGTGCCCCGACTGAGCACGGCGTAGATGGAATGAAACCGCACTCGGTCAGGCAGCCAGAGAACCCCTAGCTTCACCTGGGCAGCGACCGCTGTTCTCCGGGAGTTGAGCCCCCAGGTGCAGGCGGCCACCGGGACTTCCGGAACCGGCGGGGTTGAGCAGCCACTGACCAGACAGGCAGGAGAGCAGGTACAGTCCAGGACCTAGAGAAACAGCAACACAACGGATAGTCAGGATTCAGTCCTGGGTCTAGGCAGGCAGCAAACAAAGAGAAGTCAGGATTCAGTCCAGGGTCTAGGCAGGCAGCAAACAAAGAGAAGTCAGGATTCAGACAATGATCAAATTCGCTAAGACACCAGGAAACACCACGAACTCCATCGAAGTTGAAGCCGAAGCAACCTGCTGACTGAGTTCTGCTCTTTAAGTAGGCTTCTCATCAGAGGATCCCTGCCACAGCTGTCAGGCGAGGACTCTCATTGGGCACACCCCATAAGGATGAGCTTCCCAAGATGGCTGCCTCTCAGGAACAGATGCAAATAAACTTCTCAAGATGGCCGTCCTCAGGAACTGCTCAAAATGCACCTCTCAAGATGGCCGCCCCTCAACTGAACCTTCCAAGATGGCCGCCACCAGGAGCAGCCCAGGTAGGAGTGTAACAGAGTATAACATCCAGGTACTTCCTTGTGCAAAAGAAAACAGGGGGGATGCGTCCCATCCTAGACCTAAGGGGCTGTCGCGTTCTCGAGGGCCTTGGCATACTGTCAGGTCCTCAAGGCAGCACTGGGAATCGTGAGCCCTTGGGCCCCTGCCGCGGAGCGGCAGAGGCAGGCAAGACCGTCTTGGAACTGGACGTCCGGAAGGACCGGACCGGAAACTCTGGACTGGAAGTAGGCAACTGAACCGGCAGAACAGGAACCGCTTCACCTGTACTTAGCCACCTTTCTGCTAGAGTTGAGCTCTAGCGTGCGGGCGGCCGACAGGACTTGTAGGGCAAGGCCGGAACTGAAGATCCAGAGGACCCACCTCGGGTCTAGGAAACCCAGGGGAACAATACTAGACTGCACTAAGCGCTGCACGCAGCCGCTAAGCCAGACACACCAGACAGACTAGACAGACAGAAGTTTATCAGGAGCAGGAACTAGGGCAGACATGCAAGCAAGGAAGAAGGGGAGACTGGGAATACCCCCTGGGCAAACCCACTAGCTAGGTCGAGGCAGGTAACAGGAGAAATCCCCCAGAAGATACACGCTAGCTAGACAGATACAGGAATCAGGATACATAAGCAGGGATCCGGATAAGCACACAGGATATACAAGCAAGGCACAAGGTAGACGCATGGGACAGAAGGTAGCTAGGCAGAGCGGGAAACCGGATTACACTAGCTAGCCAAAACCAGGACTCAGGACGAACAAGCGGGAACCAGGATGTGCACACAGGATATACAAGGTTCAGGATGTGCACACAGAATATACAAGCAGGGAGTAGGTCAGGCTACAAACACAGATGGGGAAACCCGGACTGAGCTGCAGAGGCTACCTCCACAGCGAAGGCAGAAGGACTAGCAGCCAGGATGTGCACACAGGATATACAAGGTTCAGGATGTGCACACAGAATATACAAGCAAGGAGTAGGTCAGGCTACAAACACAGACGGGGAAACCAGGGCTGAACAGCAGGCTCTAAACATAGACTAAAGGCAGAAGGCTAGTAGCCCACGAAGAAGGGCAAGCAGCCCACAGATAGGGTTACCATATGGCTCCAGAAAAAGGAGGACGGATTGAGCCAGCCGGGTTTTACTTCCACTGCTTTCAATGGAAAGCAATTGCTTTCAATGGAAGTAATTGAGCCAGCCGGGTTTTACTTCCATTGCTTTCAATGGAAAGCAATGGAAGTAAAACCCGGCTGGCTCAATCCGTCCTCCTTTTTCTGGAGCCATATGGTAACCCTACCCACAGATACTGGGAACCGAAGGGCACTAGCCCACACAGAAGGGCAAGAAGCCCACAGATACTAAGCAGAAGGGCAAGCCCACAGGTACTAAGCAGAAGGGCAAGCCCACACAGAAGGGCAAGAAGCCCACAAGTACCAGACAGAAGGGCAAGCCCACACCGAAGGGCAAGAAGCCCACACAGAAGACAGGCTTAGAAGCATCGCAGCAACACACTAACTAACCTGTCGGCCTCTGGGCATGACACCAGACAATGACATCATGCGAAGGCACTGACTGCAAGCACAGGCCTTCCTTATAAAGGAACTCACTGATGAGTCACCACCAGCAGGACAGAAGCAGGAAGTTCCTTGCCTCCAACCAGAGGTTTGACACATAGAGGAAGTGAGCCCACAGGAAGGACAAGCAGGAGCCATCTTGGATACTGGCATAGAGGAGGAGGCGGCAGCCATCTTGGAAGAGGCATAGCCCACACAGGTGAGGTCCAGTAAGGCAATCAGCACACAGAGCCAGAGAGAAACTAAGACAGACACAGACACAGAGACAAGCAGAAGCCAGCACAGCCACTGACTCCCAGAAACAGGGTAAGTCGGAGGGTGGTCACGGCCACAGACGTGACAGGGGCCTGAACAAATTTCTAGTTCGAGAAAAGTTCAGGATGGTTTCCCTGGGCACCCTTCTTCCCATGATTCAAGAGAACGATTGGCTATGCTCTCTGGACTTAAAGGATGCTTACACACAGATCTCGATACTTCCAGCTCACAGGAAGTATCTTCGATTTCAGATGGGAACTCAACACTTTCAGCACTGTGTGCTGCCTTTTGGGTTGGCGTCTGCACCCAGAGTATTCACAAAGTATCTAGCGGTAGTCGCAGCGTCACTACGCAGACTGGGAATACATGTGTTCCCTTATCTCGATGATTGGCTGGTGAAGAGCACCTTGAAGGCAGGCGCTCAGCAGTCCATGCAAATGACTATTCAGGTGCTAGAACTACTGGGGTTCGTAATCAATTACCCCAAGTCCCATCTCACTCCAGTCCAAAAGTTGGAATTCATTGGAGCCCTGTTGAACACAAAGACAGTCGAGCTTATCTTCCCGAGGCAAGGGCAGACAACCTCCTGTCCCTGGTGTCCATAGCTCAAGCGTCTCAACAGGTCAAGGCTCGGTACATGTTGAGGCTTCTGGGCCACATGGCCTTCACAGTTCATGTGGCTCCCATGGCACGCCTACACATGAGATCGGCTCAATGGACCCTAGCTTCCCAGCGGTACCAAGCAGCGGGGAGTCTAGAGAATGTAATCCAACTGTTCACCAACTTTCGCAATTCTCTTCAGTAGTGGACGATTCGATCCAATTTGACCTTGGGGCGTCCATTCCAAATTCCTCAGCCACAAAAAGTGCTCACGACAGATGCATCCCTCCTGGGGTGGGGAGCTCATGTAGATGGGCTTCACACTCAAGGAGCCTGGTCCTTTTGGGAAAAAGGTCTTCAGATCCATCTCCTGGAATTGCGGGCGATCTGGACCGCTCTAAAGGCTTTCAGAGACCGGCTGTCCAACCAAATTATATTGATTCAGACAGAAGATCAGGTTGCCATGAACTACACCAACAAGCAGGGGGGCACCGGATCTCGCCCTCTGTGTCAGGAAGCCGTCCAGATGTGGCTTTGGGCTCGCCGCCATGGCATGTTTCTCCAAGCCACTTATCTAGCAGGCGTAAACAACAGTCTGGCTGGCAGGTTGAGCAGGATAATGCAACCTCATGAATGGTCACTAAACATGAGCGTAGTCTGCAAGATCTTCCGAGTGTGGGGCACCCCCTCAGTGGATCTTTTTTGCCACTCAGATCAATCTCAAGGTCCCTCAGTTCTGTTCCAGGCTTCAGGCCCACGACAGACTAGTGTCAGATGCTTTTCTCCTACGTTGGGGGACAGGCCTTCTGTATGCGTATCCTCCCATACCTCTGGTGGGGAGGACTTTGCTGAAACTCAAGCAAGACTGCAGAACCATGATCCTGATTGCACCCTTCTGTCTGCGTCAGATTTGGTTCCCTCTTCTTCTGGAGTTGTCCTCCGAAGAACCTTGGAGATTGGAGCAGTGGCTTAGCGAGGGCGGCTGCCACCCGGGGCGGTTTGCCGCTGCGCACCCCCCCCCTGGGTGCAGCATGACACCCCCCCTCAGTGCATCAGACCCCCCCTTGGCGCATCACCCAAGGCCCCCCCCCCCCCCGAGTGCATTCTTGCCTGCTGTGTGCACGCCGCTGGGGGGGGGGGTGTCGGTTCCGCTGGTTCCCTGCTCCCTCTGCCCCGGAACAGGACCTGTTCTGGGGCAGAGGGAGCAGGGAACCAGCAGAGCCGACACCCCTCCCCCAGCAGCGTGCAGCCGGGGCGGACTGCCCCACCCTTGCTATGCCACTGGATTGGAGTGTTTTCCAACCCTCATCACCCAGAACAAGGGGTCGCTTCTGCATCCCAACCTCCAGTCTCTAGCTCTCACGGCCTGGATGTTGAGAGTAGAGAGTTGCACGGGGACAGAAATCCTACCCTTCCCCGCCCGTCCCTGCTGGAATCTTACCCATCCCCACCCATCCCCGCTGGATTCTTACCCGTCCCCACCCATCCCCGCAAAAATTAAAACCATCCCAACCCGTCCCCACCCGTCCCCGCAAGAATTTAACCCATCCCCACCCATCCCCGTAAGAATTTAATAGTACATAAAAGTTCCAGTCAGCCCCCTTTCTGGATTTGAGCCACAGCACTGTAGGCAAGGAAGGAATGGAAGTTGGAACTTGGAACACTCTGGTGCGCACATGTAAGATTTGTCTCTGATTCACTGGCAGTGTGTGCTGAGAGGCCGCCACATGCACGCGCCAGTAGGTCAGGTGACATCTGATTCTCGTGCCTGTGTCAGAGCTGAGGTCTGTGCACCAGCCTGGGACCAAAGAGGATTAACAGTAACATAGTAAGTGACAGCAAATAGACCTGAACGGTCCATCCACTCTGACCAATAGTCACACTCATGATCAATTCATCATTAAATCAATGAGTGTGATATTATATACTTGATTATGGTCTTTCTTTCGTGTTTCTGGAACAAAGACCACAGGAGTCTATCTGGCCCCATCCTTATGTTCCAACTGCTGGAGTTGCCATCGAAGCCCACTCCAGCCTATTCATGTTCTCATTTGTGGGACACAGACCGTAAAAGTCTGTCCAGCACTGTCCTTATGTTCCAGCCACTGAAGTTGCTGTCTAAGCCCTTTCCAGCCCATCCTACACCAGATTGCCATGTATGAGACACAGACCATACAAGTCTGCCAGGTATCAGCTCTAGTTCATCACAGCCAGAGTCGCCATCTAAGTGTCACTTGACATATCCACACACATGCAGCCATTTAAGGTTAGCATTTATATAACTTCCATTTTCTAATTAGAGATCCTCTGTGTTCATCCCATGCCTTTTTGAATTCCGTCATCATTTGTGACTCTACCACCTCCTTAATGGAAGACTTTCCACATTTATGCTGTTAAAGCAAGGAAGAAGAGGAGGAAGAGACAGCACTCAAATAAATTGGTATTCGGTAGATGAGAGGCTGGTGCAGGTGCAGCTTACACTTCCACGGGAAGCCCACAGAACTGGTTCCATCCCCGCGGGAACCCCGCAGGAACTGCCTCCGTCCCCACGGGAACCCCGCAGAACTGCTTCCATCCCCGCGGGAACCCCGCAGGAACTGCCTCCTTCCCCGCGGGAATCCCGCGGGTTCCGCGGGATTCCCGCGGGGACGGAAGCCGTGCAGCTCTCTAGTTGAGAGCTTAGAATTCACCTCCTTGGGTCTTTCAGAGGGTGGCTCCCATGTCTTGCTTGCTTCCAGGAAGGGTCTTACTCTTTTAAATGGAGGAGGTTTGCCGTCTGGTGTGACAGCAAGGTCCTAGATCCTCTTTCTTGACCTACACAGACCCTGCTTGAATACCTTCTGTACTTATCAGAGTCTGGTCTCAAGACCAACTCCATAAGAGTTCTCCTTAGTGCGATTAGTGCTTATCATCGCCTTGTAGAAGGTAAGCCTATCACTGGACAGCCTTTAGTTGTTCGCTTCATGAGAGATTTGCTTTTGTCAAAGCCCCCAGTCAAACCTCCACTGGTGTCATGGGATCTCAACGTCGTTCTCACCTAGCTGATGAAAGCTCCTTTTGAGCCACTGAATTCCTGCCATCTGAAGTACTTGACCTGGAAGGTCGTTTTCTTGGTGGCTGTTACTTCAGCTTGTAGGGTTAGTGAGCTTCAGGCCTTGGTAGTGCATGCATCTTATATCAAGTTTCATCATAACAGAGTAGTCTGCACGCATCCTAAGTTCCTGCCGAAGGTGGTGTCGGAGTTCCATCTGAACCAGTCGATTGTCTTGCCACCATTTTTTCCCCATCCTCATACCCGCCCTGGCAAAAGCAGTTTACAAACCTTGGACTGCAAGAGAGCATTAGCCTTTTATGTGGAGCAGACAAAGCCCTTCAGACACTCCGCCCAGTTGTTTGTTTCTTTTGATCCCAACAGGAGTCGCCATCGGAAAACGCACAATCTCCAATTGGCTAGCAGATTGCATCTCCTTCACTTATGCCCAAGCTGGGCTGACTCTAGAGGGCCAAGTCACGGCTCATAATATTACAGCCATGGCTGCGTCAGTGGCTCACTTAAAGTCAGCCTCCATTGAGGAGATGTGCAAGGCTGCAACGTGGTCATCAGTCCACACATTGACATCTCACTACTGCCTTCAGCAGGATACCTGACGCAACAGTCGGTTTGGGCAGTCGGTGCTGCAGAATCTGTTCGGGGTTTAGGATCCAACTCCACCCCCCTAGACCCATTTTTGTTCTGTTCCAGGCTGCACTCTCAGTTAGTTGCTTATAGTTTCAGGTCAATATATGTTATGTCCTTGCAGTTACGAGGCCCAATTGACCAATGTTCATTGTTTTGAGTGAGCCTGGGTGCTAGGGATACACCACATGTGAGAACAAGCAGCCTGCTTGTCGTCGTAGAAAGTGAAGATACTTACCTGTGGCAGGTATTCTCCGAGGACAGCAGGCTGATTGTTTTCACAAACCCACCCACTGTTACGACTGGGGATGAGAGCCCTTGTGCCCTGACTGAGCACAGTGAAGATAGGGTGCCACTGCACTCGGTCAGGCAGCCAGACAACCCCTAGCTTCACCTGGGAAGCGACCGCTGTTCCCCGAGAATGGAGACCCCAGGTGCAGGCGGCCACCAGGACTTCCGCAACCGGTGGGGTTGCACGACCACTGACCAGACAGGCAGGAGTGCTGACACAGTCCAGGAGCCAGGAAAACAGCAGCGTAGCGAATAGTCAATGAACAGTCCGAGGTCTAGGCAGGCAGCAACACAGAGCGAAGTCAAGAAGCAATCCAAGGTCAGGAAACACAGGAACAAAGATAGCTGACTGTGGAACACAGACGTGGATCACAACCTCTACACAATAGAAGCCAAAGCATGGAAGGACTGGAGGCAGGGCTTTAAATAGTGTAGGAATTAGACTCAAACATGTGCAGCTGTTCCAAGATGGCTGCCCCCATCAGAGGAGATGCTCTACGCCCAAATATGGGCTTTCTTCCTGAAGCTGCCCAACTCCAAGATGGCTGCCACAACCTGAGATGCCCATCTCCAAGATGGCCACCCTATCCTGGAGATACCCACATCCAAGATGGCCACCGCATCCTCAAATGCCCATACCCTGCGCAAGCAGACTGCACCTCTGGAGGAGTGTAGCAGAGCGTAACACCCACCTCCCCTTTGGAGTTTTTATTTCTCTATATGCTTTTGGATTTAACTGAGAAGTGCTCATGCGATGGGCGGGAAATCAGTCCGCGCTGCACGTGTGCCAGAAGACTCTGGCAAAACTTTACTTTTTTGCTTGCAAATATTTGCCGATTCCTGGGCCGACGCGGACATTGACCCAGATTTGAGAACAATCAGCCTGCTGTCCTCGGAGAATACCTGCTACAGGTAAGTATCTTCGCTGTTGCGCGGCTGTTGTCTGCACCCCCTTGCAGCGTGCAACCAGGGTGGACCGCCCCGCCCTTGGTACACCACTGGTGAAGAGTTTGAATTGAATTCTTTGTTTGACTGGAAGCCAATGATGGCTTTTTAGCAAAGGCGAAGAACAATCAGAACGATGATGAGCATGGGAGAGGAGGCATATAGCTGTGTTTTGCAGTGATTGTAGCTTTAACCGGAAACGAGACAACCAAGGTTGACAATATTGCAATAGTCAAACCTTGTGATTAACAGAGACTTTGAGGAATAGACATAAAGATAGCATGATATGTTTGATAGAGAAGTTAGTTGACAGATTATCCAGTCCTAGTATATCTTAAGGAGAACCAGTGCTTCTACTCCATATAACTCCCTACCCTTACAACTAAAGTGAACTCAAGTCTAAAAAGCGGGGTAGAGGAAGAGCATGTAAATCTGAATATCTGCCTTTGGTGTAGAAACAGCAGGTCCCGGCTCTGGTGCACAATTCACATAATTCAGAGCTTCCAAGTTACCCAGTTCCAGGAGGGAGATTGTAAGCCAGTCCTGGATTCTTGCCAAACTAATCTTGATGCACTATTGAACATGCAGCACTGATTTCAGTGGGTAGAATCAGGGACTACAAATCCCACACTGCTTTGAGATGTGAGTGCAAAACCAGGACTGGCTAAAAAGTCTCCCTCCTGGAACTGGATAATTTGGCAGCCCTGATAGGGTTACCATATGTCTAGTTTTACCCGGACATGTCCTCTTTTTGAGGACACGACCGGGCATCTGGGCGGGTTTTGCCAGCATGCCCATTTCTCTGGATTTGCTGACGAATGGACAGGCTGATGAACAGATGGGCCTCAGGGTGTCCTATCCTCCCCTCTCCTCCTTTACCACAGTGTGGTCCCCTGGTGGTCTAGTGACCTCTTCGGGGCAGGAAAGACTGAGCCCCCTCTTTCCTGCCTGGCGCATCTGCAGACTATCTTGGTCCTGGCGTCGCTTCAAAATGGCTGCCGAAAGGGGCGGGGTAGTGAATGGAGTCATGTGGGTGGAGGGAGGCTGGAAAACTGGGGAGGGGATATACATGGGGGAGAGAGAGGGAGTCTGGCTTTCTTTGGCGGGGTCAAAGTGACAGGGGTCGAGGGCGGCAGGGTGTGACAGAGGCAGGGTGGGTGTGACAGGGGCATGGCAGAGTGTGACAGGGGACAGGGAATGTGTCCTCTTTTTCATTAGGGCAAATATGATAACCCTAAGCCCTGATAATTAGTCAATTGGAGAGACAAGACACACAGAAGCAAATAACATAATTGTTGGATTGTTTTGCTCCCTTTGCAACCACTGATTTGTTATTCTACACGGACTTGTTAAAAAATAGAAAAGTTATGAGTCCACAAATGCAGAGCTAAACCAGGTGCATGATTTTTCCATTCTATCTTGGACACCCTGGCTCGATCTCTACTGTATCATCACAAACCACCTTAAGGAGGCGGATCCCATTTTAGCATGATATTAGCTGGGGAGTTTTGCACATGCTCAGCTGCTTTGTCTGTTCTGTTCCTATAGAGTGTATAATAGGACTGAAGAAAAAAGGAAACCTTTTCTGCATGCTCAGAACTGGAAATCCATGCGAGCTCCAGCGCCCCAGATAAGGGGAGGAAAAGGGACTGTAGCTGAGATCCTGAGAAATCAACTCCCCGTTTCTTTATAGTTTTTTTCCCCAACTTTTCTGGAACAGAGAAATCTCCAGCTTGAATCCATACCAGCAGCTGCATAATTCAGAGCAAAATGACTGCCCTGGTTTCTGATCCGGTAAGAAATTCCTCTCTCTCATCTTGTACACAGGGCGCCAGCAATAAAAGGAAAAATGTCGTTTGCTGCTCTTCCAGCCTTCCCTCCTTATTCTCTGTTTGTTTTGGAATGGAGCAGTAAATCTGTTCCCCGATGATCAAATTCCCCGTGTTGTTTTGAACAGCGATTAAAAATTAGCGCCGGAACAGTGCGGGGAATTAAAGCCCTCATGGACATGGTCAAAACTGATAGCAAGCAAATTTATGTGTGCTATTAATTTTGTAAATCTAAAACACTAACAGGCAGATGATCAGAAGCAAACTCCAGCGCTAAATGCATGCTAAACAGGGCATTAGGTATTCCTCCCCAATGATCAGTGGTCAGCGCGCCAAAATTTGGGTCGCTGGCCGCGGCAAACCCTACGCCAGCTCCGAGCTGGCGTTAGGGTTTGCAGATCATTGGGGAGGAATGGTGAGCCCTGTCCAGCATGCAGTTGCATGCTGGCAGGCCCCTGTTCCCCACCAAAGCAAACCTACCAACAGGGGGCTGGAGGTCCGGCGGACCTCCGCCCCCCCCCCCCCGACAATCCCATCCCTCCAGGTTCAGGGAGAGCTGGAGATCCGGTGGGTCTCCAGCCCCCCCCCCAAACCCCCAGAAAATGGTCCCTGGTGGTCCAGTGGCCGCCAGCCAAACCCCCCTCCCTCCCAGTGAGTGACGGGTGGGGGGGCTGGAGGTCCGGCGGACCTCCAGTCCCCCCCGATGATCCCATCTCCCCATGTTCAGGGAGGGCTGGAGATCCGGTGGGTCTCTAGCCCCCCCAAACCCCCAGAAAATGGTCCCTGGTGGTCCAGTGGCCGCTTAAAAAATGTCCGATAAAAAGGCCCCCCTCCCGGCCCCCCTACCTTAGTTGGAGGAGGGAGGTAGCCTGCCTTCCTCTTCTCCCTTGTTGATGAAGCCGCAAAATGGCGGCGCCTAGCCCCTCCCAGTGCATATGGTCTGTAGCCCCGCCCAGCGCATCCCAGGATGTACTGGGAGGGACTGGGCGCCGCCATTTTGCGGCTTCGTCAACAAGGGAGAGGAGGGAGGCAGGCTACCTCCCTCCTCCAACTAAGGTAGGGGGGCCGGGAGGGGGCCCTTTTTACCGGACACTTTTTAAGCGGCCACTGGACCACCAGGGACCATTTTCTGGGGGTTTGGGGGGGGGGGCTGGAGACCCACCGGATCTCCAGCTCTCTCTGAACCTGGGGGGATGGGATCGTCGGGGGGGGGGGGGGGGGGGACTGGAGGTCCGCCGGACCTCCAGCCCCCATTGCTCGGGGCAGGGGTAGTCAGGGCCTGGTGGTCCCATGGACCTCCAGCCCCTGTGTTTGACAGGTTTGGGCTTTTGACAGCCTAGACCTGTCAAACAAGTGCGGGAGGATTGTGCTGAGCCCATGCTCGGCACAATTCGCCTGCACTTCTACCCCATGAGCAGAGATAATTGCGCTGCTTAAATTTGCATGCATTATCTCTGATCATAGGTCTAATAGCGCCCCGCGCTGTTCCAGCACTAGTTTAGAGCGCTGTTTGGAACAGCGCGGGGCTTTTGATCATCTGGGTATAACTCAGAGCTGATAGAATATCACAGTATCGTCTTATCATCCAAAAAGATGTCTATACATTTACTATAGCAATGGTGTAATGTACCTTTAAAGGAGAAAAAGCCTCAATTAATGATGGGATACTCCTTTGTTGATCTCTCATTCAACCTAAGGGAGTTCCATCCATTCACCATAGGCTAAAAAAACCTCCTTAGTTTTTAACATAAGATCACATAACCGCACTAATTTTGGCGCGCTGACCGCTGATCATTGGCGATGAATGCACTAAGCCCTGTTTAGCATGCATTATCATGCTACTTGCGCAAAGAGCCCTCGAGCGTGTTGTTTCACGCGCTCGAGGGCTCTGATCATGGGGTGCTAGCAAACGCTGGCGCTAGTATGGCACTAGCAGCCTCTAGCACCGGTGTTTGCTTTTAATCATCTGCCTGTGAATTCTGCTTTCTGCTAGTGTTGTAAGGTTCACTTCTCTCTCCAGCTGTTCAGTCTTTTGTCACCGTCCACGGCCCAAGTTTTCATAAAAGCCTCAGGGTCCGTGGTGCCCATAGACTGTCTTCTGTAAGAGAATAAAACTTGTTACACCACAAAATTCTCAAACTTTGACCTCTCCCTTTAATCCAAGTGTTTCCTCACATTCAGTACTGGCTTTTCTGTCTCTTCAGTTTAGACAGACTGTCAACATGGTAGTGGTTTATAAAGCCTGACACAGATGCTCTTAGCTAAGCCACTCCCATTGATTGCAAATCTATCCAATCATGTGGCAGAAAAGCCAGGGGAACTTCCATCGGAAAGTGAATTACCCCTCTTTGGGTAAAACATCTATGCAAAAGGTTCTGTCAAAACAGTTTATGTTGATCAGAAAAACTGATTCCATTCAATCTTGGTATTGAGTCCATGTGGTTGTACGGTTTGCAGACGATAAATCCATTTTTGTTCCTGTTAGAAAATTTCTCTTGCTACGTCTCCGCCTACAATGTTCCATCTAAGTTGCTGTAATACTACACATCTTAGGGATTTAAAAATATGATCTTCTTTAATACAATGTGCCGCTAACGGTGCTGTGATTTTTTTTAATATTGATGTTACTTTTGTGTTCTGTGAGTCTTATTGCCAATTTTCTGGACGTCTGTCCTATATATAATTTGTTGCAGGGACATATGATCCCATATACCACCCAATCGGGCACACATGAGGTGCTGTGGTAAAGTGTGTAACTTCTTCTTGACTGTGTAACAGTGAATTCCTTTGTAATCAGCATAATCTCACACATACCGCAATTGCTGCAACTCTTGTGTCCCTCTTTCAGGGCAGGGCATCGTCTCTTATGGGCTGTCAGAGGGCTGCAGGCGCCAAAATCTCTTTTAAATTGCGTCCCCTGCTAAACGCCATTCTAAGTTCTGTCTTTGCGAACCCTGGTAATGTCTGTATGACATGCCAATTCTTTCTAATAATATCCGAAAATTGTGAATCCATGGTAGAATAGCTCACAACGCAAGTTAAAGTGTCATCAGCATCATTCTTATCCGAGCGTTTCAGTAGCAATAAGTATTCTCGATGATTATATTTAGCCCATCTATATGCTTTGTGTACTATCGTTCTTGGGTAACCTCTCTCCCTTATTCTCCTCTCTAATTCTTTTGCTTTGTTCTTAAATTCCATTTCTTCAGAACAAATGCGTCTGTAGTGTAAAAATTGGGAAAATGACAGGTTGTCTGAGGAGAGTGGAAGCTCATCAGGGGAGGACTCTGAACAGAGCTCCCCAGCAACAACAACAACTGGACTGCCACCAGCTGCTCAGGAACAGGGTGGGAGGGGTAGGAGCTAACGGGGCCGAGGAGGGGGAGGAGAAAGTAGGCAATAGTTTCTCTGATGGGACATGCTGGGGGGGATGGGGGAATGTGTGTGTGGTAGGGGTGGGGGTGTGCTGGGAGGTGGGAAGAAAGAGTGTGAAGGTTGGAGTGAAGGGAATATGCACAGAGCGTGTGATGATGGTGGGAAGGTTTGTGGTGTTGTTTAACTGGTGTGTCATTGAAATAACTGTTCATCACTTACTGTCACTAAAAATTTGTCTCGATGAGTCTTTGCGTAGCTCGGACCCCCAGCTGGTGGACACTCTGCTCTGTGGTGGAGGGGGTTCCTCATCATCTTAGTCTAGGGCCTGCTGCTCTGGTTGCTGTGGATCCTCTGGGAGGGCCTGTCCTCTGTGCAGGCTAGATTAGGAAGCATACAGTGGGCCATAAAGATCTTGCCAACCTTTTGGGGGTTGTACAGGAACTCCACTCCAGAACGATCTAGACATCAGAACCTGTTTTTGAGCTGTCCAAATATGCACTATATGATGACACGTGTCGTCCAATGTCTGCTGTTGTAGTCCTCCTCTGCCCTGTTTGTGGGTGCACTATAGGGGTCATGAGCCAAGTCCGCTGTGGGTAGCCTTTGTCACCTTAGGGGAGGAGCAGAATGAGAAACATGGGTGTATATTGTCTGGAGTGGGTACTTTGTGGTGGTACCTTGTGGTGGGAATTGTGGTTTATGGAGTGAACTGGAGTAAGACAGTGCTGAGGGTTGCTGGGTGGAGGGGAGGTTTGGCTGATCCATGTTGCACTTAGCTAGGAGTCATGCGCCGGTGATCTCCCCTCGGTCAAACTTGCAGAAGATTCCAGAGGGCTGGTATATATAGGCTCATTGGTTGAACCTGGTTATCGGGCAAGCACATCTACAATCTCCCCCTGGGCATCACACACAACTTGCATATTCATGGAGTGGAATGCTTTCCTATTACAATAGGTGGCCTCTTGTGCCTGGGGGAGTCTGAGTGTGATATGTGTGCAGTCAATGATGCCTACGACCGAGGGGAAACGAGCTATGGCATAGAATTGAGCCATGTTGTTCTGCAGGGCTTGCAGGGTGGTGGGGAAGGTGATGTACTCTTAGGTGTGGGTAAGAAAGGCATCAAGGGACTGGGTGAGGCAGTTTGAAATGGCAGGCTGGGTGAGGCTTGCGTTGACAGCACAGACTGGAAGCTACCAGTGGTGAAAAAAGAGAGAGAGGCGGTGATCTTGAGGTGGACAGGGATGGGATTGTTCCTACGGGTCCTGGCCGGCAGGAGGGGTTGGAGCTGGTCACAAAGTTGGTGAATGGCAGCCCTGTCAAAGTGGTACCTATTGAGACACTGCTGGTCAGTAAGTTCTAGGAAAGGTGTACGGGGCATGAAACGTCTGGGATTTGAGTATCTCCTACGGTGCCTCCCCTCCAAACTCTCCTCCTCCTCCAACATGTGAGACGTGCATCCATTTTCCAACACTACAGGTGCTACCCAGTGACCCCAATGCTCACCTCTCCCTACCAACCTGGTGAAACCCAACACCAACAAACACCTTGACACTCACTCTCCCACCACCCACAAACAATGCAGTCACACACAGCACAGCCACACAGCAATCACTGAACCTGGAGGGATGGGATTGTCAGGGGGGACATTGTTACATATTCAACAGTAATTACATCATAATAATGGTTATTTATATGCCACCGGTTCTTCTTCTTCTTCTTATTATTATTAGCATTTGTATAGCGCTACCAGATGCACACAGCGCTGAACACCTGATACAAAGAGACAGTCCCTGCTCAAAAGAGCTCACAATCTAAATAATACAGACAGACAAGACAGTTACGGGTGAGGGAAGTAATGGGTGAGAAGGAAGGAAGGGACAAGGGGAGGGCAATTGAGTAGTGGCTATGTAACATGGGGTTCGGGAAAGAAGAAAAAACAAAGTTGTAAAATGGGGATTTACTTGTGCTGGCGAACATTCCGCCGGTCTGCAATGTAGCTTGGAATTTTGAGAAGGGTTTGGAATGGGAAGCTAAGGAGGGGTTTCCTAGGAAACGGGGGTTTGTGGCAGTTGTGATGAGCCTGCTGCTTTGTAGGAGAAGGATGATGTGTGAGTGAGCTCTGAGTTGGAATTGAGAATTGTAGTAAAATTGTAAGAGAAATAGGATTGTCAGGATTGAAATGGGGGAATGAGTATGAAAGAAAGTAGGGTAATAGGGGAAGAGTGAAAAGAGAGTCCGTTTGATGTAGAGTGAAGCTGTTTGATGATTGAGAAAGGTTAAAGCCTAAAGGTGAGGGGGATTGAATGAGAAGAAGGAGAGAATTACTTTAGCTTAGAGGTGAAAAAGGGGAAAAAACATTTCTTTTACGATTCAAAAGGGAGAAAAGGGAGTCTATTGGAGTTTCTCTTATCCTAAGCATTAAAAGAGATGTGGATAGAATGTTCATTGTCTGAGAGGAGAGAAAGAATCTTAAGCAGAGTGAGTGACAGCAAAGCACTGCAGCGCTTAGAATAGGGAAGTGCAGTACAGAATAGGTGTGTAGAAGGGAACATTCAATTAATTTTATTTTAATTAGAAAAGTTGGCCACAGTATTGATACCTTGATTAATATCCCATGAAGGTTCCTGAAAATTTGCAGGAAGGAAGGGTTTTGCTTCCAATTACTTTGGTTTAAAAGAGTGAGGTGTAGGAAGAAGAACGGGAGAGAAGAGGAAAATCGATCTGGACCCCCACGCAAGAAGGTCTACGCTGCACACCAACAAAAGGAAACCTGTAACAGCTGTGACTGGGAAAACAGAGAAAACCTAAAAGGGTTGAATCCTGTGAAAGGAAAATTTATGGGGTTAAAAGAGGTTGATTACATGTTAAATTTACTGCATTTTACCAATTAAAAAGTTAGTTACATTGTTGGGTTAGAACATTTAGAGTAATTAAATTAAATTATTGATTATAACAAACTGTAAATTGTGAAATTGTATTTTTTTATTCTCGGAAACAGTAAAATCCTGAAATTAGTTTATTTTCCTCTCCCGCTCTTGGAGTGGGAGACGAGGTTAGTGATTGTTGTCCACTCCTCATTCCTGGGTGCTGGTTTCTGGAAAGTCGCCACGACTACTACCATCAGGCTTGCCGGAATCCAGTTTCATCTTACATCACACCCAGGCGTGGGGTGGGACTAACAGCTAGGAGCTAAAAAGCAGCAGTGAAAAGGTGGGTTTTCAGCATAGATTTGAGAGAAGATGTTGCCTTGTGCAAGCAGTGATTGTGATTTTGTGATTTCAAGTATGGTTTTTCCCTCTTCTTATAATTCCTGACAGCATATTATCCCCTTAAAAGCCACTATTGTAGACTCTGTGCGGTCTGTCATTTTTACACTGTGCCTTTAAATGATCGTCATTCGATTACATAGAATTTATGTCAACTTCAATTTTTAGACACTTTAGCCACCTGTCCATTCGCAAACACCTGTAATGTTAATTTGATGCAGGGTATATATTTTTAGGCTTAAAACAACTACCATATAGTATTTTTCCAAAGGTCGTTTATTACGATTCATGCCGTTTCTGTTTCGAACATTTTTAAAGACCATATGGACTGTATATCTTATACTTATATCTTTTGGATCTCTTGCCATAAGCTTTATTGGTTTAGTATCTTATTTCATTGTTTTCTGGCAAAGGCCTGGCACCTTGATGACTCCCTTGAGTACTAACCGGACAGTTAAGATATGTTATATGATCCTGTTTAGGGATGTGGCTTCATGTCTCCAGCTACATCTGAAAAGGCATTTTTGACACTGCTTCTCTAGTGGTTTTTTAATACATTTTATGTTGCAGCCCTATTTATGTCGTTATCTACATCACATGCGGAGTTTTGATGTATAGAAGGCTGAGCTCTAGTTCAATATTGCTTTGTGCTCTACAGGTAGGGTGGTCCTCTATGGATATTTGGTCCTCCCCCCTCCCTCTTTGCATTTTGGGAGTCTCTCCATTCACAATATACTGTTCCCTTACTTCACGATTTAGTGTTCGATTAGCCTGTCTCACTTTTTCTACACTTTTCATATTCACATGTACACTATTTCTTTGCAGTAGTGTTTTATGTCACCTACATAAGTACATAAGTAATGCCACACTGGGAAAAGACCAAGGGTCCATCGAGCCCAACATCCTGTTCATGACAGTGGCCAATCCAGGCCAAGGGCACCTGGCAAGCTTCCCAAACGTACAAACATTCTATACACGTTATTCCTGGAATTGTGGATTTTTCCCAAGTCCATTTAGTAGTGGTTTATGAATTTGTCCTTCAGGAAACCGTCTAACCCCTTTTTCAACTCTGCTAAGCTAACCGCCTTCACCACGTTCTCTGGCAACGAATTCCAGAGTTTAATTATGCGTTGGGTGAAGAAAATGTTTCTCCGATTTGTTTTAAATTTACTACACTGTAGTTTCATCGCATGCCCCCTAGTCCTAGTATTTTTGGAAAGTGTGAACAGACGCTTCACATCCACCTGTTCCATTCCACTCATTATATACCTCTATCATGTCTCCCCTCAGCCGTCTCTTCTCCAAGCTGAAAAGCCCTAGCCTCCTTAGTCTTTCTTCATAGGGAAGTCGTCCCATCCCCGCTATCATTTTAGTCGCCCTTCGCTGCACCTTTTCCAATTCTACTATATCTTTCTTGAGATGCGGCGACCAGAATTGGACACAATACTCAAGGTGCGGTCGCACCATGGAGCGATACAACGGCATTATAACATCCTCACACTGTTTTCCATACCTTTCCTAATAATACCCAACATTCTGTTCGCTTTCCAAGCCGCAGCAGCACACTGAGCAGAAGGTTTCAGTGTATTATCGACGACGACACCCAGATCCCTTTCTTGGTCCGTAACTCCTAACATGGAACCTTGCATGACGTAGCTATAATTCGGGTTCTTTTTTTCCAACATGCATCACCTTGCACTTGCTCACATTAAACGTCATCTGCCATTTAGCCGCCTGGCACTGACGTCAGACTCACCGGTCTATAATTTCCCGGATCTCCCCTGGAACCTTTTTAAAAAATCGGTGTTACATTGGCCACCCTCCAATCTTCCGGTACCACGCTCGATTTTAAGAATAAATTGCATATCACTAGCAGTAGCTCCGCAAGCTCATTTTTCAGTTCTATCAGTACTCTAGGGTGAATACCATCCAGTCCAGGAGATTTTTTACTCTTCAGTTTGCTGAACTGCCCCATTACGTCCTCCAGGTTTACCGTGAAGTCATTAAGTTTCTCTGACTCATCCGCTTGAAATACCATTTCTGACACCGGTATCCCACCCAAATCTTCCTCGGTGAAGACCGAAGCAAAGAATTCATTCAATCTCTCCGCTACGTCTTTATCTTCCTTGATCGCCCCTTTTACCTCTCGGTCATCCAGCGGCCCAACCGATTCTTTTGCCAGCTTCCTGCTTTTAATATACTGAAAAAAAATTTTGCTATGTTTTTTTGCCTCTAATGCTATCTTTTTTTTCGTAATCCCTCTTAGCCTTCTTTATCTGCGCCTTACATTTGCTTTGACACTCCTTATGCTGCTTCTTGTTATTTTCAGACGGTTCCTTCTTCCATTTTCTGAAGGCGTTTCTCTTAGCCCTAATAGCTTCCTTCACCTCATTTTTCAACCACGCCGGCTGTCTTTTGGACTTCCGTCTTTCTTTTCTAATTCGCGGAATATGTTTGGCCTGGGCCTCCAGGATGGTATTTCTGAACAGCGTCCATGCCTGTTGTACAGTTTTTACCCTATTTTTAAAACTCTTTCTTTACCTTCCTGCACACATTCAGTTTCACTTCCATTGTATATTTTAATCCTATTCATACACATCTATCATTTTATATTTATATGAACTTTTAGCTGGTTTAGATTAATTGTTAGGTGATGCTTATTATAGTATTATTTTTTTACATTTATTACTTTTTATCTTTTGTCGTATACTATGCTTTGCTTTTATATGAGGACCACTAACGAAGGCCTTCGTGCCAAAACACAGCTCTTATCAGGTATCACTTATATGCTGCATATATGGATTGTCATGCTTGCGACATTTAAAGAATTAAACCTTTTTATTGAACCATTCTGTATTAGTCTAATTGGAATTTTTACTTGGTGACATCCACTTTTGTTTGGGTTCTCATATTTTGTGGAAGGTTTGTTTTCTTTTTTTTTTCCATTAATGTTTTGTTGGCATTTATGTTGTGGATTTTTGATTTTTTTCCCCATAATTATTATATTGCGTGGTTCCCTCTTTTTGTGGTGATTATATTATTTTTGACATAACGAACTATTCACCTGTCACTTCTTTTCTGGTCCATATGTGCTGATTACTATTGCTCTTCCTTTCAACAGCTAAATTAGCTAATGTGAGATTTCCGCTGTATCACTAGGGACCAGGAAACCTATCCAAAACAGTAATCTGTAGAGCAGAGCTCTCTTCCTTTATTACTATAATCTACAGGAGATCTCATCTCATTGATAGAGGTCTATTACTCAAACATGATAATGAAAAATTGATTGAGGGTGTGCTGTTTGCTGTTCCAGGCATCAGTTATATTCAAGGATGTTGCTGCTTATTTCTTGGACATGGAGTGGAACATTCTGGGAGAATGGCAGAAGGAGTTTTACAAGAAGGTCATCATGGAGATTCATGACATTCTCACATCAAGAGGTAAATATGTCTTCTCTATCATCTACCACACAGGCACATCATGAAATCATTGTTGGAAAGATTACAGGTACTAGATACCATGGGCACCTTAAACTAGAGGCTTTGTACAAGAACAGCCGGACTCGGTCTCCCTTTTCTATACATAGAGGGGCATTTTCAATGACGTCTAAGTCCGACTTTGGACATTTTGTTCAAAATGTCCAAAATCCAAATAGTAAATATAGTCATTTTCTAAATGTCACAGCTGTGGCCGTGCCTTTATGTCCAGACCTTCCGATTCTCTGTATCTGGCTCTGTGACCGCTCCAGACTCTTTCCCTGTTCCTGCTAGCCAAACTTCGCTTTAGTGTCTGTGAAGCCAAGCCTCGCTTTGGTCTCTCTGCTTCCATGCTTCATTGCCCAGTGTCATAGCATATACACAAACCAGGACTAAAGACCACCCATTCATACAACATGTATGTGTCACAGCTCGCTCAAGTATGCTTTCAAATATAAATTTTTTATATATAGAGTACCCTCAGATCTTACCCACAATTTATGCAGACAATAAAGGTGCCATATAGTGGTATAGCACTTCTTTCATCGGGTTACTCTAAGTGGGTTTTTTTTAGGGAGCAGCATTTTGCTTGTTTTTTTAACTTTACTTTGCTTCCCTTCACCACAGTGCTATTAAAATCACTTTAAGAGTATATAAATGCTTAATGAGCCAGCTGTGCACTTATCTTGCCTCGCTGAACAACGTTCATCTCACTTCTTCCCCTGAATGCTATTGAATATTACCAGAGACAGTGATGTCTTGGAATCATTGCCCAGTGTGACATCATCAGCCATCTTCTTTATAAGGACCTGAAAAACTTTTCTGGGTTGCCTATGCAACAGGTCTGTTTCCCTTTTCTTGTTATAGTTGTTATTGTGTTTGCTTGTGAGGGAACTGGTTGTCTTGTTAGCTGTGCCTCAGGGCACAGCCTTGAGCTCAGTTGTGATTCTGATTTGAACCTGAATGGATTACTTTCCTGATAGCTATGCTCTCTAGCAAGCCCTATTCTGTTTCCCTGTGTGTGTGCTTCTGGTTTGAACCTGAATGGATTATTTTCATGTTAGCTATACTCTCCAGCAAACTCTGTTTTGTTTCCCTTTGTGTGTGCTTCTTGTTTGTACCTGAATGGACTACTTTTCAATTAGCTTGTTTTGTAGCTCTGCGTGTACTGTTTCTGGGCGTGTGTAGTTCTTGGCTGTTTGTTCTTAGTCTGTAGAAGCCAGCCTCGTCCCTGATTATTTCACAGCTGTGCAGCTGTGTCTGCTGTCTCTCCGTCTGCCTTGCCTTTCCCTTCCCGACTGTGGGTGTTGGCTAGTCTGTGGTAAGCACGTTTCTTCTTTGTTTGTTTAGTTTTCCCTGTCGCCTGCTTTATCTCTTTGTGTTTATTATTTGTTCTTTGGCTCTTATGAGCACTACTCCTTTGCTGACTTGTGTATTAGAAGCAGCCTTTCTCTTTCGCCTGCTTTAACTCTTGGTCTGCTCTGTTTGTTCCTGGCTCTTGTGAGCTCGCTACTTGTCTGACTTGTGTATGTAAAAGCAGCTTTTCCCTTTTTGCCTATTTTTTTGTCTCTAGTGTCTGTATTTGACTCTGTGGCCTTGCCTTGAGTTGCTTTTGTGTGTTTTTCCTTTACCTTAGAACGGCCTTTGTGGCACGAGTGGGTTGTTCTTCCGTTTAGCTGTGGTTACTAGCACAGCCCTGAGTATCCTCTCTGTGAGGTTTCTACTTGAGTTTGAGTGAGTTGCTCTTCTGTTTAGCTGTGACTACTAGCGCAGCCCTGAGCGGCCTTTCTGTGTTGCACAAGTGGGTTGTTCTTCCGTGTAGCTGTGGCTGCTAGCTCTTCTCTGATCGTCCTCTCTAAGTGTGAGTGGGTGGTTCTTCTGTTTAGCTGTGTCTACTAGCTCAGCCTTGAGCTGCCTCTCTGTGTGGCATGAGTGGTCTGCTCTTCCGGTTTGCTGGAACTATTAGCTCAGCCCTGAGCTACCTCTCTGTGTGATTCCTGTTTAAGTTAGTTAAGCCTATTCATCCGTATAACTTTGGTTCTAATCACAGCCCTGAGTTATATCCCTTTGTGCTTGTGTGTAGGGTATTGTGACCTCCTGTTTCTGACTCTGTTTGTGCAGTATGTGTGCGCTGCTTGGGTAGTATCTACTCAGGGGATTCTGTTTTGTGTTTTTTCCCTTCTCTCTGTTACATGTGGATTCCAGTTCGGCCTTGCGGCCCATATGAGTGTCCTTCCTTGTTCCTGGTTCCTGCTTTTGTCAAGCTTTGTTCCTGTTTTTTTGCTTTAGCCGGGTTCTGTTTTTACCCTGCCTTGAGTGTGCACTGTCTATTGCTATGTCTTGTGTCTTGTCTGGATTCAGTGTCTGGCTTGCCTCTGCTTTGTACCTTCTCAGAGGACTTGTCTGCTGCAGCCTGGCTGCAGTCCAAGGGCTTACCATCCCTGTACCTGTGACACTAAAAAGCAAAACGTCTATCTTTTTTTCTGAAAATACTGTTTGTAACAAGGTTTTGTGCTGTATGCATTTATATTTTTAGGCCATTTTTGAAAAATACTGTCCAAGTGAAAAGCATAGAAAATCAAGCCATTGGTATGTAGGAGAGGCCAGCAATTTTAGTAGCCTGGTCCCCCTTACTTCCTAGGAGAGCAATGGGGCAACCTAGGGGACACTGCAGTGGACCTCATATAAATGCTCCCAGGTACACATCTCACCGTGACTCGCTTATCTTGTCTGCAGAGCCCTCCAAAGCCCACTCCCCCCAACTGTACAGCACCACAATAGCCCTTATGGATGAAGGTGACTCCTATATGTGGGTACAGTAGGGTTTTGGTGAGTTTGGAAGGGCTCACAGTTTCAGCCACAAGTGTAACAGGGGGATGTATGGGCCTTGGGACCACCTGTCTACATTGCACTGCACTGACCACTAGACTACTCCAGTGACTTGCATGCTGCTGTAATAGACCTGGCTATAACATCTGAGACTGTCATAGAGGCTGGTATGTAATATTTAGTTCACATTTTGGGGGGAGTAAGGGGCGGTCATCCCTGATTACCTTCAGTGGTCATCTGGTCATTTAGGGCAACTTATTGTGCTTTATTTGTTCTAAAAACAGGTCCAGAGCTAAACGTTTAGATTTTCGCCCTGGACGTTGTTTTTGTGTTCCATTATGGCTGTAAACATCCAAGTGTTAGGCACACCCTGAACCCGCCCTAAGCCCGCTTTTGAAATGTTTGGACGAATTGTAGATGAATTGCACACATAGGCATTTGGAAACAGGTTTTAAAAACACTGATTCCATAGCGTCCCCAGATCAATCCAGAGACTTGTGGGTTATGCCCCTCCTCTAGCAGGTTAGATAGAGAGAACTCAGAGGTTTGCTATAATAGAGCATGTGCAGCCAGCCTCACTTCAGTATTCTCTCTATCTAGCAGGTAGAAGGGAGCATAAAGTGCAGCTCTGTGGCCTGAGGCTCCTATCCCGTTCCCTTGGGTGTGTTGAGCTTTCTCTGGGGTTGAGGTGCTGGAGCACATTCTGGGATACACCTGGTGGTGCCAGGTCCCTACCCTTCTCCCCCTGTCAGCCTACTTAAATTCTGTTGAGGATTTTGGCTGTATTCCTCTCCTGTCTCATAAAAAAAAAAAAGAACCAGACGGAACGATTCTCCAGTCCAGCCTCATTTTGGCTTTCTTGGCGCTTGGAACAATTCTCTGTTCAGCTTAATTGGAACGTGAGCAGGGCTGGAACTGCGGAGAAGGTAAGGCTTTTGGGGCTATGTCCGTTCCGTTGGAGTCCGTTAAGCGCGGCTCGCGCTGTGGGGCATGGTGGCACGTCGCTTCCCTGCGAGTTTTGTTCCGCGACGGTAGTGAGTCATAGTGCGGATCAGGGGATTGCATGTTGGGCACCACGGCGCCAAAAGGGATCGTTTCTCGCTTGGTGGGAAAGTCTGTGACTGGAACGGTTGATCCGCTGGCGCCATTTTCTCGCTAGCGCCGCGGTCTCAGGATGCGGCAGTGGGATCTGCTGGGGCTCCCTCCGACAGAGAAGCCTCGATTTCTCTCCCGGAAAAGGCTGTTATGAAGGCATTTACCCCGGAGTTTGTATTCTTTTGCTCAAAGTGTTTTTATTGCACTCTGAGGGAGAGGGGCAGGAGGCGGCCATTTTCGAGGCTTTGCTGCCTCGGGCTCTGAGTTCGTACAGAAGCCGCCTAAGATGGCCCGGTTGGGTTTAAGGGGCTGGTAGAGTGGAGGAGTAGCATAATGGTTAGTGCAACAGGCTTTGAACCTGTCTGTCTGGGTTCGTTTCCCTCTGCTGCTCCTTCTGTCCGTGAGCAAGTCGCTTAGCCCTCCATAATAACCCTGGGACGACATATGGATTCGGAGGGTGTACCAGGGTCAGGGGAATCCTTTTCAGGGCACCTTGAACAGAGGGAGTTGCCCGCGGGTGAGGGATTTGACCTCACCGCGACCAGGCTCTTTAAAGGGAAGAACTGATTCCGTTCTTTCTACAGGCATTGTAAGTGCTAATTTTATATCCTCTGCGGTTAGCTCTTCCATTTGGTCGGGCACTAGGATGCCGGCGGAAGCCTGTTAGGTTCATGAGGCTATTCTGTTCTTGGGTGTATGTGCACGCTTGATTATTAGCATTTGTATGCGCTACCAAACACTTGCAGCACTGAACACCTGACATTTATTTATTTAATTTATTTATTGCATTTGTATCCCACATTTTCCCACCTATTTGCAGGCTCAATGTGTCATAAAGAGACAGTCCCTGCTCAAGAGCTTACAATCCACATAGCACTGCTGAGGCCCCAGTGCTCCCCTGGGTTCTGATGTGCTTGCAATTCAGGCAGTTTTATATGTAGATCTTTCAAGAATGTGATTGGGAACCTAGTGTGGAGCACTCCAGTTTCTGCATATTGGTTTTCCACAGCTTTGAGTCGTCCTCAGCTTTCCAGGGGCGAGGTAGGTGACCCTTTAGTTCCCTGCAGCTGTGCTGTGACAGTGAGAGCCTTATGCTGCTGCTTGGAAAGTACTGCCTCTGAAAGTCTCCTGGTAGAGATGCCTGTGCTTCTGAGGTGAGTTACAGTAAGACTATTTCTGGACCCTCCTTGAGGAGGTTCAGGGGGTGTGTACATCTTTAATGGAAGGGAGGAAGGGATCAGGATTAGAGATCCTATCCTAGGTTTTCACTCTTCCACTCTTCTCCTTTCTCAGACATGGCAGTACAGTGTTTTAGTATTCAGGCTTAATGCTGTTGACTAGATGTTTCTGTGAGAAATGTTACATTTTGAGGCTAGTGCAGGCCTCTCAGGTTTCTCTCGGTTTCCTTGGTAACCCTGCACCCTCTGGGCTCCCCTGGTGGCATTTGCTCTGTGGGTATTGTTTACATCAATCTAGTTTTATTGAGGAGGGCTGCTGGCCTTTCAGCCTGAAGGTTATAGGTTCAAGGCTGGTTTTTCCATCCTATTAGATACTGTGGGCTCAGCTAGATTTCCAGTGGGGCATATTTTATTTCATTATCTCTTATGGCTTGCTTGGCCAAGTAGTTCTTACATGACTGGAACAGTTTTCAGAACTCTTCAGTTTTAAATTTTGCTCTCTTCTCTCTCTCTCTCTCTCTCTCTCTCTCTCAGCACACTGATACTGGCCACACTTTTACATATTAGCCTCAGCTGCCTGGTACTGCAGCGCTTCTTATGGGGTACCTAAATTTCATGAGGCGTGGCCCAGGAGCTATTTCAGTGTAGAGATAGCTTAATAGTGGTTGCAATCAGCTGAGAGTAAGCACTGAGCTCTAGGGGTGCAGCTTCACGACCCACTGTAGCTTGCTTTTTATAGCATGCAATGGTACTACAGACATATGCTGCTACACCATCTGTCTCTGGTGTACCTGGTAGTACGACTGATACCCGTCAGGGCGGAGTTTTTCTTCCAGAACAGCAACGGGCGAAGCTGTGCCAGGTTTCTTCCCTCATTCGGCTGAAGGCTCCAACAGCGTTGGACTATGTTCAGGGGTCGTTCCTTGGGCCCGGAGCCGCATGCGGCCTTTGCAATATCTACTCAGCCGTTGGTCTTTCCTTTCCAAGGTTCTTCAATTCGTTTTCCCTGGACACCGCGAGCTTCTTTTGCTCTGCGGTGTTGGCTCAGGTCGGATACTGACTCGAGGCATGCCTCTCGCCGCGTGTGGTTCTCGACCACTCAGCTCAGGGGAGTTGGTCCCCCTCGGAGTCCAGGTTGCAGTTCAATCTCATGGAACTTTGGGCGTTTCACTTGGCGCTCCTAGCTTTCGAGATGTTGTTGAGAGTTCAACCAGTCCGAGTTCTCTGCGACAATGCGACGGCGGTAGCGTACGTCATTCGGCAGGGCAGAACTCGAAGTGCTCTGCTGGCAGAAGAGGCGTCCGTGCTGTCTCTTGGGGCAGAGAAGCATCGAATTCGGTTGTCGGTGGCTCACATAGCGGGAGTGCTAAGTGTACAGGCCAACTTTTTCAGTCGCAATCGCTTGGATGCCGGGTAGTGGGAGCTCTCTCCGCCGGCTGTCAGCCAGATTTCGGATCGCTGGCGGACTCCGGTGATGGATTTCATGGCTTGATTCTACAATCCCAAGGTGACCTGGTTCTTCAGCAAAGTGCAGCTGTGACCAAGTGGTAACAGCACTGGTCTTGTAATGCAGAGGTAGATGGTTCAAATCCCACTGTTACTACTAATAAAGCTGTGAGCAACAACAGTTAAGAGGCAGAGAGTTTGAGTCCAAAGGAATAGACGCTATTCTTCAGCCATGGCCGTTGGAACTTCTATATGTCTTTCCTCCGTAGCCGATGGTTGGTCAAGTAGTGGGGAAAACTCTCGTCTTCCGGGTCCGGTAATACTTATTGCGCCGGACTGGCCCAGATGTCCTTGGTATGCGGGCTTGATTCGCCTCCTGATCGACGAGCCGTTCCACCTGTCTCACTGGCCGGGTCTTAACCATCAGGGGCCAGTAGTCATGAAAGATCACGCTGTATTTGGGCTTATGGCCTCACCTTTGTACGGTCGCGTCTGAGGTGTCCAGGATAGCCGGAGGCGGTTTTTGGGACCATGTTACAGGCACGCAAATGTTCCACTTCTACTGCGTATGATGGAGTGTGGCGGTTGTTTGTGGCTTGGGGTTCCTTGGCAGGCATTTCTCCTCAATCAGACCCTCTTGGGTCCATTCTGGCCGTTTTGCAGGACTTGATGGTTAAGGAACTTTCGCTAAGTACTTTAAAGGGTCAGTTAGCAGCATTGGCTTCCTGGAGGGGTCGTTCGGGGAGCCACTCCTTAGTGTCACTTCCGGAGTTCGTTCGTTTTCTTCGCGGTGTAGGGCATCTCAGACCTTCTTGGGTTCCGGTGGTGCCGGATTAGAATTTGAACCTGGTCCTTAGGGCGTTTTGGCGGTCTCCTTTCGAGCCCCTGAGTAAAGATCTTGAATGTTTTCAAGTTGAAGACTGTGTTTCTGGTGGCAATGGCTTCAGCCAGGCGGGTGTCTGAGCTTCAGGCCCTTTCGTGCAGAGCCCCTTTCTCCGTTTTTTTGGAGGCGGGAGTGACAATTCGAAGGGTGCCGTCCTTGGTTTCTAAGGTAGTCACGCGTTTTCACGTTAACCAGGGAGTGGTGTTGCCATCCATCCTTCAAGCAAGAGGATTTCCCTCACAGTTTTCAAGCTCTACGTGGTTTAGACGTTAGGGGACCTCTGATGTGTTATTTGGAGGCGACTAATTCATTTCGAAAGCAGATCATCTTTTTGTGCTGTTCGCAGGTCATAAGAAAGCGAACATGACCTCTAAGGCCACGGTCGATCGGTGGCTTAGGGGAGGCGATTGCTTCGGCTTACCTGTTGTTGGGGGATTCTTTCCCTATTCGCATTCGGGCACTCTTCAAGAGGATTCAGGCCTCTTCTTTTGCGGAGTGTTGTCTGGTGTCGTTGGAGGACATTTGTTAAGCGGCGTCTTGGTCGTCTTGGCATTCCTTTGTTATGCATTGCCGTCTTGATGTTGCTGTGCGTCGAGAGGCACTTGTTGGGACTTCTGTGTTGGCGGCCGGAGTAGGCCGGTCCTACCCTTGATGAGGATTGCTTTGGTACATCCCACAAGTCTCTTGATTGATCTGGGGACACAATGGAAGGTAAAATTATGTCTTGCCTGATAATTTTCTTTCCATTAGTTCCTCAGATCAATCCAGAGCCCCTCCCTGGAATTCGCTTTCGTAATCTCTGATCGGATTCAGTATACTTCAGTCGGTTCTGTTCACGTTCCTTTGTCTCTGGACCGGTAAGGCTGTTAGGGTGTGTTTATATTTACATTTCTAAGTTATAGCAGCTTGGAGAGTTTCTTCCAAGTTTATGCTGCTTTTGCAGAGACAGGAGAGTGTTCTATAGTTCTTACTGCTTTGGTATCGTTATACTGAAGTGAGGCTGGCTGCACATGCTCTATTGTAGCAAATTTCTGAGTTCTCTCTATCTAACCTGCTAGAGGAGGGGCATAACCCACAAGTCTCTGGATTGATCTGAGGGTCTAATGGAAAGAAAATTATTAGGTAAGACATAATTTTACCTTTGGACATTTTTTTTTATTACATTTGTACCCCGCGCTTTCCCACTCATAGCAGGCTCAGTGCAGCTTACATATTATATACAGGTACTTATTTGTACCTGGGGCAATGGAGGGTTAAGTGACTTGCCCAAAATCACAAGGAGCTGCCTGTGCCTGCAGTGGGAATCGAACCCAGTTCCCCAGGATCAAAGTCCACCACTCGACACTTTTGGACATTTTTCTCTTTCGAAAATGAGCCCCAAAATAATTTGGCAGAGAAGACCAGAGAAAGAATTTACCTCTCAGACTTCTTGCTGAGAACTTCTGTGTAAGGGCATGACATGTCAGCTGCACTCTAGTCAACTATACTGTGTAACCAGATGTCAGAGATGATTATAATTTAAATGCCATTTTCCTATTTATTAACAGGTTATTCCATTGTTAATCCTGATGTTATATTCAAGATTAAAAAGGAAGATGAGAAATATTTCACTCAACATTTTGAGTGTGAAGGCAACAAAAACCCAAATGACCCCACAAAGAGTAAGTAAATGTTTTGGATTTAAAGAGCTCTGCATTTTCAGTTCTCATGAGATGGGTCTTTCACATCAAATATTTGGAGACTTAAAATCCATTTCCTAATTTAATATAATCTGATCCGTGGTAAAACCTTCTTGTTATGTTTTCTAATAACAGGCCTTCCGATTGTAACGTCTGTGTTCTCACTGAATGTTAAACAAGAGGATGATCTCCCCTTCTTGGATCATCCTGAATCAGCGATGTCTGAACAGACTCACCCTTCTGTAACAAGTAAGTATAAAATTCCCACTGCACATCTTTAGCAAGGTCAGCCAGGACCATTTAAGGAAATCAGTACTGGTGGGATAAGAGGCTGTCATCACCCTCTCTTTCTCGTACTGTTTCCTAACTTTGGCTGTAGTAGGCTGCCTGTGGAGATGGAGGAGGCACATGATGTAGGTGGGTGTCTTGGGGGCGACTTTGGCCTTGTATTCTCGTCCTGTGCCCCTTAGGAGGGGAAAACACTTCAACCTGCTTGGCTGGTATAAGAGAGACAATCAGACTTAAATTAGGCACAACCAAGCAAAGTCTTTATTGGTATTTCTCTAAGTCAGTACAAAAGTGATTGTTCCCTCTGGAGCAGTTTGTTACACAGGATGCAAAACACTTAGGCTGAGCTACAAGGCTGCTCAGTTTGGCTTTCTCATTCTGCACTTATATACTGGGATAAGTTTAATTTCTTCTAAAACAAGTGATTCCTCTTATTCTTTCTTATTGTACATAAAAGGGTATTTCTTGTTCCTGTTTTCTTCATTATACATAAAAGGTTATTTCCTTCATTCTTACCAACCTCTCCTCTCCCAATACATGTGCACACTATGTGTTTATTGGCCATTCCCTTATCCCCTACACTTGATCCCTTCATGCAGCAATAGCAAACAAAGTGCATGAAACACCTGCCTCCTTCTTCCCTAAACACATATTTGTGGAGAAAACATCTCCTTATTTGGAGGGTCCCTCTCAAGCCCCCCTCCTCTTCTGCGTACCTTTGGCCCTGTACTACCAGCGGAAGCTGTACTCAAAGGATGCCTTTGGCCTGCACCAGGCGTTTCCCTCTGAGCTGTCCCGCCCTTCTAAAAACAGAAAGTTGTGTCAGAAGAGGCAGAATGGGAAAAGGTGCGGTTCAGACCTCAGGCAGTCTTTGAGTACACCTGCTGTTGGTGCTGCAGCTCCGAAGACTTGCTTGCTTTTCTGAAGGTACATTGGGCTGAAGTGTTGGGGGTGAGATTTGAGAGGGAGCTGTGGGCTGGTCCAGGAGGGGAGGAAGGGAGAAAGTGGGCAGCACACACTTCTTAATTGTGATTCAATTTTTAAATTGTTATTTATATTGTGTTAATCGGATTAATGTGCAGCCCTAGAAAAAACGGCTTTTGAGTGAAGGCCCTTTGGACTAGGAAATTTTAATAGCAATTTCCTAGGTGTAGTTGAAGTAACTGATGATGGTAAACCAATCAAATCTAGCGTATAAGAAGGAGCATTACCATATAAAATATTAAAAGTCATAATGCACAATTTAAACTTAATGCAAGCTTCCACCAGGCGCAAATGCAATATTTACAAGATGGGTGTAATTCTCTCATTTTTATGAGCCCATAAAATTAATCAAGCTGCCTATTCTGAATTCAATACAATCTGAATTATCCGATCTTCACTGATCTGACCATCCAGCATATCTGACAGACCCCCCAGTGATGTCACGCACACTTCTCTTTCTGTTTTCCGAAGCTGGGACCTTACTTTTGCTGCTGTTGTAAGCTGGGGCCGCTGCTTTTACTGCCTTTGTTCTGTATTTGAGTCAGAACAGAAGCCACAGGGTACAGCTACCGATGCACAAAACATGATAAAGCCTTATGATGCTCTGTATTAATAATAACACCCCACTGTTCTAACTGCCAGTCAGCAATGCTAAATCTATAAATCTATAAAGCCCAGCTTAAGAAACAGTAACCAAACCAAACATCAAAATCGCTTCTCCTCTCCAACTTTTCTTATAATTATCGTCCATCCCCCCTTCCTCCTCCCTCTCCCGTCCCTGGTCTCCACATCTCACCATCTCCAAATGGAGTTCCGACTACTAGGTGCACCAACCTTAAGGAGGACTCACCCCCGTAACAGGGCTTGGCAGGAAGTACATCCGCCAAAGGTCTCTAAACACCTTTTGCCTCCTAGAGGTGCTAAGGGAATGTTGAAGCTCTACCCACTCTGCCATTTCCTTCATTAAGCCATGCCACTTGGCTATCGGCGGGGGAGACGGATCCACCCATGATTGCAAAATGCACTTTTTAACCAACAGGGAAGCCAGTGATAACAAACTGGCACTGAGCTTCCGAGAGACCCGCCCCCCTGAGATGTCTTACATCTCCTAGGAACAACAGGTTATATGTCCACTCAAAAGGCTGCTGTATCAGTCGCTCTAAGGTCGCCAGGGAGTGTGTCCACAGTTGTGTCAGCTCTGGGCATTCTAAAAAGGAATGTAGTAAGGTGCCCACTGCAGCATGGCATTTCACACATCGATCATCTTCCCAAAGTCCCATCTCCCTACCCCTCTGCTGTGTAATGTACACCCTATGGAGTATTCGAAATTGGATATCCTGCAGGGCCGCGTTAGGAGTGACCTTAGGAATAGCCTCAAATGCCTCCCCCATCTGTTCCCCTGTTACTATGTCTCCAATTGTCTCACTCCACAATGATGCCAGCCCTTCCAGATACCTAGCCCCCTATAGTTCATTATAGTTTGATACCACTGGGAAAGGCTGTTTGAGGATGCCGGCACAGCTAGAAACACCTTGTCAAGGGCCGTGAATCCCATCGGGGACCCCGCCACCCGTGCCAACTTTGAGCAGTAATCCCTCACCTGTAAAAATTGAAAAAACTGCTTTTGAGACAGGTGCTATGCCCATCTAATGGTCTCGAAGGTAGGAAAAGATGAATCTCCCAGCTCCAGTAGATGTCCTATACACCGGCATCCTCCTCAAGCCCATGAGCAGAAAGCCCCCTGCCCCTGCCTGGCCGGGAACTCAGGGTTGTCTGCTAGGGAGAAGAACGGGTATCCCTTCCCTGCACCCCCAACAGTTCCTCTCCACCATTTCCACGCTTTCCCCAGCGCTGTAATAAATGGGTTCTTGTTAATCCCTTTACCATAAGATCGCCAACCTCCCAAGACAGAAAGCACATCAAAGGGAGCATACCACCCCTGCCAAAAACCCGGTGGGGCATACCTGGAGAACTTAGAGTGACATTCGTGAATCCACCGTAAAAGAGTTGCCACATTATACATCCTAATATCTAGAAGGCGTAAACCTCCCTGCCTGCTGGGTCTAGACAGTTTAGCAAAAGCAATGCGAGGACGCGTAGCACGCCAAATAAGTGAACACACCATGCTGCAAACCTTCAAAATATTAGCTGATACAAAGTGCCCTTTGACAAATCCAGCCTGGTCCTGATGCACCAGCAAGGGAAGAAACTCTCCCAAACGATTAGCCAGAATACTTGCCAGAATCTTAAGATCTTGATTTATTAATGAGATAGGCCTATAGGATCCCACCAACTCCGGGTCCTTTCCTGGCTTTGGCAGCACAATAATAAAAACATGATTTAATGATGGACCCATCATCTGAGAGTCCCGAATACTATCACACATTCCTATAAACGAGGGTATACAAAGATCTTGCAGAATTTTATAAAACTCAGTTCCCAGCCCATCCGGACCCGGTGCCTTTGCCAGCTTCAAGTGCTTAATCACCTCCTGCACCTCTCTCCCCGTTATAGGCGCATTTATCTTATCTACTTGCTCCGCAGTCAGGCTCGGAAGCTGCAAATGCTGGACGAAAGCCTCACATTCAGGACCCGGATAAAAGCCCGAATCATACAGAGAGGAATAGAATCGCGAGAATTCTCCCTGTATAGCTTCCTGAGAGCTAATAATCCTTCCCCCTGCATCTTTCAGCCTAGCAATATAACCTTTACTAGAACGCGGCTTAATCAGGGATGCCAATAACTTTCCAGTCTTGTTGCCCCACCTGTGGAGCCTATACTTATAAAGTCTTATACTATATAGGGCTCGTGCATTCAATAACCTCTGCATCTCCTTCCTGCACTCTCCATAAACTCGCTTGTTCTCCACCAGACGAGCCATATATCTCCAGTGCGCATCACCGAGTCGACCCCCCTGCCGACACTAAATCCTGATCCCGCCTCCTGCTCTCCGATGTTGTATAGGCAATAATTTTCCCTCTAACTGCCTTATCTGCCTCCCAATATACCCGCGACCCAACATCTTCCATCCTATTCTCGGCCTCGTATTCCAGCCAGGCCTTTCTTAGATAGACTTTGTACTCATTACGCTGGTACAATGCTGGATTCATACGCCACCGAGCTGACCTCATCCTGGAATTCCAGCAGAGGTCAGCCCACACTGGGGCATGATCTGACACATCAGCCTCTCGCACTCAGCAACGTTACCGATATCAGCACTTAGTCCAGTCGAGCATGAACCTGATGTGGGTGTGAAAAAAAAAGTAAAATTTTGCTCTTCCTCATGCAGAAGGCGCCATAGGTCTACCAATGCCAGCTCCTCAATCATATAGTTAACTCCCTTATGGGCATGTTCCTTCAAGGGTTGTCTAGGCGGCTTACAATCAATTGAGGGTTACTTGTGATATTGAAGTCGCCTCCCTATATGATGGGATATTCATCCAACACCACCAACTTTGAATGAACTTGAGTAAAACATTTATGAGAATATACATTCGGAGCATAAAGACTGCACAAAGCTAGCTTTGCCCCCTGTAGGACGCCCGTGACAATTACCCACCTCCCCTCAGGGTCCTGAATAATGTAATGTAATGTGAAAACCAGGGATTTCTTTATCAATACAGCCACCCCTCTCTGGCAACCACTAAAGGAGGCAAAGAAAAGTTCCCCCACCCAATCCCTACACAGCTTAGCATGCTCTGTACCCATTAGGTGAGTCTCCTGCAATAGTGCCACATCTACCTTCAACCATTTTAAATACTGTAAAAGTATAGTGCCCTCCACTCCCACCCCCCCCCCCCTCACTCTCTCCTCAAACACTAGCTGACTACTTCCGCGATAAAGTGCAGAAGATAAACCTTGAATTCACTTCCAAGCCTTCTCCTCCCTGTGACTTCTTAACCCACTCCCTCAACCAACCTAACCTGGCCTCCTTCTCCTCCTTCCCTGAGATCACCGAAGAGGAAACTGCTCGCCTTCTTTCTTTCTCTAAGTTCCTCTGATCCCATTCCCACCAATCTGCTTACCAACATCTCTCCTACAGTTAACCCCTCAATCTGTCACATCCTCAACCTCTCTCTCTCCACTGCTACTGTCCCTGACACCTTCAAGCACGCTGTAGTCACACCACTTCTCAAAAAACCATCACTTGACCCCACCTGTCCCTCCAAATACCGCCCCATCTCTCTTCTACCCTTCCTCTCCAAATTACTTGAACGCGCTGTCCACAGCCGCTGCCTTGATTTCCTCTCCTCTCAGGCCGTCCTCGATCCGCTTCAATCCGGCTTTCGCCCACTACACTCGACAGAAACAGCACTCTCTAAAGTCTGCAATGACCTGTTCCTTGCCAAATCCAAAGGTCACTATTCCATCCTCATCCTCCTCGACCTATCTGCCGCCTTTGACACCGTCAATCATAATTTACTTCTTGACACACTGTCCTCATTCGGGTTCCAGGGCTCCGTCCTCTCCTGGTTCTCTTCGTATCTTTCCCAACGCACCTTCAGAGTATTTTCTAATGGCTCTTCTTCCACCCCCGTCCCGCTCTCTGTTGGGGTTCCTCAAGGATCTGTCCTTGGACCGCTTCTTTTCTCGATATACACCTCTTCCCTGGGCTCGCTGATCTCATCACATGGTTTCCAGTACCATCTCTATGCTGATGACACCCAGCTTTACCTCTCCACTCCCGACATCACAGTCGAAACCCAGGCCAAAGTTTCGGCCTGCCTTTCAGACATCGCTGCCTGGATGTCCAACCGGCATCTGAAACTGAACATGGCAAAGACTGAGCTCCTTGTCTTTCCACCCAAACCCTCTTCTCCTCTTCCCCCACTTTCCGTCTATGTTGACAACGCCCTCATCCTCCCCGTCTCTTCAGCCCGCAATCTCGGAGTCATTTTCGACTCCTCCCTCTCCTTCTCTGCCCATATCCAGCAGACAGCTAAGACCTGTCGCTTCTTCCTCTATAATATTAGCAAAATTCGCCCATTCCTCTCTGAACAGACCACCCGAACCCTCGTCCACTTGCTCGTTACCTCTCGTCTTGACTATTGCAACCTTCTCCTCACTGGCCTCCCGCTTAGCCACCTATCCCCCCTTCAATCTGTCCAAAATTCCGCCTCAAGTCTTATCTACTGCGTGAACCGATACTCTCATATCACCCCTCTCCTCAAGTCGCTTCACTGGCTCCCGATCCGCTACCGTATACAGTTCAAGCTTCTCCTATTGACCTTCAAGTGCACTCAATCTGCAGCCCCCCATTACCTCTCTACCCTCCTCTCCCCGTATGTTCCCACCCGTAACCTCCGCTCTCAGGACAAATCACTCCTATCTGTACCCTTCTCCACCACCGCTAACTCCAGGCTCCGCCCCTTCTGCCTCGCATCACCTTATGCCTGGAACAGACTTCCTGAGCCCATACGCCATGCGCCCTCCCTGCCCATTTTCAAGTCCTTACTCAAAGCCCATCTCTTCTCCCTTGCTTTTGGCGCCTAACCACCTTCCCCATTCATGATACCTACACTGACTACATAGTTTGTTACCTTTAGATTGTAAGCTCTCTTGAGGGGACTGTCCTTCCCCATGTTTAAACTTGTACAGCGCTGCGTAACCCTGGCAGCGCTATAGAAATGCTAAGTAGTGGTAGTAGTAGTAGTTCTTTTCACGGGGGAGTGGATCCCATCTACATTCAAAGTGAAAATTCTAAGGTTTGCTAGAGACATTCCACTCCCTTGAGTACTACCCACATATGGTCCATATCCAAAAGAGTCAGATGGGCCCCCCAGCTAGGCCCCTCTAATGGCTCTCTTACCCCCCCCCCCCCACAAAGCCTATGTCCCATCTAGTCATTAACCATCCTTCCTCTCGTGGAAACCTGCCATCCCACCCCCGTCCCCATACCCTGACCCCAATTACAACTCCCTCAACCCCCCTTCTCCATCAGCCAGACCCATCTGCCCCCACAACAAATCCCAAACAACTCCCCCAACAGTCATACCTCACCCGCCTCCACACAACCCTTACCCCTCCCCTCACCCAAGACTCACCCCCATCCTTAATACAGCAATAAGAACGGCAACAGTGCCTAGGGTAATTTTCTCAAACTGGCTCCTCGATGCTCATTATAGCCAAGCAACCAACTCAACAGTAAAGTTCAACAGTCCATAGGTCCAACTCCCCTGTTGCCCCCGCATTAATTCTGCATACCACAGCCACCATTTGCGGTGCCCCCTGGTGCTATCTGACAGTCTGGATCCTCAGATTCCATATTACTAATGTCGAATACCACTCTCCCTTCACCCAGTCCAAACATCTCAGTTCAGAATGATCCCTCTGGTCAACAGTGCTCTACTAAAGCCTGTCCATGAATGCTTTGAGATCCAAAGGGTCAGTGAAAAATAAGGTCTTGTTGTCGTGTGTCACACGTACCTTCGTGGGTACAGCAACGCAAATCGAATCCCTTTATTGTACAGAATCTTGCAGTGTTGCCCCATTCACCTCCTCTGCTCTGATACCCAAACTGAATAGTCTTGAAACACAAGATGCGCGCACCGTTGTAATCCACTGACCGGGCCACCCTGTATGCTTGCATTAGTCTTTCTTTGTCAGAGTAGTCCAGAATTTTGGCCAATACTGGCCTCGGGCGCTGATCCGCATCTTTAACGGCCCCCACTCGATGCACGCATTCCACACACATCTGGCCTTGTAAGTGTTCTACTTTTAAGTATTCAGGCAGCCATCTGACAACAAAATCCCTTAAGTCTCTGTCCTGCATAGATTCCAGCAATCTGATAATCTGGATATTACTACGCCGGCTTCTGTTCTCTACATCATCTGTCATCTGGACGAGTGTTTTTGTCAACGTCTCCATCGCTGCCATTCTTCCTTCTAGGGTCTCCGATCTATCCTCCTGTCGGCTGATTTGCTCCTCTGCTTGTTGGAGGCGCACCGCTTGCCTCTCCAAGTTCTCGTTTATAGTATCCACCGATGCTTGTAACTTCGACAGTCGGTCATCAAGCAGAGCCGTGAGCTGCTTTGTCAGCTCTCGTATTGCCTCCTCCTGTAGAGTTACCACTGCGGTGTGAGCAGGTGGGGTGGCCATTTTGGAAGTAGATGGTAGTACGAGGTCCTGAGCAGGCCGCGGCGTTTTCGCTGGCATACCCAGTCACCCCGCAGCAATCAGGCACCGGGCTCCGTCCTCCAAAACTTCAAGAAGTTCTGTGCAGGATCAGATGTAATTTGCCCCGGTGGGGGTAGAAGAAGTAGATAAATTTGCAGGTGAGAAATATTCACGGAGTGGAGCAGGGCTTACGAGCGTCCTCTCAGCCTGCCAGCATCACGTGACCCCCCCCCCCCCCCCCACGTGCATCTTATTATTTAGCGTGTGGTAATAGTTAGCATGTGCTAAATCTGTTAGCACAGCTTAGTGCAGGGCCGTGCCTAGGGTCTCTGGTGCCCCCCTGCAGACTATCAGTTGGCGCCCCCCTGTGACACAAGATGGCAAGGCTTACAAGCCTTTCTTGCGAAATACTTGATCACAAATAATTTTTTATGATTTTTAACCATGAAAATGATCGCTCACCACTTGCCACACTGACAGGAATTGTCAGCAATAGTCTTAGAAAATAAATTGCTATACATTGCAAAATAAGATAGCAGATGTAAATTCTCAAAGTGTAAACAAAAAAGGTGGGAATATGAGCCAGACTATCCAATAACTGGACCTGAAGTTAAGTATTCTCAAAGTGGACATATTCCAAACACTAAAATGAAAATAAAATGATTTTTTTCTACCTTTGTCTGGTGACTTTCTTTTTCTGATCATGCTGGCCCAGTATCTGATTCTGCTGCTATCTGTCCTCTTAACTCCGTTTCCAGGGCTTCCTTTCCACTGTATGTATCCCTCATTGATAAGTCTCTGACTCTAAAGTTTAGCAATTTCATTAAAGCAAAATGTATTTTCTCATATCACAGACTCTTCCTATCCAAGCAGAATGTTTTATATAAAAGCAAACACACAAAAAAAGCAATCAGATTTTCACTTACCAGCTCTTCAACACACGTCAGCTAAACAGTTGAAACCTACTGTTTGAACCACCAGCCAATGAAATGGCTTTTAGCTGTAGATATCAGGTTACCTGATAATTATGCACACATCATTGCAGTCATGCCCTCGTCTCAGTGTACATGCTCCGAAAAAAACCAAAAACTTTGAACCACTTACAGATTTTAACAATTACACTATTTATTTTTTATTTCTCCCCAGTCTCACTTTCACACCTCCCTCCAAAACTGTTCTCTTTAATTTGAATGTTGTTCAAGCTCACCCTGAATGAGAAGTTCTTCCCACACCAAAGACATATATAGCACTGGTTCTACTCTTTGAAGCAACTTTAGCAGAGCCTGTCTGCCACAGCACTGCTGGGTTGCCTTCACTTCCGTGATGTGGAGAGGGAAGGGCAGGGGAGAAAGGAGAATCACAACTTCAGGTAAAGATTTTGCAAGTGAGCAGACCTCGGGAAGGTGGCGCCCCCCTGCGGTGCTTACCCTGCTTACCGTGTTGGCACGGCCCTGGCTTAGTGCTTCCAAAGATGGACACCCAACCAGCTTGGACCCTTTATAAGATTCCTCCCCGATGGTCTGGAAAACCTAACGCCAGCTCCAATCGTTGGCGAGCTGATCACTGATCATTGGGGATACATAGTAACATAGTAACATAGTAGATGACGGCAGAAAAAGACCTGCATGGTCCATCCAGTCTGCCCAACAAGATAACTCATATTTGCTGCTTTTTGTGTATACCCTACTTTGATTTGTACCTATGCTCTTCAGGGCACAGACCGTATAAGTCTGCCCCGCACTATCCCCGCCTCCCAACCACCAGCCCCACCTCCCACCCACCGGCTCTGGCACAGGCACAGACCGTATAAGTCTGCCCAGCACTATCCTCACCTCCCCAGCCCTGGCTCAGACCGTACAAGTCTGTCCAGCACTATCCCCGCCTCCCAACCACCAGTCCCGCTTCCCACCACCGGCTCTGGCACAGACCGTATAAGTCTGCCCAGCCCTATCCCCGCCTCCCAACCTCCAGCCCCGCCTCCCAATCTTGACTAAGCTCCTGAGGATCCATTCCTTCGGCACAGGATTCCTTTATGCTTATCCCACGCATGTTTGAATTCCATGCATGACCTTTGTTAATATACATTTTCCTAGGATTGACCATTTTTGCTGTATATGGTAACCTCATATTTGCTATCCACTTTTTAGTGCTCATGATTGGATGCCAATGATGAGAAATAGTAAGGTCCAGGAATTCCGACCTGTTTAAGGATTCTGAATACCTACAACCTTAAACAGCCTGCAATCTGAGTACTAACCATATATTTGTTGAGCCACCATAACAATGCTTAATCAAAACCACTATTCCTTCCGAGGACCACTGAGATAGATACATTAGATTATCTCTCCATGCGCTATGCAACAGATATAATAGAAGCCATAGAAAGACCTGAAAATGTTTATTAGTATGATCCACCTGAAATTGCTATTACCCACATACTTATACTTCATGGGATTTTGTAGATGAACTCATGGATTTGTCCCATTCATAAAACCTGTCTCACTACAGGTTTGAGTAAGTCTCAAGAGAGATGACATCATGATTAAGGCCCTAAGGATTGGGTAATATAAAGGGAATTCCATATGCCCAAATAATATATCACCTGAGAATGAAGTTTCCTGTCTTGCACCATACCTTCTAGCAATTTGTAAGACCAAAACTCCCCCTCTCGTTTGATAGCTTGCCACCTTCTGGAATGGATGATGACAAGCTTGACGAGCTTTGTGTCACCCCTCTCCAGAGGGGGTGACAAGTGGGGAATGTATAATTATGATACAGCCAGAGACCCCCCCACTGGAATGGTGGTGGGCCTAGTCATAGAGCTCAGGCCATTACAGACCTTGGCTGAGTCAGAAATCTGATGGCTGACATAACTGGGAGCTTACTGGAAAAGTATGACCTAGTTTGTAGCCCAGATTGAGGCCTAAAAGTTAAGTTAATAGATATGGAAACAAAATGGAGGATTTCAACACAAAATGGAAGCCCGTATCTGTTACAAAGTGGAATTTTCTCTAATGTAAGTTAGAAAAACAAGTTGAGCAATGAGTGAGTCATGCCAGGTGCAGAGAAAAGAGGGAACTAGCTGTCCAAGAGAGGAGGGAGACTTTCCTGTGAGCAGGGTCTTGCTTAAGAAGCGAGCTAAAGATAGAACCATGTTAGCAAGATAGAAGCTACTCATTAGTATGAGCCAATCAGTGACAACCATGACATTAGCATAGATCCAATCAGGTATATCTACTGTCATATTACCCATATCCTGAGGGCACCTATAAAAATCAGGGTTTTTCCTGGTTTAAGCTAGAGAGAAAAGGGTTGGCACTCTCTCTCCAAGGGAAACCAATGTGTCCAACAGAATTGACAAATTACCTAATTGCTTTCCCTTGTAAAACCTCTAATTGGTAAAAGAAATTATAAAAGATTAGCAAATAATTAACACCTGTTTGCAGCTTATCATATTTCTATAATTAATTGATTGTACATGCCTGTTGTCAATCACTGATTTGACTTATACCTTGGCAAATAAACTCCTCATTCCAAATGATGATTTGTGGGCTTCACTTAATGATCAAAGGCTGTAAGTATAAATGCATTGTATAACTTGGAATCTAAATCCAGTTTGTCATAAGGCTGGTATCTTTTCCTTAGACCTAACGTCTCCCTTAGAGGCAATAACTCCTTGATTACCCCAGTACTAGTGTTATTTAGAGATGGAGTCAGATTAAGGTCACTCTAGCCTTCTTGGGGGGGCTCGGGACCCCTAAATTCTCGACAATTTCCACCACCTCCCGCGGGAGGGCATTCCAAGCATCCACTACTCTCTCTGTGAAAAAATACTTCCTGACATTTTTCTTGAGTCTGCTCCCCTTCAATCTCATTTCATGTCCTCTTGTTCTACCACCTTCCCATCTCCGGAAAAGATTCGTTTGCGGATTAATACCTTTCAAATATTTGAACGTCTGTATCATATCACCCCTGTTTCTCCTTTCCTCCAGAGTATACATGTTTAGCATGCATTTGCATGCTACTTTAGTTAAGAGCCCTGTTTTGCATGCATTTGCATGCTAGTTGTGTTCACGCGCTCTGGGTCTCTGATCATGAGGCGGTAGCAAACGCAGGTGTTAGTATGGCGCTAACAGCCTCTAGTGCCTGCGTTTGTTTCTGCTCATCGGCCCATCAATTTGGAAAGTGTAAACCAGCAAACCTCTATCATCTCCGTCGCAGTGGATGCCTGCCTCCAGCTTCGTCCGACCTCTGCATGCTGTTGCTGGTTCTTCAGTGCTTCATTTGTTCCACCTGGGCCCTGTTGCAGTCCCCGAGTGGGGATCACCTTGCTGGGCCTATTCGTGTCAGCCTGGATTTCCATCATCCCTCTTGGCCCGCCTGGACGTCTGCCGTTCATCTTTGCCTCCCTTACCTTTCCCTTCTTACCTTGTTCTCCTGCCCTAACTACTGAAATGTAACTGTAATGTATTTATTTTAATTAGTTCATTGTAAGCCGCTTTGGGGCTGCAAAACTGCGGCAAAAGGCAGGGTATAAATGATCTGAAATAAATAAATCTCTCCTCGATCATCTTTTCTCTAACCTGAAGTGTTCTAACTTTTTTTATCCTTTCTTCCTAGGGAAGTCATTTCATCTTTTATCATTTTAGTTACCCTTCTATTTGTTTTCTTGACCACCTCTGCACACTGAACAGAGGGTTTCAATGTAACAATGATGACACCTAGATCCTTTTCTTGTGTCATGACTCCTAAGGTGACATCATGTAGTTATTGTTTAGATTACTGTTTCTATGTATATCACTATTCAAATACATTAAATATTAGATGTCATACAGGATTATATTTCAGCAGTTTTGAGATCTTTACACTTATTACATTCAAGACTTTATGCTTAGTTTTCAGGGCTCTGTATTATGGGGCAACGTTATTTGGTAGCACATCTGAAGTCATTCCCTGTACATCGTTATATTCAGCCCACTAGTCTTTCAGTTGATTTCCTCGCATTTATGCTTGCTGTATACTCATCATCAAGCATTTGCCTTTGTCAGGCTTCATTTGAGGAAATTGTTAACCTTAGATATCCATTTAGAAAGCAATTATTTGAAATTTTGTAAAAGTGCACCAGTTAATATTCAGACCAGTGTCTGGTTAAATTTAGCTTTTTGCTGTCCTACATTTATGTGGTTACTTAATGGGGTTTAACTGGGCAGGAAACCCTTTTGAATATTCAATAGTGCAGGCTGAAGATCTCTTGCCATTCTTCTCATAGAATCAAAATGATTTAGCAGATTTCCAGTTGGTGATGTCAGACAGAATCTGATTTCTGATCTACAGCAACTAGATGAAGAACAGCCATGATAGTGTGGGAGGTATTGTAGCTTTTCAGGAAAGAAGTTGCTCACCTCAATATTAAAATGATCAGGGTATTGTTAGAATATATTTCTGATGATGATTAATACAGTACTACCCCCTTTTTTTTTGTGCATACGAAAACAGCATAATTCTAACCACGTATAGGCCATGTGGTAACCTTTTTAAAAAAAACATATTTTACTATCTTTTTCCTATAACAGGCTCCCACAATGTCAAGCCTGACATTTTATTCCGATTTGGGCAAGAAGGATTCTTTTCTGAGCCTCAGGGATCTGAGGAAAGAGGAAATCTAACCACCACAGGCATATATGAGAAACTGCATCAAACAGGTGATGTAGCTTGAATTAAAGCTAGAAACAAGCTAATCCAAACATGTCGTACAAGAAAGACAGTTCCTCTGGACCAGGCACAGTGAGAATGAGGTGTTTTAATCATGGTCCCTGTTTCTAACCTTTGTCGTTTGTATAGTATTTTTTGTTCTGTTTTCCTTATTTCTACTTTTCTCCTTCCATTATCTGATTTACCTTTCGATCCTCTCTTTCTCTTATTCTCCCACACCATTTTCCCATATCTGTCCCTACGTTTTCTTTCAGCATCTACTCTGTCTCATCCTTTATCAGTTTTTGTAATCTTTCTTGTATCTCTCACTATTTCTGGCCTCTTTCAGGGCTGCTCCAAGATACTTAACCTTCATCCCACCCATGGGCGTAGTTTGGTCATTTCATTTGGGGGGGGGGGAGGGTGTGGCTTGGCTTATTAGCAAATTCATTTGCATATATACATACTCATTATGGTTCTTCAAAAAACACACACTCCAGACTAAAACAGTGAATATGAAACCAGTATATCAAAGCAATGAAGTTTTTTTGGTTTTTTTTTTTAACTGAAATGAGCCAGCACCAAGGGGAATTTCTGTCATTATGCCCCTCACATTCTCACAAATTAGCAAGGGGAGAGTGCACTTTCCCTAGGTCTGACACAGCACCATCTCTGTTCTTTTTCTCAAAATCCCAGCTCTTTCTTCTTCCTTATCAGCAACTCTCCATATCATGCCACACAGATAGAAAAACTACCCTCCCCCCCCCCCACCCAAACACCAATATACCTGCTACTGGGAAACTGGAACAATCTGGATTGTTACATATTCCTGTACAGACACTACATGCTAGCAGAATCCTTCACCTGTGCACATGCAGAACATGGACAGACCCTCACATGATACAAAATAAGGAAAAGAAGGAGAGTAGTGGAAGGATCTTCCAACAAAGGACATTATCATGCAGATAAATGCCCATAAAGCCTCTTGAACAATTTACCTGTGTGTTAATGTCCTATGTTAAAAGACCCTTCCACTACTCTTCCTCTTTTCCCTTCTAGACTATTCATAGTGGTCATCTGTTCAGGGCTGTGCCAAGGGTCTGTGGCGCCCCCCTGCAAGGGATCGGGTGGCGCTCCCCCGCAGACAAGCGGTTGGAGCGCGAGCGCGGCCCCCCCCCCCCCCCCGTGTAGATGATCACTGTCCTCTCTCCCCTGCCCTCCCGCTCCCATTTCCTAACTGCCCGCCCTCTTCTTCCCCCAACAAAATCTCTTTTAAATTTACCTCCGTCCGGCTGGCAGAGCAACGAACAGCGCAGCATCAGTGAAGGAGGTGGCGCTCCCGACGTCTCTACTGGTCTTCCCTTCGCTCAATGTCCCGCCTTCTTCTGACGTCATTTCCTGTACTCTACAAAAATAGGAAAGACGTACATTTCACAAAGCAGTCACATCTCAGTCCTTAAGTATTAAATAAAAATATTTCTTTTCTACCTCTTTTCCACTTTCTACGTGTCAGTCTTCTCTCAATTCTTTTCCACGTTGGCGTTTCCATTTCTTCTCTCTCTTTTTGTCCTTCCTTTCCTTCTCTACATCTGTCTGGCAGTGACCTTCATTTCATGTCCCCCCCTTTTGTGTTTTATCCTCCTTTTTCTCACCTTAGTCTCTGTTGATCTTCTCATCCTCTTAGCTCTCATCTACCTGCCACTGGATCTCATCACTCTATCAGTCCCCAGCACCATCCCTGACTCTCTTCCATTCCCTTGCTTCTAAGGCCATTCTTATATCTCTTATGCTATACCCCATGCCCTTCCTTCCTCTCCCCCCTTGCAAGGTCCAGTGTCACTCCCCCTCCCTCCAAGGTACGTTCTCCCTCTCTCCTTCCTTCCCTCCAAGGTCCGGTGTTGCTTTCCCCTCCCTCTCCCCCTCCACAAAGTCTGGTGTAACTTTCCCTCCCTACCCCCCCCCCTCCGCTCCCCCCACAAGGTCCGGTGTTGCTTTCCCTCCCTCCCCCCTCCCAAATTCGGTGTCTCTCCCAATCTTCCTTCCTCCCCTTCCCCTCCCCACATGGTCGCTGTCACTCTCCCTCCCTCTCTCCCTCCTTTCCCACAAGGTCCGGTGTCACCCACCCTTCCCCCTCCCTCTTTCCCTACAAGTCCGGTGTCGCTTGATTTCCCTCCCCCCCGCCCCGCCACCACTGGTCCTGTCACACTCTGTCCCTCCCCCCTGCAAGCTCTGGTGTCACTCCTCCATCTCTCCGCTCTGCTCCCGCTGCAGCCTTTCCATCTTCCGGGGGCTGCCAGCAGTGTTAGCAATGTAAGGATGCAGCCTGCCTTTGTGTGGCCGGAAGCCTTCTCTCTATTGCAAATTCCTGTTTCTGCGAAGGCAGGTCGTTTGCTGCAGAGAGAAGGCTTCTGGGCCATGCAAAGGCAGGCAGCGTGCTTACATTGCTAACATTGTCGGCAGCCCGGAAGATAGAAAGGCTGCAGTGGGAGAAGGGTGGAGAGGAGAAAGAGTGACACCGGAGCCTCCAGGAAGTAGAAAGAGAGATGCCGCCATGCAAGCCGTTTGGGGGGCACTGCCCCCCTCAAAACTATGCCCATGCTCCCACCTACTCAGCAGCTTGTGTGTTTTGTTCTCTGTGAGCTGCACAGTTCTGCCAGTATGAAAGAGACAGGCAGGATGGTCTTACTGTAAGAGGCTGGAGGAAAGACGACTGGGATCAACAGGAAGAATGAGGAAAGATGGCCAGATTGGTGACTCCATAAAGAAAGGATTTAGGAAGCACCACACTGATAGCAGTAGAAGGTGGGAATGAGGCAGAATGACTTAATATTGCATTACTGGTATGGATTAGGCAGGATGGGATAGAAAATGGGGGGGGGGGGTGTAGGAAAAAGGATGGAGGTAGTAAGGCCTCGAAAAGAAGCCACAGGAGGAGGAAAGAGAGGGTGATCACTAGTATCCATGTTGGGAGTCAGGAAGATTTGGAGAAGGGAGAGAGAAAGACCCACATTGATAGCTCTAGGTTAAAGAGGGCATATTCTGCTCAGTTTTCATTACCTTAATATTGCAGGACATGGTTCATTTCAAAACTTCTCAGGATCCTTAACTCCTTCCACCAGGATCATAAAATTCTTATCATCTCCATTTTAGCCATGTTTTGTTTTTCTTATGTCTTAAGCTTTCCTCTAAAACCTGAAGTTATTTTTCCATTCTTCTTACAGGAAGCCAAAATTACACTGCTGAGCCCACAATAGAGATCCTGAAAATGGAAGAGGCTCCTGTCTGTGACCAGCTGGAGAGAGGAGAGGAGGATACTGATACCAAGAGCGGTGAGCCATGAATTCCTTTATAATAAATTCCTTGCTATGAGCTGTGGAGTACTGCTAAATTTTCACATAGATGGTAAATGTTACTAGTGATTTTCACTTATATTTTTATTTCTTTGTTATTAGAATTCACTTTTCTTAAGCTACCAGGTGTGAGGTTCAGGGACCAGGATACTAGGAGCAGTGAGCCAACAATTCCTTTATAATAAAATCCTTGCTAGGTCTTGTGAAATATTTCAAAATTTTCACATAGAGTTTTGGTTAGTGAGTGTAATCAGAGTGAAGGGAATCACTGCAGAGACTGGTGGGGAGGATGAGAACTAGCAGATAAGATCAGGATGGTCTATTTATGTCTTATCACCTGTCTACAAACAAATATCTTTAAAGACTCCTTTAGGGATATTTGCCTATATATGTTTTGCTCAATAGCTGTATAATTTATGTACATACTTTTATTTTTTTCCAACAGATGATAGATTCTGCAATAAGAGAATGAGCATGTCCGATGGGCAGCAGAGGGAGGAATGGAAACACAAAGACCCCTTCAGAGACAGCCCAGATCCTTCAGTTGATAGTGTGGGAGGTATTAGTAGCGTAAGACCACCTAGAGCGAATGAAAATACCCTAAAAGTAGAGAAATTGAATGTATGTACTGAAGAAGAGAAAAATTCCACCAACTGCCCAAATCTCAGACAAAATCAGAGAATCAGCAGAGAGAGACTATGTCAGAGCACTACATGTGAGGAAATGCTCACTGGGAATTCAAACCTGACAAAACAAAATAAATTTCAAAGACAAGACAAGCCGTTCCTGTATACGGAATGTGACAAATTGTTTGCATATAATCACAACTTAAAATTCATCAAACATTTCCCAAAGAAAGAGAACCTTTTTCTGTACATGATACAAAATTCAGTCAGGTTAATGACTTGGGAAGACATGAATTAATCAGATTTAGCAAGAAACAACTGCATCAAATGCACCTCAAGGGAGAGAAGCTATTTCAATGTTTACTATGTGATGAAAGCTTCACTGAAAAAAATAACCTCAGAAATCATGAAAGAATCCACACTGGAGAAAAACCATATAAATGTTCTGAATGTAGTAAAAGCTTCAGTCGAAAATGCCGGCTCAGAATTCATGAAAGAATCCATACTGGAGAAAAACCGTATAAATGTTCTGAATGTAGTAAAAGCTTCAGTCGAAAATGCCAGCTCAGAATTCATGAAAGAATCCATACTGGAGAAAAACCATATACATGTTCTGAATGTAGTAAAAGTTTCAGTCGAAAATATTACCTATAATTCATGAAAGAATTCACACTGGAGAAAAACCATATAAATGTTCTGAATGTGGTAAAAGCTTCTCTCAAAAGCATCATTTCAAAATTCATGAAAGAATCCACACTGGAGAAAAACCATATAAATGTTCTGAATGTGAAAAAAGCTTCACACTAAAACATTACCTTATAATTCATGAAAGAATTCACACTGGAGAAAAACCATATAAATGTTCTGAATGTGGTAAAAGCTTCTCTCAAAAGCATCATTTCAGAATTCATGAAAGAATCCACACTGGAGAAAAACCATATAAATGTTCTGATTGTGATAAATATTTCAGCAGCAAATCTAATGTAAGAAAGCATGAAAGAATCCACCATAGAGAAAAATGTGAACAAACATGCTAAGTTAACTTTCCTTAGGGCAAAGTTGAGCAAAACTGAATACGTCTCTCTGACTGATGACTGTGAAATAAAGAAACTTGAACAGGAAGATGTGTATAAATATGTAGAAGTGGAAGAAGGAACGACTATCAAACAGGAATAGCTGAGAAGAAAAAATCAGTAAAGAATATTATAGGAGACTAAAGCTGATATTGAAAAGTGCATTAACATCATAGATTAAGGTACTGGTTATTAATCAACTAGCACTTCCTGCACTCTCAAATAGCTTTGGAATTATGCACTGGCCTCTTAAAGACCTTGAAAAACTAAATGTACAAATAAGAACTCTTCCATGCCCACCAGGTCATCTATAAGTGTTTGCCTAGACTGTACATTCCTAGAGGTAAAGGAGGAATGGGTTTCATAGAAATAGATTACATCTATCGAGCTACTGTTATGATTTTTGGCTCTCATGTAGATATTTGAGGTTCTTGTATATCATTACTTCAGTTGTTTCAGTTTACGTCCTAATGAGCATCAAAAAGAATTTTATGCTAAGAAGTGGGGCATTGGATTATAGTTGGGAACTTTAATGTCATTCTTTTCCCTCTGCTGGATAATACTACAAGAGTACAATATTATAAAGCTGACACATTAGCTCTTAAGGCCTTCCAGTCCAATATGGGTTTAATAGATTGTTAGATAGCTTTGAATCCTTGGACTATCCAATATTCCTTTTATTCTTCATCTCATGACTCATATCCAAGGATTCTCAATATATTTTGCAGACCAATCTCTTCTTTTCAGAAGTCCAAAATGGAGGCGATTGTCTGGTCCAATCATGCACCGGTGTGTGTGACATTTTTCTAAGGTCTAGTGAGTGATCCCTACAGTAATCCTAATGAGAGCCTTTTAGATGATGAGGTGGAGGTGCTTTCAGATCTTTATCAGTTAATCCCATAATATTTTGGGCATAACACCATTTAAGACACAACTATAGGCACTTTTTGGGGTGGGTTTAAAACATATGTCAGGGGTCATTTAATCAAGTGGGCATCTAAACTGAAACATCTGAAGCAACAGAAAGATACTCAAGTGCAGCAAGAAATAGATCACTGTGAGTAGCTGTTCTAAACTTGAGCTCACAGCTCACTGGTTTAAGGGTACAGCTGCTTAATCTGTGGGCAGATAGGGTTGGTTATGAACTGAATATCACATGTAGGATCCTCTTTGAAGAAGGTAACAGAATGAGTAATTACTGGCTCATCACTGAAAGCAAAAAAGTTACAAGCTCAGATCTCTTCAAGGAACTAGAGGTCCTGCACAAGTGAGGCATAGTTTCCTTCAGTTTTATCAGGCCCTCTATTTTTCAGAGGTGCACCCCGAACAAGAGCAAGTTGATGCCTATTTAGAGGTGGCTGACTTACCCAAATTAGATAGTGTGCAGGTGGCAGTACTTGAGAGACAGATTCAGTTCAGGAAATTAAGGATGCTATTGCTACTTTGACGCCTGGCAAGTCACTGGGACTAGATGGTTTTTTCATCTAAGTTCTATAAAATGTTCAGTGGTTGTCTTGCCCTCGTGTTAATGCACATTTTTAATTCCATTCTTTGGGGAGAACAGTTGCTCCAGTCTATGATGAAAGCGGGAATTACAGTACTACCTAAACCTGGAAAAGACCCTACCTCTTGTGGATCTTATAGACTGATTTCCCTATTAAATCAAGATGTCAAACTGCTCACTATAGTGCTGGCCAGCAGGTTGAATGGGGTTATCGCTCTATAGCAGGGGAAGATCAATGTGGTTTTATACAGGGGTGCTCCACTGGAGACAACGTGAGATGTACTCTTAATTTAATCTAGTATGGCAAACATTTTGAAATACCCATGACTCTCCTTGCCATTGACGCTGGGAAGGCCTTTGACAGGGTGAAATGGGGTTTTCTGTTGCATATTCTTACTCATTTTGGGTTTGGGCCTAACTTTCAGAGCAGGGTTTCTGCGCTATACTCACCCCCCACTGCTAGGGTGTGGGTAAATGGAGGGTACTCTAGAAGCTTTTGACTGTCCAGGAGCACTTGTGTCACAATTGTGACTTTTTCTTGGTTTGTGCTCCTCTCGCCCTCTGGTGGCCAGAACCGGTGGCTGCCATGGACTTTCCAAACTCTCTCTTCAGTCCGGTCCAGATATTTTAGCCCCCAGTCTTGCTTGGAAGTTTGGCAGCTAGCCTAACCCTTAGCTGCCTTGAGATTGCTGAGCCTCAGCTGCTGATGGGCTTATTAGCCACCTGGAAACTTTCTGCTTTGCCTTTGCAAATGCCAATGGTCCAGGTTAGTGTTGTGCTGTTAGGAGCACTTCTGTCTTGCTGTGCTGTTAGGAGAACTTCTGTCTGCTTGTTTGAGCTTCCCTGCTTTACCCTTCTGGTGCTGATAGGAGCACTTCCGTCTTGCTCTGCTGTAGGAGCACTTCTGCCTTGTCTTGTGTCTTACCTGTATGCCTTGTTCTTGTCTGGGTGCCTGTGGGCACTCCTATTTTGAACCCTAACCCGGTTTCTGTCAAGCTTGTTCTGTATCCTATTCCCTGTCTGAGAATCCCGTATCCTCAGTAGTCCCGATCCCTGTGTTAGTCAAGCTTGTTTAGTATCCTGTTGGTCTAGTCTGTTTGCAAACTAGGTCCAGTAAGTCCTGCCGGCCGCCTGCACCTGGGGGCTCAACTCCTGGGGGAATGGTGGTCAAGCGCAGGTGAAGACCGGTTGCTCTGTCCTGCTTTTTCCCTGCCTGCCTACTGCTGTAGTTTCAGTCCTGTGGTTCCAGTTCGGTTGTTCCAGCTTTGCCTGTCTACAGCTTCTCCTGCCTTGCTTGCTTACCCAGTCCTGGTTGAGGGTCTTGCCTACTGTTGCCGCTTGTCGGCAGCGGTCCAAGGGCTCACGTGGTGCCAGTGTCAGAGAGCCTGAGACCGTGACAACTTGTCAGGGGTGCCCGATGTTCCCACTTTTGTTTACTCTGATAGTAGAGCCTCTTGTAGATTTTTAACTTGTATTGATTTATTATGTAGTTTATCTTGATTGCTGTGCTTTCCTGTCATGAATGGAATTACTATGTCTGTTTATTTGTATATACCAATTTTTTTATATATATGTAAACCGTTCTGTTTTGCAGATGCAATAAGATACGGTATATAAATTAACATAAATAAATAAATAAATAAATAAAATAAATAATATGACTGTAACTGCATAGTCAGGGCATCCGGATGGGGGATGAAGATTTTAAAATATTACTCTTTGCGGATGACATATATTGTCAGTGGGAGATCCTGAGATCTCTTTTCTAAATCCTTCAAGAGCTACAGGATTTTGGACAGTTGTCCAGTTTTAAAATGAATGCCTTTAAATCTGAATTGCTAAATGTCACTTTGGTACTGGCTGTAAAAGACAAGTTATCCTAACGGTGGGCTAAGAAATGTATCCAGTACTTAAGAGTAAAACTTACTGTTAATTTGACGCCTTTGAATATGAAGCTTAATTATTATTATTATTACATTTAAATCCCACATTATCACAAAAGTAGGTTCAAGTTAAATGTGGCTTACAGAGTAAAGATAATCAATAGAAATCAAACAAAATAAAACATGGAAAAGAAAATAAGATGATACCTTTTTTATTGGACATAACTTAATACATTTCTTGATTAGCTTTCGAAGGTTGCCCTTCTTCGTCAGATCGGAAAGAAGCAAATGTGATAGCAGATAGTATATATAAGAGAGGGTGGGGGTATACATGGGGACATCAAAGCATTTCATTGATATTCTAACAGGATGGGTGTTGGTAGGTGAGAGGAGGGTAATAAACAGAGAAATACAGCTTTATGGTTTATAATGGGTTAGAAAACCCAGATCCTTATTAAGTCCTTCGACTCCTCCCTCTCCTTCTCTGCACATATCCAGCAGATAGCCAAGACCTGTCGCTTCTTTCTCTTTAACATCAGCAAAATTCGCCCTTTCCTCTCTGAGCACACCACCCGTACTCTCGTCCACGTTCTCATTACCTCTCGCCTTGACTACTGCAACCTACTCCTTACTGGCCTCCCACTTAGCCATCTATCCCCCCTTCAATCTGTTCAGAACTCTGCTGCACATCTTATATTCCGCCTGAACCGATATACTCATATCACCCCTCTTCTCAGGTCACTTCACTGGCTTCCAATCAGATACCGCATACAGTTCAAGCTTCTCCTTCTTACCTACAAATGCACTCAGTCTGCAGCCCCTCATTACCTCTCTACCCTCATTTCCCCTTACGTTCCCGCCCGTAACCTCCGCTCACAGGACAAATTCCTCCTCTCAGTACCCTTCTCCACCACCGCCAACTCCAGGCTCTGCTCATTCTGCCTCGCCTCACCCTATGCTTGGAATAAACTTTCTGAGCCCTTACGCCAAGCCCCCTCCCTACCCATCTTCAAATCCTTGCTCAAAGCCCACCTCTTCAATGTTGCTTTCGGCACCTAACCTTTATACCTTTCAGGAAATCAAGACTGTCCCTATTGGACTGACTGTACATTTGTCCTTTAGATTGTAAACTCCTTTGAGCAGGGACTGTCCTTCTATGTTAAATTGTACAGCGCTGCGTAACCCTAGTAGCGCTTTAGAAATGTCAAGTAGTAGTAGTAGTAGTCCTGTTAGTCAAAATATTCAATCATTCTTATTTCAAAGGTCTTACGTTCCTGTATTGTTTTAAAATTACCTTTCAGTATTCTTACTGTGAAATCACTGGTGCAGTGTTCTGGTCTTGTGAAGTGTTGGCCCACAGGGGTGGGGGCTTGACTGGCACCGGCTATTTTCATGTGATGTCTGTGCAGATTGAATCTTGTCTTAAGCATCTGGCTTGTTTCTCCAATATAGCATCCTTCGTTACATTTTTTACACTGAATGATATATACTACATTGGAAGATGAGCATGCAAAATAGTCCTTTATGTTGAATATTTTTCCTTTGTGAATGACTGTGGGGTCTTGTGAAATGTTTTGGCATAGTTTGCAGCTGGCTGTGTTACAGGGAAATGTGCCCTTTTCTTTTTCCGTCTGTGTTGGAAGTTTACTTCTGATCAGCTTGTGTTTTAAATTTGGTGGCTGTCGGAAGGCCAGCACTGGTGGGGATGGGAATGTTTCTTTCAGTAATTCATCTTCCTGGAGTAGTGGCTGTAGGTCTCTTATGATTTTCCTCAGTTTCTCCAGCTCTGGGTTGTATGTCACTACAAGGGGAATTCTGTCTGTGGCTTTTTTTTCTTTGTACTGTAGTAGATTTTCCCTGGGTGTTTTGAGGGAGGAGGCAATATTCTTGGAGATTATTTTGGGGTTGTAGCCTTTCTGTTTGAAGGATGCAGTCAGGGTGTCAAGGTGTCTGTCTCTATCCTCTGGGTCCGAGCAGATACGGTGGTATCTTGTGGCTTGGCTGTAAATAATGAATCTTTTTGTATGTGAAGGGTGGAAGCTGGAGTTGTGGAGGTAGCTGCATCTGTCTGTGGGTTTCTTGTATATAGATGTTTGTATACAGCCATCACTGATTGAGACTGTGGTGTCCAAAAAATTGACTTTTTCTGGGGAGTAGTCAATTTTGAATCTGATTGTAGGATGGTATGTATTGAAGGAATAGTAAAATTGTTTGAGTTTCTTCCCCCTCCGTCCAAATCATAAAAATGTCATCGATGTACCGGTAGTATTTTAGAGGTTTGGTCTGGTATGTATTCAGAAATGTCTCTTCCAGCTCAGCCATAAAAAGGTTGGCATATTGGGGTGCTGTCCTGGTGCCCATTGCAGTGCCCATTATTTGTAGATCGATATCATTGTTAAAGCGGAAGTAGTTGTGAGTTAAAATGAATTTGACTAATTTTGTAATAGTTTCTGGTGAGTATTGATGGTCCAGTGTGGATTTTTTTTAGGAGTCTTCCACATGCAGCTATGCCATCCGCATGTGGAATGTTGCTGTATAGTGATTCTACATCCATCGTGACCAGAAGGGTGTTTGGTGTTTGGTGGTAATTGTTTGATATTTTTCAATTTATTCAGAAAGTCTGTGGTGTCTTGTATGAAGCTGTTAGTTTTGTATTTGAGTCCTCTACAATTGGGGTAGTGAAGGTTTAAGAAGGTACGTGATGAACTTTTGATGTTTCATGCAGGTAAGTCAATTAGGTCTGACATGTATGATGGAGCTTCTCCATGGATGATTTTATGGGTTAAGGTGCAAACCTTGAATGCAATTCGATCTTTTAGTGGAAGCCAATGTAATTTTTCTCTGAGGGGTTTAGCGCTCTCATACTTCACCTTTCCGAATATGAGTCTAGCTGCGGTCTTTTGGGCAGTCTGGAGTTTTGTGCTGCTTGCTATTTTGCATTTTGGTGGTGTATTGTTTGCCTGCATAATAAAATTGCACTTGCAAATATTTTTCTGACACGGCTTTAATTCACAAAAGCTACTATAAGAGGCAGACACGGTCGTACAATTAACATTATAATTGTATTTGTATTTGGGTAATTGGGAAAAATGCTATTAAAAATTATATTACAAAGCATGAAGTTGACTTTGTTAACTTCTGCTGTATATCAACCAATAGTAAATAAGAGTAATAAACAATATTAAGTGCATTTTTATAATATACTACTGCATTCTTCAAAACAGAAGATGCAAGTTCCCACAAACCATCTAGGCACAGGTTAAAAAAAAAAGCTTTCAAATGCTCCCAGGTTTCAACCTAATACATGTTAAATGTGGGATATGAATGACATAAATAAATAAATAAATAAATAAATAGCTAGAAACTCTGAATGTTAAGCATCTGATTCTCATAAGTCTGTTGTAGTGGCCCATTACTAGGAGAAAAAAAAATCTCTGCACGAATATAGCACCTGCTAGGGTGTCCCTGTCAGGGCCGGTCTTAGGCCGAGGCGGCCGCATAGGGCCCTGCGCTTAGGGGGGACCCGCACGGCGCGCCTCAGTCAGCCTCTTCCCAGGGCCGGTCCGACTCCGACATGGACGGTAAGCATGGCAGGGGGCCGCCAACCTGGAGGGCGCCGTCGTGCCATGCTTACTGCCACTGTCCACCCTGGCACCCTCTTCTTCTCCCCCCAACCAAGGATTTTTCTTTTAAATTTACCCTCCGTTGCCGGAATCCCACAGCAGCGTACTGCGTGCGTCACTGAAAGCGCTCCTCACCTCCTGAGTCCCCCCGACGTCTCTAGCAGAATGCAGCTCTTCCTGATTCGTTCATTCTCAGTGTTCTGCCCTCTAGGGCGGGACACTGAGAATGAACGAATCAGGAAGAGCTTCTGTGTTCTGCTAGAGACGTCGGGGGGACTTGGGAGGGGAGGAGCGCTTTCAGTGACGCACGCTGCTGTGGGATTCCGGCGACGGAGGGTAAATTTAAAAGAAAAATCCTTGGTTGGGGGGGGGGGGGAAGAAGAGGGCGCCAGAGCAGGCAGGCAGGCAGTTGAACATGGGAGCGGAGGGCAAGGGAGAGAGGACCTGGGCATGGATGGCAGGGCTCAGGGAGAGAGGGGAATTGATGGATAAGGATGAATGGAGGGGGCAGGGGACAGAGAGGAGCATGGATGGAAGGGCAGGGCTCAGGGAGAGAGGGGAATTGCTGGATAGGGATGATGAATGGAGGGGGCAGGGGCCAGAGAGGAGCATGGATGGGAGGGGAGGGCAGGGCTCAGGGAGAGAGGGGAATTGCTGGATAGGGATGAATGGAGGGGGCAGGGGACAGAGAGGAGCATGGATGGGAGGGCAGGGCTCAGGGAGAGAGGGGAATTGCTGGATAGGGATGATGAATGGAGGGGGCAGGGGACAGAGAGGAGCATGGATGGGAGGGGAGGGGAGGGCTCAGGGAGAGAGGGGAATTGCTGGATAGGGATCAATGGAGGGGGCAGGGGACAGAGGAGCATGGATGGGAGGGTAGGGCCCAGGGAGAGAGGAGAAATTGCTGGACATGGAGGGCAGGGGAGAGAGGAGAAATGTTGGGCAGGAATGGAGGGAAGGAAAGACAAAGGAAGGAGATGCACATGGATGAAGGGGAAGGGATATAGGAGAAATGCTGGACATGGATGTAGGGGAGGGGAGGAAAGTAGATGCACATGGAAGGAGGGGCGTGAGGAGAAATGCTGGATATGCATGGAGGGGAAATTGCTGAATTTAAGGGCTGGATCGGAACACTTTGAAGGCAGATGCTGAAACTGGAGAAAGGATAGGGACAGGGCTACAGATGGTAGACAGGACACATAAGGACACAGGAGGATGGTGGACATGGTGAGAGAAAAAATATCAAATGGAAAGAAGACACTGCATAAAACAGAAGACACTGGGACCAAAGCGAATAGAAAAAACAAATGATCAGACAACAAAGGTAGAAAAAAGTATTTTATTCAGAATTTATTAATTGGAATATGTCAGCTTTTGGAAATGAAAATCTTCCCAACCAGTCCAAACTTAATTTAAATGTTATATTCAGTACCCCACATTCCTCAGATCTTCAGTACAGTAACTTTCAATATATCCATATATCTTTCCCATAAACCTCAGTGATGTGCAATCACCAACGATTACTCAATCTGGTGATACTTGCACACATCAACCTCTTCATTGGTTTATTCAAATGATTTTATAATTTTTTTTTCAAATTATTAAAACCCATAAATTAAATTGAACTTATCTTCTTTTTCTTTCTCTTTTATTTATCAGACCCGGGGGTTAGGCTGCCCGACATGCACGTTTCGCTCCGAAATGAGCTGTCTCAAGGACATCCCCTACAATATAAAAGATATTTCATTTATATCCACACCCCATACATCAGCAGTCAGCCTATGTCTAGGGCGCATATTTATTTAAACCAAAAACCCCCCAAAACTTACCCCATGATCTTGTTAGCGCCAGCTCAGCAAAAGTAATTCAAAAGCCAAGATGGCGCCAGCGTTTTTTCAAATTAATTAAATACCAACTGACCTCTGACGTATCTCCCATTAGAACCCCGCCCCCCATGGCGTTCCACCGGTAGCTTTCCTCCCTTCACTGCTACCGGTGGTAGGTTGGAGATGATTAAATAAGGGTTGCTCATTCAATTTCTGCATTTAAGCCCATCGGTGTAACCGTCTGTAGCATAAAGATATTAAATTGTTCTCTAAAGTTTAAGAGTTTCTTCACGGACCCTCCCTCCTCCTGAACATCTAAGCATTCAATAATCCTCCATCTAATGTCTTCAATTCTATGCTGTTTCTGCAGCCAATGGTTCACCAAAGGAGCCTGCATATTCTGCGTTTGTATCCTCGATTTGTGCTCGTTCAAACGGATCTTAATAGGTCGAGCACTCCTGCCAATACATACCAAATCGCAGGGACATACAATTGCATAGACCACATTGCTACTATCACAATTAGTCATTGATGTACTTCTTATTATTTTCTCCTTCTGAGGTACTTGCCAACTGTCCCGCGTGATGGCCGAAGCACACCACTGACAGTGACCACAACTAGTATGACCCCCCTGGGCAGTATTTCTAGCTCTGTAATCCAAAAATTTATTTTTACTTAGACGTTCTCCCAGTGTTTTGCCCTTAGTAAAAGACATCAGGGGAGGCTCTACAAAACATGTATATAGTTGAAGCACATGCCAGTGACCTTTAATCACTTGGGATATCTTTTTACTAATATCTGTATAGGGTAGTATACATGTCAATCGATCTTCTTCCATCCTCTCAGTTTCGTTCAATAAGAGTTGTCTCTGGGCAAACCTAGCTCTAATGTATGCTTTCTTTATAGCTGATCTAGGATAACCTCTCATCAAAAATCTATTTTTTAGATCAGCAGCTTGTCTTTTAAACTCAGCTAACGTAGAGCAGCTTTTGGAAATGTGCATCTGTGATATTTTGCATGTAAGTTTCAATTTTTCTAGTATTGCTGCATGCTTAGTCTGACTTCTTGAGGTAACTTTCCAGTTCAGTATTTTGCCTTCATATCTATTTTGTCATGTGTTTTTCATGTGTGATCAAGGTGCAGTATCCTGCTAGCATGTAGCATTTGCAGCCCTTTTTGTTTTGTTTTTTTCACGAGGTAGTGTATTGGTGTTTTAGAGCCTGGTGTAATTACATTTCTGCCTTTCCACGCATAAGGTTGTGCTCGTCCTGTCCTTGGAATTAGTGCTGTTATGGTTTGGTAAGGTTATGAGTGTGTTTTTGCTTGACCCCCCCCCCCCCCCCCCCCAGGATTATGAGAATTGGAACTAATTGTAGTGGACTTGAACTAAATATTTTTTTTTTGGGGGGGGGGGGGTTCATGATAGCATTGTGCTTATTATTTCAATCAGTTTTTCTGTACAAGTTTAGCTTCATTTGTCTTTATTATTGGAAATTTCATAAATAAAAAAATTTCTAAAAATTGAATATTATCAATGGAGTGGGGTGGGGGCGGGGCTAGGATGGGGCCCCACCAAATTGGTCTGCATAGGGCCCCGCACTTGCTAAAACCGGCCCTGGTCCCTGTAACCAGCCCCTCCAACTGACCACTGATTAAGATTTATAACAAATTACTATTCTACCTATGAGAAAAGTTATCCCGTTTTTATGCTTCCTCCGTATGCTGCACAAGGTGGCATTTTTTGCTTGCTTTGTTTGGAGTATACAGGGATGACGGCTGCGAGGGGAAGGGAAAACTCAGACGGACCTAATTGGTTTCAGCGTTTTGACGTCACTTCATCTCCTCTCTATTAGCTCCTTGGTGGCTGTACAAAAGAGAGAAGGGGGGGGGGGGGTTAAATAATTTCTCTGATCTATTTCTTTCTGTGTGGGACCTGCTATCTCTACAGATCCACCTTAAGGAGGTGGGCTACTCCAGGATGACCTCACAAGGGCGAGGGGGAGTGAAGAGCTTCGCGCGTGATTAGCTGATTTCTCTTCTTGTATGGCTCAAGGGAAGCTGCAGGAAAAAGCAGAAACGATTCGGAAAAGCAGACTATTTTTTGTCTCCCGGGACTGGAAATCCTTGCACGCTCCAGTCTCAGATATGCACAGGTGGGAGAAGAGGGAATTTATTTGAGACCTTCAAGAGTCAGCCCAGCCTCCTCTAGTGTTACTCATCTTTCTCCAGCCTGCCTTTAACCTATCCCAGTCACAGTTCCAGAATTCAGGAGAAAAACAGGAGGGAAATGTCTGTCTTGCTTTCTGATCAGGTAAGAAATTCTTCTCCTCGGTAAAAGATGGATATAGCGGGATCCTCCCGGATTCAATTAAAAACACCTTTAAAAGTTCGTTTTTTTTCTTTGCCCAGTCGTGTAGATAGGGACGTTTTACATATATCCACAAAAAAAAATTTGTTTTTAAAAGAAGACTGTTGATGCATTCAACGCTGAAGATTATTTTCCCGGACCCTCGTATTTGCCTAGCAATCTTGTCCTCCTCAAAAGTTGCGAGGCCCCCGTCGAGCGACGGTAACGCTAGGTCACGGGGGGGGGGGGGGGGGGAAGAGGGCGGGATCTAGCGTTCTTCGGGGTAATAAAAGTTTAGTGACAGAAGGAGCGCTTCTTTGCTTTGAAGGCCCTCGCTGCTTGTAGTATGCAGCGATCATTAGCCATAACCCAGCGCTTCGGTTCTACTACTACTTATCACTTGCTTTTGTTTCTGGCGAATCTTGAAGGAGGTTTAATAGACTGGAGTGGAAGTGAGCCTTTCTAGTCCACTGTAAGCAAGGAAGCCATTTGGTTAATCTCTGTTTCCACTGGCCCGCGTAGCCGTCATTGGCGTTCGCTCAAAACACAGCAAGCAAACCTATGAGCTCATGCATCCACGTTGGCGTTCTTTATTGTTTGTCCATCTGTAACAAGTCTAACACTGTTTTTGCTGGATAGGTTATGCCTTGCAAGGTGGGAGAGAAAAGACATAATTGAATATCACTAAAACAACTTCAAAAATTATTGTAGCTAGTAGACATAGCATTGATAAATTATGTAGTTTGTGCTCATTTTTCTTCACTGTGTTATTCTGTACAATTCAGATGGCCAGATTTCAGTGAGATTGTGAGAATATCCTGTTTCCTGATAGGTTCATTTTAACTGTTGTAGTAATCTGCTTTGGGAAGCCTGGTGTTTATAAAGACGATGGAATATATTGAAATTAAATGGAAGTGGAAGTAAACTCTCCTTTCATTGGGGTACATGGAATCGCATATTAATCTGTTTCAGCGGCAAGTGGTTTTAGAAGTCCAAATAAATATAAATATTTTGTTTCATGCAGATCACTTTTGTCTAAACATAACTACATGGGCTAGAAGCCCCTAATTCAGGCCATTGGTTTTCTTATATTTTGTTCTTGTGATCTCTTATACTGTGCCAAAACTGAAAACAGAGATGAGGTTAAATGAGGGGGACATGGGATAAACTTATCTGGTTCCACAGGAGACGGTATGACTATAAAGTTGAAGCCAGTCCTGCTGCAGCAGCCATCTCCATTTGTCAAAAACAATAGCAAAGGAGATTTGCATTCTCTCTTGATAGGGGGTGGGGGGGGGGGGAGATCTAAGAGCAGTTGTGGGGGCTGGTGGAATTTTCAAGGGTCTCTGAAGGGGGGGGGGGTTATTTTCCAAAATATATTTGTCAGTACCCCAGAAGCTGCTTTATTTCCAGTGCTGTATTGTGGTTTTCATTGGATCACTAGATGCCTGCTGTTTTCTTCATGATGACAATAAACATCTAATATAATAATTCGCACCTCCAGCGTTCTGAAGCGGACTCCGTGGCAGTGAAGCCGTGTAGTGTTTGTAGGGTTTGTAATCGCCCTGCCCTCAAGGGAACTCTGTATAGTTGCCAGGGACGTCAGAAGGAGAAGGGACCAACGACAGGCCTCGCACTCGCTCTCAGTGCTTCGCCCTCGGAGGGAAGGGAAGGCTGCATATAATATTCACCCACCGGAAGCTCGTTCCCTCCCTCCCAGTTCCAGGGTCGTCGTCCCTCCCTCCCTTCCAGTTCCAGGCCCCCTCCCTCCCAGTTTTAAAAGTCATCCTGATTTACCTCGCGCGGTAAAAAGCGTGCAGGCTCGGCACTTCAGTTTTCCCTTCTCTGTCTCTCAGCTCTGGTCCTGCCCTCATTTCCTGTTTCCGCAAGGGTGTATTTGGCCCTTCTGTTCGAAAATACATCAGGATCACCATCCCTTCTAATCGAAAATACACCAGGATCCTGGTGTATTCGGCCCTTCGGATCGAAAATACACCAGGATCCTGGTGTATTCATCTCTTCTGATCGAAAATACTCCAGGATCCGGGTGTATGCGGCCCTTCTGATCGAAAATACTCCAGGATCCGGGTGTGTGCGGCCCTTCTGATAAGAAACAGAGCTGTATCTAGGTGTATGCTGCCCCTCAGACAATGAATACAGCTGGATTTAGGTGTGAGCAGCCCTTCCAGAAAGTTTTGGACATATGCAAAGAGAGTTTCTGCTGTGTCTAGCAGGTACAATAATTTTTAATGCTGTTTTGCTGATTTAAAATTTTATGTTATGTTCATAGGGGAAGCTTTAAAATGACATTTTTGTCAAATTAAAAAAATGACACAGGCATTAAAACTTTTGCAAGTATTTTTATAGAGAACTATCTTTATTGTCATCATGAAGAAAAAAGCAGGCATCTAGCACTCCAATGAAAACCACAATACAACACTTGAAATAACAAAGCAGCTTCTGCAGTAATGACAAATATATTTTGAAAATAACCCTCCCCCCCTTCACAGAACCTTGAAATTTCCACCAGCCCCCAACAACTCCTCTTAGATCTTCTCTACCCCCTCCCCCCCATCCCCTTACAAGAGAGAATGCAAATCTACTTTGCTATTGTTTTTGACAAATGGAAATGGCTGCTGTAGGGGGACCGGCTTCAACTTTATAGTCATACTGTCTCCTGTGGACTAGATAAGCTTATTCCATGTCCCCTCATTTATCCTCAAGGAGATAAGTGTTCAGTTTTGGCACAGTATAAGACATCACAAGAACAAAATATAAGAGAACCAGTGGACTGCATTTGGGGCTTATAGCCCATTTAGTTATGTTTAAACAAAAGAGATCTGCATGAAACAAAATATTTATTTTTATTTGGAGTTATAAAACCACTTACCCCTGAAACATGTTCCAAAACAGAATAATCCATTTGTATATCTAAAAGGCAAACTTCTACAAAACAGATGAAAATGTGATTTCATGTGCTTCAGTGAAAGGAGAGGTTAATTCTACTTCCATTTAATTTCAATATATTCCATTGTCTTTATAAACACCAGGCTTCTCAAGGCAGATTACAACCAGTTAAGAGGAACCCATCAGGAAACAGAATATTCTCAATGAACTCTGGCTATCTGAATTGTATAGAAGCACACTGAAGAAAAATGAGCACAAACTACAGAATTTATAATTGCTGTTTCTACTAGCTACAATAATTTTTGAAGTTGTTTTAGTGATATTCAATTTTGTCTTTTCTCCTCCACCTTGTAAGGCACTGCCTATCCAATAAAAACAGTGTTAGACAGTACTTGTTACAGATGGACCGACGACAAAGAACGACAACGTGGATGCAGCAGCTCACAGGTTTGCTTGCTGTGTTTTGAGTGAATGGCAATGATGGCTGCGCGGGGAAGTGGAAACAGAGATTAATCAAATGTCTTCCTTACTTACAGTGGACTAGTTAGGCTCACTTCCACTCCAGTCTATTACACCTCCTTAGTTTAACCTCCTTGAAGATTCGCCATGGAAAGAGAAGAATAGAGAATCGCAGCACTGGGTTATGGCTGGTGATCGCTGCAGTGTACTGTAAACAGCAGCAGCCATCAAAACAAAGACACGCTCCAGTCTTAAGGTCGTACTTAGATCCGGAAGATCCCGGGGATCCCGCAGATCTGGCTTTTACACTGTCCCTCTCTCCTCTTGTACACATCGCTAAAAGAAAAATGTTTCCCAGGGCTTTGCTTTCAGCCTTCCCTTCTTTTTCCTTGTTGGTCTGTTTTGGAGTGAAGCAGTAACTTAATGGTGTTGGTAGAAAACGTAATCTGCTGGAGGTGGATCCTAGTTCCCAGTCTGAAGAATTTATAGTCCCCATGAGGCACCTGGCTACAGGGATTTATGACACTGACCAGGAGGAAGGAAGGTGAGGTGTTTCTTTTATTGTTTTACCTATGGCCTGGTCCCTTTAACAGATGGTAGGTTCAGGATCAGGGCCCACCATTGTGCATATATGCAGCCAGCAATACATGATGGTTCTGGCAGCATTTAACATGTAAAACCACTGTGGGATTTCCTAACCTCCAGACAGGCAGGGCTGCATAGGTGGTCAGTGGCCCAACTGTTTGGGGAGGCCAAAGAGGGCGGGGTTAGGGGTGGGGCCAACATCCATAATTACCTTATTTACTTGCGCATCACAATAAATCTACTCTAGAGGAGCAAAGGGTATCCCATCCCAAATGTGAAAAGTTACAAGTACCACTCTAATTAGTGAGATTGAAGGTTAGCAAGTGAAAGTTTTCTTGTAGTGTATTTGGTATATAAATTTGTCATGGTGGAGAAGAGACTGTCCCAAGGAAGGGCTGCTGGTTATTGACAAGTAATGCTTCTATGTGCATGTAAAAATGGATTTATATATCATAAATGACATACATTTTAAACTCAATTATTTCAAGCACTTAACCAACACTAAACCACATACACATCTATGGAACAATTCAACACCAGATCCTCCAAAATATTCCAAAACCAAACCATGTCTGGTGTTATGCACTGTACAATGGTCTGACTACAAAGGGCCTGCACCAGCTCCAGTTGATTCAGAATGCAGTAGCAAGACTCATAGAAGGTTGCAAGCGACGTGACCACATCACACCATTTTTGCAAAAACTTCAATGGCTACCAGTACAATACAGGGCTAAATTTAAAACTCTATGTCTGATCTTCAAGGCCCTGAAAGGAAATGGCCCTCAGTATCTAAAGAATAGGATGATCCTTGACACACCGCCAAGGACACTAAGGTCCTCCCAAGGACTTTCACTAACTACACCCTCTCCAAAAGATATTATACATGGTGTGATACCCGCAAGCGAGCCTTCTCTGGAGTAGCCCCCACACTCTGGAATGCATTGCCTGAAAGGTTGCGCTTAACACAAGTCTATCTGTACTTCAGGAAGCAGGTGAAAGCTTGGCTCTTCAACCAAGCCTTTAATGGAAGAAGTAACTAACTTGTTAGTCTCACTCACACAAACAAGGATTGACTCGGGCTGCACATACTGCAGCGGAACATGTTTATCCACTCCTAGCCTAACTGAGAGAATATATATAACCATCTGTATGACCTCATGTGCAACTTTCTTCAAATCGGTCACCTTACTTTCAAATTCTTCCTACTTTCTTACTCATCTATATGTTACAACTTTGCCTTACCCTTCACTACCAATTATAATGTTCTATTACGTATTGTGTTGTCATTGCAAGTAGTATACCATGCCATATTTTGTTTTGTTACTAGAATATTTTTACTACTGTAATTGCCTATTGCTCATGTTTGATCTATTCTTACTGTACACCGCCTTGAGTGACTTCCTTCAAAAAGGCGGTAAATACATCCTAATAAATAAAATTAAAATTAAATTAGTGTTGATATTTGTCACCTTAATAAGGCCAACAGTCCCTCAACTGCAAAACACTAGGCACAAACTTGTGCAAAAACACACTCAGAACCTTACTGTACCATAAATATTACATTGGGCAGACCCTAATACACCATCCATACGGACATCACAGACCGTCAACAGTATGAAACAAGGGATCATATCACAATTCTCATGTACAGCCACATCCTTTTAGGGTGGATAGTATTCACAATGAGCTCCTTTGATTAACGACCAGATAGAGATAAGAGTTTTTGTTTTTTTAATTTCAATTTTGGCACAGTATAAGTCATCACAAACAAAATATAAGAAAACCAATGGACTTCATTAGGGGCTTATAGCCCGTTTAGTTATGTTGAAACAAGAGATCTGCATGAAGCAAAATATTTTTTATTTTGACTTATACTATAAAACTAAACTTGCCTCAGAGTCAGCACCTCTCGTCCTGAAATCCAACGTACGTGTGGCGTGCCACAATTTCCTTCTGAATTTAGTAGGTCTGTGAAAGTATTACAGCCACTCTTAGCCAGCCTTCCCTACTGACGGTGACATGACAGGTCCTGCCCGTGCATTCCCGCTTTTGCAGAACAGGAAGTTGCGTTATGCATTTGCATCAAATGACAGGCGCCCTGGTAGGGAAGGCTGAGGCGCAGGTGCTGAAGCAGATGAGATTTATAATCGAATCGATTGCTACTGGTAGTGTAGTGATTAAGGGAGCAGTGGAACACTCAGCAGGACTCAATGCCAGCCCTGAAGTGAGAGTTGTGCGGCCTGCTCAGGGGAGGAAAAGAGCGAGGAGAAACTGCGGGGCGCTGCAAAAAGAGAGGACTGGCTGGGGAGGCTTATAGCAGCATAATCGAAAGAGAAGGACGCCCATCTTCTGACACAAATCGGGAGATGGGCGTCCTTCTCTCAGGGTCGCCCAAATCAGCATAATCGAAAGCCAATTTTGGGTGTCCTCAACTGCTTTCCATTGCGGGGATGACCAAAGTTCATGGGGCGTGTCGGCAGTGTACTGAAGGCGGGACGGGGCGTGGTTAAGAGATGGGCGTCCTCGGCCGATAATGGAAAAAAGAAGGGCATCCCTGACAAGCATTTGGCCGACTTTACTTGGTCCAATTTTTTTCACGACCAAGCCTTGAAAAGGTGCCGGAACTGACCAGATGACCACCGGAGGGAATGGGAGATGACCTCCCCTTACTCCCTCAGTGGTCACTAACCCCCCTCTCACCCTAAAAAAAAAATTAAACATTTTTTTTCCAGCCTCTATGCCAGCCTCAAATGTCATACCCAGCTCCATCACAGCAGTATGCAGGTCTCTGGAGCAGTTTTTAGTGGGTGCAGTGCACTTCAGGCAGGCGGACCCAGGCCCCCCCCCCCCCCCCCCCACATGTTACACTTGTTGTGGTAAATGTGAGCCCTTCAAAACCCACCTGAAACCCACTGTACCCACATGTAGATGCCCCTGATAGTTATTCAAAATTAGTTTGAAAAGCCAATTGAAAAAATGAGTCTTTAAAAGTTTTCTAAACTTTGGAAGGGAAAGTTCCAATTGGGTATTGACTGGTGGATTATTCTATAAATATAGTGCCAAAAAGTAAAATGCAGTATACTCAGTTGACTCGTACCTTGCTAGTTTAGGGGATGGAAGCACAAGATGGTTAGCATCAAATGAGTGAAGAGAATGAGATGGAGTGTAGGGAATAATTAAATATGACATATACTTAGGACTACCAGAATAGGGAGCCTTAAAGGTCAAAAAGTAAATTCTTAAACCGGATACAATACAAAATTGGTAACCAGTGAAGTCTGTGGAATAAAAGAGTAACATGATCATAGCATTTTGCTTTAAACAACAGACGAATTGCAGCATTTTGAAGGGTCTGGAGTCGACATAGTTGAAATTGTGAAGACAGGCATAAATAGAATTGCAGTAATCCAAACGGGAACTAACAAAGGCATGAAGTAAAGTGTGCATGGATTTAAAATCTAAATAATGTCGGATGGAATAGAAAGGACGCAGCCAAAAAAAAGCCAGATTTCACAACTTTAGAAATTTGGTTATCAAATGAGAGCTTTGAATCGATCTGAACCCCTAAATAGTGAAAAGAGTCAACAGCAATAATATGATGTCTAAAAAAGTCTAATTGAGTTAAAGGTGCATTAAGGGGGCTGGTAAACCATCAAGCCACTGTTTTTGCTAGATTCAGTACAAGTTTATGAGATGAAGGGGCTTTAAATGTACTGAATATGGTGATGTAGGTTATATCAAGAGTATATTATCAGCATAGATGAAAAACCGAATATTGTGATCTTGAAGTAATGTTGCTAGAGGGCTTAAAAAGCTATTGAAGAGCAGTGGTGAAAGAATGAAGTTCTGTGGGTCACCACAGGATAAATTATAACTGAGGGATGTATCATCCATGGTAGATACAAAAAAAGATCTTTGTGTTAAGAAATATATGAACCAGGCAAAGATTGTACCGGATAAACCTATAGACTGAAGACGATCCAGAAGCAACAAGTGATCCACTAAGTCAAATGCGGCTGATAAATCTAAGGAAACGAGAAGAACAATTTGACCTCTTTCTTGAATTGCCTGGCGATCACTAACCAGTGTAGTTACTGTAGTTTCAGTACTGTGAGTAGCTCTAAAACCTGTTTGTCATGGGTATAAAATATTAGATTGATCTACATGAGAGACCAACTGATCAAATACCACTGTTTGTGTAATTTTAGAAAGAATGCATAGATTGGAGATTGGCCGATAGTTTGCGGGATCCAAAAGATCAGAAGAAGAATTTTTTAGAACTGGACGTACAACTGAGTTTTTCCATAATTGTGGAACAGTACCAGATGTTAAACTTAAAGTGACAAGATGAAGGACTAGTGGTAATAGTCCATGACACAGAATTTTTAACCAGCCTGAAGGTACAGGATCCCATTGAAAAGTTGTAAGATGAATATGATTATTTTTTCTAGAGAATTAAGAGATGAAATATTGAAATCATTCCAATGACTAGAGAAATGTAAGGATTTAGCACTTGCTGATAAATGAGAATCGGTGCAAGCTACTACTAAAAGCTGCAGGTTAGAGATTTTAAAAACAAAATTAGTAGAGATTCTGCTAAAGGAATCATATGATCATTGGCAGGTGTATTGTAATGGGTAAGATCTGAAACTACCGTATACAGTATTTTCAAAGGGTTTGAAGAGTCGCTAATAATTTAACATAAAAGTTCTTCTTAGCCGTCTTGAGCTCGGAGTTATAATGATAGGAAAGTCCTTTAAATGTTTGCCTCAACAATGGATTACTGCGATCTTTCCTCCAAAGATGCTGCTCTTTGTACTTGGCTCCTTAGTAGTAACATGCCTCTATGTAACCATGAAGAACTAGAATAAGGTGTACATAAGCATCACAATGCTGGGACAGACCAAGGGTCCATCGAGCCCAGCACCCTGTCACCGACAGCGGCCAAAAGAACAAGCAATTTGTGCCGCCCATCCTAGAAATACTGTATTCCCTCGTCCATTCAATAACATTCTATGGCTTTTTCCTCCAGGAAGCCGTCCAACCCTTTTTTTGAAGTCCGCTAAGTTAACCGCCTTAACCACCTTTTCCGGCAGCGAATTCCAGAGTTTAACTACCCGTTGAGTGAAGAAATATTTCCTCTGATTCGTTTTAAGTTTACCACATTGCAGCTTCATCGCATGCTCCCTTGTCCCAGTATTTTTGGAAAGTGTAAACAGACGCTCCACATCGACCCGTTTCATTCCACTCATTATCTTATAGACCTCTATCATATCTCCCCTCAGCCGCCTTTTCTCCAAGCTGAAGAGCCCCAGCCTCTTCAGCTTATCCTGATAGAAAAGTCGTCCCATCCCCTGTATCATCTTTGTCGTCCTTCTCTGCACCTTTTCCAATTCCACTATGTCTTTTTTGAGGTGCGGCGGCCAGAATTGAACAAAATACTCGAGGTGCGGTTGCACCATGGAGTGATACAACGGCAGAATAATATCCTTATTTTTGTTTTCCATCCCTTTCCTAATGATACCCAACATTCTATTTGCTTTCCTAGCCGCAGCAGCACATTGAGCAGAAGTTTTCAACGTATCAACGACAACACCTAGATCCCTTTCTAGGTCCGTGACTCCCAACGCTGAACCTTGCATGACGTAGTTATAGTTTGGGTTCCTCTTTCCCAACATGCATCACTTTGCACTTGTTCACATTAAACGTCATCTGCCATTTAGACGCCCAGTCTCCCAGTCTCGTAAGGTCCTCTTGTAGTTTTTGACAATCTTCCTGCGATTTGACTACTTTGAATAATTTTGTGTCATCGGCAAATTTGATTACTTCACTAGTTACCCCTATCTCTAGGTCATTTATGAATATGTTAAAAAGCAGCGATCCCAGCACCGATCCCTGAGGGACCTGCTAACTACCCTTCTCCATTGTGAATATTGACCTTTTAGTCCTACTCTCTTGTTTCCTATCTTTCAACCAGTTTTTAATCCACAGTAAGACACTACCTCCGATCCCATGTCCCTCTAATTTCCTCTGTAGTCTTTCATGAGGGACCTTATCAAACGCCTTCTGAAAATCTAGATACACAATATCAACCGGCTCACCTTTGTCCACATGTTTGTTTACCCCTTCAAAGAAATGCAGCAGATTGGTGAGGCAAGACTTCCCTTCATTAAATTCATGTTGACTTTGTCACATTAGTCCATGCTTTTGAACGTGCTCTGTAATTTTGTTCTTGATTATAGTCTCTACCATTTTGCCCGGCACCGACGTCAGACTCACCGGTCTATAATTTCCCGGGTCTCCTCTGGAACCTTTTAAAAATATCGGCGTTACATTGGCCACCCTCCAATCTTTTGGTACCACGCTCGATTTTAAGGATAAATTACAAATCAATAACAGTAGCTCCGCCAGCTCATTTTTTAGTTCTTTCAATACCCTAGGGTGAATACCATCCGGTCCAGGAGATTTGCTACTCTTCAGTTGGCAGAACTGCTCCATGTCATCTTCCAGATTTACAGATATTTCAATAAGTTCTTCCGACTCTTCAGCTACGAATACCCTGTCCGGCACCGGTATCCCACCCAAATCTTCCTCGGTAAAGACCGAAGCAAAGAACTCATTTCGTTTTTCTGTTATTTCTTTGTCTTCCTTGATCGCCCCTTTTACACCCCGGTCATCCAGCTGGTCAACCGATTCTTTTGCCAGTTTCCTGCTTTTAATGTATCTAAAAAAAAAATTTACTATCAGTTTTCGCTTCTAACGCTATCTTTCTTTCAAAGTCCCTCTTTGTCTTTCTTATTAGAGCTTTGCATCTGACTTTACATTCCTTATGTCGTTTCTTATTTTCCACATTCGGTTCCTTCTTCCATTTTCTGAAGGACTTCTTTTTAGCTCCAATAGCCTCCTTTACCTCACTTTTTAACTATGCCGGCTGTCGTTTGGTTTTCCGTCCTCCTTTTCTGATACGTGGAATATGTTTGACCTGGGCCTCCAGGATGGTGTTTTTGAACAGCATCCACACCAGTTGTAGGTTTCTTACCCTCTCAGTCGCTCCTCTAAGTTTTATTTTTTTAAACGTTTTTCTCATTTTATCATAGCTTCCTTTTTTAAAGTTAAACGCTAACATATTTGACTTTCTATGTTTACCTTTTTGAAAGCAAATTTCAAAGGCAATCATGTTATCACTGTTGTCAAGTGGCCCCCGGACCACTACCTCCCGAGTCCCGTACCAGATCATAAGCTCCACAAATGACTGTCTAGAATTTTTCCTTCTCTCTTCGGCTCCTGTACCAGCTGCTCCATAAAGCTGTCCTTTATTTCATCGAGGAAGTTTACCTCCCTAGCGTGCCCTGATACATTAACCAAGTCTATATGGGGGTAATTAAAAGATTGAAATCTCAAGATGTTGAAAACACGCTGACATTTGTCACTAGGTTCAATGTTGGTGCGCCGGCCCCCTCCTCGATTCCTGTGATAGGAGGATGACTTTCCCTCTTTCTCGAGGAGTGGGCCAAGATTACCTCAGATCAGTGGGTCTTGGACCTGATCAGAGAAGGCTACAGAATAGAATTCAATGCCCCGATAAGAGACGTGTTTGAGGAGTCCCGATGCGGTTCTGCCGCCAAACTGGCGGCGGTAGAGGAGACCTTGCAAGGCTTGATTCACATGGGGGCGGTTTCCCCTGTGCCTCCCGCCGAATGCGGCTCTGGCCGTTACTCCATTTACTTCGTGGTGCCGCGAAAAGGAGGGTCTTTTCGGCCTATCCTAGACTTAAAACAAGTCAACAAGTCTCTGAACGTGCGGCATTTTCACATGGAAACCCTGTGCTCCATCATAGCAGCGGTACAGCTAGGAGAGTTTCTCACGTCTCTGGACCTGAAAGAAGCTTACTTGCACATACCAATTTGGCCCCCGCACCAGAGGTTTCTGCGTTTTGCGGTGATGGGAAAACATTTCAAGTGTCCTAGTGGTTAGGGTGGTGGACGTTGGTCCTGGGGAACTGAGGAACTGTTCAATTCCCACTTCACGCACAGGCAGCTCCTTGTGACTCTGGGCAAGCCACTTAACCCTCCATTGCCCCATGTAAGCCGCATTGAGCCTGCCATGAGTGGGAAAGTGCGGGGTACAAATGTAACAAAAAAAAAAAAAATTTCCAGTTTCGGGCCTTGCCTTTTGGCCTCGCCATAGCTCCCCGAACCTTTTCCAAGGTAATGGTGGTAGTAGCTGCTTTTCTCAGGCGAGAGGGTATCCGGGTTCACTCGTACCTAGACGACTGCCTCATCAGAGCAGACTCTGCAGAAGAGAGTCATCGGGTTACAGCCAGAGTGGTCTCAGTACTGCAGACCCCCTCTCAATCTCTAGAATATTTGGGGGTCCGTTTCAACACAGCCTCGGGGATGGTCTTCCTACCCGAGCAAAGGCGGTGCAAGCTTCAGAACCAGGTCCGTCTGCTCCTGAGGATGTCTCGCCCGCGAGCGTGGGACATAGTCCAGCTGTTGGGGTCGATTGACGGCCACTTTGGAAGTGGTGCCTTGGGCGTGAGCGCACCTGAGACCTCTGCAGTGTTCCCTGCTTCAACGGTGGTCTCCAATATCTCAGGATTATCAATGCAGACTCACGTGGCTCCCTGTGACCCGGCTCAGTATGGAGTGGTTGCTCTCAGACAGCATGCTGCGGCAAGGAATGCCGCTAGCGCTCCCCGATTGGTGCCTGGTGGTAACAGATGCCAGCCTGAAGGGCTGGGGTGCACATTGCCGGGGAAGGCATGCCCAGGGTCTTTGGACACCCGAGGAGTTGGAGTAATCCAGCAATCGCTTGGAGTTGAAAGCGATTTTCCAGGCGCTTCTGGCCTTTCAATTGACCCTGGAAGGATTGGCTGTCAGAGTTCTGTCGGACAACATGACAGTAGTGGCCTACATAAATCGCCAAGGAGGCGCTCAGTGCATTGCACTAGCAGCGCAGGCCGCGCAGATTTGCCACTGGGCCGAGCTTCATCTGCAGTTCCTGTCAGCAGCTCATATTGCAGGTCAGAGCAATGTGCAAGCCGATTTTCTGAGCAGGAATCAAATCGACCCAGCGGAGTGGGAACTTGCAGACGAAGTATTCCTGCAGATATGTGCCAAATCCTTTATATTGTACAACGGATTGTGCTTGAATAATGTTATTTACATCATAATATGCCCTTGTCAACTACTGTATGTTGGACAAACGTCTCTGTGTTTGAGCATGAGACTAATAGAACATTGACACTGCATCCAAGCGGGGAAGACTTATGAGCCTATGGTGGCTCACTGTTTAAAGAAACAACATCAGTTCTCAGAATTAAAATGTATTGTGATGGAACAAATGAAGGTAACAGAATGAAGGGGAGACATTAGACAAATTTTGTGACAAAGAGAGCAGCTGTGGATATTTGAATTACAAACGGTCATTCCTAAAGGCTTAAATGTAGCTATTGAATGGAGAGCGTTTCTGTAAATGTATGGGATTGGAAGGCATGTTTATGATGTCAGACGCGGAGTATTTGAGCTCGGGAGAAAGGGAAGCCGTCCGCTATTTTGCACCTGAGAGAGTCGGAGAGCTTGGAGAGGTTCAATATGAAGAGAAATTCCCCTGAAGCAGCTATGTTTTAGCGAAACAGGGCTTCCCTGTCGGGACTTTAAGGAATTCAAGATTACGTTGGGTACAAGGCTGGACTTTTAAGTGAACTATGAAGATACCGTCAATTAAGATAAGTACCCATTCCAAGTGATGGTTTTTTTTGAAAGTTTAGTCTCCATTATCAGTGTTTGTTGAGGCACTATGGCAGCATTTTTGTGAATTTGATATAGTGGAGTTTTTTGTGTGAAGACATATGATTGAAGTGGTTCCCTCATTAAACAAAAGGCGTGTCCTTTAAAAATGAGGAAGTTCCGGTTTTTCTGAAGTCTTTTTTTCTCCACTTTTTTCATTACCTGCCACAGTTGCCCCCAAACACATTGTATGTAAGGTAGAATTTTGAAAGACTTTTGGTAATTAAAATCACCCATTATTATTGCGTTGCCTAATTTATTTGCCTCCCTAATTTCCTTTAGCATGACTGCGTCCGTCTGCACATCCTGGTCGGGCGGACGGTAGTACACTCCTATCACCGTCCTTTTCCCCTTTACACATGGAATTTCGATCCACAAGGTCTTTTGTTTCCTGCAGAATTTTCAATTTATTTGATTCAAGCCTCTCATTAACGTAGAATGGTACTCCTCCCCCAATCCGGTCCACCCTATCACTACAATATAATTTGTACCCCGGTATGACAGTGTCCCACTGGTTATCCTCCTTCCACCAGGTTTCAGAGATGCCTATTACTTGTCTATTTCTTCATTCAGTACAGTATATTCCAATTCTCCCATCTTATGTCTTAGGCTCCTAGCATTTGCATATAGACACTTCAAGCTAGACTTGTAATTCCTTATCACATCATGTTGATTACTTGAGGTGATTCAATGTTATGATTGGTCTGTCTGATTGATTCCCTGTAATGGCTTGCTATAGAGATATCTTTGTTTCTGAATACCAGCTCCTGAGGATGCCAAGTCAGTGGCGAAACACATGATTGGTACGCTAATTGTGCGAGACAATTGTTTGTGTCGAGCTGAAAGTGAGAGGCAAAGAAATTGAAAGCCTTGTTACAAAACTGAAGATAGGATGTCTGATTTCGATATGGACTATGAATTGAAAACCATGATGGATTAACTACGGTTTAGACTGTTGGAATTTTAATCTGAGCTCTGTGGAGAAAGTAAGAAGAGGAATTATGGCAGCTGGTGCAGGTTTAACGCTGCTAAAACTAGTAAGAAGAGGAAGTACGGCAGCTGGTGTATGTGTAATGCTGCTAAAACTTTCTATGCTCAATCAGAGGATGGATCTCCACGTGAGAATCTAACAGACTATTTGTTTTTTTTAACTGTTTTTTCCTTGGTTTCAAAATTTTTTTTAGTGATGTTGGAGTGTGAGTATGAGTGAAGTATGTATGGTGTTTAGTATCCAATTTTAGATGTGTTCTGTGATGTGTGTTAATAAAGTAAAATAACTATTGTATACAGATTTTTTTAATAATAAAAAATATTTTTGTGAATAATGTATTAATGCCCATATTTCCTTGATTCTTAGTTATAGTACTATTTTACTATATTTTGTCTGGTTTTTATTATTTTTATTTAAGGACGTTGAATCTACTACAGTATCTTTTGCAACCTTACTATCAAGAAACCCTGTCTTCCCTGTTTGGGCGATATCTTTGCAAGATACCTTATTCCGAACCATATGCTTTTTTGCGACTGTCGGCCTTCCTCCCATTCCTAGTTTAAAAGCTACTCTATCTCTTTTTTTAAATGATGATGCCAGCAGCCCGTTCCCAGCCCGGTTAAGGTGGAGCCCATCCTTTCGGAATAGGTTCCCCCTTTCCCAGAATGTTGCCCAGTTCCTGACAAAACTAAAACCCTCCTCCTTGCACCATTGTCTCATCCATGCATTAAGACTCCGGAGCTCTGCCTGTCTCTTGGGCCCTGCGCGTGGAACGGGTAGTATTTCAGAAAATGCCACCCTAGAGGATCTGGATTTGAGCTTTCTTCCTAAGAGCCTAAATTTGGCTTCCAGAACCTCTCTCCCATATTTTCCTACGTGATTGGTACCCACATGTAGCAAGACAGCTGGCTCCTCCCCAGCACTATCTAAAATCCTGTCTAGGTGACGCGTGAGGTCCGCCACCTTTGCACCAGGCAGGCAAGTCACCAGGCAATCTTCCTGTCCACCAGCTATCTATATGTCTAATGATCGAATCACCAACTACAACAGCTGTCCTATCCTTTCCCTTCCGGGCAGTAACTGGAGACATATCCTCGGTGCGAGAGGATAGTAAATCACCCTGGTGTGTAGGTCCTGGCTACAGGAGTACTTCTTACTTCACCTTCTGGGAGACCTCCCTCCTTCAAGGCAACACAGAGGCTACCTGACTGGAGGTGAGACTTCTCTACAACATCCCTGTAGGTCTCGTCTATGTATTTCTCTATCTCCCTCATTCCTACCAAGTCTGCTACTCTAGTCTCGAGAGAACGAACACGCTCTCTGAGGTCTAGGAGCTCTTTGCATCGAGCTCACAGATATGACATCACACCAACCGGGAGATACTCATACATGTGGCACTCGGTGCAAAAGACTGGTTAGCACCCCTCTCGCTGCTGGACTACTGACTCCATCTTAGTGTTTTCAAGTTTTTCAATCTTGTAGGAGTTGCAACAGTATTAAGAATGTTAGTCTGATATAGGGGTAGATGCATCAAGCAAACGTAAAAAAATCAAAATCGTTAAAGGCCCTAACGATTTTTAAAAAACGAAGAATGCACCAAAAAAAAAAGTCACACATGCTCAGATCGGTATAGAAACGTACAATGTATCAAAGAATCACAGTACACATCGTTAATCGGCCCCCAAATCATGCGCAGAGCAGCCAAGCGTTATGTTAGCTGCTCTGCGCATGCCATAAACAGTCAAAACACAGTCAAATCACAAGCACATGGCTCCCAAATCAAAACAAAAAGAAAAAAAAAGGGTCGGGAGGGGGCAAGGGCGCTCATCAGGAGCGTCCTGTACAGACGGCCTTGCCCCCCCCCCCCCCCCCCGCTGCTCCCCACTTTCCGCTGCTCCCCCCACCCCGAAAAAGCAAAATTCAAGCAGCCCTGCTCCCCACTTTCCGCCGCTCCCCCCACCCCGAAAAAGCAAAATTCGAGCAGCTCCTGCCCCCCGCCCTTCCTCACTACTCTCTCACCTCAGCTCCGCCTCCCGACATCCTCCGTCCTGTGCCCCGCCCCCTTTTGGGGTCGTCGCCGCCATTCCCCTCCTCCATCGGGCCCCCCTCCCTCTTACCGGGCCCGTGCAGCGCCTCTCTCCTCTGTCCGAAGGCGCTGCACGGGCAAGAAGAAAGCCTGATGCCTGCCTTCGCCCAGCTTCGATGGCGCGTCTTTCTCCTGCTGGGCCCGCCCCTGTCTGACGTCAGTAACCTACGTAGGTAACCGACGTCAGACAGGGGCGGGCCCAGCAGGAGAAAGACGCGCCATCGAAGCTGGGCGAAGGCAGGCATCAGGCTTTCTTCTTGCCCGTGCAGCGCCTTCGGACAGAGGAGAGAGGCGCTGCACGGGCCCGGTAAGAGGGAGGGGGCCCGATGGAGGAGGGGAATGGCGGCGACGACCCCAAAAGGGGGCGGGGCACAGGACGGAGGATGTCGGGAGGCGGAGCTGAGGTGAGAGAGTAGTGAGGAAGGGCGGGGGGCAGGGGCTGCTCGAATTTTGCTTTTTCGGGGTGGGGGGAGCGGCGGAAAGTGGCGAGCAGCGGGGGGGGGGGGGGGGGCAAGGCCATCCGTACAGGACGCTCCTGATGAGCGCCCTTGCCCCCTCCCGACCCTTTTTTTTAATTTTTATTTATTTATGTTTTTCTGACGTCCTTTGGACCAATCACAGCGCTTTTAGCTCTGCTAATGCGCTGGGATTGGCTCAAAGTTTGTTTATTTTTTCTCTTAATGATTTTTCCTGGCACAGAGCTGTCCTAACGAGTGGTCCAGACCTGTCGTTAGTTTTCCTGCCTTTTTCCTGCGTAAAGGCAATCGGAAAAGGTTAGTGCATGTCGTTTCAATGGGGTTTTCACACTAATTGCTCATCTCCATTCCGTTTTCGTTAGCTGCTGGCTTCCTCGGTAAAAGCCCTTTGATGCATGCAACGGATCAAATTTTCCTCGTTGGAGAGTCATTAAAGGCTCATTTAGCTTTAGTGCATCTGCCCCATAGAGTCTTTTAGTTCCTAGCTTATTACCCTCATTACACTACTTGCTATAAATGTAGAGCTGTCCCAGGGGTGGGCGGGAAGACTAAACTGGATCCTGCAGTGCCTGCTAGAGCCTGTTAATGCAGTTAATTGGATTACTTCCCTGGATAGAAAAACAGTTGTAGGAAACACTTTTAAGACAACTTAGGATTCACCAGCACAGAAATTTTATTTATTTATTTATTTATTGCATTTGTATCCCACCTCTTTGCAGGCTCAATGTGGCTTACAATAAATCATGGATAGTGGAAATGAGAGGAGAATTGACATTTAACATATAACATTGACATATAACACAGTTGAAGGACTACCAGCACAGAATCAAAACTAGCTATTTTAGATTAGTTTATAGAAAAGAGAGGCTTAGAAAGGAGTTAATAGAAAGAGAGAGGCTTAGAAAGTACAGCCAGTGAATGAAAGAACAGCTTTTTTCCTTAACGTTTGTTTCAGGTGAGATATAGAGAAAGAAAAGTTCTTTTTTTTTTTTTTTTTTTTCAGAACACAGGCAGCACAGCCCCCAATCAAACCAAAACAGCTCTGATAACAGGTCCAAGGCAGCAAAGCTCTGGATCTTACACCCCTTTTCTCTTCTTATTTTTTCCTCAAAATACCAGGATGTACACAGCTTTGCCCCTCCTCCCCTCTCAGCACAAGTTTCCTGCTAGAGCCTGTTAATGCAGTTAATTGGATTACTTCCATGGATAGAAAAACAGTTGTAGGAAACACTTTTAAGACAACTTAGGAACGGAGTCGGCAGGGTTGTGGTTAAGCGGCAGAATTGGGCGGCTTTTTGAAAACGGCTGCGGGGAATTTTCGAATCGCGTGGGTTGCGGGGATTTGGGTGGGTTTTCGAGCGGCCGCGGTGTGGGATTGGGTGGGTTTACACGGCCGCCGATTGGCCGGTTTTCCTGCTGCCGGGGTTCTATTGGTCCAATTTGGTCCAATAGAAGCTTTTCCGGGGCTTCTATTGGTCCAATTTGGTCCAATAGAAGCCTTCCAGGGGCGGGGGTGACTTCGGGGGCGGGGTTAGTGACGCAGGAGGCGGGGTTCGGTGACGTGGGGGGCGGGGGTTGGCTGCGGGCGGTTTTTGGGCGGGTTAACGGCTGATTTTGGGCTGGGAAAATTTCCCAGCTGGCAACCTTGCTTAGGAATCACCAGCACAGAAATATAACACAGTTGAAGGAGGACTACCAGCACAGAATCAAAACTAGCTTTAGATTAGTTTATAGGAAAGTTTTAATTGTAGTTTTAGTGTTAGTTTTAGAATGGGGTTTAAAAATTGAGTTTGTTGATTTGCAGCATGCTGATGCCTCTTCAAATGGCATGTCTAAGAAATTATTTGGAAAGAGTGTAATGGTTCGATAACATTGGGATCTTTGATAATAGAAATCGAGATGTATGGGAAGAATGATTTGGTTTAGGCATCGAAGTGGATTTATTCAATCCTTAAGCGGTCTTGCCAGGACTTCTGAATGTCCCATCTAGCCCCATAGCTTTGTCCACTTTCAGATTTTAAGTTGTTTATAAACTCTTTCTTCGGTGAATGGTGCAATATCCACTCTATTCCGAGATATACTCTTGGCAGCCGACCACAGTCCTCCAGGATTTTCTCTGTGATCACCGAAAAGAAGTATTTGTTTAGCAGTAAATGTTGAAGCAGTGGAGATACCTAATTATATCTCCTTGCCCTACGTAGTACTTGCGCAGCTGTGTTTTGTAGTGATTGTGAGCATCTTGCAAATCCACTCTATAGTAGTTAATTCTAGATATTACAAAGGCAAGAATTATCGTATGCATGGCTTCAAATGAAAGAACTTCTTTCCAAATGAATTTAATGTGAAAAAAATCCAGATTTTATTACCTTTGATATATGCTGGGTAAAGGTTAAATGTGAATCAATATTCACTCCCAGATATCTAAAGGATGATACTGTTGGGACCAGTAGGCCAAATAAAATAGGGTGAGTGAGGGAGTAGAATTATGCCCTATAAGTCAATGGGCTGTAGTCTTGAAAGGATTTAATACTAGCCCGTGGTCACAGAATATAAGAATTGCCATACTGGGACAGACCAAAGGTCCATCAAGCCTGGTATCCTTTTTCTAACAGTGGCCAATCCAGGTTACAAGTACCTGGCAAGATCCCCAAACAGTACAGTACATTTTATACTGCTTATCCTAGAAAAAAGCAGTGGATTTTCCCCAAGTCCATATTAATAATGGCTTATAAACTTTTCTTTTAGGAAGCTAGCCAAACCTTTTTTAAAACTTGCTAAGCTAACTGCTTTTACCACATTCTCTGGCAACCAATTCCAGAAGAGTGAAGAAATATTTTCTCTGATTTGTTTTAAATTTACTACTTTCTAGGTTCATTGCATGCCCCGTAGTCTTAGTATTTTTCGAATGAATAACCAAGCGATTCACATCTACTCGTTCCACTCCATTATTTTATAGACCTCTATCATATCTCCCCTCAGCCATCTTTTCTCCAAGCTGAAGAGCCCTAGCCGCTTTAGCCTTTCCTCAGGAAAGTAAGTTGTCCCATCCCCGTTATCATTTTTGTCGCCCTTCTCTGTACCTTTTCTAATTCCACTAACAGGCTCATTTGTGAAAGAGAAGGACGCCCATCTTTCGACACAAATCAGAAGATGGGCGTCGTCCTCACAGGGTCGCCCAAATCGGCATAATCGAAAGCCGAGTTTGGGTATCCCCAACTACTTTCCGTCGCGGGGATGACCAAAGTTCCTGGGGGTGTAGCAAAGGTGGGACTTGGGCTTGCCTAACACATGGGCCTCGACCCATAATGGAAAAAAAAGGACGTCCCTGACGAGCACATGGACGACTTTACCTGGTCCTGTTTTTCTTACGACCAAGCCACAAAAAGGTTCCTGAACTGACCAGATGACCACTGGAGGGAATCGGGGATGACCTCCCCTTACTCCCCCAGTGGTCACTAACCCCCTCCCACCCTCAAAAACATCTTTAAAAATATGTTGTGCCAGTCTCAAATGTCATACTCAGGTCCATCGCAGCAGTATGCAGGTCCCTGGAGCAGTTTTAGTGGGTGCAGTGCACTTCAGGCATGCGGACCCAGGCCCATCCCCCCTACCCTGTTACACATGTGGTGGTAAATGTGAGCCCTCCGAAATCCACTGTACCCACATCTAGGTGCCCCCTTCACCCGTAAGGGCTATGGTAGTGGTGTACAGTTGTGTGTAGTAGGTTTTGGGGGGCTCAGCACACAAGGTAATGGAGCTATGTACCTGGGAGCAATTTCTGAAGTCTACTGCAATGCGCCCCGTAGGGTGCCCGGTTGGTGTCCTGGCATGTCAGGGGGGCCAGTGCACTATGAATGCTGGCTCCTCCCATGACCAAAGGGCTTGGATTTGGCCATTTCTGAGATGGGCGTCCTTGGTTTCCATTATCGCTGAAAATCAGAAACAACCAAGTCTAGGGACGACCATCTATAAGGACGACCTAAATGTCAAGATTTGGGCGTCCCTGACCGTATTATCGAAACGAAAGATGGACGCCCATCTTGTTTCGATAATATGGGTTTCCCCGCCCCTTTGCCAGGACGTTTTGCGAGGACATCCTCAGCAAAACTTGGGTGTCCCTTTCGATTATGCCCCTCCACATCTTTTTTGAGATGCAATGACCAGAATTGCACACAGTATTTGAGGGACACCATGGAGCAATACAACGTTCTCATTTTTGTTTTCCATTCCTTTAACTAATAATACCTAACATTCTATTTGCTTGCTTTATTTATTTATTTATTTGTCTATTAGATTGTAAGCTCTTTAAGCAGGGACTGTCTTTCTTCTATGTTTGTGCAGCGCTGCGTACGCCTTGTAGCGCTATAGAAATGCTAAATAGTAGTAGTAGTAGCCGCCGCTGCACACTGAGCAGAGGGTTTCAGCGTAACATCAACGATGACACCTAGATCCTATTCCTGATCAGTGACTCCTAATGTGGAACCTTGCATCACATAGTTCCTCTTTCCCACATGTATCACTTTGCACTTGCTCACATTAAATGTCATCTGCCATTTGGCTGCCCAGTCTCCCAGTCTCGTAAAGTCCTCTTGTAATTTTTCACAATCCTCTTGCGATTTAACAACTTTGAATAACTTTGTGTCGTCAGCAAATTTAATTACCTCACTAGTTACTCCCATTTCTAGATCATTTATAAATATGTTAAAAAGCAGCGGTCCCAGCATAGACCCCCTGGGGAACCCCATTATCTACCCTTCTCCATTGAGAATACTTACCATTTAACCCTACTCTCTGTTTTCTATCTTTTAACCAGTTTTTAATCCATAATAGAATGCTACCTCATATATCGTGACTCTCCAATTTCCTCTGGAGTCTTTCATGAGGTGGTTTATCAGATGCCTTTTGAAAATCCAGATACACAATATCAACTGGCTCACGTTTATTCATCCCAAAGAAATGCAGTAGATTTGTGAGGCAAGATTTCCCTCACAAATCTATACTGACTTTGTCTCATTAATCCATGCTTTTGAATGTGCTCTGTAATTTTGTTCTTTGTAATAGTCTGTGCCATTTTGCCCCGCGCCAACATCAGGCTCACCAGTCTATAAATTCCCTGATCTCCTCTGGAACCTTTTTTTAAAAATCGGCATTACATTTTCCACCCTCCAATCTTCTGTTATCACACTTGATTTTAAAGATAAGTTACATATTACTAACAATAGTTCTGTAAGTTCATTTTTTAATTATATCGGTACTCTGTGATGAATACCATCCAGTCCAGGCGATTTGCTATTCTTCAGTTTGTCAAATTGCGCCATTACATCTTCCAGGTTTACAGAGATTTCATTCAGTTTCTCTGACTCATCAGCTTTGAATATAATTTCTGGCATGGAACCAACAGGAAACAGCACTGAGACAGGATTGTAGGGGGAATAAATCCAAGGAATCTGCTGTAGTATAATGGAGAAGGGTATCATCAGCATGATAAGAGGCACTAATACCACTTTCCTGGACTAAAAGTGTTAGGGGACTAAGAAAAGATTAAACAAGGTTGGAGACAGTATAGAACCCTGTGGGACACCACAGAGTAACGGCTGTGGAGATGATAGTGCTGACTGCCATAGTACTTGAAATGAGTGATTTTGTAAAAAAGTAAACCACGCTAATACTATACCAGATATGCCAAGGAGAGATAATTGTTGTAATAGCAGCTCATGACTGACCAAGTCAAATGCAGTGCTATGTTCTAATGATACTACTACTAGGGCTTTGAAACCATTTTCAAGGTTGCTTTGAACTTCACTAAATAGTGAGGTTAATACAGTTTCTGTGCTGAAACCTATCCGAAAACCTGATTGCTTAGAATGTAATTCCAATGATGTTTCTAAGAATGTTTGCAATTGTGTAAATACTATTTTCTCTGTTAATTTAGATAAAAATGCTAGATTAGAAACGGGACGATAAGTAAACTGGAAGTTGTGGGTCTAGGGCCGCATTTTGGAGGAATGGGCTAGGAAAGACACAGGTTAATAGTTTGATGGGCAAATGGCAAAAGGCTTAATGAGGATATGGATAACCAATTAGAAGGAATAAGGTCAATATGACTAGTAGTAATGATTAAAGTAGATATGATCTCTGAGTCTAGAGAAAGTGACGGGAGATTAAAAGATGTCGAAGTCAGGCCATGTACAGGAGCAGATTGTGTTATGGGGGTTATGACCAGTGAGGGTGCAGGGAATGTTGATCGAAGCATTCGAATCTTGGAGCAGAAATAATGAGCTAGAGTGCCATCTGATGGGTAATGAATAGAATTATGTATGTTAGATCTTGATGTTAGAATGCCAAAAGGCATGAAATAATGGTTTGGAATAATTTGGTGCCTTTATTTATAAGGTTAGAGAAATAAAATCTTTTAGCTTTCATTACTTGTGAATAGTAAAACCTCTGACAAGATCTGCAATGCTCACGATCCATCTAAGATCTCATTTTAAAACCAGCGTCTTTCTGCTCTACATACTTGCCATTTTAGTAGCCTGAGACCAGAAGATAGTTATTTATAAAAATTTGTAGCTTGCATCATTTACAATTCTGATAATGCTGTTTGGGTCATTTGATATAAGTCAGGGGAGCAATTTAATCTATTCTGCAATATCAAGTCTCAGCAGGAAGTTTGGTCATCTAATGTTTAAAGTAGGGAAATCTGAAGGGAATAAGTTATAAACGGGGGGGGGGGGGGGGGGGGGGAAGGGATGAAAGGTCTAAGGAATGGAGATGTCTGGACCAAAATCCAGAATGCTTAGTAAGTGGTAGAGGGAGTTGGAAATAAGCAAAGAAGTCTGAAGGTGGTGATCCGACCAAGAGATAGGAATTGAAATTTTCTAATTGTAATGAGTGAGGAACCCGTAAAATAACAAAATCTAACTTACAAGTGGCAGTTGAAATGTGTTGCTTAAAGCCCAATTCCTTGTCATCAAGCAGATGAAGCCATTACGTATGGGTTGTGTCCATCAACCAGCAGGGGGAGATAGCACTCAACTTTTCACAGTGCCTCATGGCCAGCTAGCTCCACTGCCTCTTCAGTATTCTCTATCTCCCCAAGCAGGGTGGCTGCAGCTTCTTCGAGCTCTATCAGAAATCTACCTGGGGGTAGCTCCTGGCTTGCCAGTTGTTAGCAGGGGTGTTAGAGGCTATAGCAGCTTCACTTACCCATGCCCCCGTGGATATGGACATATTAGCTTGCTTTTCCCCGTCCTTTCCCACTCAGTGGATGCAGGCACATTGGTTCGCCTTTCCCTGCCTTTCCCACTTATCTGAGCCTCCTGAGTTTTTTTTATTTACCTCTTTTGCCTCTCCTTTCCTCACAGCGTTAAAAAAAAATAAAAAAAATAATTAAAGTCGCGCTTTAGCGCAGCGATCTTGGAAAAGAGGTTTTTTTCTTGAGATTCTTCTGCAGGACCACAGCTGTGATACTCGGTCTAGTGAGGTAAGAGTGTTTTCTGACTCCTCCGGGGTGGGCCCGCGATCGGGTCATTTTTGGCGCAAACCGCCATTTTTGAATTTTACCGCCGTTTTTGGCGATGGCTGCGGAGACTGTAAAGCGTTGTTCTAAATGTGGCAAGCGCAAATCAGCAGCGGGGCTCTGTAATTCGTCCTGTACAGACGGTAGAGCCGGCACGAGCATGGCAAGCGGCGATCTTTTGCGCTCTGAGCTGGCAGTGGATGCCATTTTGGATTTTCCACATGGTGCGGCCTCCATTGCGACGGAGAGCCCTGAATCCGGGGGGGGGGGGGGGGGTCCTCTAAGTGAGGCTAATAATAGAGCTGATAGCCCTGGGCAGGATCCGGGCGGTCAGGGAGCGGTTTTCTCCCCTGATTTTGTTTTAATGCTGCATAGGGCGTACATGCTTAAAAGAGCTCTTCCACAGGGATCTTCGGACCCTCTGCCTGCCCCCCCCCCCCCCCCCCCCCCCCCGGTGGATCCTGGCCTTTTGGAGTTGGCTTTGCCTGTTTCTTATCCTCCTGATAAATGCAGAAGGGCTAATTCCCCTTCTGAGTGTGGCGCACCCCCCTTTTCCCCCCCTTGGTCGGGCTATGAGGATTCTGAGGGGTCTGGCAGAACTTCTTGGGCTGAGGAGCCAGAGTTGGGTGTAGAATTGCCACAGGAGCTTGATGATCCGTCTGCGGTGAGGTTTTTCAATCGCGAGGAGCTGCCAGCGCTTATTTCAGATGCCTTACAAGCCCTCTCGATTGAAGATCCTGGGAGTGGCACAGCCTCCTCTGTTAATCCAAGGATGGCTAGTACTAGAAAGCCTGCTCGAGCCTTTCCTTTGCATGACTCCATCCAAGAGCTTATTTTGGCTCAATGGGCTGACCCCGAGGGACCTTTGAAGGTTGCCAGGGCTATGGGGCAATTATACCCTCTGAGTGAGGAACATTTGGCTCGCTTTGCAATGCCTAAAGTGGATGCCCTGGTCACGGCTGTGACAAAGAGAACTACCCTCCCTGTTGATGGAGGTGTTGCCCTGAAGGATATTCAAGACCGCAGGCTTGATTCAGCTCTGAGGCGGTCCTTTGATTTGACAGGTCTCACTGTTCGGGCGTCTGCATGCAGTTGTTATGCTGGCTTGGTTACAGCAGGCAGTGGAACAGCCCAGTGATGGAGCGGAGACCTTATCTGTAGTGGCTCTGCGGATGGAGTCGGCCTTGTCCTTTTTGGCTGATTCTCTTTATGATATGGTCAGAGCTTCGGCTAAACAAATGGCTGTAGCAGTGCCGCACTCTTTGGCTATGACATTGGGCGGCGGACATGGCCTCTAAACAAAGGTTGGTGAAGTTCCCTTTTCAAGGCCTTCTCCTGTTTGGTGAGGAGCTGGAAAACATTGTTAAAGGCCTGGGGGATTCCAAACCTCAGCGCTTGCCCGAAGATAGGCCGAAGCCTTCCTCTAAGGGTCAGGCGGTCCGCTCCTCTTACAGACCTTACTTCTGTGAAGCTAGAAGGTACCGCCCGGGGCGTGCTGCTGGGTTCACTTCGCGTGCCCCTCTTGCAGAGAAACTCTTTTCGCTCGGACAAACGTTCCGCAGCTGCCGGTTCAAGGCCTGGAGTTCAGGGGCGACCCTCTCAATGATGGTGCGCCGGCCCCCTCCTCGTTTCCTGTCATCGGAGGAAGACTTTCCTTCTTTTTTGAGGAGTGGGCCAAAATCTCCACAGATCAGTGGATCTTGGACCTGATCAGAGACGGATACCGAATAGAATTCGATGCTCTGGTGAGAGATGTGTTTGTGGCGTCCCAATGCGGTTCTGCCGCCAAACGGGCGGCAGTAGAGACTTTGCACAGTCTGTGCCGGATAGGGGCTGTGACCCCGGTGCCTCCCGCCGAACAAGGTTTAGGCCGCTACTCCATTTACTTTGTGGTGCCACGAAAAGGCGGGTCTTTTAGCCTGATCCTGGACTTAAAAGAGCTAAACAAGTCCTTAAGAGTGCGGCATTTTCACATGGAAACCCTGTGCTCCGTCATTGCGGCGGTACAGCCAGGAGAGTTTCTCACGTCTCTGGACCTGAAAGAAGCTTACTTGCACATACCAATTTGGCCCCCACACCAGAAGTTTCTGCGGTTTGCGGTGTTGGGAAAACATTTCCAGTTTCGGGCCTTGCCTTTTGGCCTCGCCACAGCTCCCCGAACCTTCTCCAAGGTGTAATGGTGGTAGTAGCTGCCTTTCTCAGGCGAGAGGGTATCCAGGTTCATCCGTACCTAGATGACTGGCTCATCAGAGCAGACTCAGAAAAAGAGAGTCATCTAGCTACAGCCAGAGCGGTTTCAGTCCTTCAATCTCTGGGCTGGGTCGTCAATATGGCCAAAAGTTACCTGACCCCCTCGCAATCTCTAGAATATTTGGGGGCCAGGTTCGACACAGCCTCGGGCTATGTGTTTCTTCCCGAGCAAAGGCGGTGCAAGCTTCAGAATCAGGTCCGTCTGCTCCTGAGGATGCCCAGCCCGTGAGCTTGGGACATTGTCCAGCTGTTGGGATCGATGACGGCCACCTTGGAAGTGGTGCCATGGGCGAGAGCGCACCTGAGACCTCTACAGTATTCTCTACTTCAACGATGGTCTCCAGTATCTCAGGATTATCAGTGCAGATTTTCTTGGCTCCCTGCGGCCTGCCTCATTACGGAGTGGTGGCTCTCGGACAGCATGTTGTGGCGGGGAATGCCGCTGGCGCTCCCTGATTGGTGCCTAGTGGTGACAGATGCCAGCCTGAAGGGCTGGGGCGCACATTGCCAGGGGAAGCATGCCCAGGGTCTGTGGACGCGCAACGAGTCGGAGTGGTCTATCAACCGCCTGGAGTTGAAAGCGGTGTTTCTGGCTCTTCTGGCCTTTCAAGTGACCCTGGAAGGATTGGCTGTCCGAGTGATGTCGGACAACACGACAGCAGTGGCCTACATAAATCGACAAGGCGGCACTCAGTGCAGAGCTCTAGCCGCGCAGGCCGAACAAATTTGCCACTGGGCCGAGCTGCACCTACAGTCCCTGTCAGCAGCTCACATTGCAGGTCAGAGCAACGTGCAAGCCGACTATCTAAGCAGGCATCAGATCGATCCAGCGGAGTGGGAACTAACAGATGATGTATTCCTGCAGATATGGGGCAAGCCAGTGATGGATCTTATGGCGACCAGTTCCAATGCCAAAGTCCCGTGCTTCTTCAGCAGACAGAGGGATCCTCTCTCTGCCGGGTTGGATGCCTTGGCTCAACCCTGGCCCCTGGGCTTGCTGTATGTCTTCCCTCCGTGGCCCTTGATAGGGCGAGTGCTCCTGCAGATTCAGCTGCATCCAGGAGAAGTGGTGCTCATCGCCCCTGATTGGCCCAGGAGGCCTTGGTATGCGGACCTCCGACAGATGCTGTTGGAGGCTCCCTTTCTGGTTCCGCACCTGTTGTCACAGGGTCCGGTGGCCATGGAGGATGCCTGCCGCTTTGGTCTTATGGCATGGCGATTTGAGAGGGCGCAATTGAGAGAGAGAGGCTACTCAAATAAGGTAATTTCCACTCTCCTGCAGGCCCGTAAGCGCTCCACTTCAGTGGCTTATGCCAGGATTTGGCGCCAGTTTGAGGTCTGGTGTGTTTCAAGAGTGCTTTCTCTGTTGCGGGCTCCTGTCTCGCCGATTCTGGATTTTTTGCAGGATGGTGTACACAAAGGCTTGGCCTATAATTCCCTGCGGGTGCAAGTGGCAGCATTGGCCTCCCTGCGTGGCAAGGTTGAAGGCATGTCCTTAGCTGCTCATCCAGATGTGGCACGGTTTCTTAGAGGGGTGCTTCGGCTCCGTCCTCCCGTGCGGGCACCTTGTCCAGCTTGGAACCTGGGGTTAGTATTGAAGGCCCTTCAGGGGGCTCCCTTTGAACTGCTTCAGCGTGCTTCAGAGAAAGATTTGACACTGAAGGCCGTCTTTTTAGTGGTCATTACCTCGGCGAGACGGGTGTCAGAGCTCCAGGTGCTGTCCTGTGGAGACCCTTTTCTGCAATTCTCAGAGTCAGGGGTCATGGTTCGGACCGTGCCTTCCTTCATGCCTAAGGTGGTTTCAGCGTTTCACCTAAACCAGCCTGTTTTTTTCTTCCCTCCTTTGTTGAGGAGGAGTTTCCAGGTTCATTTGGGCAGTTGCACCTTTTGGTTGTGCACAGGACTCTGTTGCAGTATCTGCAAATTACAAATTATTTCAGGACCTCTGATCATCTTTTTGTGCTGTTTGCAGGTCCTTGCAGAGGGTCTTCAACGTCTAAAGCCACTATTGCCCGTTGGCTCAAAGAAGCTATCTTTTCAGCATATCTGCTGTCTGGCCGGGCTCCACCTGAAGCCTTTAAGGCACATTCCACAAGAGCGATTTCCTCTTCCTGGGCGGAAACTGGAGCACTATCTCTTCATGAGATTTGCTATGCTGCAACATGGGCTTCTAAGCTCTCTTTCGCCCGACATTACAGGCTGGATGTGGCTGCCAGGAGGGATGCGCGATTTGGAGCACAGGTGCTAGCGCGTGGTGTGGCTTATTCCCACCCTATTTAGGGATTGCTTTGTTACATCCCATACATAATGGCTTCATCTGCTTGATGACAAGGAAGGGAAAATTAGGTTCTTACCATGATAATTTTCTTTCCTTTAGTCATAGCAGATGAAGCCATGAGCCCTCCCTGTATGATTGTCTGTATTGCAGTGATTCTGATTTTAGGTGCTGTTCTCGTTTCCTGAAGTTATATTCCTTCCTTGGGGAGTCGGAAAACAGTCTTTAGGATTCTTGTTACAGTTATAGGAGGATGAGTTCATTCCCTCCAGTTCATGTTTTGGGAGGATGAGTTTATTCCCTCCAGGAAGATGAGTTCATTCCCTCCTGTTTGAGTTATGCCCTTGTAAGGGGCCATCGTTCGCTGTGAGGAAAGTTCATGTTATTCCCATTGCGGTTTGCCATACTGCTTTGGAAGCTTCAAATACTGAAGAGGCAGTGGAGCTAGCTGGCCATGAGGCACTGTGAAAAGTTGAGTGCTCTCTATCTCCCCCTGCTGGTTGATGGGCACAACCCATACGTAATGGCTTCATCTGCTATGACTAAAGGAAAGAAAATTATCATGGTGAGAACCTAATTTTCCCATCTTCCAGAAAGAAAAAGGAATTTAAGTGATATAGGATGGATGTTATCATCTACATGCAAATTTAAGTCTCCTAGGATAATGAGATTCTCATAGTTTGTTACAGACTGATAGGTTAAATTCCAATTAGAGCTCATAATGGGAGGTGGATAATGAAAGTGTAAGAAGTAAACTATAGGAGGGCCAGGTAGCTCTAAAACGAGGAGTTCCGGGTAGGGGAGATTATGAAAAAGTACATGACGAGATTTAAGTGACTGTGAGAATATGAGAGCGATACCCCCCAGCACACCAGGATATACAGGAAGAAGAAAAAGCAGAAAACCTTGGAGGGAGACATTGGACCAGATGTCTTCCCCTGGAAGTCTCAGTAAGACAGAAGAGTTCTATGTGTGGTGAAGTTAGTGTATCATAAATCAGATGAGTTTTTCTTCTAACAGACTTACAGTTCAAAAGTCTGCACAAGATCACAGTCTGAGTTTGTGGGTCAGATGACTGCATTGAATAGTGCAACAGGGTTAGATAAGATCTAAGAATAGCCATACTGAGTCAGACCAATGGTCCATCTAGCCCAGTATGCTGCTTCCAATAGTGGCTAATCCAGGTCACAAGTACCTGACAGAAACCCAATTAGTAGCATCATTCCATGCTACCAATCCCAGGGCAAGCAGTGGATTCCCCATGTCCATCTAAATAACAGACTATAGACTTTTCTTCCAGGAACCTGTCCAAACCTTTTTTTTTTAAACCCAGATGCACTAACCGCTGCTATTACATCCTCCGGCAACAAATTCCAGAACTTAATTATTCTTTGAGAGAAAAAATATTTTTTCCTATTTGTATTTCCATGTAATTTTTTTGAGTGACCTCCTGATCTTTGTACTTTTTTGAAAGAGTGAAAAATTGATTCACTTTTACCCGTGATACACCATTCAGGATTTTATAGACTTCAATCGTATCCCCTCAGCTGTCTCTTTTTTCCAAGTGAAGAGCCCTAACCTTTTTAGCCTTTCCTGTCTGGGTCAAGGTAGTCGTTGAGATATGCTAAAAGGCCAACGCCCCCAAAAAACTGGGATGTGTTGTATAAAGTCAGCTGAAAATCTAGCAGCACTAACCAGTGGAAAAAAAAATAATATGAGTAAAATAAGCATAAACATAGCGCAAGAATCAAAGAACTGAGCACCTGTGAAATCATGACTCACTATTACTGATATGGAAAAATTCTAATGTTTTCTATGTGCCCCAAATTCGCTTGCCCCCAAGGAGCATGCACTCACTGCGCATGCTTCCACGATGCAAATTGCCACTGTAGCGTAATTAATAGTTTCTGGGGTTTTTGTGATATGAATGCAACATGACCGTATGGCCAAGTGGTTGCAGGAGCCTCAGGGGTCCAGAGCAGACCAGGACTGGAACAAAACACAACAACAGAGCAAACTCATAAGCAGTTCGGCATTCAAGTGCAGAATTAAAAGTGAGGAAATGCTGCCAGTAGCGTAAATTAATAGTTACTTGTTCCGGGGTTCTTGGGACGTCTGTTTCACGTGATCGGTATGATCAGATGGGTATAGGAGCATCAGAGGCCCAGAGTGGCAGGATTGTTCTGGGATTCTTGTGGTGTCAGCCTCACATGACTGGTATGGCTAGATGAGCAAGGGGAGCCTCAGTCTTCCTCACTTCTTTCCTACATATATCTTAGACATTGATCGTTATCTCTCAGCTTTCTTTCATTAATTTCCACACTCTATCCACTAGATTCACTCCTCCAAATCTTCCTTTTTTTTTTTTTTTTTTTTTTTTTACTGCAGCCACCTACAGCTTTTTATTCTTTCCTCATCCTAGCCACCATTCCCCATCTCTCTCAGTAACTTCCCCTCCCCTTGTTGTCAGCAATATCTCCCCCTCTGTCCAGGTTCCCTCACTCTCCTCTATGCTCTCTACCTCTGACCAGTATACCCCCCACTTTATCATCCCTATCCTACCATTTCCCCACATCCTTCCCTCTCTTCTCCTTGCCCCTACCCACTTTCTAGGCATCTGTTTCTCACTTTTCCCTGTGTCCAAGATCTTCTCTTTATCCTCTAGCATCCTATGTCTTTCACTATTCCCTCTGTGTCCAGCATTCCCCTTCTCTCTTGTCGCCTTCCTTTGTCCAGCACTCCTGTCTCTGAATTCCTACCTCACACATCCAATATCTTCACTCTTTCCCTACCCTCCCAGTGTTCCTCATCTGCTGTCCGTTGCCCTAATGCTCCATGTCCAACAGTTCCGTTCCATCTCTCTGTGTTTCTCTCCCTGTCCAGCATTTCACTCTACTTTATCCCCTATATCCACCTGTCTCCATATTCCTCAGTGTTCAGCATTTTTCCCTTCATCTATGGTACCACTGTGTTCAATAGCTCCCTTTACCCCCCTCATTGTTAGCATCTCCCCTCGATCTTCAATATGCCCCCTTTGTATTTAGTATCTTTATTCATCTCCCGATAGCCTTTGATGTCCAGATCTCCTCGTTATCTCCCATGTCCATGGTCCATCTATCCACTATTTGCTCCTCTTCCTGATCTACTTGCATATCCACACCTGACGTTCTTCCCAGCTCTCCATTTACCTCTATGTCCAACATCTTCACTCTGCCTCCTTGTTCCTCATATACACCCCCCACCACCCATCCAGCAGCTATCCTTCCTGGACCTTTGATTCACCTCCTCCCTCTATTTCCAACATCTCCCTCTGTCTCTCTATATTGCCTCAGTTCCATCTCTTCTTTGCCTCCTCCCCTCTGCCCCTGGGCCCAACACCTCTCCCTTCTCTTCCCTCCACCTCCTTTACTCAGTCCCGGTCCAGACGGCTGAAGAGAAACGACTTGAAGGCCAGAGGAGAGGGAGAGAGAGAGATGAGATGCGAGGGTTGGGAGACGCTGCTTTTAGTTGGGAGTAGGGAATGGTCCGCTGCAAAGGACCAGGTGAGGCGGCTTGGCACCCTGAGTCAGTGCTACCTGGTCCATGTCTTGAGCCTGCCCTCCAGACAAGATACTGCAGTCCATATCCAGCATGTTCAAGTCTCCTGCCAGTGCTTCCCCCTCCTTTATTTCCATCTTTTGGTTGTCTTCAGCCAGATTTTCTGCCCAGTTCCTTCACTCAAAAAGAGGTCTGTAGAAAGGCCCATTGCACCGTCCCTTTCCCCATGCATCCTGAATTTCACCTACTTTGATTATTATTTTTCACAATATAAATCCCAACAAAACAGTAATTATATATCACTAAATATTAACTCATTTACATTTTATTAAATTTATGTTGCACTCATATATATCACAAGAGACTGTTAGTATATCCCATGACACAGGGTCAATAAAGTCTCATGTTGTTATAATCATCTCACATGTTTTGTCCTTCAAAATCAAAAATCAAGTTCCATAAATACATATACAGGGGAATTCTATATATGGTGCCGATACGGGGCAGAGATGGCAGATCCGCACAGAAACTCACTTAGCGTCCATTTAAAGAATAGCGCCTAAGTGTTTCCATGCGGATATGAAAAGGTGTGACCATGGGATGGGCATGGCAGGTCGGATGTTTCCTTCAAACGGGCGCAGTGTTTTAGAATAGTTCGGATCTACACCTAACTTATGCAGTGGGATTTTCACCTGGTTTCAGTTGGTGTCACTTCTTGTTCCAGAGTTGAATGCAGATCCCAGTGCTGTGCATTATTCTATAAAGGACACCAGTCCTGGAATGCTCATTACAGAAGTCCTTTCAGTGCTGATTTAATACTATTTACTGAATCCAGCCCATTTGTATACCAAAATCCCATTAATCAAACTTTCCAAAAAAATTTACAGACTTATCAAAACACGTATCTCAGAAGGAGCTGCAGTCAGTCTCTGGGTTTCAGCAATGATTGTGAGACTTTATTGATCCTCTGTCATGGAATATACTAACAATCTCTTGATATAAGCACAGCAAAAAAGTAACATTCAAATGATTAATGTTTAATGATATATAATTATTTTGTTGGCATTTATATTGTGGATTTTTTCCCATAATTATTGAGTGGTTCCCTCTTTTTGTGGTGTTTATATTATTTTGACTTAAAGAACTCCTGGTCCACACGTGCTGATCCCTGTTGCTCCTCCTTCCAACGACTGAATTAGCCAACATGTGAGATTTCCCTCTGTATCACAAGGAACAAGAACCTATCTAAAACAGTAGATAGCTGGAGAACAGACCTCTCTTCCTACTGTAATCTATATGAGATCTCATCTCACTGATGGTCTATTACTCAAACATGATCATGAAACATTGACTGAGGGTGTCCTGTTTTGGGGTTCCAGGCATCAGTCATATTCAAGGATGTTGCTGCTTATTTTTGGACGTGGAGTGGAACATTCTGGGAGAATGGCAGAAGGAGCTTTACAAAGAACGTCATCAAGGAGATTCATGACTTCCTCACATCACGAGGTAAATATGTCTTGTCTATTATCTACCACATTGGTACATTATGAAATCAGTGTTATAAAAATCACAGGTACTAGATACCATGGGCACCTGGCATCTGATGCCATCCTATATACAACAGGAGCCGGTGAAAGACACCATTGCTACAGGATCTGCAAAAGGGTGCTACTTTATGCTGTACAGAGTAAATGTGTACCTTAAATATACTGGAGTGGGTTTCCCTTTTCTATAGAAAATAATTAGACAGGGAAGACCAAGAGAGGATTTACCTCTCAGACTTCTTACTTAGAACTACAACTTCTGTGTAAGCTGTGCTCTAGTCAACTATACTAGGCAATATGTAACCCAGTGTCAGTGAAGATTATAATTTAAATGTCATTTTCCTATTTATTAACAGGTTGTTCAATTGTTAATCCTGATGTTATATTCAAGGTTAAAAAGGAAGATGAGAAATATTTCACTCAACACTTGGGTGGGAAGGAAAGCAAAACCCATATGACCCCACGAAGAGTAAGTAAATGTTTTGGATTTAAAGGGCTCTGCACTTGCAGTTCACAGGAGATGGGCCATTCACATAAAACATTTGGCGCTTCTTTTACTAAGCCACGATGGCGATTCTCATGTGACAAATGAAAGGAAACCCATAGAAATTGAATGGGCTTCCTCTCATTTGCTGCACAAGGAATCGCTAGCGCGGTTAGTAAAACAAAAAAAGGCCCTTGGATTTTATCTTATCCTTGGTAAAACCTTCTTGATATGTTTTCTCACAGGCCTTCCAATTGTTACATCTGTGTTCTCACTGAATGTTAAACAAGAGGACGATCTCCCCTTTGTGGATCATCCTCAGTCAATGATGACTGAACAGACTCGCCCTTCTGTAACAAGTAAGTATAAAATTCCCACTGCACATCTTTAGTAAGGTCAACTAGGACCATTTAGGGAATCAGTACTAGTGGGATAACAGGCCATCGTCCCTCTCTTTCTCCCATTGTCTAACTTTGGATGGAATAGGCTGTCTGTGGAGATGGAAGTGGGTGTCTTGTGGTGGACTTCGGCCTGAAAAATCCTTCATTCTAGAGTATCATGGGGTTAAGAAATCTATATTGTTGAATAGACTGGTGGGAATGGAGAGGCTTCCTCATAGTGACAGAGGAACTTGACTGATGAGGTGGTAAAGCTTGACTTAGCTATGTAATTTTTATATTGCTTTCTGAGATTTCCGAGAGAAGAGGACATTTCAATGGTAAGTGAACACTATTTTGTTTTGTGCTTTGGGAACTTATATTGGGGTTTAAAGGAGGAATTGTAGGTTAGCGATAGGCAAAATAAAAATATAAAAAGCAAATTTTATCAATTAATCTCCATAGTCTTTTCCACTTAGTTTTGTAGAAATATGCTAGCCCTTGCTCTCAGTGAAATACAGGCCAATGGCTCAGGCTAAGAGCTAGGCCTCTTAAAATCAAAAATCATCTCTGATACAAAATACATTTCACTGCAGCACAAGCTGAAGTGAGTTCCCAGAGAGCTGGCAAGGGAGGGGGCATTTGCTCTTGTCAACAATCCTGGGACTGGCACCTGTGAGAAGTCACGAGCAAGATGTTTTGATTAATGAAAGATAGTACTGGGTCAGCTGCACCCCGGATGAGATCATCCAAAGGGGGGAGCTGAGGAGGGCAAAATGACCTGTGACGTTGTCCTAAACATAAATTTGTTTATACTTAGAGTTTGGGAACATGTGAAGTCATTCTGATCAACTGATAAGGGCAAAGAGCTCTGGTGAGAAAGCTGGGGTCCATTGAAATGAATAGGGTCAAAATGGTATAAAAAGGGCAGCCTAGAGGGTATTAGATCAGAAGACTGCAGAGAAGGCTAGAGAAAGAGGACGTGTCGTGTAATGCTGTTCCACCATGTGACTGATTTGCCTGTACTGCTATTGGTGAGATTGTAATAAACTATCTTCTTATATCCCAGTGAGTCCTTCTGATTATGGAGCTTGTCAGTGCCCAGTCTGCATAGGCAGACTGGGAGGTTATGAGGTCCAAGTAATTGGTGGGGACACGCAAATTATTTACATTTTTAAAAACTTGTACCACAGCATTAACAGATAGAATCTAGTAGGCACTGCAGAGATCTAGTTTAGTATTAAGGGTGGAATAAAAAAAGAGAGAGAAAAGCAAGCATTATTAACTATGTTGCCATAGTGTCGGTGAATTTTTCTAGCAAAAAAGGTGCCGGTACTCAAATGCTAGTCCATCCTTCAGGGGTGGGGTGATCGCTGAGGGACCCACCCCACAATAGCCAGGTCCCTTGTAACCAGTCACAGAATCTATGACAAGACAAAATTGGTATGTAGAGCCTGAGCTTTTCATTTAAAACTTGGGGTCCATAGGTCAATTTTAGCAGACAATGGAAAAAGTGCTGGTACTCAGTACCCCCAAGTACACCCTCAAAAAAAAGCCCTGCATAGTGTACAACCCTTTTCTCGTAGTTTTAAACTGAAATTTCTCTAGAAATAGGCATTTTTCCCATAGTTTTAAACTGAAACCTTTTCTAGAGGTAGAAACTAAGCAGCCAAAAATTCTTGTTCTAAAAGGCAATTATTTTCTGTTCCTTGGCTGCTGGAGAGGTAGCACATCCAGCGACCTCAATTAAGTGTTAAGGTGTGGGGAAGTAGAATACTTGCATAGGTTGCTGAGTCAGCTTCAAAGAGCCTCTTTAAAAAAAGGCCCCTTAGATTCAAAACTATATAAAGGGGTAGGTCCCACTGAACTTTCTTTCTGAGAAGTTCTGAGAGGACATTTCTCTGGTAAGTGAAGACTATTTTGCTTTGTGCTTTGGGAACTTAAAGATTGGAGTTTAAAGGAGGAATTGTAGGTAGTGATAGGCAAAATAAAAATATAAAAAGCAACTAATCTCCATAGTCTTTTCCACTTAGTTTTAAAAACTTTGTACCACAGCATTAACAGATGGAATCTAACAGGCACTGCAGGATCTAGTTTAGTCTTCCCGCCACCCAGGACAACTCTCATTTATAGTCAGTTATTGTAATTAGGGTAACAAGCAAGGAGTGCTCTTACAGAGTTTAAATACATTTCATTACATCTAAGAAGGAAACACTAAATAATCGTACAATATACTATATAAAATAAGAACACTTTTAAATTAGGCTAATATCTTAATACGGTAGCAAGTTTAAATTATGAAAAACTCAAAAACACTAAGATGGAGTCAGCAATCCAGCAGCGAGAGGGGTGCTATCCAGTCTTTTTTGCATTGAGTGTCACATGTATGATTATCTCCCAGTTGGTGAGATGTCATATGTGTGTGCCCGATGCAAAGAGCTCCTAGCTCTCGGAGAACGTGTCCATTCTCTTGAGGCTAGAGTAGCAGACGTGGTGGAGCTGAGGGAGACAGAGCGGTACATAGAGAAGACTACAGGGATGTTGTAGAGAAGTCCCACCTCCAGTCTGGTAGCCCCTGTGCTACCTTGGAGGAGGGAGGTCTCCTAGGAGGAGAGCATCACTCTGGTGAAGTAGGGAGTACTCCTGTAGCCAGGACCTGCCCACCAGGGGATGTACTATCCTCTTGCATCGAGAATATGTTTCCAAGTGCTGCCTGGGAGGGAAAGGTTAGGACAGCTGTTGTAGTTAGTGATTCGATCATTAGGCATATAGATGGCTGGTGGACATGAGGATCGCCTGGTGACTTGCCTGCCTGGTGCGAAGGTGTTGGACCTCACGGCGTCATCTAGATAGGATTTAGATAATGCTGCGGAGGAGCCAGCTGTCTTGGCACACGTGGGGTACCAATGACATAGGAAAATGTGGGAGAGAGGTTCTGGAAGCCAAATTTAGGCTCTTAGGTAGAAAGCTCAAATCCAATCCTATAGGGTAGCATTTTCTGAAATGCTACCCGTTCCATGCGCAGTGCCCAAGAGACAGGCAGAGCTCTGGAGTCACAATGTGTGGATGAAACGATGGTGCAGGGAGGAGGGTTTTAGATTTGTTAGGAACTGGACAACAGTCTGGGGAAGGTGGGAGCCTATTCCGAAAGGATGGGCTCCACCTTAACCAGGGTGGGACCAGGCTGCTGGCATCGGCATTTGAAAAGGAGATCAGCTTTTAAACTAGAAACGGGGGGGAAGGCCAACAGTCGCTCAAAGCGCATGGTTCTGGATAAGGTATCTGTCAAAGATGTCACCAAAACAGGGAAGATAGGGTATCCTGATAGTGAGGTTGCAAAAGAGACCGTAGTAAATCAGGTGTCCTTAAATATAATAAAAATCAGACATAAGATTGCAAATTAATACTGTGAAGTACTAAGCATGATTAAATAGGAACAACAAACTTCCATATCATCAAGCTGATCAATCCATAGACTGGTGGGTTGTGTCCATCTACCAGCAGGTGGAGATAGAGAGGCAAACTTTTGCCTCCCTATATGTGGTCATCGTGCTGCCGGAAACTCCTCAGTATGTTCTCTATCTCAGCAGGTGGTGGTCACACACAGCAGCAGCTCTGGCTAGGCCTCCAAGCCTAATTTTTAGGTTTTGTTGAGTGCCTGGGGTTGAGGGCTCTTTGAGCAAGTGCAAACCTGGTGGTGCCAGGTCCCTCCTTTTCCTCCCCCCTCCCGCTGGCTCCGTTAAAAAAAAAAAAAAATTTTGAACGTCCTTAAAGGCGTTTATTTCGACGTTTATTTAAGCGTCTATTGCAGCTACTCACTGGGACACCAGGTCGTTACAACTCGGAGCGGACAGCAGGTAATTTTTACCTTTTTATAGCGGGCAGGGGGTTCCCCGATTCTTCTCCTCGTGGCATATGGCGTCGGAGGGCGAGGGCGCAAAGGGTCGCTCCCCGGGTCGCTTGAGCGCTTCTAGAGGGGATGCGGGGGTCTTCAAGCCTGATTCGCCCTTGTTGGGTGACAGTTTCGTGACCGATGAATGTCCCGGTCCTTCCTCCGGCGTGGCGGTTTTTCCCGCCATAAACGCCCATCCCCCGCTCCTCGCCTCCGCCATCTTGGCCGGCCACGCGGCTCGGACGGCTTCTTCTTGGGCCGCCCTTGAGGTTGGAGACATTAATGCCATGAACGCCCTTAATTTGGGCGACGGCACAGAAGCGGCTAAAGTTAAGAGCCGTTCTTCCCGCGTGGCTCCTTCGCGGAGTTTCGCGCCGGACGCCATTTTGGATGCGCAGCATGTCTCTCCTCCGCTATTGCGAGCGCCGGTTGAGGGTGCGTCTAGGGCTGTTGCCCAGACTGCAGAAGTGCACAGTCTGGGGGGTTTCTCCCCCGAGTTTGTTTTGCTGCTGCATCAGGCCTTCCTCATGCACAACGCTGCCCCTGCTCCCTCGTCTGGTAAAGAGGTTGAGGTTCCCAGAGGTAAACGCCCTCGGGTTGATTCCCAGGCCTTGGAGGAATTTGTCTCCTCCGATGTAGATGAGGGCAGCGTGTCTGAGGTCTCCCAACGGTCCTTTGCGGATTCCTTGGAGGAGACGGATCCCCGCTCGGATGGAGCGGATGACCCCTCTGCAGCGCGGCTTTTTAGCCCAGAGGATTTGCCCAACCTGTTGTTACAGGCCATGGACACTTTGAAGATTTCCTCTCCGGAGGACGTCTCTCCCTCAGCCCCTGTTGGCTCTGCCATTATGCTGGGGACGAGCGCCCGCCTAGAACCTTCCACGTGCATGATGCCATGCACACCTTAATTTCGGCTCAATGGGATGTCCCAGAAGCGAGCCTTAAAATGGCTAGGGCTATGTCCCGCCTCTATCCTTTGGCTGTGAGTGAACGTGAGGCCTATCTGTGGCCTACCGTGGATTCTTTAATCACTGCGGTGACTAAGAAAACGGCGTTGCCGGTGGAAGGTGGCACGGCCCTAAAGGACGCCCAAGACAGAAGATTGGAGGCGGCCTTAAGGTCGTCCTTTGAGGCAGCTGCTTTAAGTTTGCAGGCCTCAGTTTGCGGCTCCTATGTGGCCAGGGCGTGCCTGACTATGGTGCAGCGGGCTTCCCCCTCGGATCATTCCTTGAGGGCTGATTGGCCGGCCCTGGAATCGGGCTTAGCCTATTTGGCAGACTTGCTGTATGATGGCTTGAGGGCCTCAGCGAAAGGCATGGCTCAGACAATCTCTGCGCGGCAGTGGCTTTGGCTGAAACATTGGTCTGCTGACCACGCCTCTAAATCCCGCCTGGCTAGGTTGCCTTTTAAAGGCAAGCTGCTCTTTGGGTCGAGCTGGACAAAATCGTGACCGATCTCGGCACGTCTAAGGGCAAGAAATTACCAGAGGTCAGGGCTCGGGCTAGTACTCGTCCCGGTACCTCCAGAGGACGGTTGCAGGAAGCCCGTCGGTACCGCCCGGGCAAGTCGGGTTCCTCTGCCCCCTCTTCCTTCAAGAGGAATTTCTCCCCCAAGCAGCATTCCTTTCGCAGAGACCGCCGTCCCGGAGGTGCTCCCTCCGGTCCTCCCCCAGGGTCTCGTACCCAATGACGGGGTCTTGGTCCACGCCCCAGTGCAGATTGGAGGACGGCTGTCCTCGTTTCTGGGCGAGTGGACCACAATAACTTCAGACGTGTGGGTGCTGGAAGTCATCAGAGACGGCTACAAACTAGAGTTCTGCCGACCCTTAAAAGACGGGTTTGTAAATAAAATAAAAAAAAATAAAAAAAAGACGGGTTTGTACTCTCTCCCTGCAAGTCTCCGGTCAAAGCTGTGGCAGTGCAGCAGACCTTGGACAATCTGATCCGCCTGGGCGCGGTCGTTCCGGTGCCAGAAAGTCAGCTTGGCAAGGGACGTTACTCCATTTACTTTGTGGTACCAAAGAAAGGAGGTTCTGTCCGGCCTATCCTCGACCTCAAAGGGGTCAATCGGGCCTTGAAAGTGCGGCACTTTCGCATGGAGACTCTCCGCTCTGTTATAGCGGCAGTGAAGGCAGGAGAGTTCCTGGCATCCTTGGACATCAAGGAAGCGTACCTGCATATTCCCATCTGGCCTCCTCATCAACGCTTTCTGCGTTTTGCAGTCCTGGGACGACACTTCCAGTTCAGAGCCCTCCCTTTCGGGTTGGCTACTGCTCCGCGGACCTTTTCCAAAGTAATGGTGGTCATCGCGGCCTTCCTACGAAAGGAAGGGGTACAAGTCCATCCTTATCTGGACGACTGGTTGATCCGAGCCCCCTCTTATGCAGAGTGCGGCAAAGCTGTGGACCGGGTAGTTGCTCTTTTGAGCTCCCTGGGATGGATCATCAACTGGGAGAAGAGCCAGCTGCGCCCGACTCAGTCCCTGGAGTACCTGGGAGTTCGATTCGACACCCAAGTGGGCAGAGTGTTCCTGCCAGACAATCGGATTGTCAAACTTCAGGCTCAGGTGGATCAGTTCCTAGTAGCCTCTCCCCTTCGGGCTTGGGACTATGTGCAGCTGTTGGGCTCTATGACGGCCACGATGGAAGTTGTGCCCTGGGCCAGGGTTCATATGAGACCACTTCAACACTCTTTGCTGCAGCGCTGGACTCCGATGTCGGAGGATTATGCTGTGCGCCTTCCCTTGGACCCAGCAGTGCGCAAGGCGCTGAGCTGGTGGATGCAGACAGACAAGTTGTCTGCGGGAATGCCTCTGGTGACCCCGGAGTGGATTGTCGTCACGACGGACGCCTCTTTGTCGGGCTGGGGAGCCCACTGCTTGGGAAGGACAGCGCAGGGGCTCTGGTCTCCTGCAGAGGCAAAGTGGTCTATCAACCTCCTGGAACTCAGAGCCATTCGGTTGGCGCTTTTGGAGTTCATCCCGGTACTGGTGTTGAAGCCTGTACGGTCCTGTCGGACAATGCCACGGCTGTGGCCTATGTCAACCGCCAGGGAGGTACCAAGAGCGCCCCTCTAGCCAAGGAGGCTATGAATCTTTGCCAGTGGGCGGAAGTGAACCTGGAGCAGCTTTCAGCGGCCCACATTGCCGGAGTCATGAATGTCAAGGCGGACTTTCTCAGTCGCCATACCTTGGAGCCCGGAGAGTGGCAGGTATCTGCTCAGGCGTTCTTGGACATCACGAAGCGCTGGGGCCAGCCAAGCCTAGATCTGATGGCGTCATCGGCCAATTGCCAAGTGCCGCGCTTTTTCAGCAGAGGACGGGACCCTCGATCCCTGGGAGTAGATGCTCTTCTCCAACAGTGGCCGACACAAGAGCTTCTCTATGTGTTCCCGCCCTGGCCCATGTTGGGCAGGGTGCTAGACCGGGTGGCAAAGCATCCCGCAGGGTAATCCTGGTGGGTCCGGATTGGCCCAGGCGTCCCTGGTATGCGGACTTGATCAGGCTCTCAGTCGACGATCCTCTGCGGCTGTCAGTGGAGCAGGGCCTGTTACATCAGGGTCCCGTGGTGATGGAGGATCCCTCCCCCTTTGGTCTTACGCCTGGCTATTGAGCGGCAGCGTCTGAGGAAGAAGGGCTTCTCAGACAAGGTCATCGCCACTATGCTGAGAGCGAGGAAGCGCTCTACTTCTACTGCTTACGCCAGGGTTTGGCGTATCTTTGCAGCGTGGTGTGAAGCAGGCTCACTTTCTCCCTTCACTGCTCCAATTTCTTCAGTGTTGGCGTTCCTGCAAGAAGGTCTGGAGAAAGGCCTGTCGCTCAGTTCCCTTAAAGTCCAGGTAGCGGCTCTGGCTTGCTTCAGGGGCCGCCTGAAGGGTGCTTCCCTGGCTTCGCAGCCAGATGTGGTGCGCTTTCTCAAGGGAGTTAATCACCTGCGCCCTCCTCTGCACTCAGTGGTGCCTGCGTGGAATCTCAACCTGGTACTAAGAGCATTGCAGAAGCCGCCTTTTGAACCCTTGTCGAGGGCATCTCTGAAAGACCTGACGTTGAAAGCAGTCTTTTTGGTGGCTATCACTTCAGCCAGAAGAGTTTCCGAGCTCCAGGCGCTCTCATGTCGAGAGCCTTTTCTGCAGTTCACTGAGGCAGGAGTGACTATTCGCACAGTGCCTTCCTTCCTGCCCAAGATTGTTTCTCGCTTCCATGTGAATCAGCAGCTCTGTCTCCCTTCCTTTCGTAGGGAGGACTACCCAGAGGAGTACTCTGCTCTTAAATATCTGGATGTGAGACGAGTCATCATCAGATACTTGGAAGTGACCAATGATTTCCGGAAATCGGATCATCTGTTTGTCCTGTTTGCAGGTCCTCGTAAGGGTCTGCAGGCTGCTAAGCCTACAGTGGCAAGATGGGTCAAGGAAGCCATTGCAGCGGCTTATGTGGCCGCGGGGAAGGTGCCGCCTATCCAGCTGAAGGCTCACTCCACGAGGGCTCAGGCGGCCTCGATGGCAGAGGCCGGATCCGTCTCCTTGGAAGAGATATGCAAGGCGGCAACTTGGGCTTCGGCTCATACATTCTCCAAGCATTACCGTTTGACTGTGGCTGCACGGGCGGAGGCCCGGTTTGGAGCTTCAGTGTTGAGGTCAGGGATTTCAATGTCCCGCCCTGGGTGAGTACTGCTTCGGTACATCCCACCAGTCTATGGATTGATCAGCTTGATGATATGGAAGGTAAAATTATGTATAATCATACCTGATAATTTTCTTTCCATTAATCATAGCTGATCAATCCATAGCCCCTCCCAGATATCTGTACTGTTTTATTCTGGTTGCATTTCAGGTTCAAGTTTAGTCTTCAGTTACTTCAGAAAGACTTCGTGTTCAAGTTTTTTCACTTGGATTCTTCAAGAGTTAAGACGAGTTTGTGTTACAGTGAGCTGCTGCATTCCTCTCCCCTCCGTTTTACGGGGCTGGATTGAGACTTAAAATTCTGCCGGCACTCCCTCCCGCTTCGTGCGGCTGTAGGGCAGCTTTGTACCCCTCCCGCTTCGGCGGTGTTAGGGTCAGTCAGCTCCTCCCGCGGTTGCAGGATAAGCCAGATCCCCCCGCATCGGCGGGTGTGGTGTCCCTCCCCCGCTCCGCGGGGATGAGCTGGACGGATTCCCCTCCCCCACTTGTGTGGGGATGAGCTGGGTTAATTCCCCTCCCCCGTTTCGGCGGTGGTGAGCTGGGCAGAGTGTCCCTTCGTGGGTGTAATTCTCTAAGTGCTGAGTCCTGCGGATGGAGCTTTGATATCGACATACTGAGGAGTTTCCGGCAGCACATGACCACATATAGGGAGGCAAAAGTTTGCTCTCTATCTCCACCTGCTGGTAGATGGACACAACCCACCAGTCTATGGATTGATCAGCTATGATTAATGGAAAGAAAATTATCAGGTATGATTATACATAATTTTACCATAGTCTATATGCGAATGCCAGGAGCCTAAGAAATAAGATGCGAGAGTTAGAATATATTGAACTAAATGAAAAATTAGATATAATAGGCATTAAGACCTGGTGGAAGGAGGATAACCAGTGGGACACTGTCATACTAGGGTACAAATTATATCGTAGTGATAGGATAGATCGAATTGGTGGAGGGGTAGCATTGTATATTAACGAGAGCTTTGAATCAATTAGATTGAAAATTTTGCAGGAAACAAAACACTTCTTGGAAATCACTGTGGATTGAAATTCCATGTGTAAAGGGGAAAAGGATAGTGATAGGAGTGTACTACCATCCGCCTGGCCAGGATGAACAGACGGATGCAGAAATGTTAAAGGAAATTAGGGACGCAAACAAACTGGACAACACAATAATAATGGGTGATTTCAATTACATTTACCCAGTCAATATCGGGGTAACATCGGGGCACGCTAGGGCGGTAAAATTCCTTGATGAAATCAAGGACAGCTTTATGGAGCAGCTGGTACAGGAGCCAACAAGAGAAGGAAAAATTCTAGACCTAGTCCATAGTGGAGCGCATGATCTGGTGCGGGAGGTAATGATGTTGGGGCTGCTTGATAACAGTGATCATAATATGATTGGATTTGATACTAGCTTTGAAGTAAATATACATAGGAAATCAAATACATTAGCATTTAACTTTAAAAAAGGAGACTATGATAAAATGAGAACGGTGAAAAAAAAACTTAGAGGAGCGGCTGTGAGGGTCAAAAATTTACATCAGGCATGGATGCTGTTCAAAAACACCATCCTGGAAGCTCAGGCCAAATATATTCCGCGTATTAAAAAAGGAGGACAGAAGACCAGACGACAGCTGACATGGTTAAAAAGTGAGGTGAAGGAAGTGAATTTTATGCGGGGAGACTACCCCATAGAGCCCCCCTGGTATGGTGGTTAACTACCCACATATCAGGGAGGCTTCCTAGAAGGCTGATCCTAACCATCTGAAGGCTATCAATGACCATCTGACTCGTGTGTTAGTGGGGAAAAATATAAACACGTGCCTATACCCTTTTCTACCCCAGGGATTAATTACCACTTTAAATATTGTATAAGAAAGAGATAGGAAAGATAGATTGCAAAGATATATTTTTATTTCTTACCAAGGCAATACAGGGCAATCAGGAACATCATTCTGACCTCAGATCTGACCGACAGCATCTCTGGATAGCATCTGGGACTTCTCCGACCACACCCAGATTGCTCTGCCTTTTATACAATTCTGGGCGTATGCAAACCAATGGGTCTGTATTGACTTCAATGTTAGACTTGTTTACTTCAAACTAGCTGGCCACGAGAAGCTCCACCGGAAAGGCCTCTTCCTCTGTCTTATCTGCTACTTCCCTTTTTCCTTTGCACCTGGCATTATCTTCACAAAAACAAGTTTTTTCTAACTCAGATACAGACACCAGGGAATCCATTTTGTAGCTCAGTTTCCATTTTGATTTCAGATTTTCTTGACCTAACTTTTCTAATTTAGATCATTTAGGCCTCAATCCGGGCTAAAAACTAGGCCATGCTTTTCCAGCATGCTCCTAGCTATGCTAGCCTTCAGATTTCTGACTTGGCCTGTGTCTTTAACAGCCTGAGCTCTGAGATTTAACTCCCCACCCTTCCGGTGGGGGCTTCTAGCTGTACCATAATTATACAGAAGCTATTAGAGCTAAAAGAAAATCCTTCAGAAAATAGAAGAAGGAACCGACTGAAAATAATATGAAACGGCATAAGGAATGTCAAGTCAAATGCAAAGCGCTGATAAGAAAGGCTAAGAGGGACTTCGAAAAAAAGATTGCGTTGGAGGCAAAAACACATAGTGAAATTTTTTTTAGGTATATTAAAAGCAGGAAGCCTGCAATAGAATCGGTTGGACCGCTAGGTGACCGAGGAGTAAAAGGGGCAATCAGGGAAGACAAAGCCATAGCAGAGAGATTAAATGAATTCTTTGCTTCGGTCTTCACCGAGGAAGATTTGGGTGGGATACCGGTGCCAGAAATGGTATTCGAAACTGACGAGTCGGAGAAACTTAACGAATTCTCTGTAAACCTGGAGGATGTAATGAGGCAGTTCTACAAACTGAAGAGTACCAAATCTGGACCGGATGGTATTCATCCCAGAGTACTGATAGAACTGAAAAATGAGCTTGCGGAGCTATTTTTAGAAATATGTAATTTATCCTTAAAATCGAGCGTGGTACCGAAAGATTGGAGGGTGGCCAATGTAACGCGGTTTTTTTTTTAAAAAAGGTTCCAGAGGAGATCCAGGAAATTATAGACCGGTGAGTCTGACGTCGGTGCCGGGCAAAATGGTAGAGACTATTATAAAGAACAAAATTACTGAGCATATTGAAAAGCATGGATTAATGAGACAAAGTCCCCGCCCCGTCCCTGTGGGCTCTGTCCTCATCTGCAGAAGCCTTGAACACTTATGATTTTATATTTTTTTTTTTTAATGGCCGCTGCATAGATAGGCACGATTCCATTAGCTCCGGGAACCTTGCATTGCTTATCTGGCACTTACCCTTGGAAAGGACCCGTTTTTTTAATTACACTAACTTGAATAACTGATCTGAATCACAATCGGGTTATTCCTCGGTCGCTTTCCGGCTGTCTTCCGGATGTTTTGCTCTGCTTGTAACTGGTTTCGCTGGCAGCTCCACCGTTGGTCACCTGCGGCCAGACCTGCTTGAGACAAAATACAATCGACAGACTCCAGATTACCAAGGGGTACCTGCTGCCTGTTTTCGCAGATTATCAGACTCATTGTTGTCCCCAACATCGGTCCTCGTTGCTAATTGTCTGTTAGGCTGTTTAAGCCTGCGCGTTGCTGTGTGCCGCTGCTTCCCCATAGACAGCTGTCTGTGGGAGGAGCGTTGCTTCATGCTGGCTGTCAGTGGGGTCGGATTACATTTACATTCAGAAGAGGAAGTAGGTGGTTCTACGTGAAGGGGATGGTCAGATCACAATATGTTATTGACATTGGGCTCCCCATATTTGCTTTCAACTGTGATTTAATTAGCAACGCATCCTCAAGCCCTTGTTTGGAATCCTGGCATTTTTTGAATACTACAGCTGCTGCTTTCTTATTATTACTCATTTTCTCTCTGTCTGGGATGATAGGTGTAGACGTGTCCTAGATGGTTTAGCACCCTTGCAACCTAAAACAACTTATAAGCTTAACCTTGCCCCATGGTTTTCTCCTGAGTTGAAAACAGTAAAAACGCAGACCCGAAAACTTGAAAGAGCCTGGCGCAAACTGAGAAATGAAAGCATGCTCAACGTGTGGAAATCAAGTCATCGTCGGTACAAATATGCTATCAAGCAAGCCAAACGATCATACTTTTCATCCAAACTTAAGTCTTCAGGCAGAGATGCAAAAAAGCTCCAACGACTCTTGAGTACATTTCTTGATACTAGCGGGATTACTTCGTCAAAAGCTGACCTTCCTTTTGCTGTCGATCTGGCTAAATATTTCAATGAAAAAATCCAATTGCTGCGACAAACATTACCACGTTGCAATACTGCCATTGATGCCTTCCTCAATAGTCTAGATTCTCCACCTGACCAATGCCCGGTTGATCGGTACTGGTCTAACTTTATCACTTTAGCAGTAGATATTGTAGCAAAAGCAGTTACCAAGTTTTCAAAAAAACACTGTGGTCTAGATATATGCCCTAGCTATCTGCTGAGATCGGCAGCTGCATGCTTCATTGCTGCCCTGACCTCCTATTTAAATTTCATGCTCCAGAATGGTATCTTCCCGTCTTTGCATGGAAGCACTCTCCTCGCATCTATTCCCAAGGACCCGAAATTAAAAGCTGATGTCATCTCCAATTATCGCCCAGTGGCATCTATTCCATTACTCATCAAAACAATGGAAAGTATGGTGTACAATCAATTAACTGATTACTTGAATAAATTCAGCATTCTGCATAGCTCTTAATCGGGTTTCCTTCCACAGTACAGTACCAAAACAGTATTAGTTACCCTCCTGATGAATTTTAAGAAATTAATATCTACTGGGAATAAAGTGTTACTACTTCAGTTTGATATGTCCAGTGCTATTGACATGGTGGATCACAATCTCCTACTTCACCTGTTGGATACATTTGGAATAGGCGGTAGTGTGCTTAACTGGATTAAGGGCTTTCTGGCCTTGAGAACGTACAAAGTAAAATCAAAATCAATCATCTCAACACCTTGGAAAGCTTATTGTGGAATGCCCCAAGGCTCACCCTTTTCACCCACTCTTTTCAACATCATGTTGATTCCTCTTGCGAAAGCCTTGTCCAGTCTCGGCCTCAGTCCATTCATCTATGCGGACGATGTGACCATCTATATCCCTTTCAAATCAACACTTGCTGAAATCTCCGATTCCATAGCTGCTAGTTCTAACATCATGGAATCTTGGGCTAAAGCGTTTCAGTTCAAACTCAACAAAGACAAAGCGCAGTGTCTAATCCTTTCGGCCCAGCATAATAAAGTTATTCCAACTACACTCATCACTAAGGATTCTACTCTTCTGATCTCAACAAATCTGAAAATCCTTGATGTCTTGTTAGATAATCACTTGTAACTGGATAACCAAGTTAAACTCATCACAAAAAGAATGTTCCACTCAAAGTGGAAATTGACTACCACCAGCTTTTTAAGAAATCTTTAAAAACATTTTTATTCGCGAAAGCTTACTCAACCAATAGCATTAAGTCCTCACCTTCTTAATATTGACTACACCTGTTTTACCACTGACTGCATCAACCTCGTCATGCACCCTTTATTATCTTCATGTTCTACCCGTTTTTTTGTCTATTTGTATCATTACCCTCATTGAGTTGTAAGCTTATGTAACCCTGTAAGCCAAGTTGTGCCCGCTCTAGTGGGAAAACGTGGGGTATAAATGTACTAAAAATAAATAAAGTCAACCTGGATTTAGTGAAGGGAAATCTTGCCTCACCAATCTGCTACATTTCTTTGAAGGGGTGAACAAACATGTGGATAAAGGTGAGCCAGTTGATATTGTATATCTGGATTTTCAGAAGGCATTTGACAAAGTACCTCATGAAAGGTACTTTCTCCAGAGGAAATTGGAGAGTCATGGGATAGGAGGTAGTGTTTTATTGTGGATTAAAAACTGGCTAAAAGATAGAAAACAGAGAGTAGGGTTAAATGGTCAGTATTCTCAATGGAGAAGGGTAGTTAGTGGGATTCCCTAGGGGTCTGTGCTGGGACCGCTGCTTTTTAACATATTTATAAATGGCCTAGAGATGGGAGTAACTAGTGAGGTAATTAAATTTGCTGATGACACAAAGTTATTAAAAGTTGTTAAATCAAGGGAGGATTGTGAAAAATTTACAAGAGGTCCTTACGAGACTGGGAGACTGGGCAGCCAAATGGCAGATGACATTTAATGTGAGCAAGTGCAAAGTGATGCATGTGGGAAAGAGGAACCCGAATTATAGCTACGTCATACAAGGTTTCAAGTTAGGAGTCACAGACCAAGAAAGGGATCTAGGTGTCGTCGTCGTCTGATACGTTGAAGCCTTCTGCTCAGTGTGCTGCTGCGGCAATGAAAGCAAATAGAATGTTAGGTATTATTAGGAAAGGAATGGAAAACAAAAATGATGATGTTATAATGCCTTTGTATCGCTCCATGGTGCGACCGCACCTTGAATATTGTATTCAGTTCTGGTCACTGCATCTCAAAAAAGATATAGAGGAGCATTTTTGAACGTGGACGACCATCTCTAAGGACGCCCATCTGTAAGGACGGTGCTATGAAGGGGCGGGGAAACCCGTATTATCGAAACAAGATGGGCATCCATCTTTCGTTTCGACAATACGGTTGGGGACGCCCAAATGTCAACATTTAGGTCGACCTTAGAGATGGATGTCCTCAGTTTCCATTTTCGCCGAAAACTGGGGACGCCCATCTCAAAAACGACCAAATCCAAGCCCTTTGGTCGTGGGAGGAGCCAGCATTCGTAGTGCACTGGTCCCCCTCACATGCCAGGACACCAACCGGACACCCTAGGGGGCGCTGCAGTGGACTTCAGAAATTGCTCCCAGGTACATAGCTCCCTTGCCTTGTGTGCTGAGCCCCCCAACCCCCCCCCCCCCAAACCCACTCCCCACAACTGTACACCACTAACATAGCCCTTAGAGATGAAGGGAGGCACCTACATGTGGGTACAGTGGGTTTTGGAGGGCTCCCATTTACCAGCACATGTGTAACAGGTAGGGGGGGGGGCCTGGGTCCGCCTGCCTGAAGTGCACTGCACCCACTACAACTGCTCCAGGGACTTGCATACTGCTGTCATGGAGCTGAGTATGACATTTGAGTCTGGCATAGAGGCTGGAAAAAAATGTTTTTTCATAATTTATTTTTTGGTGGGAGGGGGTTGGTGACCACTGGGGTAGTAAGGGGAGGTCATCCCCGATTACCTCTGGTGGTCATCTGGTAAGTTTGGGCACCTTTTTGAGGCTTGGTCATGAAAAAAAAGGGACCAAGTAAAGTCGACCAAATGCTCGTGAGGGATGCCCTTCTTTTACCATTATCAGCTGAGGACGCCAATCTGTTAACCCCGCCCCGTCCCGCCTTCGGTGTACTGCCGACACGCCCCTGGGAACTTTGGTCGTCCCCGTGATTGTAAGCAGTTGAGGACGCCCGAAATCTGCTTTCGATTATGCCGAATTGGGCAACCCCGAGAGAAGGACGCCCATCCCCCAATTTGTGTCGAAAGATGGGTGTCTTTCCCTTTCGAAATAAGCCTTATAGTGGAATTAGAAAAGGTGCAGAGAAGGGCGACGAAAATGATAAAGGGAATGGGACGACTTCCCTATGAGGAAAGGCTAAAGCAGCTAGGGCTCTTCAGCTTGGAGAAAAGGCGGCTGAGAGGAGATATGATGGAGGTCTGTAAAATAATGAGTGGAGTTGAATGGGTAGATGTGAAGCGTCTGTTTACGCTTTCCAAAAATACTAGGACTAGGGGGCATGCGATGAAACTACAATGTAGTAAATTTACTCCTTCAATTCTTTGAAGGAGTAAACATGTGGACAAAGGGGAGCCGGTTGATATTGTGTATCTGGATTTTCAAAAGGCGTTTGGCAAGGTACCTCATGAAAGGCTACAGAGGAAATTGGAGGGTCATGGGATAGGAGGAAATGTCCTATTGTGGATTAAAAATTGGTTGAAGGATAGGAAACAGAGAGTGGGGTTAAATGGGCAGTATTCACAATGGAGAAGGGTAGTTAGTGGGGTTCCTCAGGGGTCTGTGTTAGGACCGCTGCTTTTTAATATATTTATAAATGATTTAGAGAGAGGAGTAACTAGCGAGGTAATTAAATTTGCAGATGAAACAAAGTTATTCAAAGTCATTAACTTGCGACAGGATTGTGAAAAATTACAGAAGGACCTTACGAGACTGGGTGGCTAAATGGCAGATGACGTTTAATGTGAGCAAGTGCAAGGTGATGCATGTGGGGAAAAAAGAACCCGAATTATAGCTACGTCATGCAAGGTTCCACGTTAGGAGTTACGGACCAAGAAAGGGATCTGGGTGTCGTCGTTGATAATACACTGAAACCTTCTGCTCAGTGTGCAGCTGTGGCTAGGAAAGCGAATAGAATGTTGGGTACTATTAGGAAAGGTATGGAAAACAGGTGTGAGGATGTTATAATGCCATTGTATCGCTCCATGGTGCGACCGCACCTTGAGTATTGTGTTCAATTCTGGTCGCCGCATCTCAAGAAAGATATATAATGGAATTGGAAAAGGTGCAACGAAGGGCGACTAAAATGATAACGGGGATGGGACAACTTGCCTATGAAGAAAGACTAAGGAGGCTAGGGCTTTTCAGCTTGGAGAAGAGGCGGCTGAGGGGAGACATGACAGAGGTCTATAAAATAATGAGTGGAGTGGAACATGTGGATGTGAAGCGTCTGTTCAGGCTTTCCAAAAATACTAGGACTAGGGGGCATGCGATGAAACTACAATGTAGTAAATTTAAAACAAATCAGAGAAGTTTTCTACACCCAACGCATAATTAAACTCTGGAATTCGTTGCCGGAGAACGTGGTGAAGGCGGTTAGCTTAGCAGAGTTTAAAAAGGGGTTTGACGGTTTCCTAAAGGACAAGTCCATAAACTGCTACTAAATGGACTTGGGAAAAATCCACAATTCCAGGAATAACGTATAGAATGTTTGTACGTTTGGGAAGCTTGCCAGGTGCCCTTGGCCTGGATTGGCCGCTGTCGTGGACAGGATGCTGGGCTCAATGGACCCTTGGTCTTTTCCCCATGTGGCATTACTTATGTACTTATGTAAATGAATCGGAGAAAATATTTCTTCACTCAACGTGTAATTAAACTCTGGAATGTGTTGCCAGAGAATGTGGTAAAGGCGGTTAGCTTAGCAGAGTTTTAAAAAGGTTTGGACGGCTTCCTAAAGGAAAAGTCCATAGACCATTATTAAATGGACTTGGGGAAAATCCACTATTTCTGGGATAAGCAGTATAAAATGTTTTGTACTTTTTTGGGGATCTTGCCAGGTATTTGTGACCTGGATTGGCCACTGTTGGAAACAGGGTGCTGGGCTTGATGGACCTTTGGTCTTTCCCAGTATAGCAATACTTATGTAGTTATGGCAGGGGCGTAGCCAGTATGGGGCCACGGGGGCCTCGGCCCCTGTAGATTTGCCCCTAGACCCCCTGCCAATGACCCCCCCCCCCCCAACCGCTGCCCACCTTTGCTGGCGGGGGACCCCAACCCCCGCCAGCCGAGGTCCTCTTCTTCCCAATCCCGCGCAAGGCTTCATTCTAGTCTGACGTCCTGCACGTACAACATGCAGGACGTCAGACTAGAACGAAGCCTTGCGCGGGATTGGGAAGAAGAGGACCTCGGCTCGGTTGGCGGGGGTTGGGGTCCCCCGCCAGCAAAGGTAGGCGGGGGGGGGGGGTTCGTCGGCAATGGGGGGGTCAAAGTTGGTGGGGGGTGTTAGCAATGGTGGGGGGGTAGCAATGGCGGGAGGGGGGGGGGGTCGGTGGCACCGGTGGGGGGGGGCTAAAATGTGCCCCCTCACCTCAGGCTCTGGACCCCCCCCCCCCCCCCCCCCCCCCCCGCCAAAGTCTGGCTACGCCCCTGAGTTGTGGTAATTGCACTTCTCCCTCCTCTCCCGGACCTGTCCCTCAGATCCCTTGTCATGGTTCCCCCCCAAAGTACTTTTTTGAAAAGCAAGTCTTTGGCCTTGCAGCAGCAGCTGTACTCAAAAGGCTGCCTGTGGCCTGCACCGAGCCTTTCCGTCTGACCTGTCACGCTCTTCTAAAAACAAGAAGTTGTGTCAGAAGGGGCAGGATGGGAAAAGGCACAGTTCAGGCCACAGGCAGCCTTTGATTACAGCTGCTGCAGGGCCAAAGACTTGCTTTTCAAATGTATACCAGGTTGGGGGAGGGGGGGGGTGTTTGAGAGGGAGCCGCTGGCAGGCCCAGGAGGGGAGGGAGAGATGCCAGACCATACACGGAGGATGGGAGGGAGGGAGAAGGCGGGCAGCACACTTTTATTAATTGTGATTAATAATTAATTCATTAATTGCAGTGTTAATTGTGATTAACGTGCAGCCCTAGAGAAAATGGCTTCCTTTTCATCTCTATGCGTGTAACACCTAAACAAGCTGAAAGAATTGTGTATTGATAATACCAATCTACTTAACTTTGAGGAAAAGACCTCAAAAGTCCCGGCTTGACAGCAAGTATAACATCTTCAATGTCAGCTTTTGTTGGACTCTGTTTTTATCATCGGTCATAAAAATCTCCAAATAAATTCTTCCTGGGGCACCACTATGTAGCACGGCACTTTTTACTTTCTGATTTCAGGAGTTGTGTCTGGGCTCCATTTGGACTTCCCATTTCCATAGGAGCCAACTTTTCAAAATGATAGGGGGTGCAGTCTTCACCTGGGCAGTGGCAGCGCTACTTATAGGCTGCCTGCAACCTGCACCAGGACTTCTTCCCTAAACAGTCCCACCCCTCAGGCCCCCTGTACTGTGCAAATATAAAGAGATGCAAATTTCAAAAACTGACATATTTCAATCACTATACTATAGGTTAACAAATACAAATAAAACAAAAAATGGAAAATATGATAATATTATTTTATTGAATTAAATACATTTTTTCAGTTAGCTTTCAGAGTCCAAAACCTCTTTCCTCAGGTCAGGACAGTACACTGTTGTTAACAGTATTCTGTTTTGATATGAGAAAGGAGGGTTTGGTCTCCAAACATTAGTCAAAAATGTATTAAAATTAGTCCAGTAAAGATATCACCTAACTTCCATTTTCTGTATTTATTAACACAGCTACCACACTACTTTATCCTAAACTAAAAAATCATTTTTTCCTACCTTTGTGGTCTGGCCGTTTACTGTTTCTAATTGTATTGGTCCCAGTCTCTTGTTTCTTCTTTCCTCGATCTTGAACTCCCCCCCCCCCCCCCCTTTCCATCCAGCATCTGCCCCCTCTCTCTTCCCCCTTTCCTTCCAGCATCTGCCCCCTCTCTTCCCTCTTTCCATCCAGCATCTATTTTCCCCATCCATGTGCAGGTTTCCTCCTCTTTTCCCTTTCCCTTATCTCTGTCAGTATGCATCTCCTTCCTCTTTCTTCACTCCCCTCCATCCATATGCAACTCCTTCCTCTCTCTTCCCTCTCCTCCATCCATGTCCACCATTTTTCCTCTCTCTCCGCCCCTACATCCATGTTCATCTCACTTCCTCTCTTCCCTCCCCTTCATCCATGTCCAGCATTTCTCCTCTCTCCCCTCCATCCATGTGCATCTCCTCCTGTCTTCCCTCCCCTCCATCCATGTCCAGCATTTCTCCTCTCTCCCCGCCATCCATGTGCATTTCCTCCTATCCTCCCTTCCCTCCATCCATGTGCATTTCCTCCTGTCCTCCCTTCCCTCCATCCATGTCCAGCATTTCTCCTCTCCCCTCCATGTGCATCTCCTTCCTGTCTTTCCTCTCCTCCATGCCCAGCATTTCTCCTGCCCTCCCATGCATCCATGTACAGCAACTCTCATCTCTCCCCTGCCCTCCCCTGCATCCATGTCCAGCAACTCTCCTCTCTCCCCTGCCCTCCCCTCCCCTCCATCCTTTCATGTCCAGCAACTCTCCTCTCTCCCCTGCCCTCTCCCCCATCCATATCCAGCAACTCTCCGCCCTCCCCTCCCCTCCATACTACTACTACTTATAATTTCTATAGCACTACAAGGCATATGCAGCGCTGTACACCATACACAAAAAGACAGTCCCTGCTCAAAGAGCTTACAATCTAGAAGATGTATCCATCATTCTGTGTTCACTGCAGTGTGGCACAGGTGAAGAGTTACTCTAATACTCAATAGGAGAAAAACAAACTCTATTGAAATACTCTAACTCTCTCTTTTAAGGTAAGAGAGTTTTTCACCTCATTTGCTTTTTCTCACCAATTGTGAGTTTTTTTTGCTTCTGGGGTTTTTTTCTCTTTGTCCTTCTCAAGAAACCAGTGATATTAACTTACTCCTGATACAACAAGGATAGTATAAATACTTTTGTATTTTTCCTGTTTGGAGATTTGAGGTTTCAACTGTTTGTAATATAATTTAAGTGGAGCTTTTTCCACAATTAAAGGGACACTCACGAACTAATTATATATAGCAAACTCCTTGTAGAGAGTTACAGGTGAAGAGTTAACCATACCACACATTTATACAGAATCCTGTCTGATTTTGCAGGGCACTTTCTCCACATACCATGTTCCAAGACATAAAGCAGCTCTGAGGCTCTGTGAGGAGCAATAAATTCTGTGCTTTTTATTCTGCATTTCATCCTTTTCTCATTTGAGATTGTGTTTCAAAGGAAACACTGTGCATATTTTACTATTTATGGATAGTTTCCTGGTGCAACCACCATTCTTCAAATTATGCTCAGAATACGATGTATAGTCTACAACACAAAGCTCAGGAGCAGCTGATTCCAATAGTAAACGAATAAGGCTTATACCACTCCTATTAATAGTGCAGCACAAAGACACTAACTCTGCCCAGATCCTTGTTAATGTCTGCCCAAACTTCTGAACAGGCTACTTCTTTTCAAAATGCAAAGTGATTTTTCTACATTCTCTGGCTACAAGAACCATAAACTCTTCTTTAGCATTTCAATTAAAATTTTAAAGCCGAGAACAAAAAGTTTTTCTTGCCATTGCACAATCTCCTTTGATTTCTCATCAGTTATGTGTCACAGCATTTTAAGGTTCAAACGACATTTGACCTTTTTAAACATTTGTAACAGCAACCAGAGATAAAACAGAGCACCATTCAGTAGCATAGCCAGAGTTTAATTTTTAGATGGGCCTGGAGGTGGACTGGGTGGGCACAGGCCTCACATTTCCTCTCCACCTGCTACCACCACCCCCCGCCTGCCACCGCCGCTGCATTTCCTCTCCACCTGCTACCCCCCCCCCCCCCCCCCCCCCCCCCCCCCCCACGACCGCCCCCTGCACTGCACCAGGTCAGTTCTGGTCATTTTTACTGACCTGAAGCGCCGTTCTCCCTCCATCACCAGCGATTCCCATAGCCAGCCTTCTGCCAGCGCGTGTCGTCAGAGCCTCTTCTCAGGCGCGTCCTGCCTACTCTGGAACTTCCTGTTTTTCGCAAAGGTGGGACGCAGGAAGTTGCAGAGTAGGCGGGACATGCCTGAGAAGAGGCCCCGACGATGCGCGCTGGCAGAAGGCTGGCTATGGGAATCGCTGGTGCTGGAGGGAGAACGGCACTTCAGGGCAGTAAAAGTGAGCAGACCACGCGGACGGGGAGAGTGGGCAGAAGAGGCTGGGCGGGCCTGGAGCAAAAGTGGCTGGGCCTGGGCCCGTCCAGGCCCACCCATGGCTACGCCCCTGGCACCATTTAATCGGGAAAGACTCAGTGCTGCAGCCTGTTTGAGGGGTATAGGCAGGAGTTCATGGAAAGTACAGCAATATGTAATGAAGACAAGGCAGGAGAAATTTATTATAAACATTAAGACAAATAATAATCATATCTGAGTTAATATACAACTCAAACAAGGAGACAGAGGTTTAGAACCATGGCCATTAACTGAAAAGAAAAAAAATAACCCTAAACATGAGCCCTTAGGACACTGTCTCACTTTCAAAGACACATTTTTTCACGAAATAAGAAGACGACACAAATTAAACTTTTTTCTACCTCCTGTTAGTTTAAAATCTATTACTTTGATAAATGAAAAATAGTCAATTTGAATCTCATACTTACAATTGTTTTTTCCTTAAAGTTTTCTTTTTTTTAATACGAGCAGTGTCCTCCATGTCCAGAGATGCCCCAAGCTCCACCTGCACCCCGAGTTCCAGTTCCAACCCCCCCCCGCCCGACCTCTTCTCCCTCAACAGCCCTCCTTGCCTTCCTGCTGCCCAGCCAGCTCTTAAAACTCATTTTACCTGACTGAAGGGGAGTGAAAGAAGTAGAGCAGGCTCGCCTTCAGCCTTCTCCTTCCCTCTCAGCGTCCCGCCCTTGTGTAAACAGGAAATGAGGGCAGGACGCCGAGAGAGAAGGAGAAGGCTGAAGGTGAGCCTGCTCTGCTCTGCTTCTTTCACTTCTGTTCAGTCAGGTAAAATGAGTTTTAAGCACTGGCTGGGCTGCAGGAAAGCAAGGAGGGCAGGTTTCAAAATATTGGAGGTGCTGGAACACCCACATCACCCACGGAGTCGGCGCCTATGCCCATTTCCATGGTGTATTTCCTTTTCTCTGGGAATTTTACTTGTTTAGCCTCCAGTGATTCCTCTATTATGAGATGATGTGGCCTCTTGGCTTTCTCTCTTGCAGTTCCCAGAAAGCACACAGACCCAACACAAACCACCAGGATACTTTAGTAGTCCAGTCAAGCAGAGGCAACAAACTAGCTGTGTTTATTGTCTGAAAAAATTGTTCAAAAAAAGATTTCCACACACCTCCAGCAAGTCAAAACCAGACACAAGATCCGTCATTGCTCCTCAGTAACATCAACCATGGTGTTCATCATGAGGCTCCTCCGCTGATGGAGGGGCAGGTTAGTGTGGCTCGGCATATCTCTGGCCACCAACTCTCTCCTCCTCCTTTAGTTTGGAAAGTATACACAAACAATTCACGACTGCCCAGTCCACTTCACTCATATTTTATAGACCTATATCATATCTCCCCTCAGCCGTCTCTTCTCTAAACTGCCCTAACTTTTTAAATCTTTCCCCCTAGGGGAGTCATTCCATCCCCTTTTATCATTTTGGTTGCAGTTTTCTGTATCTTTTCTAATTCAGCTGTATCTTTTTTTTTTTTTTGAGACGTAGTGACCAGAATTGTACACAATATTTGAGGAGCCGTACTGAGGAGCTATATAGAGGCATTATGTTATTCTTTGTTTTGTTCTCCATTCCTTTCCTAATAATTCATAACCATTCTATTTGTTTTCTTGGCCGCTTATGCACGCTGAACAGAGAGTTTCAATGTATTATTGACTCCTCGATCCTTTTCCTAGGTGGTGACTCCTAAGGTGGCATCATGTAGTTATAGTTTGGATTACTCCTTCCTTTGGGTATCACTTTGCAAGTGCTTGCATTCAATTTTAAATGTCATACAGGATTATATTTCAGCAGTTTTGAGGTCTTTACACTTATTACACTTATGCTTAGTTTGTAGGGCTCTGTATAATGGGTCACTGCATTATTTGGTAGCACATCTGAAGTCATATCTTCCTTGTACATCTTTACATTCAGCCCAGCAGTCTTTCAGTTGGTTTCCTCACATTTATGCTTGCTATAAACTCATGATCGAGCATTTGCCTATGTCAAGCCTCATTTGGGGAACTGGTTAACCTTAGATTTTCATTTAGAAAGCAACCATTTGAAATTTTATAAAAGGGCACCTGTCGATATTCAGACCAGTATAAAACTTTATAGGAATAGATATTCTTTTAGATTTTAAATCTTATCAAATTACTCTTTATTAACACAATTATTCCATCATTATTTAAAATTCACACTTTTATAGTCCATTTCAGTTGTGTTCAAGATCTTCCAAAGTTCACAACACACCCTCTTAGTGTTTTAATTTTTTGTCCATAGATTCTTTGTACAAACAATTCCTTTCTTGCAGCTCTACACAGTGCTGTGTTTCACCAACGGCGTCCTCAGGAGCTGTCTATTCATCGCATAAGCACAGCGATATATCATTCTAGTTCATCCATTGTGTATAAGGCAACTGCAATGGCTGTGAATATATTATTACACCATAAATCTCGTATCTCTAAATTTAACTTACTAATTTTTATAATTTTCAAAATACTTACAATAAGCAGATTTTACATCCGACTTCTCTTGACACTGTCTGTCAGATAGGAGATCCATTCAATGGATTCATCCCGCACACATCCAGTCAAACAGAAGCAAACAAATGCGTATGCTAATGAATACTCTATGTCCCCTTTAAAACTTTTTTACAAGTCATTCAAAGCAGCTGTGACTAATCGGTCCATTAAGTAAATTACTGTTGCCTGTAGTTAAACTACTTCGGTCCATTCAACACCCTGATTCAACCCATGCGGGAAAAATGTTTTCCAAGTAAATACAATTCTTTGTTCAGTAACTAACAATTTCTGACTCATATCTCCTCCTCTAATCCCCATTTCTATTTTTATTAGGGTAGAAAATCTTAAATCATCTAATGTATGTTTCTTATCTAACCAATGTTTTACTAACGGTGCTTCAACATTTCCTCTCCTGATGTTGCTCAAATGTTCCCCTATTCTAATTTTAACCTTTCTCTTTGTCTGACCCACGTACCACTGCTTGCATGGGCATACAATTACATATACCACTCCTGCTGAATTACAATCTCCTGAATGTTTCAAATGAAAAAAAATTTTCATCATTTGATTATAAATTTTATCTCCTTCCAGAGCCTGTTTACAATAACAGCAATTATGACACTGTTTAAATCCTACCAAAGGGTATCCATTTTTAGTATTTTTGGTAACTGACATCAATTCTCCCAAGTTCTTATTCCTGCGATATGCAAAAATAGGCTGTTCACTAAAAGCAGGGTGAATTTGTACAATATTCCAATAACGTGAGATCGCTTTACGCAACTGCATTGTATGAATAGAGTAAGGGATTGATTTTCTTTTGATTTTGTTTGTCTATGTAACAACCAATGTCTATTAGCATTTTGAGCTCTTTTGTATGCCCTTTTGATCACTTTTTTTGGGTAATTCCTCTGTGAAAATCGTTGTTTCATAATATCTGCATGCACTTGAAAATTTTTTGTTCTGAGCATAATCTCTTCACCCTAAGGAATTGTCCCATAGGTATACTTTCTCTTAATTTTCTCGGATGATAACTACTGAAATGCAACAATGAGTTTTATCAGTTTCCTATATAACAATGTATGAAATGCATTCTCCTCTATGTATATAGATATATCCAAGAAATTTATTGTCTGCATATTTCTTTCCATATTAAACGTGATATTAGGATCACATTGATAGATATATTCTAAAAATTCCGTCAATTGCTGGTTTGTTCCCGTCCAAATCAACAAGACGTCATCAATAAACCGTTTCCAACAAAGGATATATTTTATATACGGAGACAGATATATATACATCTCTTCATACTCTGCCATATATAAACAGGCTATGGTGGGGGCTACAGTAGCCCCCATAGCCACGCCCTTTATTTGTAGATAGAACCTATTTTCGTACCTAAATGTGTTGTTATCAATGATCAATGTGGACATATCTTTAATCAATTGTTGATGAGGTGCAGTTAAAGATGTATTTTCCAGATATTTAATTATTACGTCTTTGGCCCCTTCCCGGGGTATATTAGTATAAAGAGCATTAACATCCAAGGACGCTAAAATTATTGATGAATTAGAGGGAATCTCTATCTGATTCAATATATCTATCAAATGTGTTGAATCTCTTGTATATGATTTTATCTGAGGAACAAACTCTTGTAAATGATAATTCACATATTGAGACAAAGGCTCAAATAATGAGCCTATTCCAGAAACTATTGGACGTCCCGGCGGTTGTGTAAGTGATTTGTGAATTTTAGGAATGAAGTATATAATAGCTGTCCTAGCATGTTCTCTATATAAATACTGTGCTTCTTTTGGAGTAATTATAGAGACTGCAAGGGCTTGAGTTATTAAAACTGCCACTTGTTCCTTGTGTTTATCTCCTGGATCCCCTGATAGTTGTTTATAATATCTGGAATCTCCTAATTGTTTAATAGCTTCTGCATGATACATTGTTTTATCCATCACCACTACCCCACCCCCTTTATCCACTCTACTAATAATTAGGGTGGGGTCGTTAATCAATTGGTTTAATGCTTTCCTTTGTTTCATAGACATATTATGTGTTACTTTTATACATCGATCTTGCTCTAGCTCCTCCAACTCCTTTAATATTAATTATTAGATTGTAAGCTCTTTGAGCAGGGACTGTCTTTCTTCTATGTTTGTGCAGCGCTGCGTATGCCTTGTAGCGCTATAGAAATGCTAAATAGTAGTAGTAATTGTTGAAATGTCGAGATAATTGGGTCACATGACCCTGGGGGATACCATTTCGAGGGATTTCTATATTTTGTCAGAAAATTGACGGGAATGTTGTTCATAATCCTGTTGATCCTCAAAAAACAATTTAACTCGCATTTTCCTAAAGAATCTCATTAAATCCAACCTAGTATTGAATGGATCATGTTGATTAGATGGTACAAACGATAAACCTAAGCGGAGTACTTCAAGTTGATCATTATTTAACTGTTTTGAGGATAAATTATAAATCTCCATTAACGTTTCTTGCCCTGCTTGCGTCCCTTGTTTATTCTTGTATTGTCGGGTGGATCTTGTTCTGCAATTCTTAAAAAATCAGATGGTAATTTATCTTTCCTAACCTCCTGTTCTATGTTTCCACTTGTTAAACCAGACCAGTGTCTGGTTAAATTTAGTGCATAAAGTGAAGTCAGCCTTTTTGTTGTCCTAAATTTATCTGGTTACTTAATCAGTTAGTGGACTGAAAATTGCTGCTAACTAGCTATGTAAGTGCCCTGTCCTCGGTCTGCCCCTAATATAACCAGTTAGGAAATAGCCGGTTAGCAGTGATATTTAGCGGCAGTAACTGGTTAAGTGCCACTGACTACAATTTGCTGGGTTATTCAGTGGGGTTTATCTGGGCAGGAAACCGTTTTGAATTTGGGGGGGGGGGGGGGGGGGTTTAGTACTCTTCAGTGAAAGCTGAAGATCTCTCTCATTCTTCTCATAGAATCAATATGATTTACCAGATTTCCAGTTGGTGGTGTTGGACAGAATCCGATTTCTAATCTATGATAACTAGATGAAGAACAGTCAGTGTGTCAAAAAAAAAAAAAGAACTCCTGATAGCAGAGATGTCCATTATGTTTCTGGAGTAGCAGTATCCACAATAGAGCTGTTTGTAGCTCTTGAGAAAAAGAGTTGGCCACCTCAATATTAAAATGATCAGGTTATTGTTAGAATACATTTCTGATGATCAATACAGCAGTATTTTTATTTACTTATTTATTTTGTTCTGTACCAGTGGAGGTGCCTATGAAAACAGCATAATCCTAAGCACTTATAGGCCCTGTGATAACTTCGTTTTTTAAACATATCTTACTGTCTTTTTTTCCTATAACAGGCTCCCACAGTGTCAAGCCTGACATTTTAATCCGATTTTGGCAAGAAGGATTTGGTAATGATCCTCAGGGATCTGAGGAAAAAGGAAATCTGGCTACTACAAGCACATTTGTGGAATTGCATCAAACAGGTGATCTAGTTTGGATTAAAGCTAGAAATGAACTGATCCAAACAGATCCTACAAGAAAGACAGTTTCTCTGGACCAGGCACAGTGAGAATGAGGTGTTTTAATCATGGTCCCTACTTCTAACCTTTTGTTGTGTGGATAATGCATTTGTTCTATTTCCTTTATTTCTACTTTTCTCCTTCCATTATTTGATTTGCATTTCTTTCTCCTACTCACCCTCACCGTTTCCCCATATCTATATGGCTTTTCCCTTCATTTTCTTTCAACATCTACTGTCTCTCATGCTTTATCAGTTTTTATAATTCTTCTTGTATCTCTCAGTATTTCTGGCCTTTCTCAGGGCTGCTTCAAGATGCTAAACCTTCCTGCCACCTATTCAGCAGCTTGTGAGTTTTATTCTCTGTGAGTTGCACAGTGCTGCCAGTATAAGGCAGGCAGGATTGTTTTACTGTAAGAGGCTGGAGGAAAGTTGGCCCCCACTGGGTTCAACAGGAATAATGAGGAAAGATGGCCAAATTGGTGACTCCAGAAGGAAAGGATATTTGAAGGACCACTCTTACAGCAGTAGAAGGTGGGAGTAAGGCAGAATGACTCAACATGACATTAGCAGAATGGATTGAGGCAGGATGGGATAGAAGATGGGGGAGGGGTGAGGTGTAAGAAATGGTTTAGAGATAGATAGGCCCTGAAAAGAAGCAGCAGGGTGAGGAAAGAGAGGGAGACCATTAGTATCCATGTTGGCAGTCAAGAAGATTTAGAGATGGGAGAGAGGAAGACCCACATTAATAGCACCAGGGTTAAGAGAGGTGGGATTTTATAACAAACGGCATATTCAGTAGTAGTTTTCATTACACAGTCCTTCACACAATTTAAGGGGAGATTAAAGACCTATTTTTTTCATAAAGGTTTTGCATAAGAATTGTGATAGGATAAGGATTAATCTGTGCTTGTTCTCCTTAGGTTTGATGTGTGATTGGGTTCTTTCCTATTTTTTTTAATGGTGATCTTTTCATCCTGTTTATATTTTATACTATCATTGTAAACCACTTTGATAATTTTGAAAAGTGAAATATCAAGTTCTTTTAAGCATATTACCTTAATATTGTAGGACATGGTTCATTTTCAAAACTTCTTAGGATCCTTAACTCCTTCCACCAGGATACTTTACATTTTCAGAGGTCATAAAGTTCCCATCAACTCAGTTTTAGCCAAGTTTTGCTTTTCTTATGCCTTAACTTCAGGTTTTGTAGGAAACTTTACTCCATTCTTCTTACAGGAAGCCAAAGTTACACTGCTGAGCCCACAATAGAGATCCTGAAAATAAAAGAAATTCTTGTCAGTGACCAACTGGAGGGAGGAGAGGAGGATACTGATACCAAGAGTGGTGAGCCAGCAATTCCTTTATAATAAAATCCTTACTATGTGCTGTGGGGCATTTCAAAATTTTCACATAGTGTTTTTGGTTAGTGAATATAATCAGAGTGAAGGGAATCACTGCAGAGACTGGAGGGGAGAATGATGTCCAGAAGCAGCAGATGAGTTCTGGATGGTCTATTTTTGTCTATTTGTGTGCTGTTGCTCACTTACACCTGGCTACAAACAAATGACTTTAAGGAATCCTGTGGGGATATTTGTCTATATATGTCTTAATAGCTGTATAATTTATGTACGTACTTTCAATTTTATCCAACAGATGATGGATTTGGCAATAAGAGAATAAGCATGTGCAGTGGACAGCAGAGTGAGGAATGGAAACACAAAGACCAATTCAGAGACAACCTGGATCCTTCAGCTGACAGTGTGGGAGGTATTAGTAGCGTAAGACCACCTATCATGGAAAAAAATACCCTAAAAGAAGAAAAATCGAATGTATGTACTGAAGAAGAGAGAAATTCCACCAACTGCCCAAATCTCAGACAAAATCAGAGAATCAGCAGAGAGAGACTTTGTCAGAGCACTACATGTGAGGAAATGTTCACTGGGAAGTCAAACCTGAGAGGACAAAAAAAATTTCAAAGACAAGACAAGTCGTTCCAGTGTATAGAGTGTGACAAATCATTTGCATATAAATCAAAGCTTACAATTTGTCAAAAAGTTCCCAAAGAAAGAGAACCATCAAAATGTTCAGTACATAATAAAAACTTCAGTCAGGTATATGACCTGGGAAGACATGAATTAATCAGCATTAGCAAGAAGCAAGTGCATCAAATGCACCTCGATGGAGTGAATCTGTTTCAATGTTTAGTATGTGATAAAAGCTTCACTCAAAAAAATAACTTCAGAATTCATGAAAGAATCCACACTGAAAGCAAACCATATAAATGTTCTGAATGTGATAAAAGCTTCAATCAAAAAGGTAACCTCAGAATTCATGAAAGAATCCACACTGGAGAAAAACCATATATATGTTCTGAATGTGGTAAAAGCTTCAATCAAAAAGGTAACCTCAGAACTCATGAAAGAATCCACATTGGAGGCAAACCATATAAATGTTCTCAATGCAGTAAAAACTTCAATCAAAAATATCAACTCAGAATTCATGAAAGAATCCACACTGGAGAAAACTTATATAAATGTTCTGAATGTGGTAAAAGCTTCATTCAAAAAGGTAACCTCAGAATTCATGAAAGAATCCACACTGGAGAAAAACCATATAAATGTTCTGAATGTGGTAAAAGCTTCAATCAAAAACGTGACCTCAGAGTACATGAAAGACTCCACACTGGAGAATATCTATATAAATGTTCTGAATGTGGTAAAAGCTTCAATCTAAAAAGTAACCTCAGAATTCATGAAAGAATCCACACTGGAGAAAAACCATATAAATGTTTTGAATGTGGTAAAAGCTTCCGGCAGAAGTTTTATCTCAGACTTCATGAAAGAATCCACACTGGAGAAAAACGTCATAAATGTTCTGAATGTGGTAAAAGTTTCAATCAAAAAGGTGAACTCAGAATTCATGAAAGAATCCACATTGGAGAAAAACCATATAAATGTTCTGAATGTGGTAAAAGTTTCAATCAAAAAGGTGAACTCAGAATTCATGAAAGAATCCACACTGGAGAAAAACCATATAAATGTTCTGAATGTGGTAAAAACTTCAATCAAAAAGGTAACCTCAGAACTCATGAAAGAATCCACACTGGAGGCAAACCATATAAATGTTCTGAATGTGATAAAAGCTTCAATCAAAAAGGTGAACTCGGAATTCATGAAAGAATCCACACTGGAGAAAAACCATATAAATGTTCTGAATGTGATCATTGTTTCCACAGCAAATCTGGTCTAAGAAAGCATACAAGAATCCACACTGGACAAAAATGTGCACAAACATGCTAAGGTGCCTTTTTTCTTAGAGGAAAGTTGAGTAAAATTGAAACATCTTTCTGATTTGACTGTAAAATTAGGAACTTGAACAGGAAAGTGTATATAAATATCTAGGTTTGGAGGAAGGAACAACTATCAATGAGTAGTCATTGACAGGAAAAAAATCAGGAAAGAACATTATAGGAGACTAAAACTGATATTGAAGAATGTATTAATATCATGGAGTAAGATACTGACTTTAATCAACTGACCCTTCCTGTACTCTCATTAAGCTTTGGTATTGTAGATTGACTCTTAAAGTCCTTAAAAAACTAGATGTATGAATAAAAAAAACAACTCTATTCCCACGAGATTACCTATAAGAATCAGTGTATGCCTATACTGTGCATTCCTAGTGCTAAAGGAGGAATTGGTCTCATAGAAATAGATTACATCTATCGAGCTACAGTTATAGACCTCTAGGCTTACTTAATGGCATCATCAGATCCCAATGCACAAAAGGTGTTGAAATATGAAACACAACTTCTAGAATCCAGTTCCATTATGAAACGTGGACAAGCATTGAAATGAGTAGAAGAAATAGGTGAGAAACTTATTGGTTCCAAAATGGAAATAAGCAACAGAATTTGCAAAGGAAGAGAAAATACTCTTTAAGAATTGGATCAGCAGGGGCAAAACAACATGTGGCAACTGCATAAGTACAGCGGGAAATACAAAATGTTACTCCAGGAACCATTAGTTGATCAAAACCAAACACATAAATGATTAAGGAGAGATTAATTGAAACCTAAGGATGAGTGATTGATAGCTGCAGCCCAGGACAGCAGATTACACACGTGATGGTTTACAGCAAGCATTGAAAAAAGGGATGCAACAGACATCTGTAGAAATGGTTACTCATCTCGTGGCTGACTGCCAAGTACTGATGGTGGAAAATTTTTATACAGAAAGGCACAACTAGGTGGCATATCTCATCCACGTAAGCATTACAACAGTGTACTAAAAACGCATTGGGATCATAACTTTAAAATAATTGTGGAAAGTGAAGAGGTTATGATCACCTGGGACATCCCTATCCTGAGTGATAAAAAGCTAAATGCAAGAAAATTGGATATAGTGATAAAAGAGAAGAACACAGGAACTGCATTGATTATAGAGGTGTCGGTCTCAGGCAATTACTCAGTGAATTGCATGGAGAGAGGGAAGACCCTCAAGTTCCAAGAGATATTGTCCGAGACCAAGAAAATGTGGCAGAAAGATACAGAAATACTTTCCATTCATGAAAAAATCCACACTGGAGGAGGACAGCTTCACCCTGGTGAAGTACGAAGTACTCCTGTAGCCAGGACCTGCCCACCAGGGGATGCATTGTGAATATGACTTCAAGAACTTTTGCCCAGGCTGGAAGGGTTAGAACAGCTGTTGTAATCATTAGACATGTAGATAGCTGGGTGGCTGGTGGGTATGAGGCTTGCCTGGTCACTTGCCTGCCTGGTATGAAGGTGGTGAACCTCGCATGTCTCCTAGATGGGGAGGAGCCAGCTGTATTGGTACATGTGGGAGGGAGGTTCTGGAAACCAAATTTAAGCTCTTAGGAAAAAAGCTGAAATCCAGATTCTCCAGGGTAGCATTTTCAGAAATGCTTCCCATTCCATGCACAGGACTCAAGAGGCAGGCAGAGCTCCGAAGTCCTAATGTGTGCTTGAGAAGATGGTGCAGGGATGAAAGGATTTAGATTTGTTAGGAACTGGGCAACATTCTCTGAAAGGGGGAGACTGTACTGAAAAGGATGGTGAACTGGGATTGAACCAGGCTTCTGGTGCTAACTTTTAAAGAGGAGAGAGAGCAGCTTTTAAACTAAAATGGTGGGAGAAAGCCAACAGTCGCCCAGGAGCACATGTTTCGGTGTGGAGTATCTTTGAATGATACTATTGAAACAGGATCTTTAGGGAGTCCCAATAGAGAGGTTTTAGTAATGGTGATAGGAAGCCAGGAGTGTCTAATCAAAGAACAGAGTAAAGGATGCAAATTATCCCTATCAACTTCTAAGCAGCTTGTAGATGCTAGGAAAACACACAATTTGAAATGCCTGTATACAACTTCTAACAGCCTAAAAAATAAGATGGGAGAGTTAGAGTATATAGCACTAAATGATGAGGTAGATATAGGCATTTTAGAGGCATGGTGGAAGGAGGGCAATCAATGGGGCATTGTGTTGACAGGGTACAAATTATATCGCAATGATAGAGGGGATCAAATTGGATGGGGGGGGGGTTGTGCTCTATGTTTGAGGGAATTAGGTCAAATAAAACATTCTACATGAAACGGATAGCAGCATGGAATCATTATGGATAGAAATTTAATGCGTGAAGGGAAGGAGTATTCTTGTAGGGCCATACTAATGTCCGCCAGAACAGAAAGGACAGACGAAGAAATGTTTACAGAAATTAGGAAAGCTGGCATTTAATAATGGGTGATTTCATTTACCAACAAAAATATATCTTTCTACCTTATATACAATATGTTTGCAAGCAACTATGGCATCCCCTGGGCAATAAAATTTTCAACAATCAACAATTTTTCAACAAGCTTGGATTTTTTCATAAATATAAATATTCCCCTGAAGCAGCTATATCGTAGCGAAACAGGGCGACCCTGTCGGGACTTTATTGAAGTGTGGAGTACAGTAGACGTGAGGCTGGGTTCATAAAGCAGGATAATTCTTCAGCCAAGATAAGTACTCTTTCCAAGCCTTTCAAATTTAAATTGGATTATTTAAGTCTCCTTTACAAATGTTTGTAGAGCACATGGTTAAGCCAGGTGGCAAAAGAGTTTTGTGGAGTTTTTTTTGAAGACACATGATTGATATGGTTCCCTCATTATACAAAAGGCTTGTCCTTTGACAAAGAGGTGTTTCTGTAATACCTGATGTCTTTTTTTTTCTCCACATTTTTTTGGGATTGTTGAAAATTTTATTGCCCAGGGGATGCCATAGTTGCTTGCAAACATATTGTATATAAGGTAGAAAGATATATTTTTGTTGATAATAGATTCTACCTATTCCGTTGGATTACAGTGATTTCATTTACCCCAATATTGACTGGATATAAGTTCCATCAGTGAGAGAAAATTCCTAGATGTAATAAATGACTTTTTCTTGGAGCAGCTGGCCCAGAAACCGTCAAGAGGTGGAGCTCTTTTTTTGCTCTAGTCCTTCGTGGAGTGTAGGGCATAGCATGAGAGGAAATGGTGTTGGGTCCACTGGGAAACAGTGATCATAACATTATCAAGATTGAGCTACTATCTGGAATGAAGCCACAAAGGAAACCTACTGTACCAGCATTTAATTTTCGAAAGGAAGACTATGATAAAATGAGGAAAATGGTTAAAAAGAAGCTAAAAGGATCAGCTGCAAAGGTTAGGACATTTGTTTTAAAATGCCATCTTGGAAGCCCAGACCAGATGCATTCCACATATTTACAAAGGTGGAAAGAAGAGTAAGCCACAGCAAGTATAGTTAAAAGATAAAGTGAAAAAGGCTACTACAGCCATGAAAAAGAACACAAATGAAGAAAATAAGAGGTAATACAAACACTGTCAAACTAGATGCAAAGCATTGATAAGGCTAAAAGAAAATATGAAGAGAAACTTGCTGCAGAGGCAAAAACTCAAAGTAACAATTTCTTCTAGTACCTCAGAAGCAGAAAGCCTTCAAGGGAATCCATGGAACCGTTAGATCATGAAGGAACAAAAGGGGCACTCAGGGAGGACAGAGCAACTGAAGGAATTATTTGCTTCGGTTTTTATAGAAGAAGATGTAGGAGATCTACCTGTATCAGAAATGGCTTTCAAGGGTGATGATGCAAAGGAAGTGAAGGAAATCTTGGTGAATCTGGAAGGCATACTGAGCCACATAAACAAATTAAAAAGTAGTAAATCCCTGTACCGGATGGCATGCATTCAAAGGTACTGAAAGAACTCAAAAATAAAATTGCTGATCTACTGTTAGTAATCTGTCATTAAAGTCTTCTGTAGTACCTAAAGATTAGAGGGTGGCCAATGTGACGCCGATTTTTAAAAAGGGTTCCAGTGGTGATCGGGAAATTACAGACGGGTAAGCCTGATGTCAATGTCAGGTAAAATGGTGTAAACTTTTTTAAAAATCGGCGTTACATTGGCCACCCTCCAATCTTCCAGTACCACGCTCGATTTTAAGGATAAGTTACATATTTCTAACAATAGCTCCGCAAGCTCATTTTTCAGTTCTATCAGTACTCTGGGATGAATACCATCCGGTCCAGGAGATTTGCTACTCTTCAGTTTGTAGAACTGCCCCATTACATTCTCCAGGTTTACAGAGAATTCATTAAGTTTCTCCGACTCGGCAGCTTCGAATACCATTTCCAGCACCGGTATCCCACCCAAATCTTCCTCGGTGAAGACCGAAGCAAAGAATTCATTTAATCTCTCCACTATGGCTTTGTCTTCCTGTTTCATATTTTCTTCATTTGGGTCCTTTTTACATTTTTTGATGGATGTTGTTTTGGCTCTAATAGCCTCTTTCACTTTACATTTTAACTATGCTGGCTGTCGTTTCCTTTTCTTTCCACCTTTGTTAATACGAGGAATACATCTGGGCTTCCACAATGGTATATTTAAAGAATGTTCATGTCTGATTTAAAAAGACACGGGGATAAGTTTGTCCCCGTCCTCGCTCCATCCCCATTCTGTACCCATGGGCTCTGTACTCATCTACAGAAGCCTTGAACAATTATGATTTTATATTTAAATCTTTTTATTAAAGTATAAAAAGGAACAATATGCTGTGCAACTATTGTGTATAAAAATTGTGTACAAATAGAAAACAATAATAACAGTGAGCAGCTATAATAACCCTCCTCACCACCACCCTCTACCTTCCAACCCCAACAATAGCTGATTTCCACTACCCCAAGGAATCCTAATCCACCCTGTTAAAATGTCCAGGGGTACAAAATACAACTCATTCATTATGCCCTAGAGGGGAGAAATATGCCCTATGAAGCACTGTTACGACTTTTTAACCTGTGGATGAATAAGAAATCATCAACAATCTCGGGATTCAGTTTAGCTCTTCTGTCTTGCACAGATCCCCCATGCAAATTTTGCTAGTTGTGGCTAGCATGCTTGCTTGTTTTTCCCCCAAAATCAAAATATCGTCTGCATCATTCAAACATAAATAACAGTCCGGTCCATTAACAGGCTTCAAAGTAGAAAATGACACAGGGACAAAGTTTGTCCCTATCCTCGTGGACTCTGTCCCCGCTCTGTCCCAGTCCCCGTGTCATTCTCTAATCCTAACCTTTGTGACTGATCCTTTTAGCCTCTTTTTAACCATTTTCCTAATTTTGTCAGTCACCCTTTTGAAAATTAAATGCTGCTACAGTAGATTTCCTTAGTGACTTTGCTCTAGATATCAACTCGGCTTTGATCACGTCATTATTGGTGTTTCCCAACGGATCCAATACCGTTGCCTCTCGTACTGTGCCCTGTTTAAGGGGCCATTATAGGGATAGATTATAAGTTGTGTGTGTTGGGAAGGAATGCAAGTTGGGGAGAGATGAGAAGACTGTAAATGAGAGAGGTTGTAACTGTGCTTGTGTTTTATGCTATGTGAAGTTGTCTTTTGTTTTATGTGACTCAGCCCCTTTGAATATTGGTCTTGTCATTGTGCTTTAATTCTAGATCTATGCTAAGTGGCATGTTTTACATAATATGATAAAGGAGGGGCACTTGAGTTGTTGTGGCTGCCAGTGGAATTGAGTTACCTTTGAAGTGCTATGTCATCAGTATTTATGTACACCAAGGGTGGGTCGGTGTGTGTGTATTTGTGAGGAGGGTGACAGCAGTGGGGGTTTTTTGTATGTACTATGCTTATATTTGCAATTTCCCAAAGGATGTGAATATGTGTTGGTACCACAAGTATTTTGTATTTTGGTATATTCTCCCCTATGTATTTGAGTGAGCTCATAGAAATGTTTTTTTTCAATGCTGTTGGATGTTTTAGGAAATGTTAATACAGATATTGGGAAGGGTTATACTAATAAGAAATCCCTGCTTGCTTTCTTTACAGCAGAATGTAGGCTTCTTACAGATAGTACAGTTGATTTCACCCCAGAATGGAGAGCATTTTTAAAATAATGGTTCAAAAGTGATGGGTTGTGATCCTGTGCCCTAGTCAGACCACTTTTTGCTTACTTTCTCTTTCTAGAGAGTTATAGGTCTTTGTGGGGGAGGCACATCTGAGAAGGCATTGGGGAGGGAGGAAGTAACTGTGAGGCATTATGAGAAAGTTTTAGCTCCCTGGTACAGCAATTCCACTCCTCTTGTTATAGAGCATTTGATAAGGAAACACCTTTAAAAGAAATGAAGCATAAACAGAAATGGATAATAAATGGTTTGACCCTGCTTTATTAGCCAAGGGTGTGACTTTTGTTCACTGCAATATGGGCACCTATGATTTTGGGGTGCTGTCGTTTGGGCACCCAGTGGTGGCATCTAAAAGTCCTTTCCCCACTTCTTCCCTCCGTGGCCTGCACTGACCTTCAGCATCCGGGGGAAAGCAGAGCCCACATCTGCTTGCTGCTGCAGACTCCATGGCACAGAAAGGAGAGCTGCCTCAGGTCAGTATGGGGCAGTGGAGAAAAGACTTTTGGTGCTGCTATTTGGGTGCCTAATTAGCTGAGGAAAAGGGGGTTAGGTTCCTGTGCGACCCTGTTCACTGTACATTTTTGCTGCCTGACACCATAAACTCATCATTTCCTGTACTTTTCTTGTAAAGAACAGCTTATTATATTGTGCATTTTATAAATGTATTTTATACTCACACAAAGCTCTATAAATATCTTCATCCTCATGGGAACAAACTTTCTTTTGCACTACACTGTGTGTGGCCATGAATAAGTGAAAATGCCCTTTGAATAGCAAAAATGGGTTACACTTGGTTAGGAGGCGGGGCTAGTGCTGGGCAGACTTCTATGGTCTGTGCCCTGAAAATGGCAGATACAAATCAAGGTCAGGTATACACATAAACTCATATGTGCTACTTTATCTTGTTGGGCAGACTGGATGGACCATACAGGTCTTTTTCTGCCATCACCTACTATGTTACTATCCTGCTTATTTTTGAAGGAGATGGCCGGCCAACTTCCGACACGAATCAAACCCGGCCAAATCGGTATAATCGAAAGCCGATTTTGGCTGGCTTCAGCTGCTTTCCGTCGCAGGGCCAGCCAAAGTTAAAGGGGGCGTGTCGTCGGTACAGAAGGCGGAACGGGGGTGTGGTTATATGGAAAAAAGAAGGCCGGCTCTGACAAGCACTTGGCCGGCTTCACTTGATCCATTTATTTTTAGGACCAAGCCTCCAAAAAGTGCCCCAACTGACCAGATGACCACCGGTGGGAATTGGGGATCACCTCCCCGTACTTCCCCAGTGGTTACCAACCCCCTCCAACCCCCCCCCAAAAAAATTAAAAAATCATTTTTTTGCCAGCCTCTAATGTCATACCCAGCTCCATGACAGCACTATGCAGGTCCCTGGAGCAGTTTTTAGTGGGTGCAGTGCACTTCAGGTAGGTGGACCCAGGCCCATCCCCCCCTACCTGTTACACTTGTGGTAAATGGGAGCTCTCCAACCCCCCCCCCCCCCCAAACCCACTGTACCCACATATAGGTGCCTCTCTTCATCCCTAAGGGCTATGGTAGTGGTGTACAGTTGTGGGGAATGGGTTTTTTGGGGGGGGGATTTGGGGGGCTCAGCACACAAGGTAAGGGAGGTATGCACCTGGGAGCAATTTTTGAAGTCCACTGCAGTGCCCCCTAGGTGCCCGGTTGGTGTCCTGGAATGTGAGGGGGCCAGTGCACTACAAATGCTGGCTCCTCCCATAACCAAATGCCTTGGATTTGGCCGGGTTTGAGATCGCCGCCATTAGTTTCCATTATCGCTGAAAACCAATGCCGGCCATCTCTAAAGCCGGCCCAAATGTTGAGATTTGGCCGGCTCCGACCGTATTATCGAAACGAAAGATGGCTGGCTATCTTTCGATAATACGGTCGGGACGCCGCTTTTCGGGGCCGGCCATTTGATTATGCCCCTCCACCTTACTTTATTGACTGTGAATAAGCGAATGCAGTTAGTGAGAATGGACTGTATAGGAAAATGTGTTAATTGGCTAGGTGAGATTTTTATTCCGCTGCTGTGGAGAAGACTGCTAATAAGTCTTGAGAGGCTGATGGCTTTATATATATAAATTTTCCTAACTATGAAAATTACTTTACAAGCTTGCTATAATATAATTTCTCTCAAAATATGTATATATATATATATATACACATACACACAGTGCAGTCCGCTCAAGTGCAAGGGTGTGGGCCCAAAGAAATGCATGCAGTTAACCGGAGCTTGCACTTAACCGTTGTGACCCAAAGAAGCTTGACATCTGATAAACATATGTACAGTACTGGTTATTATACGTACAGTGTACAGAGGACTATGACTGAATTTCGTCAGCATGTGCCTCGCGGCTCATTTCATCATCTGTTTCATCAACAGCCGTTGCTTGCGTGTAGGTGCATATCTGGACATCAGTGCTGTCGTCAGCTGTTTGTAGATCATAATCAACAGCTACGTAGTGATGAAACTCCTCTTCAGTAACACCGGCTGAGATGTCAATAGCCTGTTCATCTGACGCGTTTGCAACAGCTGCATCTGTTTCGTCCCTCTCCACATCCCTAACAAAGCTTGCCCACTTGTAGCAGTTCACAATGGTTGCCTGTGTAATATGATTCCAGGCTTCTTTCTGCATATGTAGGGAATCCAACAGTGATAGATTAGGAGCCAGTTCAACAGCATGTTTATCCTTGCCAGTCTGGTCATCCATAACGCTCATCAGACAACGTAGCACAAGAGCCCGATAATGTTGTTTGAAATTGGCTATTATGCCCTGATCCATAGGTTGGATCAGAGAGGTAGTGTTTGGTGGCAGGAAGACCACCTTGACGTTAGACAGCCTGTCATCACTGTGTGTAGCACAATTATCACAAAGCAACAAAATCTGACGCCTTTGTGCCCGCATTCTAGTGTCTAACTTCTTTAGCCACTGCTTCCAAATTTCCCCAGTCATCCATGAATTTTCGTTAGCCTCGTATGACACAGGAAGTCGCTTAACTTTCTTGAAGCAACGGGGCTGTTTGCTCTTTCCAATGACGAGGGGTTCCAACTTCTCACTCCCATCCATATCGCAGCAAAGGAGGATTGTCAGTCGGTCCTTCGACGTTTTACCTTCAGTAGTTTCGGCTTGTTTGAATGCAAGTGTTCCATCAGGAATCGCTCGCCAGTAGAGACCATTTTCGTCAGCATTGAAAATGTCACGAGGTGCAAACTCGTTCAAGATGGTAGGAAGAACTGAAACAACCCAATTTCAGCACCAAAGTCATCAGCGTCTTGTTTTTCACCATGCTGTTTCTTGAATTTTATGTTGTTCCTCTCCTTCCACCTTTCCAACCATCCAACAGTAGCTTTGAATTCAGTTAGTCCAAGACTTTCAGCTAGCTGATTAGCTTTCTCCAGAATTTTTTAAGAACTTCTATTCGTTCAGCCAGTGTTAGTCTTACAGTTGCATGACGACGACGACTCCAGTGTACACTCTTAACAACATTCTTTCGTTTCTTCTGCCTGTGGCAATTAACCAACGAGATTTCAAATTTACTGCCCCTTTGTCACGCGCCAATCGGCTTTCATATTCCACACTTGTGCTTATGCAGAGTCTTTCCTGCAGAGGAGCGGTCTTAAACCATGCATATAAGTGAATCTTGCACTTATCAGTGGTGCGCTAAACCGAAGTTTGTCCCCATAGAAATTGATGGTACCAAAAACGGGACCGAAGTACGGCATGCAGTTAAACAGAGCATGCGCTTATCCACCGTGCACTTAATTGGAGTGCACTGTATGTGTGTGTGTATGTATATATATATATATATATATATATATATATATATATATACACACACATACAGTGCAATCTGCTTAAGTGCAGGGGTCTGGGACCGAAGAAATACAGGCAGTTAACAGGAGCATGCGCTTAACTGTTGTGATCCAAAGAAGCTTGACATCTGATAAACATATGAACAGTACTGTTTATTAAATGTACACTATACAGTCTCCCTTATCTGACATTTGGCTTTCTTGAAATAATCAGTGATAGTCCTCTGTACACTACGGTGTCTTTGAGTTTCATAGACTAAGTCTGCCAGACGGTAAAATCTGTCACAGCACTGACATCCAGTGTTCTCCAGATAGGCCCGAATGGTGCCGAGCCTCTCCAGCGCTGTAGCAAAAGCGGCAGGAGGTTGTTGAACTAGGTCAGCATGTGCCTCGCTGCTCGTTTGATCATCTTCATCATCAGCCGTTGCCTGCGTGTAGGCGCATATCTCGGCATCCGTGCTGTCGCCGGCTGTCTGTAGACTGCAATCGACAGCTACGTATCGATGGAACTGCTCTTCGGTAACACCGGCTGGGATGTCAGTAGCCTGTTGATCTGCCGTGTTGGCAATGGCTGCATCTGTTTGGTCTCTCTCCACATCCTTGACAAAGCGTGCCCGCTTGTAGCATTTGACAATGGTTGCCTGTGTGACACGATTCCAGGCTTCTTTATGCAGGTGTAGGGAATCCAACAGGGACAGACTACGAGCCAGTTCAACAGCACGTTTATTATCAGCAGTCTCTCCGTCCATAAGGCTCATCAGATGACGTAGCAGAAGAGCACGACAATGTGTTTTGAAATTGGCTATTAAGCCCTTATCCAATGGTTGGATCAGAGAGGTAGTGTTTGGCGGCAGGAAGAGCAGCTTAACGTGAGACAGCCTGACAGCACTGTGTGCAGCAAAATCGGACACTTTTGTGCCCGCATTCTGGTGTCTAATTCCTTGAGCCACTGCTTCCAAATGTCCCCAGTCATCCATGAATTGGTGTTCACCTGGTATGACACAGGAAGCCGCTTCACATTCTTGAAGCAACGGGGCTTTTTGCTCTTTCCGATGGCGAGGGGTTCCAACTTCTCACCCCCATCCATATTGCAGCAGAGGAGGATGGTCAGTCGTTTCTTCGATGCTTTACTCCCCGTAGTTTTGGCCTGCTTGAATGCAAGTGTGCCATCGGAAATGGCTCGCCAGTAGAGGCCGGTTTCGTCGGCGTTGAAAATGTCACGAGGTGCGAACTCATTCAGGATGGAAGGAAGAACCGACACCACCCAATTTTCAACCCCCGAGTCATCAGCATCTTGTCTCTCACCATGCTGCTTCTTGAATTTAATGTTGTTCCTTTGTTTCCATCTTTCCAGCCACCCAACAGTGGCTTTGAACTCAGTTAGCCCAAGACAGCCAGCTAGCTGACTAGCTTTTTCCATAAGCAGCGGACCACTTATAGGAAAGTATCTGTCTGGTCCTGACTTGTGAAAACCACCGAAGGAGAGCATCTTCAACCTCCTCAGCTTTTCCTGCCCGCTTACGTTTCCGTTGTGGATTTCTATTGTTTCATCAGTCTCCAAGAAGCTGGTCTTTCCGCTTCGAGATACGCGAAATTTGACTGGGGTTCACGCCATATCCTCGAGCAATAGATGCGAGAAAATAGCTGCTTTAAATAAAGGAATAACCCCGTAACAGAGTTGTTTGAGAATCAGGAAAGGTGGAGCAGCGGATACAAACAAAAGAAGGGGGGGCTGTGGCTCAGCATGGACAGAGAGAGCATGAGCACACGTTGCCAAACCTTGCAAATCAAAGCGCAGTAAGGGACCAGAGTCCTTTAATGTTTGAAGACAAATTGCAGCCAGCGGAGCACAGTCAGGAGAAAGGACCCGTTGGTGAAAGTTGGCTGTCTCAGGGAAGATTAGAGGTGGATATCTGGGAGATGGCGGAGGAAGACCCGAGAACGCAAAAGCAGCTGCAATTCAGAAGTACAGGTACAGGCATGAACGGGAAGGTGGTGCCTGTACGCAAAGGAGGAGACGCGTCATTGCAGGAGGCGGAGTAACAGTGTGCAAGTGGAGTGAGTATGGAGTGGCGAGACCCAGGAGAAGAATCGGGGTCAGTGGGAATTGAATGCGGGTAGAGATCCAGAGAAAAAGAAAGTGAGAGCGCAGGAGAGACGCGAGACGCTGCGTGTGAGAACAAGGAGGAAGTGGTGAGCTTTGTTGATGTCATGCGTGGACGACTAGGACGGGAGGTGCAAGATGATGAGACAGAGCAGGGGAGTCGTGCCGGCCATAGTACAGCACAGTCGAGTGAGGGAGTGCAGGGGTGCAGCCTAGAAGGACGAGTATTGCCGGATAACGACGGAGTACGTGGGAAACGTGAACGACCCCGTAGGACACAGACTGATGGTGGAGAACGGGGGAGTGACGAAGGGCAGAAGACAGCAGCATGGCTGGCTGCTGCAGCGCATGGGAAGAGTATGGAACATGAGACTGTGAGAGGGGATGAGGGAGAAGGGCGGAGGGTGAAAGGATGGGGACAGAAGGGGAACGGGTGGAAGAGGGGAGGGAAGGTGGGATGGGGAGGGGGTGCCAGCAGGGTGGGAGGGTAGGGGAGGGGGGAGAAAGGACGTTTGCACAGGTAGTGGGGGGGTGGGAGACAGGGGGGAGGGGGGTGGAGGGCGGCGGGCTGGAGGGGAGTGGGGGGGGCAGATGGGGAAAAGGAGGAATGTGGTACAGTTGAGGTGGGTGGGGAAGGGAAGTGCTCCATCATGGGGAGACGTGTTAAAGAAAGTGTTTCAGTTGGGGTTTATCCCTGAAGACTTGTTTGCCTGTATCCACCCGGTAAATGGGATGGATTATGATGTTAGCTTTCTCACTATGAGGGGACTGGAGGAGTTTTGAAGCAGATACGAGAAACGGAAGGGAGGCAGGGAGTGGGAAGGTTTCCGGGCCATTCCAGTCAGCAGGCAAGAGGAGGTTAAAATTACAATTTTGGTGAGAAATGAGTCATTGGAGGTGGCAGACTTTGGATACTGGTTGAGTCGCCACGTGGAAGTTATCAGTCCTTTATGGAAGATACCAGATCCCAGTAGAGTGTGGGCAGCAGCAGGGGAGCCACAGTGAGGTTGAGACGGGAGGGAGAAATTACCAGGCATATCCCAGCAGTGGCGTATATAGGCTGTGACAGAGTTCAATGCTTTTACAAGGGCCAGCCACACCAATGCTTCCGGTGTGGCTCTTTCCGCCACCTGGTGATGAATTGTAACATCAGACGCTGTATGAAGTGCGGGAGTACAGAACATGAGGTTGGACAATGCAATACCATCAGGTGTAACCTCTGTGGAGAATTGGGACATCCGTACAGTAGATGCCCAAGGGCAGCACATAGGAGAGGAGGAAGAGGGGAGGGAGGAAGGGGGAAATGGAGGTGGGGAGGAGGAAGGAGAGAGGGAAGAGAGAGGGGGTGAGGAGCAGGGAGAGGAGGGAGGGGAGGGCAGGGTGTGGGGAGGGGGAGATAGAGGGGGGTAGGAGATGGTCAAAGGGAAGCGGAGGAAGGGAGGGAAAGGCCAGGAAGGAGTAGGAATGGGGAAGCAGAGGGAGGAGGGGGTAGGGAGAGGAAGGATGGGAAGGGGAGGAAGGGAGGAGAAGAGAGGGGGCAGCCAAGGGATGGAGGAAAGGGAGGAGGGGGAGTAGAGGGTGTTCGGAGAAGTCATGGAGGTGGATGGAGCACAGGTGGGGGAAGCAGAGCCGGGAGGGGGGAATACAGATGGATGGGTGGCAAAGAGAGAAGGGCCAGAGAGAGGGAAAGAAGGACAGAAGAGGAGGAAGAAATGATCATGGCAGAGGGGACATGGACGGTGGCCACAATAAATGTGGCAAGCGTACGTACAGAAAAAGCTAGGATGCTGGTGTATGAACAAATTGAGAAAGGAACGGGCGGACTGCATTTTGCTTCAGGAAACTAGGGTCAAAACATTGGAAGGTTTGAATAAGGCAAAGAGGGAATGGAGATGGGGACATTCAATATGGGTGCTGGCTAGGGAGGAATATGGGGGGATGGCGGTTCTATTCAAGGTGAAGGAGGTAGAGATAGAGGGGGTTGTGGTGTTAAGGGGTGGTAGATGGGGAGATTCGGGGACGGAGAGTGAGGATAATAAATATACACGGGCCGCAAAAGAAACGGGACAGGAAAGTGTTGCTGCAGCAAATCAAGCTGTTTTTATATACGGACAGGCAAGTAGTGTGGGGGGGGGGGATTTAATATGATAGGGAGGGTGGAGGATAGTGGGCAAGAGCGAGGAGTGTGGGGTATGATGGCTGTTTGTTGGAGAAGGTAATTGGGGGGGAGGGGGAGGACAGTTTACATTTAGGAGGGGTTTATGTAGAAGTCGGATTGACAGGATAATTGTTAAAGAAGGAGAGGGTGGGGGAAGTTGAGACAGAAGGAGGTAGATTTTTCGGATCATTGTTTTCTATGGGTAGAAGTGGGTGCCACAGAAGGAGGGGAACTGGGCCGAGGGATGTGGAGGATGAAAATAGAGTGGATGGAAGAGGAGGAGGAGAAAGAAGAGTTTCGGAGGTTCTGGGAGGATCAACTTACAGTAAGAGAGGGTTATGAGTGGTGGGAGGAAATCAAGAAGAGAATTAAACGGTTCACCCAGAGAAGGGAGGGGTGGAAGAGGAGAGAAAGGACAAAGTTAGACGAAGCGTTGAGGAGATGAAGAGATAGGTTGGTGGAAAAGGGGGGCGAGGAGGAGGAAGTAGAGCAGTTAGAGATACAGATGAGGAAAGTGAGAGGGAATAGGTGGGAATCGTTAAAGTATGAACGTGATTGTGGGGTGGTGTTTTCGCCAAATGTTTTCGAAAATTATAAGGTGAAACAGGTGGGGAGATGGATGGGGGCGGTGAAGAATGAGGAGGGAGGGAGAGAGGTAACAAAGGAGGGAATTATGCGGGTGGTGGAAGGGTGTTATAAGACTTATTTTGATAGGAGGGAGGAGGGTGGGAGGTGGGAAGGATATGTGCAAGGCATGCCAGAGGAGGAAGGGGTGGGGGACGAAGAGGACATGGATCAGGAAGAGTGGACCGAGGAGGAAGTTAGAGTGGCAGTAAGGGGAATAAGAAAGAAGAAGGCGCCAGGGCCAGATGGCATTCCAGCCGAATTCTATCAGGCTTTTGAAAGGGGGGTAGTGCCAGTATTAGTAGAGGTATTTCGGGAGGGGGAGGTTAGGGGGAGACTGCCGCACTCTATGGCAGAAGCAGGTCTCATCCTGTTGAGTAAGAGTAAGGAGAAGGAAGATCTGGGGAATTGGAGGCCGATATCGCTTCTAAATGTGGACCGAAAGATATTGGCGAGTATGGTGGTGGAAAAGCTGACGGGGTAATGGGGAGGGTGTTATGTAGGGCACAGAAAGGAGGGGCGGGGGTGGAGGCGGCGTTGACGGTGAGGGAGGTGGTGGAGGTGGGGAGGGGTAGAAAGGGAGGGGTGGTGAAAGTGATAGCGTTAGACCAAGCGATGGCTTATGACAGGGTACAGAGGGAGTATGTATGGACAGTAATGGAGAAGGTATGGGTGGCATGGGTAAAGAGGATGTATGATGGAGCGGTGTGTTACCCCATGGTTAATGGGTGGAGGGGGGAAGGGGAGATGAGAACAGGGATCAGACAAGGGTGCCCATTAAGTCCGTTGGTTTATGTGATGGCCATCAATCCGCTGGTCAGAAGGTTGAATAAAGGGGAAGAGGGAGGGAGGCAAAAATTAGCAGGGGTGGGTTTGGGGGCAGGGGGAGAGGGTGAGTGGTAGCGTATATAGATGATTTGACGGTGATGGTCCAGGGGAGAGAGGAAGAGAGGTGGGTGGAAAGGGAATTAGGCAAGTATGTAGAGGCAACAGGGGCAAAGATAAATTGGGGAAATTGTCACACGGTGCAAGTGGGGGAAGGGAAAGGGTGGGATAAAGAGGGGGAGGGGATGCCGGAGGCAGAAGAGGAGGTTAAAATTTTAGGAGTGGTGTTTGGGGAAAAGAGGTATGGCGAGAGGAATTGGGAGAGGGTGGTGGGGAAGGCCAGTGAAGTAGCAGAGAAGTGGAAAGGATGGAGGGTCATGTATAGGGAAAAGGTGAAGCTCATTAAAACATACATAGTGCCGTTGTTTTTGTGGGTGGCACAGGTGTGTTGGTTATCTGACAAAATGCAGGCAAGGGTGTCGGTGGTGTTTTTTCGGGGTTTGTGGGGAAATAGATTAAATCCGGTAAGGCGAGAGGTGGTTTGTAGGGAATGGGGTTAAGGGGGTGTGGGGATGGTATATCCAGTGTTAGTGTTTAGAAGTTTGTTTTTGCAAACTAATTTGGGGGGTTTGGTGAAGGAAGGGAAGAGTGGCTGGGCGGAGAGTTTGAGGGAGGGGGGTTTGGGAGCAGTGGGTCAGGGGGGAGTTAGGGAGAGGAAAGAGAGGGTGGGGCAGGAATATCAGAAAGGGGTGATAAAAGTGGTACAAAAGTGGGGGGGGGGGGGTGACTGGACAGGAGATAAAAGAAGGGAAGAGGAGAGGGAATGGATGGAGAGGGTGAGGGAGCAGGAGTGGCCGGGGAATATTCTGGGACAGGAGGGCTCATCACAAGGGATACAACATGGGTTGCGCAACCTGACGTCAGGGAGGTTGCCCCGAAAGTTGGAAGTCGTTGGGTGGCTGGCCCTGCACGGGAGATTGTTTGTACGGGCAAACATCAAATGGCGCAGCAGGGCGGATAGAGATTGTCCCAGACCAGGTTGTGCGGGAAGGGAAGAGACGGTGGCGCATCTGGTCAGAGAGTGTCCGTTTGCGCAGAAAGTTGGGAAGGTGGTGGGTAGAGTGTTGGGGGTGAAGGGTATAGACAAATGGAGTGATAAAGATTGGGCATGGGGGGTAGGAAAGGGGATAAGAGTACGCTTTATGTGATTGGGATGATTGTGTTGGGGAGCCTCTGGGGGTCCAGGTGTCACTTCCATCTTTTTCAGGTGGAGAAAGCTGAAGAGCAGGTGGCCTGGCAGGCCATAAAAATGGTGTACCAGGTGGCAGCATGGGAATGATTGCGGGTGGGGAAAGGAGTGTGGGAACGAAGGTGGCAAGGGGTAAAGTTGAGACCACCATGAGGGGTAGCAAGGAGCTGTAATGTATTAGTTTAGGGGGAGAGAAGGGGAATGTTTTTGTAGTTGTATTTGATGCCAGTTTCTTAATAAACTATCCAGCTCAGTTGGGACCAGAAGGCCGGAGAGAGAGGAGGTGTGGAAGGAGCTGTGCTTGGAGGACTGACAGTAGCCCAGAGAAGGAAGCAGGCGTTGGGCTTGGAGTGGAACTGAGGCCCGGGCCGTGAGGCCTAGCAGGCTCATGGTGGAGGCCTGCAGGATGGAGAAGGACCAGGGGCTCCAGCTAACCAGGGACCCCAGTGTGGTTCTAGAGCGTTGGGAGGCCAGAAGCGGAAAACTGGATGGCAGTGAGAAGAGGAGAGGAGCAGTTGGGGAGGACAAGGGGGGAACAGAAGGAATGTGGTTCAATTGAAGTGGGTGGGTAGAGGGAGTGCTCCGTCAAGGGGAGAAGTTTTGAAGCGGGTGTTTAATTTGGGCTTTATCCCAGAAGATTTATTTGCCTGCATCCATCCCATAAATGGGATGGAATATGATGTAAGTTTCCTCACAATACGAGGATTGGAGGAATTCTGGACTCGATATGAGACCAGAAAGGGTAGTCAGGAGTGGGAAGGTTTTCAGGTCATTCCGGTGAGTAAAGGTCACAATTTTGGTCCGCAATGAATCTGGAGGTGGTGGATTTGGCATATTGGTTAGGCAGATATGCCGAGGTCATCAGCCCTTTGCAGAAGATTCCGGACCCCAGTAGGGTGTGGCCGGGGGCCTCGGAGGCAATGGTAAGGTTGAGACGGGAGGGGGAAGTCCCTAGGCACATCCCGGTGGCAGCCTATAATGGGAGAGACAGGGTACAATGTTTTTACAAAGGTCAGCCACATTAATGCTTTCGTTGTGGGTCTTTTCGCCACCTGTCTGAGTTGTACAATCCGAAACTGCATGAAATGTGGGAGTAAAGACCATGATACAGGGCAGTGTCAGACCATTAGGTGTAACTTATGTGGGGAGTTGGGGCATCCTTTCAGCCGATGTCCAAGGGCAGCTCATGGGGGGGGGGGGAGGATGAGAGGGGAGGGAGAAGAGGAGCACGGGGACCAGGGAAGGGGGGAGGTAGAGGAGGAGGACAGGTTTCGGGGGAGGGACGGTGGGGGTGAGGAGCAGGAAGGGCGGAGGGAGGAGGAGGGGTCAGAGAGAGAGGGTATGAGGGAAACAGAAGAGGGGTGGGAAAGGGTGTCGGGGAAACGAAGGAAGGTTGGGGGAGGAAAGGTAGAGAAGGGCATAAGGAAGCAGCGGGGGATGGAGGGGGAGGCAAGGGGAGAGGGGATCAAGGGGTGGGAGGGTGTAGAGGTGGGGAGGGAGGGCAGAGGGGGAAGGAGAGGGAGAGTGGGGCAGAGGGGGGTGGTGGAGGAAGAGATGGAAGTGGAGGGAGGACAGGAAGGAGGAGGGGTGGGGGGAGGAGCAGAGAGGGGGAGAAGGGGAGGTGAGGGATGAAGGGGGGGAGGGAGGAGAAGGAAGGGGGACTTGGACAGAAGGATGGGTGGCGAAGAGAGAGGGGCAAGAGAGAGGGAAAGAAGGGGAGAAGAGGAGGAAAACCTGGCAATGGCAGAAGGTACGTGGACAGTGGCCACGTTAAAGTGGCAAGTGTACGAACGGAGAAGGCACGGATGTTGGCATATGAGCAGTTGGGGAGAGAAAAAGTGGATTGTATATTGTTACAGGAAACCAGGGTAAAGACAGTAGAAGGTTTAAATGGGACAAAAAGGGAATGGAGATGGGGGCATTCGGTCTTGAGTTTAGCTAGGGAGGAGTATGGGGGGATGGTGGTATTATTTAGAACAAGGGAAGTAGAGTTAGAGAGGGTGGTGGAATTAAGGGGAGGGAGAGGTATGGTGGTAGACGGGAAGATTCGGGGAAGGAGAGCACAGATAATATACATGGGCCACAAAAGAAAAGGGATAGGAAACAGTTGATACAACAAATAAAGCCGTATTTATATACGGAGCGGCAGGTAGTGTGTGTGTGTGGGGGGGGGATTTAACATGATAGGGAAGGTGCAGGATAGTGGGGCGAGGGCGAGGAGTGTGGGGTAGTTGCAAAAAATTGATTAAGGAAGCCGGGTTACAAGATTTGGGGGGAGGGGAGGGCGGACAGTTTACATTTCGAGGAGGGTTTTGTAGGAGCAGGATTAATCGAATTATTGTGAAGGAGAGAGAGGGTTGTAGGAAGTTGAGGCAGAAGGAGGTGGATTTCTCTGACCACTGCATGTTGTGGGTGGAAGTGGGGAGAACAGAAGGGGGGGGGGGAGAGGGGAAGAGGGATGTGGAGGATGAAGACAGAGTGGGTGGAGGAGGAGAAGGGTAGAGAGGAGTTTCGTAGGTTCTGGGAGGATCAACTGACAGTACGGGAGGGTTTTGATTCCTGGGTGGAGTGGTGGGAGGAGGTGAAGAAGAGGATTAAACGGTTTGCCCAAAGAAAGCGGAGAGATAGGTTGGTGGAGAGGGGGGGAGAGGAGGAGGAGGTGGAGGAGTTAGACAGACAGATAGGAAAGGTGCACGGGGATAGATGGGAATCTTTAAAGTATGAGCAGGACTGTGGGGTGTTGTTTTCTCCAAATGTGTTTGAAAATTATAGGGTAAAAGAAGCAGGAAGATGGATGGGTGCGGTCAAGAATGAGGAAGGGGGAAGAGATGTGACGGAGGGGATTATGGGGGCGGTGGAAGCATACTATAGGAAGTATTTCGATCGGAGGGATGAGGGGGGGAGGGAGAGATGGGAAGGATATGTGTGAGGAATGCCAGAGGAGGAGGAGAGGGAGGGGGAGGAAATGGATCAGGGGGAGTGGATGGAGGAGGAAGTCAGGATAGCGTTGAGGGGCATGAGGAAGAAGAGGGCGCCAGGGCCAGATGGGATTACAGCAGAATTTTATCAAGTGTGTGAAAGGGAGGTGTTGCCGGTGTTATTAGCGGTGTTTCGGGAGGGGGAGGAGAGGGGGTGATCGCCGCAGTCAATGGCAGAAGCGGGGTTAATTCTGTTGAGCAAGGGAAAGGATAGGGAAAATTTGGGAAATTGGAGGCCGATCTCGTTGTTAAATGTTGATAGGAAAATTTTGGCCAGTGTTTTGGTGAAACGAATGACGGAGGGCATGGGGAGGGTGCTGTGTAAAGCGCAGAAGGGTGGGGTGGGAGTCGGGGGTGGTGGAGGCGGCATTGACAGTGAGGGAAGTGGTGGAGGTAGGGAGAGGAAAGAAGGAAGGGGTAGTGAAGATAATAGCGTTGGATCAAGCAACAGCATACGATAGGGTACAGAGGGAGTATGTGTGGGAAGTAATGGAGAAAGTAGGGGTGCTGGGGAGATGGGTAGCATGGTTACGATGGATGTATGAGGGGGCAGTGTGCTTCCTGATTGTAAATGGATGGAGAGGGGGAAGGGTGGAGGTGAGAACAGGGATAAGGCAAGGGTGCCCGTTAAGCCCAGTAGTGTACGTGATGGCCATTGATCCATTAGTGAGAAGGTTGAATACCGGAGGGGAGCAAAAGTTAACAGGTGGGTTTGGGGGAGGGGGAGAACGGGTAAGAGTAGTGGCATATATCGATGACCTAACGGTGATGGTTCAGGGGAGAGAGGAAGAGCGGTGGGTGGAACGGGAGTTAGAGCAGTATGTGAAGGCGACGGGCGAAAATAAACTGGGGAAAGTGTCATGCGGTGCAGGAGGGGAGAGGGGGAGGGGATGCCAGAGGCAGAAAAGGAGGTGTAAATTTTGCGGATAAGGTTTGGGACACATGGGTATGGTGAGAGAAATTGGGAGAGGGTGGTGGAGAAGGCAAGTGAGGTAGCGGAGAAGTGGAAGGGTTGGAGGGTGACGTACCAGGAAAGAGTAAGATTGATCAAGACATACCTGGTGCCGTTGTTTCTGTGGGTGGCACAAGTGTGTTGGCTGCCAGAGAAGTTACAGGCAAAGGTATCTGGGGTGTTTTTTAGGGCGTTATGGTGTAATAGGTTAAATCTGGTGCGGCGGGAGGTGGTTTGCTGGGAGTAGGGGAAAGGGGGGTTTAGGGATGGTGAATCCACTTTTGGTGTTTGTGAGCTTGTTCTTGCAGACTAATTTGAAGGTTTTGGTACAGGAGGAAAAGAGTGGATGGGCGAAGAGTTTGGGGGAAGGGGGGTTTAGGTTAATGGGGAGATAGGGGGGAGGGGAGAGAAGAGGAAAAGGAAGGGGAAGGTGGGGCAGGAGTATCAGAAAGGGGTGATAAAGGTGGTGAGGAAATGGGGGGTGACGAGACAGGAGATAAAAGAGGGAAGCAGAAGGGAGTGGATGGAGAGGGTGAGAGAGCAGATATGGCCAGGGAATATCATCTTGAAGGATTGTACAACTCAGAGGATGGAACAGGGGTTGAGAAACCTGACGTCGGGGAGAGTACCGCAAAAACTGGAAGACATAGCGTGGCTGGCCTTTCACCAGAGGCTGTTTGTCCAGGCTAATATCAAATGGAGGAGTAGGGACGAAAGGGACTGCCCACGACTGGAATGTGTGTGAAAGGAGGAGACTGAGGCCCACTTACTAAAAGAGTGTCCTTTTGCACAGAGAGTGGGGAGGGTGGTGGGAAGGATTTTGGATGTGAAGGGCATGGGAAACTGGAGTTATACAGATTGGGCATAAGGGGATAGAGTGACAATGTATGTGATTTGGATTATGTTGGGGGGTTTATGGGGGGCAAGATGCCAATATCATTTGTTTAATGTGGACAAAGGGGCAGAACAAGTTGCATGGCAAGTGATTAAAAGTGTGTATCAAGTAGCTGCATGGGAACGATTGAAGGTGGGAAGAGGAGTGTGGGAGAGGAGGTGGCAAGGGGTGCGGTTAAGGCCGCCATGAAGAGGGAGCTGATGTCAATCCGGTGGAAACTACGGTATAAAAGAGGGAATGTGTTGATGTATTTTGTTGGGGGGAGGGTTATGTGGGGAATGTGTTGATGTATTTTGGTGGAATAAAGAGATGATGGGAGGGGGAAGGTTATGTGGGGAATGTGTTGATGTATGTTTGTTGGAAGGTTGGGAGGAATAAAGATATGATCGGAGGGGAAAGGGTTATGTGGAAACGTTGTTTTTTTATCTGATGCAAGTTTTTAAATAGTTATCCAGCTCCAGTAGCTTATATTAAAGTTGCTGAAGTTAAAAAGCTCGTAGTTGGATCTTGGGATCGAGTTGGCGGTCCGCCGCAAGGCGAGCTACCGCCTGTCCCAGCCCCTGCTTCTCGGCGCCTTCCCGATGCTCTTGACTGAGTGTCCCAGGGGTCCAAAGCATTTACTTTGAAAAAATTAGAATGTTCAATGCAGGCCGGTCGCCAGAACACTTCAACTAGGAATAATGGAATAGGACTCCGGTTCTATTTTGTTGGTTTTCAGAACTGGGGCCATGATTAAGAGGGACGGCCGGGGGCATTCGTATTGTGCCGCTAGAGGTGAAATTCTTGGACCGGCGCAAGACGAACCAAAGCGAAAGCATTTGCCAAGAATGTTTTCATTAATCAAGAACGAAATTCGGAGGTTCGAAGACGATCAGATACCGTCGTAGTTCCGACCATAAACGATGTCGACTAGCGACCCAGCGGCGTTATTCCCATGACCCGCCGAGCAGCTTCCGGGAAACCAAAGTCTTTGGATTCCCGGGGAAGTATGGTTGCAAGGCTGAAACTTAAAAGAATTGACGGAAGGGCACCACCAGGAGTGGAGCCTGCGGCTTAATTTGACTCAACACGGGAAACCTCACCCGGACACGGAAAGGATTGACAGATCGATAGCTCTTTCTCGATTCTGTAGGTGGTGGTGCATGGCCGTTCTTAGTTGATGGAGTGATTTGTCTGGTTAATTCCGATAACGAACAAGATTCCTCCATGCTAACTAGCTTCCTGTGCTAGTCATTATACTTTTTCAGCACTTTCAGAGATATGAGATTGTCAGTTTGACTTCATGTAAGTATTTTTTTCTTTCTAGCTTAGTGAAGGCTGTTGTTTTAATATCTGAAGGCTGTTATTTTATTTTATCTTAATTCAATTCATGCCTTTGACTGATGCACTTTGACCTTTGACCCGTAGTTTCTCTATATAGCTTCCTGTGCTAGTCATTATACTTTTTCAGCACTTTCAGAGATATGAGATTCAGTTTGACTTCATGTAAGTATTTTATTTCCAGCCTAGTGAAGGCTGTTTTTTCTTTCTAGCCTAGTGAAGGCTGTTTTTTTTTTCTTTCTAGCCTAGTGAAGGCTGTTTTTTTTTTCTTTCTAGCTTAGTGAAGGCTGTTGTTTTAATACCTGAAGGCTGTTATTTTATTTTATCTTAATTCAATTCATGCCTTTGACTGTTTATCTTTTACAGTACAGCATTAAAAAAAAATGTACAGAGATACATATGATGCTACTAGCCTAATACACTTGTTTCAATTCATATTTTTCTATTTTTAATAATATATTTAGGTCAGTATTCTGTTTTTGGCATCTCTGCGCTGTTTTTTCAAATCAAGGTGATCTTTTTTACATGTAAGTCACTTTCGTCTTTTTCACTTTATTTTTATTATTTTTCATGGCTTATTTTTCAGTCATATATGACGATATATACATATTTTATGTATGTTTTTTTTCTTTTTAGTTTACTTCAGCACACTCAATATATATTCATTACACTTGACAGTAAAAGAATTGTGTAGGTGGGTGTCTTTTGCCTTAAACTTCTATTATGCTAATGTTTTGTAATAATGATATATTCCATATCATCATGCTGATCAATCCATAGACTGGTGGGTTGTGTCCATCTACCAGCAGGTGGAGATAGAGAGCAATCCTTTTGCCGCCCTATATGTGGTCATGTGCTGCCGGAAACTCCTCAGTATGTTCTCTATCTCAGCAGGTGGTGGTCACACACAGCAGCAGCTCTGGCTAGGTCTCCAAGCCTAATTCTTAGGTTTTGTTGAGTACCTGGGGTTGAGGGCTCTTCTTGAGCAAGTGCAAACCTGGTGGTACCAGGTCCCTCCTTTTCTCCCCCCTCTCGCTGGCTCCGTTAAAAAAAAAAATTGAACGCCCTTTAAGGGCGTTTATTTCAACGTTTATATCAGCTTTTATTGCAGCTGCTCACTGGGACACCAGTTCGTTACAGCTCGGAGCGAGAAGCAGGTAATTTTTACCTTTTGTAGCGGACAGGGGGTTCCTCGTTTGGTCTCCACGTGGCTTATGGCGTCAGAGGGCGAGGGTGCAGAAAATCGCTCCCCGGACCGCGTGTGCGGGGATGCGGGGGTTTCAAAGCCTGATTCGCCTTTTTTGGGCGTCAGTTTGGAGTCCGGTCAGAGTCCCGGTTCTTCCTCCAGTGCGGCGGTTTTTCCCGCCATAAACGCCCATCCCCCGCTGCTCCCCCCCCCCCCCCCCCCCCCCCCCCATTTTGACCGGCCATTCTGCTCGGATGGCTTCTTCTTGGGCTGCCCTTGAGGTGGGAGACGTTAATGCTATGGTCGCCCTTGATTCGGGCAACGGCAAGAAAGCGGCAAAAATTAAGCGCCGTTTTTCCCGCGCGGCTCCTCGGAGTTTCGCGCCGGACGCCATTTTAGATGCACAGCATGTTTCTCCCCCACTCTTGCGAGCGCCATTTGAGGGTGCGTCTAGGGCCGTGGCCCAGGCTGCAGAAGTTCACAGTCTGGGGGATTTCTCCCCTGAGTTTATTTTGCTGCTGCATCAGGCTTTTCTTATGCAAAATGCTGCCCCTGCTCCCCTGTCCGATAAAGGGGTTGAGGCCTCCGGAAGCAAACGCCCTCGGGTGGATTTCCAGGCCCTAGAGGACCCTGTCTCCTCTGATGTAGATGAGGGCAGCGTATCTGAGTTCTCCCAACGGTCTTTTGGGGATTCCTTGGAGGAGACTGATTCCTGCTCGGATGGAGCGGATGACTCCTCTGCAGCGCGGATCTTTCGCTCAGAGGATTTGCCCAACCTGTTAGTGCAGGCCATAAGCATCTTGAAGATTTCCTCTCCGGAGGACGTCTCTCCCTCAGCCTCTGCTGGCTCTGCCATTATGCTGGGGACGAAGCGCCCGCTTAGAACCTTCCACGTGCATGAAGCCATGCACACCTTGATTTCGGCTCAATGGGATGTCCCAGAAGCGAGCCTTAAAGTGGCTAGGGCTATGTCCCGCCTCTATCCTCTGCCTGAAGGTGAACGGGAGGCCTTTCTTTGGCCTACCGTGGATTCTTTAATCACTAAGGTGACTAAGAAAATGGCGTTGCCGGTGGAAGGTGGCACGGCCCTAAAGGACACCCAAGACAAGATTGGAGGCAGCTTTAAAGTCGTCCTTCGAGGCGGCTGCTTTAAGTTTGCAGGCCTCAGTTTGCGGCTCCTATGTGGCCAGGGCGTGCCTGACGGTTGTGCAGCGGGCTTCCCCCTCGGATCCTTCCTTGAGGGCTGATTGGCCGGCCCTGGAATCGGACTTGGCCTACTTGGCAGACTTGCTGTATGATGTCTTGAGAGCCTCGGCTAAAGGCATGGCTCAGACAGTCTCTGCACGGCGCTGGCATTGGCTGAAGCATTGGTCTGCTGACCATGCCTCTAAGTCTCGCCTGGCTAAGTTGCCTTTTAAAGGCAAGCTGCTCTTTGGGGTCCAGCTGGACAAGATTATGACCGATCTCGGCACGTCTAAGGGCAAGAGGTTACAGGAGGTCAGGGCTCGGACCAGTGGTTCCCGCCCCGGTTCCTCCAAAGGACGGTTTCAGGAAGTCCGTTGGTATCGCCCGGGCAAGTCGGGCTCCTCTGCCCCCTCTTCCTTCAAAAGGAACTTCTCCCCCAAGCAGCATTCCTTTCGCAGAGACCGCCGTCCCGGAGGTGCGTCCTCCGGTCCTCCCCCAGGGTCTCGTACCCAATGTCTGGGCCCTGGTCCATGGCCCAGAGCAGATTGGGGGACGTCTAACTTCGTTTCTGGGCGAGTGGACCAGGGTAACTTCAGACGCTTGGGTGCTGGAAGTCATCAGAGACGGCTACAAGCTAGAGTTCTGCCGACCCTTAAGAGACAGGTTTGTGCACTCTCCCTGCAAGTCTCCGGTCAAAGCTGTGGCAGTGCAGCAGTCTTTGGACAATCTGATCCGCCTGGGTGCGGTCGTTCCGGTGCCAGAAGATCAGCTTGGCAAGGGACGTTACTCCATTTACTTTGTGGTACCAAAGAAAGGAGGTTCTGTCCGGCCTATCCTCGACCTCGAAGGGGTCAATCGGGCCTTGAAAGTTCGGCACTTCCGAATGGAGACTCTCCGCTCTGTTATAGCGGCAGTGAAGGCAGGGGAGTTCCTGGCATCCTTGGACATCAAGGAAGCTTACTTGCATATTCCCATCTGGCCTCCTCATCAACGCTTTCTGCGTTTTGCAGTCCTGGGCCGACACTTCCAGTTCAGAGCCCTCCCGTTCAGGTTGGCTACTGCTCCGTGGACCTTCTCCAAGGTAATGGTGGTCATCGCGGCCTTCCTACGAAAGGAAGGAGTACAAGTCCATCCTTATCTGGACGACTGGTTGATCCGAGCCTCCTCTTATGCAGAGTGCGGCAGAGCTTTAGACCGGGTGATTGCTCTTTTGAGCTCCCTGGGGTGGATCATCAACTGGGAGAAAAGCCAGCTGCGCCCGACTCAGTCCCTTTCTAATGATGGAGGTGGTGCGTCGGTGTGCGGTTGTTTCGTTATTTTGGCAGCCAGTCTCCAGCGATTCCTAGGCAGAGAAGGAGTAGGGAAACACGCTCCCCCTTCCTTGGTCGCCGTTTGCTGCTGGCTGGGTCGCGGGTAATCCTTCCAGCTGGGCCGCAACTTGTCCTTGTCCCAGATGGTGACGGGCACGTTGTTTTCCGGCTCCTCTGACTCTGTCAAGCGATCCCAAATATAGTCTGTGCTATAGGCCCTCTGGCACTCTTCAGTACTGGCATTAGGCATTTAAAAATTTCTCCCCCCCCCTCCCCCGGTCTATTTTTGCACATACCCACAGCAGGAATATTCTTCTCTCGTTCCAGCGGTGGTTCTGTGCTCTCCATGCTGCACAGATAATGAGCCATTCTGCTGGGGAATGCTCCTCCCTTATTGTCACGTAGTTTCCTCTGATTGGTCCGTCTTACATTGCCTAGTGTTGCCTGGGAACGGTGTTGTGATGGTCCTTTGTGTTTCAGAATGTTGAGGGTGTTTTTTCTGATTGGTCCGTCATGCGAGGGCGGGACAGAGAGACATGGTCAGTGTTCTGGCTTCACCACCATGAATCCATGAACCCTTCAGTGAGTGACTGAGTGACTTCAGAACGTTGTCTTCAGAATGTTGAGGGTGAGTTTTATTATAGTAGATATTTTATCTCTCATGGATTTTATATTAATATTTCATATTTTATGTAGAAATCTCTGCATATGTACACATAGTAACATAGTAGATGACGGCAGAAAAAAGACCTGCACGGTCCATCCAGTCTGCCCAACAAGACAACTCATGTGTGCTACTTTTTGTGTATACCCTACTTTGATTTGTACCTATGCTCTTCAGGGCACAGACCGTATAAGTCAGCCCAGCACTATCCCCGCCTCCCAACCACCATACATACATACATGTTTATATGTGATTGTTTGATATTATTTTAAATCAGATGCGCATATGTATATGACAATATATATGTCTATTTTATTTACATTATTTTATTATCTCTTTTGTAGCCCCTGAAGCAGCCGTGTTGGGCTGTTTATGTGTGTGTGTGTATGTATATGTATATATATATATATATATATTTTTTTTTTTTTTTTAATTGGTTCTTAACAATAAATTACGTTTGTCTTTTAACGATCTGCTCTGTTCATTTTCCATCTTGGAGTTTGCAGACCATCTGCCTTTATACGCAGAGAAGAAACATGTTGCAGAGTTTCAGGACCAAGGCCATGCTCCTGATAGCCGATCTGATGGCCAAGAAAGGTTACCTGAGACTGGGCAATCTGTAGTTTCTTTCAGTTTACCTTATATCCCTTAGTAGCCAAAAATGCTAAAAAGTCACAAGTAACTTGCAAATAGGTGTCAAAATCTGGACATGTAATTAACATATCATCGACATACTGAATGATAGGAGTGTGGGGTGGAAGAACATGACACTCATCTTTAAATTCACGTATGTGTCCTGCCAGTGTTTGACAGAAAATTGTAGGACTATCAATAAAGCCCTGTGGAAGGCATGTCCACTGATATGTGGTGTTATCAAACAAAAGCCATTAGAGGACGACTCTGAGGGTCAAGTTTGATTGAGAAAAAGGCATTGGACAAATCGATGGTGGAGTGGTATTTTTGAAGAGGATTTCCCACATTAGGGAAGATCGGAGTGACCACTTCATTGAGGGCACGGAGGTTTTGCACAATACGCCATTGTCAAGGTTCCTTTTTCTTAACAGGGAACAATGGAGTATTGTAAGAGGAGTGAAACTTTTCAATTATTCCCTACTGTAAGAGGGAATTTATCTGTTCTTGGGCACCAGCAATAACCTCTGGTTTTAAGGGGTACTGAGAGATTTTGGGACCTTTGCACTTAGGTAGGAGCTGAATGAGGTGAGAGCGGTTAACTACTTCACCATAGGGTGAAGAAGGGGATGCCCAAAGGTAGTTGGGAAACTTGTTAAGAGCATGTTGATCAATGTAGGGTGTAACAGCGAGCAACAGAGAATTATTAATTGTGGGGCTAGGCAAATCAAAGTGAATTTGAAACTTGAACAGAGTCAATAGATCTCTTCCTAGTAGATTGACGGGGCAAACGGGCATATAAGAGAGAGGTGGATAATTGTTGATCTGCAAACTGTATGGGCAGTGGTTCCAAAATAGGAGTGTCCGTGGGGACACTGTTGAAGCCAGTGGTGGTAAGGTTATCATGGGGCAACTTAAGGTGCTTCTTCAGTTTCAGGGGAGCATTGGCCAACACAGAGTGTGAAGTACCCGTGTCAATTAAGAATGATACAGGTACTCTGCAGACAAGTAGTGTGACTATAGGGTCATCGTAGCCCGCTTTGGTGTGGACCACGCCTAGTCACTGGGAGCGACGGTGATCGGGGTTCCACAAGGGGAAAGACTGCCGATCAGGGGGAGACTGGCGTATGGCATGCCTATCAAACTGTTGTCTAGGAGATTGAGGGCATTCTGAAGCAAAATGACCAAAGTGATGGCAGTGGAAACACTCAACATCGGAGCGTGGTCGGCCGCCGCTTTGTCTTTTCCGAGAGGTGGGGAATGGATTGCGATTGTCATAATGGTTTGGGGCAGAGTTGGGATATCGATTGTCATATTGGTGTGTGGCAGAGTTGGGGGTTCTGGCATTATTATTAGCCCTTTAAATTACGAGATGACGCTAGACGTAGTAACTCCTGATGCGGCGTCACAAGGCCCACGCCTAAGGGAGCCTTTATCCGGCATGGAGCTGAATACAAGGTATGAGAAAGAATATTGTGTTTAAAGTATTATATAGATTGTAACATTGAGTTTAAATTATTGAGGATAGTGATGTTTAATGTTCAACTATTATAGACAAAACGGTGGTTCCTCCTGAGGAAGATCTTATGAAATGCGGATCAGCATTGGGGAACCGGCATATATGGCAAACATTAGAAGTTGAAAAGGAGTTTTTCCCTGACTTCGCTAAGTCCTATATAATGCTGCACAATGAGAAACACAAGCATGGATGGTCAATGAAGTAGCGACACATTTTTGGACTGATACAACTGACTAATTTCAACATAGTGACCACGTGGAAGGCGAGGCGTTCTCTGAGTATCTAACAGAGACTAAATAATCTGATATTAATTAAGACAGTTGTATAATTGTAAAACATATAATGCTCAAATGAGTGCTGTTTTCAATGTTGCTACCAATGTTATCGTAAATATTGTTTAGAGCAGCATAGGGCAAGAAGTCAGTGATACTGATTAGAGAAATATGTTTTAATGTAATTATAATAATTAAAAGTATATTTTTTTGAATTATTACTAGAGCTGTTTTGATATTATTATTATTACGATTGCCAGAATACATGGTGAAACTGCGGGGATTATGTTTTCTGCAAAAGGGAAAATCCGGACACTCGGGAGGGCAGTTGAAGTCCGGGTCCTGTACCTCAGGGGAGGAGGAGGAGCTGGGTGATGAGGATTGGGACTGTAGTGCTGAACAGGAACAGGGGGTTGAAGGGTAAGACGGTGAGGACATGGGAGAACTGGAGGAGGAGGAAGAGGGAGTCTGTGGAGATTAATCTTCCTTTAAGTTGGGATAGTTGCAAGGTCATGAGGTGGGTAGGCAGGGCACGTTCTTTATTCTCATTATTGTGTTTGTTTTTAACCAAAAGTCTGCAGTGATGCAGAAGGACCATATTCATTTCCAATATCATCTTTATGCTGATGACACCCAGCTTTATCTCTCCACACCAGACATCACTGCGGGAACCCAGGCCAAAGTATTGGCCTGCTTATCCGACATTGCTGCCTGGATGTCCAACCGCCACCTGAAACTGAACATGGCCAAGACCGAGCTCATTGTCTTTCCACCCAAACCCACTTCTCTCCCTCCACTCTCTATTTCAGTCGATAACACTCTCATCCTCCCCGTCTCATCTGCCCGCAACCTCGGAGTCATCTTCGACTTCTCCCTCTCCTTCTCTGCCCATATCCAACAGACTGCCAAGACCTGTCGCTTCTTTCTCTATAACATCAGCAAAATTCGCCCTTTCCTCTCTGAGCACACCACCCGAACTCTCATCCACTCTCTCATTACCTCTTGCCTTGACTACTGCAACCTACTCCTCACTGGCCTCAAACTTAACCATCTATCCCCCCTTCAATCCGTTCAGAACTCTGCTGCGCATCTTATCTTCCGCCTAGACCAATATGCTCATATCATCCCTCTCCTCAAGTCACTTCACTGGCTTCCGATCAGGTACCGCATACAGTTCAAGCTTCTCCTACTAACCTACAAAGGCACTCAATCTGCAGCCCCTCATTACCTCTCTACCCTCATCTCCCCTTATGCTCCTACCCGTAACCTCCGCTCACAGGACAAATCCCTTCTCTCAATACCCTTCTCCACCACTGCCAACTCCAAGCTCCGCCCTTTCTGCCTCGTCTCACCCTATGCTTGGAATAAACTCCCTGAGCCCATACACCAAGCCCCCTCCCTATCCATCTTCAAATCCATGCTCAAAGCCCACTTCTTCAATGTCGCTTTCGGCACCTAACCATTGTACCTCTATCCAGGAAATCTAGACTGCCTCAATCTTGATTGACTGCACTTTTTGTCCTTTAGATTGTAAGCTCCTTTGAGCAGGGACTGTCCTTCTTTGTTAATTGTACAGCGCTGTGCAACCCTGGTAGCGCTTTAGAAATGTTAAATAGCAGGAGATGTCAGAAAAGTTACCACAGGGATAACTGGCTTGTGGCGGCCAAGCGTTCATAGCGACGTCGCTTTTTGATCCTTCGATGTCGGCTCTTCCTATCATTGTGAAGCAGAATTCACCAAGCGTTGGATTGTTCACCCACTAATAGGGGAACGTGAGCTGGGTTTAGACCGTCGTGAGACAGGTTAGTTTTACCCTACTGATGATGCGTCGTTGCGATAGTAATCCTGCTCAGTACGAGAGGAACCGCAGGTTCAGACACTTGGTACGTGTGCTTGGCTGAGGAGCCAATGGGGCGAAGCTACCATCTGTGGGATTATGACTGAATGCCTCTAAGTCAGAATCCCCCCTAAACGGAACGATACCGCAGCGCCGAGGAGCCTCGGTCGGCCAGGGATAGCTGGCCGCACGCCTCGGGACCGGAGCACGGACAGAAGGGGGGCCACCTCTCTCCCGTAGTGCACCGCACATTCGTGGGGAACCCGGTGCTAAATCATTCGTAGACTACCTGATTCTGGGTCAGGGTTTCGTACGCAGCAGAGCAGCTACCTCGCTGCGATCTATTGAAAGTCATCCCTTAAGCCAAGCTTTTGTCTCTCTCCTGCACATGAGTCCCCCTCTCTCTCCATGGAGGGAGGGAGCAGGTGGGCCTGGCAGAAGGGTGAGCCCTCTGCTAGGGAGTGGCTCATGTCGCCGGGCTCCTGCCCTTCCCTTCTAGCCTGCGGCCTGAAGAACCAGATGGCCTGAGCGATGACTCTGGCCATCTGGTGCCTCCCCGTGCGGCTGGGCTCAGCCCAAACACCGCGGGGCTGAGCTGGCTGAAATCAGAAGGAGTCGTAGCGGTGTGTGGGTGGGGAGGGCATAATAGTCGGTAGGAGGCGGAGCGATGCGGGACCATGGGCCGGAGCTTAATAGTGGGGGCTGCGGAGCTCACTCACTCGGGCCTTCTCACGGAAGCGTGAGCCGGGCAGGAGCAGGTAGAATAGTGGGCTGCGGAGCCCACTCACTCGACCCTACTCATGGAAGCGTGAGCTGGGCAGGGCACAACCGGGGCCCGGGGGAGGAACCAGACGGCCCTTTGCAGGCCAGGTGATCAGATGGCCAGAGTCCCTGTTGGGCTGAGCTGGCTGAAGCCAGAGGGAGTTGTAGCAATGTGTGTGGGGGGGGCGGGGCTTAACAGTCGGGCTGACGCGCGGGACTGTGGGCCGGGGTTTAATATTCCAGCCCGCGGAGCCCAGTCACTCCCCTTCTCCTGGAAGCGTGAGACGGGCAGGATGAGGAAGGATCGGTGGGTCTACGGAGCTCAGTCACTCGGCCCTTCTCCCGGCAGAGTCCGTCCGAGGCCCGGGGTGGAGTGGGGGACCAGATGGCGGAAGTCCCTGTCGGGCCCAGCTGGCTGAAGTCAGAAGGAGTTGTAGCGGAGTGGGGGGGGGGCTTAATAGTCGGTAGGGGCGGGGCTTAACAGACGGATGCCTGACACTAGCCCCTGGGTGCCTGGGCCCCTGTAACCAGCATGGCTCTGGCCCACTGCCAGTGCCTGCTTCAAGTGTCCTCCCCATGGGCTTAACCAGCAGGCTGTGTGCCTGGTTCCAGGTGTGCCCTAGAAAGCATAAAAAGCCTGAAACTAGCCCCTGGGTGCCTGGGCCCCTGTAACCAGCATGGCTCTGACCCACTGCCAGTGCCTGCTTCAAGTGTCCTCCCCATGGGCTTAACCAGCAGGCTGTGTGCCTGGTTCCAGGTGTTAGGTGGGGAGAGTCTGATAGGTACGGGCGGAGAGAGGGATCTTGGGGTGATAGTATCTGAAGATTTGAAGGTGACGAAACAGTGTGACAAGGCGGTGGCCGTAGCTAGAAGGTTGTTAAGCTGTATAGAGAGAGATGTGACCAGCAGAAGAAAGGGGGTGTTGATGCCCCTGTATAAGTCGTTGGTGAGGCCCCACCTGGAGTATTGTGTTCAGTTTTGGAGGCCGTATCTTGTTAAGGATGTAAAAAGAATTGAAGTGGTGCAAAGAAAAGCTACGAGAATGGTATGGGATTTGCGTTACAAGACGTATGAGGAGAGACTTGCTGAGCTAAACATGTATACTCTGGAGGAAAGGAGAAACAGGGGTGATATGATACAGACGTTCAAATATTTGAAAGGTATTAATCCGCAAACAAACCTTTTCCGGAGATGGGAAGGTGGTAGAACGAGAGGACATGAAATGAGATTGAAGGGGGGCAGACTCAAGAAAAATGTCAGAAAGTATTTTTTCACGGAGAGAGTGGTGGATGCTTGGAATGCCCTCCCGGGGGAGGTGGTGGGAATGAAAACGGTAACGGAATTCAAACGCTTGGGATAGGCATAAAGGAATCCTGTGCTGAAGGAATGGATCCTCAGGAGCTTAGTCAAGATCGGGAGGCGGGGCTGGTGGTAGGAAGGCAGGGATAGTGCTGGGAAGACTTATACGGCCTGTGCCAGAGCCGGTGGTGGGAAGCGGGACTGGTGGTTGGGAGGCGGGGATAGTGCTGGGCAGACTTGTACGGTCTGTGCCAGAGCCGGTGGTTGGGAGGCAAGGATAGAGCTGGGCAGACTTATACAGTCTGTGCCAGAGCCAGTGGTTGGGAGGCGGGGCTGGTGGTTGGGAGGCAGGGATAGTGCTGGGCAGACTTATACGGTCTGTGCCCTGAAGAGCACAGGTACAAATAAAAGTAGGGTATACACAAAAAGTAGCACATATGAGTTATCTTGTTGGGCAGACTGGATGGACCGTGCAGGTCTTTTTCTGCCGTCATCTACTATGTTACTATGTTAGGTGTGCCTTAGAAAGCATAAAAAGCCTGGAACTAGTCCCTGGGTGCCTGGGCCCCTGTAACCAGCATGGCTCTGACCCACTTCCTGTGCCTGCTTCAAGTGTCCTCCCCAAGGGCATTACCAGGCTCCGTTACTAGTTCCCTCTTCAGTGCTTCAAAAATGGGACTGAAGTACCTCATGCAGTTAAGCAGAGCATGCGCTTATCCGGCGTGCACTGTATATATTTTGAATGTGACTGATAGGGACTCTGTTCATATAGGGCATACAGATGAGAAACTATTCTCATGTGCTGACTGTATGATCACAATAGAGACTTGCATGTGCATTGATAGTGTTATATGGAGGAAAGATAACATACAAATGGCGATCACATTATGATTGAAAACTGATCAGATGTATTTCTTTAACTGAGATATGTGTATCCATTTTGTCTTTTCTCATGGAAAGCTGATCTGATATACCACGGGGGATATATGGTTGGATACTGTATAAGGGCCATTCCAACCTGGAGAAAGAGCATGGTCCCGCTTTCCCTTAAAGAGTTTACAATACATTACCTGAGAACCTACTTCAAAGAGGGGATTAATAGCAGAATGTTTACTTCTTGAATGAGCTGCTTTCTCAAGAGCTTGAGTGACTTTGGCTTGTAGAGTGGTTTTATCCTCTACCAGTTGTTTGATATAGTGAACAATAGTAGGGTCCGTTTCATCGTCATTCGGATCCTGATTGATATAGTCACTAGTAATTAAGAGCGGCATGGTGTGTCCAAATAGTATCTGATACGGGGTTACGTGTGAATTTAGGCATGATGTACTGCGTATGGATGCTAGTATCAAAGGCAATTTCTGAGCCCAATCTTTGCCTGTCAAATTCACAACCTTTCTGAGGGCCTCCTTTATGGTCCTATTCATTCTTTCTACCTGCCCAGCACTCTGTGGGTGATACGGAACATGAAGCTTGTGTTTTATATTCAGGGCTTGTAGTAAGACTGTGAAAATCTCACCCACAAATGCTGGTCCACGATCAAAGTCCATGATTTGAGGAGTGCCAAACCTGCATATTACCTCAGAGAACAGTTTATTAGCAGCAGTCTGTGCAGTATGATTTTTGCAAGGAAATGCTTCAACCCAGCCACTAAAAGCATCAACAATAACTAGAAGGTATTTGTATCCCTTTTTGGTCACTGGTAAATTGTCTATGAAGTCAATCTGTAACCGGTGCCAGGGCCCTACCCTTCTTTGATGTAAAAGTGGTGTTAGTTTAGTCTAACCTGCTTTAACGTGAGCACATTGTAGGTATCCGCCTACCCAATCTTCCACCTCCTTTCTCATTCCTGGCCACGATGCCATAGACCTAAAGCAATTAAGGGTTCCCTCTACTCCCTCATGCAGATAAGAGTGGGCTAAGCAAATCAGCTCTTGTCTGAACATCTGGGATCTTCTCAGAAGTATCTCTACCAGATCTGGTATCAGCAGAAATCCGAGACGCTAACAAATCTACCTTGTGGTTTAAAGAAGCTTCAAGGGAATGATGAGGGTCTTGGTGTGATTTAACATGATGTATCATTAATTTACCCGGATGACACTGTAACCAGTTCCCAATCCATTCCCACAACTGTCCTTGCTGCAAGGGCTTACCATCAGCAGTGCAGAATCTATTACAAGACCACTGACTTAGCCATCCTGAACAAGCTTGTACTACATAATCACTGTCGCTGTATATCATTAAAGGATGTGTCAAGAGGCACTTATGAGATATGTTACTGTCTATATGTGGACGTGTGAATTAACACAGCCTGAACAGCTAGTACTTCTGCCGTGTGAGCTGAGGAATGACTATCAGATTTACCTTTTAGAACGTCCTGGTCTATGCTGAGGGCTGCGTACTGAGTATACCGTATACCTTTATCCCAAAAAGACGAGCCATCTGTAAATTGATAAGATATAATGTAGCCAGAGACTCTTGCTGGACCCCCGCTGGAATGGTGGAAGGCCCAGTCATAGAGCTCAGGTGATTATACATTCAAAGCAGGTCAAATCTGATGGCTAGCTTGACTCTAGGAGCTTGCTGAAAAGTATGGCCTAGTTGTTAGCACAGATTGAGACCTGATGGTAAAGCCAAGTGTAGTTATCAGGCTAAGGAAAAGGCCTGAATGACTTAAATTGAAAAGTTAGGTCAAGGGCATTTGAGATTAAAATGGAACCTGTCACAAAATGGATACTTATGCCTGCATCTAAAGTTAAGAAAAAAACCTGTTATCTCGAAAGAAGCTGCAGGTGTTGAGAAATTGTAGGAGGGGACTTTCGATGAAGCAAGTTTGTGGTTTACAGAATTTTTGGTAAACAGCTTTTGTATAGGAGTCAATGAGAGCCATTGGTTATAATGGGTGCAAGAGTGTATATAAGAGAAGTGAATTTGGGCAGTGGCTGGAGACAATTCCAGCTGCCATCTGGAGATGCTGCCCGTTATGTCTGAGATCTGATTGATGAACTTCACTGTCTGATGTGCTTTTGGTAAAAATAAATCTTTTATTACTGAACTCTACTCTCTGTCTTGTATATTCTATCCTTAGCGGTTTAGTTCTTTTATAAGGACAATACAACATAAAAATGCCACACATATATACACTTAAAATACCAGACTTTAATCTACATAAACACGATGTGGGGCAGCCTTCTGTGAGGAGACCGATATATGGGCTTCCTTGGGGATTTCCTCAGGAATAATATATCGGGAACATTAAAACAAAATCAAATGTTTCTAGCTGGAACTAAAGTCTTAGCCTCCTCTAAAGGGGGTGCAGAGGGACATTGCAGAGGAGTTTGCTGATTCTCTTGATAAGGGCAGGTGTGGTTGGACGCTGTTTCAATTAGTGCATAAGCTAAAAGGCTTGGGCTTTTCTGGACTTCAAATTGAACCTTTTTGTTCATTAAAACTAGAGTCCATTGTGCTAGTCTTGTGTTTGAAACGTGTGAGCCAGTAAGGGTACCTGACATGATATACTTCAGAGGAGTGTGATCTGAACAAATAGAGATTTGGGCCTCTCCACAGAGATGCTGGAATGTCTGAACTGCCCAAACAGCAGCTAGGCATTCTCTTTCACATTCAGTATACCTGCTCTCCACATCGGTCAGTTTACATGATTCATAGGCCACAGGGCAAAGTTTTCCCTGTTGATTACACTGGAGAAGGGCAGCTGCTAAAGCAGTCTTTGTGGCCAACTTAATAGTAAAGCTTTTAGCAGGATCTGGGTATATTAATGCTGGAGGCTGCGCTGCAGCAGTTTTTAATCTAGACAGTGCTTTATCATGTTCTTCAGTCCATTCCCAGTGAATTTTCTTTTTCAGGAGCTTATACAGGGGGCTTGCAATGTCAGCATATTGATAAATGTAGGAACGGAGGAAATTGAATCCCCCTAATAGAACTCGTAAGGAATGGACATCGTGGGGAGCTGGTACCTCCAGCAAGGCACGTACTTTACGGGTATCAGCTTGCCTCCCATTGGTTCCAACTATGGTTCCCAGATATTGAACTGATTGTTGGACCAATTGAGCTTTAGCAAGATTCACTTTGAAATTCCTGAATTAATGCAAGGACCCTCTCTGTGTGATTCTGAACTTCCTCTCTATCAGAACCCACAACCAAAATGTCATCCACATATGAATGAACATATCTTCCAGCCTGCACCCCCAACCTGTCTAGCTTCTGTGTAACGTGAAGGTGGCACAGGGTAGAATTATGAAACCCTTGAGGAAGGTGGGTATATTGTTTATCCTGGAATCTAAAAGCAAATCTATCTTGACTTTCTGGATGAAGCTGAATAGCGAAGAAGCAATTTGCCAAGTCAATTACAGAAAACCACTTACTCTCTGGAGTAATGAAGCTTAAAATGTCCAGTGCAGAGGCAACAATAGGGGCTATAGTTTGTGTACCTTTGTTAATTCTTTGGTAGTCCACTGTGAGGTGCCAGTTTATACCATCAGCTTTCTTTATGGGCCAAAGAGCTGAGTTAAAAGAAGACTGGGCTTCCCAAATTACTCCTTGCTTCATGAGATCCGAGATAATACTCTAAAGTGCAGAATTGGCTTCCCTAGGATAGGGATATTGTTTCTGAGGTGGCACAAATTCTCCCTTAACTTTCACAGAAGACTCTATTTTCCCACAATCAGTGGCACTTGTAGTCCAGAGATCTGGGAAGAATTCTTTCCATCTGCTTTGCTCTGTTTCTGACATTATCCCTTCTATTTTCTGCCATTTTGGTTGGTAATATGAATCAATTTGTATTTGCCACTCATAGTGAGGACACTTCCATAGTATCTGGTTACATAGATCCACCACCATATTATTCCTGTGTAGAGAATCAGAATCTATTATCACATGGTGGAGGAGTGGCCTAGTGGTTAGGGTGGTGGACTTTGGTCCTGGGAAACTGAGTTCGATTTCCACTTCAGGCGCAGGCAGCTCCTTGTGACTCTGGGCAAGTCACTTAACCCTCCATGTATACAATATGTAAGCCGCATTGAGCCTGCCATGAGTGGGAAAGCAAGGGGTACGAATGTAACCAAATAAAATCAGTAGATGTGTCAGGGCACTGCACTACTGTAGTCTGAAATGTATCAGTTCCTATTTTAAACTGTACCTTTCTATACTGATACCCCCTCTTGGTGTCTCCTGCAAAAGTGGACAGATTTATTGGCCCTATGGGGTGTGACCCTGCAGGCACAAACCTAGTGAGTATTACAGCAGTACCAGTGTCTACTAATGCCAAAAAGTTAGGGTCCTTGTCCAACCCACATCAAAGGTCTGCCCCCTGGGTCTCACTGCAATTTGCAGAGTGGAATCCACTGAGCATCCATCCGATCCAGGCCGGACCCCTTATCCTAGACTTCATTGAAATCTGTCTCTGGTTGATGGGACGGACTTCTGTGTGTGTTAATGATACACAAGCGGCTATAGCTTCTTCCTTTTCTGGAGAAAAAGCTTCCGTATTACGGGTTTTTACTGTGAGGACTTGCAATGCCCGTGCAATAAGAACATTGGTAGGTTTATGGTCCCAGTATGACATATTTTCACCATGAGTTTTTAAAATGTTACATGCTTGCTTGCGGGTTTTAGTATCTACATATTGAGGAACTGATTTTTTAATTAAAGGTTTACTTTTATGGGAGCTTGGGTCGGAACGCAGAACAGGTTGTGCGTATATGTGCTGGGGTTTTGGATGCTGTGTTGGGGCCTGTTCCTGGTATGGTGTTAAGTCAGTGTATAAAACGGGTCCAGCTGCTGCCACTGGGTGTGAAGCATAAGGCTGATACTTTTGGACATTCATTGCCTTCACACACAAATCTCTAGCAGAAGCAGGCTCACCTGGTGCCCAAGAACATAAAGCTCTTGCAAATAGCAGGATGCATGACCTGACAAATTTCCCTGAGATCCTCAGTACCTATGTGCACATCTAAAAGATCTTTCGGTAGCTGCCCTCTTAAATCTCTCCCATCCGTTAGTCCAGTCATCACCAGTAATAGTACAGCTTTTCTAACAATTTTCAGTGCTCTCATTCTTATCCTGTTGGATAACTGCACTTTGAGCCTTGAACCTCATGCCAAGAGACACAAGCAGCTGTTGCCAAATTGAGTAAGGAAAAGCCTATCTGCTTAGCCAAACTAATAGCTTTTTCCATTTGCTCTGCATATTCAGATTTAATACAGAGGCGAACAATCTTAATCAATTCCTCTGTATCAAGTTTTTCTTCCTGCTGTAATTTCCATAGCACAACATAAGCATGGGCAAAATTATTGGGGTCTATCTTGCCTACCTGCTTAGCTATCACTTCCATATTGTCTGTGATAAGGGTTTTGGAGCTAATAGTTTCAGTGAAACCTCCTTCTATAGGTTGAGACTGTGATACCTTTAATATCTGACACAGGCTTAGCTGTAGCTGTCTTTGGGTCTGGAGGTGTATATTGGAAGCCTGTAATTGCTGAGACCTGCAAGCGAGAATCCTGCAGCTTTTGTTTTAAGGTTTGTATCTCCATGTGACAATGTGCATGATCAGCATCTTCACCTAGAGTGGGAGGCTGCAGTGTTAATTCTCTGACTAGGTGTTTGAAGCCTGGAACCTGGCTTGCTTGTATTTCCAAAGCTGCTATTGGGTCTGCATTCGATTTTCTTGGGCTACCTGTTTTTGGACTTGCTGTTTAAGAGAATCTACTTGATAATTTAGGCAAGTAGTCATTGTGATTAAAAACTCCTTTTATCTGTCTCCATACATTCTCTCTCTTTGGCTTGTAATTTCTCTTTCAATTCTGCACGCTCTTTTAAAATTTTCTTACATGTGGCCCACAGTAACCAAAGACAAGCAGCATTTCTTTTACACTCTGACTTAACTGAATATAAGGAACAGTACTTTTCAAATTTGGTTTCAATATCAGAGGTGGTGATATCATCGGCTACACTAAGAGTCCAAGGGTTAGGGCCAGAGAATACTACCCGTTGCTTAAACAAAGTGGGGTTATCTACACCAAGAATAGTGTGTGTATGTGTGGCACCCTCAGAATAAGCTGAAAAATCAGTTTTCTTTTCACGCCAAAACATGGTTATGCAGTAAAATTGAAGAATATATTTACCTTTCCACAAGTTGGTTTGGGGAGAAGCCGGGGTAGGCTTTGTGTATCAGAAATGCTCCCTTTTATGGAGAAGGGAGACTTAGAATGATAGCTGAAATGGCATAAATTTCATGGGAGTTCAGTGAGGAATACTGGCTTGAAGACCGCCCTTGAAAATATGCCTGAATAACAAGTGGTTACCAACCTCAAAGGATGGAAGTTTAGGATATATATAATAGAGAAGAGGGTTAGAAGATTAAAGATTTGCTAGGCACCAGTTCCAACACATTAGTGTGTCTTCACCAAGGTATACACTAGCAGAAATGAAAAATAAAGCAACAGGGACAGTAAACTAGATTGAGTTACCAAGGAAAGACATGGGGTGAGTGTTTTCACTTTTACCAACAGGAAGTTTATTAATGAAACACAATACTAAATTCTCTATAAAGCAGCAAAATACAATTTCAGTAACAATTTAACTTTTAGGAGGACACTGTTATCTTGTGCACAATTTCCCTTGCCCACATTCTCCACAATTTAAATAATGTTAGATAATATATATATATTTTATTCTCCACCAATTACCTATCTACTATAATAAAACGCACCCTCAAAGTTCTGAGGACACTGACGTCACTGAAGTCACTCAGACTCCCAGAACGGTTTGTGGATTCATGGTGGTGAAGCCACCCCACAGACCCGTGCCCCGCCCTCGCGTCAAACGTCATGACGTCAAGGGCGGAAAAAAAAATTTTTACTAAACAAACGGATCGCACCCACGCACTGGCATGTTTCCCTACTCCTCCCCCTGCCGACCCACCCACGGAAAGGGAAACCACCTCCAAAGCTCCGGAGTCCACATGACTCTGGAGACCACTGTTCCGACATCCACACCCCCCCCCCCCCGCCCACATAATGGTAGATCTGCCCGCCCTGACCCCCCCCCCCCCAAAGCTGCAGGTCAAAAGAAGGAGGTCCAACACCCCCCCCCCCCCCGCAACAACCCCCTCCTAAGCCACCCACCTTCGCGTTGTTTTTCCGGCGGGGGACCCGAAACCCCGCCAGCACAAGTCCTGTCTGCTGACTACGGCATCATCTTCGGCGTTGCTAGCTTGTGCAGGCAGGGCTTCTGTGCGTCTGGGACGTCAGACACACAGAACCCCGCCCTGCACAGGCTAGCATCGCTGAAGGAGTCAGACTTACTCAGCACATACAACACAGGACTTCTGCTGGCGGGATTTTGGGTCCCCCGCCAGCAAAACTACGCGACGGTGAGTGTGATGGCCACGGTGGGTGGGATGGCGGCGGGTGGGTGCATCGCCGTGGGTGGGATGGCAGCGGGAGGGGGGGCATTGCGCGGAGGAGGCGCTTTATTCCTTCTTCTTAAAAGCAGGATCCTCTCCCCCCTCCCCCCCCCAAAAACTGAACCATACAACACACACAAACACTCTCATCTGGCACTGCTTCCTTACCCCCCCCCCCTTACTCTAATTTGGCCACACTTCCTCAACGCCCCCCCCAACACACACACACCTCATCTGCCAGCGCTTCCTGAAACCCCTGCCCCCCCCCACACACTCGCTCATCTGGCTGTGGTTCCTGACCCCCCCCCCCCCCCCACACACACACACACTCATTCTCATTTAGCCACACTTCCTCAACGCCCCCCCCCCCCCAACATACACACACACACACACTCTCTCTCTCTCTCTCTCTCATCTGGCAGCGCTTCCTGAAATCCCTGCCCCCCACACACACACTCACTCATGTGGCAACCCCCCCCCACACACACACACACACACACACTCAGTCTCTCATATCGCACCGCTTCCTGAACCCCCCCCCCCCCCCACACACACACACACACACTCTCTCGCTCATCTGGCAGCGCTTCCTGAAGCCTCCCCCCACACACACACACACTCATGTGGAAATACTTGATAAAACGCCCCCCACACACACTCACTGTCATCGCTTCCTGAACCCCCCCCCCACACACACACACACACACACACACACTCTCACTCTCTCACTCGAATCTGGTAGCGCTTCCTGAACCCCTGCACCCCTCTTCTTCCAACCTGAACCCCCCCCCCCCCCACCAACACATCCCTCCTCCCCTTCCCCACACATCCCCCCCTCCCCTTCCCCACACATCCCCCCTCCCCTTCCCCACACACACACACACACACATTCATGTGGAAATACTTGATAAACCGCCCCCCCCCCACACACTCACTCTGTCATCTGTCATCGCTTCCTGAACCCCCCCCCCACACTTTCACTCGAATCTTGTAGAGCTTCCTGAACCCCTGCACCCCTCTTCTTCCAACCTGAACCCCCCCCCAACACATCCCCCCTCCCCCTCCTCCAGCACACCAATTGCTTGGGTGCGGTGGCGGCAATCTCAGACACCAGAGACAGAGGGGGGGGGGGGGCTGACACCAGAGAGACACAGGAAGGGAGGTATCTCTGTCACACACACTCTCTCTCTCACATACAATGTCTTTCTGACTCTCACTCTGACACACTCTGTCTCACACTGTATCACATTCACTCTCTATGTGTCACACAGTCACTCACACACTCGCTTGGTCTCATACACTCACTCTCACAGAGAATCTGTGTCTCTCACACACACTCTCTCTCTCGCACACACACACACACTCTCCTCTCTCTCACACTGTGTCTCACATACGCACTTGCACACACTCTCATTCTCACACACTCGTTCTCACAGACACACTCACACCCAGACTCACTCACTCTCTCTCACACACACCTTCATACTTTCACTCTGTCTCTCACACAGTCACTCTCACATACACTCTCCCAAACATACACACTCCGAGGATAACCTTGCTAGCGCCCGTTTCATTTGTGTCAGAAACGGGCCTTTTTTACTAGTAAGGTAATAAAATAAGAATATGTAAGAAAAAGGGGGAATTAAATATTATATTTGTTGAATTACATTAACCTTCACTGCAAGGTTTAAAGACGTGCTCAGAACATAAAGACCATATATTTAACTTTAAAAATGTTTATTTACAATACAGGTAATGTAATAATGTTACAAGAGAGAGGCAGTTTTAAGAATCTTTCACATGGGAAATGTGCCTTCAAGATTAAAAGTTCTGAATTATAAATTATGCTGGATAATGGCAA